>NW_027507785.1:284774116-285974116 GCF_037356315.1 Lithobates pipiens
ATTTTTTTTTATCAATATTTTTGTATAATTTTGGGTTAAAAAAAACAAAGTTTATTTGTGAGTAGGCAGATACATGTCAAAAAACTCTGGGGGTTATTTACAAAACACATGTTCATGTAAATATGCTAACTTCAAGTGCAATTTTTAAAGCACTGCAAGTGCACTTGGAAGTGCAGTCGCTGTAAATTTGAGGCTTAACATTTGAAATGAGGGGAAGCTCTGCTGATTTTGAACATGCAATCATGTGTAGGCTAAAATGATGGTTTGGGTATCTATCTATCTATCTATCTATCTATCTATCTATCTATCTATCTATCTATCTATCTATCTATCTATCTATCTATCTATCTATCTCTACTTGCATAGTCCTGCTTGTCCCAAAAAAATGCAAGTCCATCTTGTTTCAAACCCCCCACCCAAAAAAAAAAAAAAAAAAAAAACAATAGTAGTTCCAAAAATATATAGTAATAGATTTTTTTTTTTCTGAAATAAATAAATATATATATAAAAATAAAAAAATATATTTATATATATATATATATATATATATATATATATATATATATATATATATATATATATATATATATATATATATATATATATATATATATATATAATATATATAATATATATATATTTTTTTTTCTTTTTAGATAAATTGGGAATATATTTTTGATATAATTGGAAGATTAATCATAGGATGAGGATGAATAAAAACATGTAGTATAACTCTGTGTGAATATAAGCAGCAAAGCTACTTCACTTTTCTTGCATTACGAAGAAGAAAAGAACGGGCTATATTAAAAAAAAACACAAAATTAGCAGCATGACGAATATGCTAGCTTCAATACGAACACTAGTTTTACAAGACCGAGTGCTTCCGCCCTGTAAATTCTTTCTGAGTATGCGCGGAACTTAGTTTGTCGAGCAAGCCTACACACGGGCGGACTGTCCGCTGAAACAAGGTTTCAGCGGACAGTTTTTCGGAATTTCCGAAAAACCTTGTCCGTCCAACTGTCCGCTGAAACTGTCCGCTGAAAGCCCACACACGAGCGGACTGTCCGCCCAAACACTGTTCAGCGGACAAGGTTGGGCGAACAGTCCGCCCGTGTGTACGCGGCCTTAGTCTCACTGAAATACGGGTCTTTCAGTAGTGGATATGTATGGATTATTTTTGGAAAAGAAGGATATTGTTTAGAACCACTTTTTTATGTCAACTTATAAAGGTACTAAAAAGGTTAATTTTAAACCATTACTCTCACTGCTCCATTAACTAATAGTTCAGTACCTGTCTAAAAATGTATACTGGACTGGAGTAGTCAGCTCTTAGGGCCCTATGCAGTATTGCATGCATTAGAATAAGATAATATGAGTGGGTGGCGCGGTGCAGGGACAGAAGTGACCGTTTCGGTAGGATCTGGGCCTTGTGGCAGCGGCATACTGCTGGCACCGGCCCTATGCCATCTAGCTTGGATGTTGCGCTGTTGGAGCTAGCAGAGCCTTCACTGAAGCTGAAGAGGCCAGTGAGCGGTGATGAACATGCCTGAACATGACTTTTTGCCGAGCCAATCGCAGTGTGATGACCTGTATCCTCCCTTCCTCTTGCAGAGTCTCAGGGTCCTGGGGGGGGTGATTTGCCCCCAGGGGCGACGCAGCCTCTGTGGCCCGTTGATGGGGCCCACGCCTTCGGCCGCTGTCTCCTGGGCATTCTGACGGGCGACCGGTGCCATGGGAGACTTGGGCGGGGTTCCGGGTGATGCTTCCCCCCTGACGGAGTTATGCTGGAGGCTTGAGGCCCCACTCCGGGGGGGGCGTTGGCCGGGGCCCTGCTGAGGGCCGTGGGCGTTTTGCCCCAATTCGGGTATTGACAGCTGGGGGGGGGGGTGTGTGCCTTGAGCTGGGCCTCTGATGGGGGTCCCCCCTTGATGTGAATCGCACTGGAAGGGCCTGTGTTTGTTTTTTCCCTTCCCCCCTCAAATGTTTTATCCTGTTATAGGGTTACTGTTTTTCCCCTTCTGTCTTGATTTTCCCTGATGTTTTGCACAATGTTAGATCTGTTTAACGTGGTCAATTACTCAGGATAGTGATACATTGTCGATTGTATTGTGCACTATATGTTTTGTTATGTTCTACAGAAACTAAAATAAAAATAAAGATTATATAAAAAAGAATAAGATAATATAATTGGTTATTCTTCGGGATTAAAGTGGACAAACCCTTTAAACAATGTACAGGGTGATGGACCAGCCTCAGTATAGACAGATTCATTCTGTATACTGAACAATTCTGCTTAGATAAATACATTCCATTATATTGACACAGTAGAAGAAACCTGCAGAATGTGATTCTGGTAAATGTGAAGCTTAAATTCAGCTTTATCTACTTGCAAATAAAATCTATAGATTGGATTTTGTCCTGGAAGTTCAATGGTAGTTTATTTTCCTTGATGATAGCTTTGCAGTGTAATTCATTGCACTTCAATGCTTCACAGTTCTCCCAAAAAAGTAAAGTGTTTCATTAATAGATTTTAGTTTCTGCAGTGAACCTAGCAAAGCAGAAATTGAGTTTCATCAGAGCACAGATCAGTCAGTTCTCCAGCAAGCCTGTGCATTCCTCCCAGATACAATCATTTGCTAAATGTTTCTCTGAAATGAAGAGTTTGCTATTACACAGTTGTGCTCCAGCATATTATCAAGTCCAAAATAGTTGTTAATGGAATAGGAGGTGAATATGATCCTTTAGCAGGTCAGGAGTTCACTGGGATGTATGTTTAGTGCTTTCCCAGTACAAAGTACATATTTAGACAGACATTATACATAGATATAGACATTCATGCATAAATTAGAAGCTATCTTAAAGCGGATCAAGACACCCCCCCTTTTCTTTTTTCATCTCTGCTATCGGAAGGTGGTTTATTCACAATTCATATACTCACTCATGCAGCAGATCCAATGTTGTCCCACTGAGATCCTCTCATGCCCTGCCACCGCTCTGTCGCGTGCCAACATATTCTAGACATGTGCGGTTCGTTTCGTACAAATCAAAAATTCGTATGAATTTCAGAAAATTTGAAGATTTGGAAACATCCAAAATACGAATTTCTATGCTTCCGAATTGTATACGAAATACGATATTTCGTTGATGAATTTCGGATCCAAATTCCGTTACAACGGAAATGTGACTGGTGTTTTGTTGACCAATCAGAGGTTTTCTTCTGCTGCAGAGTGAGGGTTGGGAAAATTACCTTTTTTAATATGAGAGTGGGAGACTGGTACTGGTAATTGATGGGAGATTCAGAATCGGACAAAATAAGAATGTTCGTTAATATCGTTTTATTATTGTCATAATAATTACAATTATTTGTTATGATGAAGTTAAAAACCCAGGAAGTCAGCACAGCACAGGGATGGTGGGAGCCCCTTATAGTGAGTACAGCACAGGGATGGTGGGAGCCCCTTATAATTAGCACAGAGGGTGTACAGACCCGGAAACTCAGCACAGGAATGGTGGGAACCCCTCATAATGGGCACAGCTGGTGTACAGACCCGGGAACTCGGCACAGGGATGGTAGGAACCCCTCATAATGGGCACAGTGTGTGCACAGACCCAGGAAATCAGCACAGGGATGGTGAGAACCCATCATAATGGACACAGCGAGATGTACAGACCCGGGAACTCAGCACAGGGATGGTGGAAACCCCTCATGATGGGCACAGTGTGTGCACAGACCCAGGAACTCAGCACAGGGATGGTGAGAACCCAACATAATGGACACAGCGAGTGTACAGACCCGGGAACTCAGCACAGGGATGGTGGAAACCCCTCATAATGGGCACAGCGGATATACATACCCAGGAACTCAGCACAGGGATGGTGAGAGCCCATCATAATGAGCACAGCAGTGGTACAGCCCCAGGAGGAAGTCAGCACAGCACAGGGATGGTGGGTGCCCCTCATAATGAGTCGACGACTGCCATATTGAGAAAGGTATTTTTTGCTTTTTAAATTCATCATAATGAACGTTCGGAATTGTTATGAAAAGTTAATGAAAATTAGCATTTCGTAAGAATCCAAATTGAATTTCGGACACAAATTACGAAATATGAATGAATGGCTAATACGAAACGGAATGGAATGAAACAAAACAAATTTATTTATGTCACACACGTCTAACATGTTCTTTCTTACATCATCGAGAGGCCCGCTGGCTATTCTGTATTTTGCAGGTGGGCTTCATGTTGATGCAACAATCGGCCTGCCCCCTGCCTCCTTCTCCTCAGTCAAGGGCTATGCTTCCTGGGATATGTGATGTGCATATCCTGGGAGGCACAGTGGGCAATTTGCGTGCTGTTCACCTAGGTGAATGAGGTGCATGGGGAGGGGGGCCAGACAGTTTTGGAAAAAAAATTGTAACCAAAACAACAAAAAAAGCCCTATACATGTACAGGGTGGGGGGAGGGATGGAGTGGAGGGAAGATGTTTCAGAGGGTGAAGATCTGCTTTAACAGTACAGTACAGGACGCAGGCTGGATATTCATAGACCCTGAGTTTATAGGCTGCTACGTTCAGGTAATTGGACACTTTCAAAGCTTTTGGACACACCTTCCTTATACATACCCCTACAAATTTACCCCTCTGTGAGTTCTTAGTTTTTTGGTGGTGTCCTGTGGGTGACCTATTCTTCCTTATGGAAAAGCTTACTAGTTCGTATTTGCTTAAAATTATTCAACCAACTCTTCAATCAACTCTACTGTCTTCTACTACAGCAATAGAAGAGTGGGTCCTCATTTTGAAAGGGCTGGTAAACAGTGAGTGTAGAGAGTGTAGTGTAGCAAGAACCTTGTTCTGTTCTCGGGCTGCTGCCTTTCTGATGGCCTCAGAGAGAATGTTCAGTAGATGACAAACTCTGGGGTGGGTTTCAAGTGCCCAGCACAAAAGTACATAACACTCAGAAGCTTAATCCATATATTTAACAATCAAAGTAAAGAATGGCACTCACAATATTGGGTAAATGCAATACTGTATATCATAAGACTTTATGTGACCATGAAAACAAACAGTGATGTCATAGCTTAGTGATAAACATATAAACTGTGATGAATTGATAAAGCAATAAAAAGAAAGTCCAATGTGACAATTCCCAACACCAAATAAGTGCTTCAGTATGGAGAGGTCTTCTATTTCTTTCACCACTGATGCTCAAGTATTAGATGTTAACTCACCAGTAGGGATATGCCCGAATATCAGGAGTTTGCAAAACAGCGAATATTATGGGGTGTTCGTGGGAAATTCGAGTGCAACAGAACACCCCATAATGCACTGCGAGATCGCAGTGCATTGATGTCTGATGACTGGCCAAAGCATGCAGGTCAGACATCAATGCACTGCGATCTCGCAGTGCATTATGGGGTGTTCCGTTGCAATCACAGTGCGCTCTGCTGCGAGAGCCATAATTGGCCAAAGGCAGGGTGCCTTTTGCCAATCATGGCTCGGGGGGACTAAGTCCATGCCCCACACTATATAAGGCTGCTTACATAGCGGTCGTGTATAGTGTGTGACTGTGGTTGGAGATAGATTGAGCTAGATTAGGCAGGCAGCCGCAGGCAGTGTAGTATATATAACACTAGTATATATATTATACAGTATAGTATGTATATGTTGTATATATGACACAGTGTATTGAAGTGGTTAAGAGGAACCCCACGCCAAAATGTAAAAAAAAAAAAAAAAGGCGTGCCCCCCCAAATCCATACCAGGCCCTTCAAATCTGGTATGGATTTTAAGGGGAACCTCGTGCCAAATGTGTAAAAAAAAAAAAAGGATCTTTTCCCCATCCCCATAACCCTTGCCCAGTGGTTTTGGGGGTCTGTGGGTGGGGGGCTTATCAGAATCTGGAAGCCCCCTTTAACAAAGGGCCCCCCCAGATCCTGCCGCCCCCATGTGAATTGGTATCAGGCACATTGTACCCCTAACATTCACCAAAAAAAGTGTCAAAAATAAAAACAATTTTTGACAATTCTTTTATTAAAAGGTAATGGCCTAGCCCTTGTCATGTGACATCAGAGGGGGGCGGGGTCACCCATTTGCATCATCGGGTGGCCCCACAGTTTCCTATATAACAGCTGTCAAAGCCAAGAGACAGCAGTCGGTGGGACACCTCACATTGAGGCGGAGCTTTTTTTTATTTCTATTTTTTGTGTCTTTTAAGCATCATGATTGAAGATGGATGGACATTGCGGGACACTTCTTTTTTTAAATAAAGGAATTGTCAAAAACTGTCTTTATACTTTTTTTACACTTTTTTTGGTGAATGGGTAGGGGTACAACATACCCCATACCCATTCACATAGTGGGGGCTGGGATCTGGGGGTCTCTTTGTTAAAGGGGGCTTCCAGATTCCAATAAGCCCCCTGCCCACAGACCCCCACAACCATGGGGCATGGGTTGTGGGGATGAGAGTTTTTTCCTTTAGAAATGTAATTTTGCTGCAGCACAGTACAACACATGACCTGAGAGACAAAGTGAAGCACCAGTAGAATTGCCCCATAGAGGGGTAATTGAGGTGTTGCGGGAAACTGGCAGCCCTATGGGCACTTGGAACTAATGCACCTACTATACTTCAGACCAGTTGTTTGGTTCACTAAGATGCTTACTTAGCCAGGCTTGGATAAAAGCTATTATGAAGGTCTACAGGTGTAAGATTGTTGCCTGATTCAGCTGTAACCAGACAAATTGGGTAAATGTTATCTTTGGCACATTAAAGCATGCCTATCTTCTCTGAAAAGGTTACTTACTAATGATATGTAGTTTTTTTCATCATTTATACACAAAGTAGTATTTAGTGCAAGAGCTTATTGCGCCAATTCAATTATTGTACAATAAATACTGAAAGTCCAGGTTATCAGTACAAAAAAATATTTTTTAATGTCATTATTGGTCTAAAAACAGGTTTAACTACACTAAAAGTGTAGTTACAATTTAGGCCAATCCAGATCCATCAATATATCAATAAAAATAAACCTAACTACCAGACCATTGCTGGAAGTACCAGGGAGATCAGGGGGATATCCAACACATATTCTGGCTGTAACAAACACACATTTTGACAGAAGTATGAAGGATCTCTTAAAAATGTACTAATTATACCCTCCCAGAAGACCTTCATGTTTCAGACATCCCAGCAAAAATGTATAAGCCCTAGTACACACGGTCAGACATTCCGACGGAAAATGTCCAATCGGACCGTGTGGTCGGATAATCGGACCGTGTGTGGGCTACATCGGACTGTTTCCATCGGATTATATTGGACCAACAAAGTTTTAGAGCTGGGCTATAAAATTTTCTGACAACATGATCCGATCGGACTTTGTCCAATCGTTTGTAGAGAATTCTGATCGGACAAAGTGCCACGCATGCTCAGATCAAATTCCTAGACCAAAGCTATTGGCTACTAGCCTGAACGTAGTCCCGTCGTAACGAACTAACGTCATCACGTTACGAACGATCGGATTTTCCGACAACTTTGTCCGACACCAGTTTCGGACAAAATCCGACAAAGATCTGTTTTGCATAACCTTAATTCCACAAAATTGTGTATTGCCCTAAAATGGAGCTACTTGCCCCCCCCCCCCCACCCCCCTTTATTACTTTGGATCTTAAATCTTTGGATCTCCAAAGTTTAAGAACTAAACTCAATGGAAGAGAATGGAAGAGCTAGTTCTTTCAGCTCATTAAACCATTTACTCTAAAACCTGGTGTATTCTCAGACAAATGACAGTACTTTTTGAAATTCGATATCTGAACAACACTCTCTTCTCCATCCTGATGCCCCCCCATGCCCATTGATTTCTAGAGTATATGATAACATTGTATCTGTCTGTACAACTCTTTGATAAAGGCTTTGTTCTGAACTGGTAAAAAAATGTGTTATGTATTTAGGAGGTGAATGCTTTAAATAAAGACTCCCCTCAAAAAAAAAAAAAAAAAAAAAAGAATCTAGCCCTTAACCTAACTCCTAAACCTAAATCTAAACATTACCCCCTTTTAATCCTGAACATAACTCTGATTCTAAATCCAACTCTTAAATTTAACCTTAACCCCTAAACATAACCTTTTTGTCTGATTAAAGAGGATTTTCAGGATGTAAGCTGTAAGGTCATAGGTGCTGTCTGGAACACAAAACATTTCTTGAAATAAGCAATTTGTTGAACATTCACAGTTTATTATTTTTCATTGCTGAGTAGTTTTGGTTTGTTCAAAAAGACCTAATTATAGGTTTGCTTTATTATACAAGGACAACTGTGTTCTCGGTGACACTTCACTGAATAGGAACGGGTTAAAGGCCATCAGAAAGACTTGGCTAAGGCAAGTTCTTACTCTAAAGTACAATGACTACACATTAATGGAATTCTTTGAGGCATTGAACCTCCTTGACTTTTCTACCCCCAGGAGGCTGCCTGGATAAGACAGGGATCTAACCTATTATAGATTTACATGATGGAGTTATAAGAATGGATTGTTTTTCTGTTGTGCTCTCATTGTGTCTGCTGGGAGAAAGATGAGAAGGAAGCTGGCTCTCCCGCTGGGCCGCTGCAATAACCAGGGCCGAGGAAGTGGAGCCCTAATTGAAAAACGCAGAGAGCCATAATGAGTTTTTATTAGACTTTGATATTTGAGACATTTTAAACGTTGATGAAATTCATCAACATGCGGCCATTATTAGGTCGGCATGACAAATACCTGCGGTGATCTGATATGAGTCACTTCCTATGGCATGCACCCAGGAGTGCTTATCTGCCACATGCTATATGATTGAACACAATTTAAAGGTTAATCATTTTTGCTCTAGGTTGCTCTTGTAATATTTTGCTTGGAGTCAAAAATGATCACGGGAGTACAGAAAAGTGCTGAATTCAGAAGCTATATAGACAGGTTTAACCTATTTCCATTCCTTCAGTACACATTCTGTGTAAAAACAGGAGTAAACTAAATTTGCAGGGGGGCATAGGTAAAGCATAGTACCAATGGCACAAATAGTAATTCCGAGTATCAGCTTAATATATTATTTAAAACTCAACTGAACTTTCAGTTTAAACCAGCTAAATAAATTCTAGGTGCATCAAAAAAAGAAGTGTGCTTAGTCTTACAATGTTTTATTTGAAAAGCAGCCACAGCCTGAGTTGAATAGTCTGTGCCCTGCCAGCATGCTGCAGGGAAAGATCCTTGATCTTTGCATGAAAGCAATCAATGAAAAGGTCCGACACCTCCTTGCTGAGTCAGAAGTAGAGTACTTTAATCAATAATCATCTGGGAGCATGAGCTTTGCTGATTGCAGATCTATAGGTCTACCCACTGATAGGACATGAGATGTAGTCAATAAAAATCAAATTGGAAAGCAAGTACATGGATTTACTTAAAAAGTAGAGACTGTTAACCTAGATAACTGTATGTACATTCAATCAACCAATCATGCATTAGTAAAAATCCATCTTTTTTTCAATTGCTCTGGCACACAATTGGGAACGCATGTTTTATTTGCTGACATTCACATAGCAATTTGAACAAACACCTTGGAAAGTGAACCTACCTTTTCCTACTTTATTGGCAAAACTCCCAAATGATTATCTGCAATGTACTGTATTCTCCCAGATCGTCACCATTGCTTTCTCAAGGTAAATTTAAACTTGATATGTTTTCTCAGTGCATTAACGTGCATGTTTGGGAGAAACAGCCATGCATGTTTATTATGGTGTTTCATTTTCTAATTAAAAAAAAGAAACTGTACATTTTTTGAAGACTTTGCTTACGCCCCGAGTCCGATGTAAAAGATATATATGCTAAATTTCAAGAAGATTGGATAATATTTAGAGGTTGTACACTTTGATCTGTTTTGTAAAAGTAGGCAAAAAATATGATTTTTCAATGTTAATTACTTTTATTGGGAAAACTAGAAATCACAAACTTAAAATACTATTAAAATTATACACTAAGGCCGCGTACACACGGGCGGACTGTTCGCCCAACTTTGTTTGTCAAACAGTTTCGGCAAACAGTCCGCTCAAAATTAGCATGGACGGACATGGCCACACACGGCACTTTTTGAGCGGACTGTTTCAGCGAACTGTTTGCCAAACAGTTCGCTCAACTTTTGAAATGAACGGACTCGCCCACGTAAGGCGGAGGCAAATCCGCCCATTTCGAGCGCGTGTACAGGTAGGCGGGGTCCGCGAAGGAGACATCGCGGGCTCCGCCGCCTGGAATGGACTTAAAGGGGAACCCCAACGCCGAAAAAAATCGGCGTGGGGTCCCCCCAAAGTCCACAACAGACCCTTGTCCGAGCACGCTACCCGGCCGGCCAGGAAAGGGGGGCGAGCGAGCGCGCCCCCCCCTCCTGAGCCGTACCAGGCCGCGTGCCCTCAACATGGGGGGTGCCTTGGGGAAGGGGGGGCCACGCGGCCCCCCCACCCCAAAGCACCTTGTCCCCATGTTGATGAGGACAAGGGCCTCTTCCCGACAACCCTGGCCGTTGGTTGTCGGGGTCTGCGGGCGGGGGGCTTATCGGAATCCGGGAGCCCCCTTTAAGAAGGGGGCCCCCGGATACCGGCCCCCCACCCTATGTGAATGAGTATGGGGTACAATGTACCCCTACCCATTCACCTGTGAAATAAAGTACAAAAAAAAACACAACACAGAGAAAAAATATTTTATTGCACAGCTCCGGGGGTCTTCCGTCTTCGGGGGTCTTCTCGCCGGACTCCTCCGCTATCTTCGTGTAGCTCTTTTACTAGCGGAGGAGCCTGGCTTTCTTCCTCCCCGCCGCCGGCCTCTTCTCCCGACTTCGGGGGTCTTGTCCCCCTCTTCGGTTCTTCTGCCGGGCCACCGCGCCTTCTTGTAGCTCTTTTACAGGCGGTGGCCCGGTCTTCTGTCGTCGCTGTCGCCGTCGCCGCCTTCCGTTCTTCTTCTTCTTCTTCTTCTTCTTCTTCTTCCCCAGGAGATGTTGACACGTCGCTCTCTCCGGCCGGAATGCCAGAGCCGCGCTGTGCGGTCACTTATATAGTGACAATGGGGCGGTGTCACATGGTATATGTCACATGGGTTGGTCACATGGGTTGATGTCACATGGGGACTATGACATCGTAAGGGGGCGGGGTCACCATGTGACCAACCCATGTGACATATACCATGTGACACCGCCCCATTGTCACTATATAAGTGACCGCACAGCGCGGCTCTGGCATTCCGGCCGGAGAGAGCGACGTGTCAACATCTCCTGGGGAAGAAGAAGAAGAACAAGAAGAAGAAGAAGAACGGAAGGCGGCGACGGCGACAGCGGCGACAGAAGACCGGGCCACCGCCTGTAAAAGAGCTACAAGAAGGCGCGGTGGCCCGGCAGAAGAACCGAAGGCGGCGACAGAAGAACGGAAGGCAGCGGCGACAGAAGACCGGGCCACCGCCTGTAAAAGAGCTACAAGAAGGCGCGGTGGCCCGGCAGAAGAACCGAAGAGGGGGACAAGACCCCCGAAGTCGGGAGAAGAGGCCGGCGGCGGGGAGGAAGAAAGCCGGACTCCTCCGCTAGTAAAAGAGCTACATGAAGATAGCGGAGGAGTCCGGCGAGAAGACCCCCGAAGACGGAAGACCCCCGGAGCTGTGCAATAAAATATTTTTTCTCTGTGTTGTGTTTTTTTTTGTACTTTATTTCACAGGTGAATGGGTAGGGGTACATTGTACCCCATACTCATTCACATAGGGTGGGGGGCCGGTATCCGGGGGCCCCCTTCTTAAAGGGGGCTCCCGGATTCCGATAAGCCCCCCGCCCGCAGACCCCGACAACCAACGGCCAGGGTTGTCGGGAAGAGGCCCTTGTCCTCATCAACATGGGGACAAGGTGCTTTGGGGTGGGGGGGCCGCGCGGCCCCCCCTTCCCCAAGGCACCCCCCATGTTGAGGGCACGCGGCCTGGTACGGCTCAGGAGGGGGGGCGCGCTCGCTCGCCCCCCTTTCCTGGCCGGCCGGGTAGCGTGCTCGGACAAGGGTCTGTTGTGGACTTTGGGGGAACCCCCACGCCGATTTTTTTCGGCGTTGGGGTTCCCCTTTAAGCCCATTCCAGGCGGCGGAGCCCGCGACGTCTCCGTCGCAGGCCCCGCCTACCTTCACACGCGCTCGAAATGAGCAGACTTTCCTCCGAGCGGGAACAGTTTGCTCATTTCGAAAGTAGCCTACACACGGGCGGACTGTTCGCTCAAACACAGTTTCAGCGGACAGTTTTTCGGAATTTCCGAAAGACTTTGTCCGTCAAACTGTCCGCTGAAACTGTCCGCTGAAAGCCCACACACGAGCGGACTGTCCGCCCAAACACTGTTCAGCGGACAAGGTTGGGCGAACAGTCCGCCCGTGTGTACGCGGCCTAAGATTAATAGGTAATATAATAGGCAAAATGTGTTAAATTAATGAACTTTGAACAATGCAATCCCCTGTATTCTGTCATGTCGTGGATCCCAAACAATTCAAAGGACATCTTTGTTTTATTAGTAACGAAATGGCTCAGATCTTTTCCTTCAAAAACCATGTTTTTTCCCTCTAATCGTTTCACTTCCTTTTTCTTTGCAGGTTTGGTTTCAAAATTTTTAGTCATATTTTCCTTAACAGCCTGAGTAATACGTTTGTCCAAAAAGCCAATCCTATGTTTGTTTCTGACAGATACCAAAGGTGTCTCTTAGCAACTGTGAGAGCACATTTTTTTACGTCTGCATTTGGGTAAGTGCTCAAAAGCTGTAGCATATCCAAATCATTCTTTGAAGCCCAATCGACTTACAATTGCCTCATGCCAAAAGCAAACATATATGAGGCTGACAAAATGTGCAACCCGTTTCATTCCTTCCAATTGTCGTTGAGGAATAGTCAACTGTTTAGTGAAGAGGACAATTTTAAGTGCATATATTTCCTTTGCCATTCACCTTGCTTGATGCAGTGCCCCTGGGATCCTGAAACTGAAGTCATTTTTAGACCAACCTCCTAGGTACAGGAGTGAGAGTTATAATAACTCTTTGTAGTCTTCTCTCCCATTGACTTACCGTATATACTCGAGTATAGGCCGACCCGAGTATAAGCCGAGGCCCCCAATTTACCCCCAAAAAACTGGGAAACCTATTGACTCGTGTATAAGCCGAGGGTGAGATATGCCTGTCCATCCCTGTGTGTGTGTGTCCATCCATCCATCCATCCCTGTGTGTGTGTGTGTCCATCCATCCCTGTGTGTGTGTGTGTCCATCCATCCATCCATCCCTGTGTGTGTGTGTGTCCATCCATCCCTGTGTGTGTGTCCATCCATCCATCCCTGTGTGTGTGTGTGTGTGTGTGTGTGTGTGTGTGTGTGTGTGTGTGTGTACATTTTCTACATTCCCTAAAAGAGAGAACATGCAAATAAAGCATTGCATAGGGGGAGGATGCATGAAGTTGAGAGTTCCTGGGACATTAAGGCAGTGGACTGTGGAACTGGAGGAAGTAGGAATGTCAGCAGCACTTGCCAAACAGGTGTGGTAGTGATCAAAGTATGCAGATGGCACATAATGTGTGTGTGTGGCCTTGTGTGTCCAGCCTACCTGTGTCCCGAGCCTCCGTCCGGTCCCGAGCCTCCGTCCGGTCCCGTCCCGTCCCGAGCCTCCGTCCGGTCCCGTCCCGTCCCGAGCCTCCGTCCGGTCCCGTCCCGTCCCGAGACTCCGTCCCGTCCCGTCCCGAGCCGAGCCTCCGTCCGGTCCCGTCCCAGGATCACCACTCTTCGTCGGCGCCCATTCCCCTGTTCAAATGCCGCGCCTCCCTGTCTGTGATAGGCGGAACACAATTTCCCAGCAGTCTGTGTTCCGCCTATCACGGACATCCTCTTATCCTCGTCCGTAGTATGATGATGAGCGGATGTCCGTGATAGGCGGAACACAGACTGCTGGGAAATTGTGTTCCGCCTATCACAGACAGGGAGGCGCGGCTTTTGAAAGTTAGAATGGCCGCTGTCTGTCTGCTCGACACGCTGTTCGGGCAGACAGACGGCGATGACTCGAGTATAAGCCGAGGGGGGCACTTTCAGCCTCAAAAAAGAGGCTGAAAATCTCGGCTTATACTCGAGTATATACGGTATGTTTTTTTAGGACATTTTGGATGTAGTTAACCATTTTCACTCGTTGTTCTAGAAAGCCTTGAATGGGACTTTCTTAATCCAGCATTGTTGTATATGACTTCTTATCAAGTGAAGCCCACAGACTTTGCTTTGATAAAAATGATCAATGTGTGCAACCCCTAAATATTATGCAATCTTCTTGAAATTTGGCATATATATCTTTTACATCACTGAGACTCAGGGCGTAAGAAAAGTCGTAAGCAAAGTCATATGAAAATCACATCTTTGGAAAAATGAAACACCCTAATGTTTATAGAGGTACATAAATAAATTATTTTGTTGTTGAGTCTTCCTGATCCCTACTGCAAGTCTATTACCAGCCTTTATGTCTACACTGAAATTTCCCCTTACTGTTTCAAAAAATGTAAAGTTGTCTTTTAGTCTTTTAGTTAAATGTTTAAATTTCCACTTCATGTGACCAGGCTTTTTCTGGAACTTTTTTTTAAATTTTAAAAGTTTAAATTAGTATTTTTTGGTATAAAATTACTTAGAACCCTCAAACAAAATATGTGTGTATATATATATATATATATATATATATATATATATATATATATATATATATACATATACATATATATATATATATATATATATATATATATATATATATATATATATATATATATACATATATATATATATATATATATATACATATATATATATATATATATATATATATATATATACATATACATATATATATATATATATATACATATATATATATATATATATATATATATATATATATATATATATATATATATACGTATTTATTATTTATTTATTTTTATCAGAGAGCCTAGAGATTGTAATATTTTATGTGACACAGTATCTGAGCATCTGTCTTTTAAATGCATTTTTTGGGGAAAAATACACTTTAATGATTTATATATAAAAAATAAAAATAAACACACAATATTTACCCCAATGTTTTTGTATAATATGAATATATAATACAGTAACGCTGAGTAAATGGATACCTAGCATGTCATGATTTAAAATTGAGCATGCTTGTGGAATGGCGACAAACCACGGTACTTAGAAATCTCCACAGGCAACACTTTAAAATATTTTACAGGTTACCTGTTTAGAGTTACAGAGGAGGTCTTGCACTTGAAATTTTGCTCTAGCTCTAACGGTCACAGCAATACCTCACATGTGTGGTTTGAACACCATTTTCATATGCTTCTGCGACTTACATATACGCTCGCTTCTGCGTGCAAGCATGGAAGGATAGGACGCTTTAATTAATTTTTTTCTTATTTAATTTACTTTTAATTTTACACTGTGCCTTTATTATAATTTTTCTCACTTTTATTCCTATTACAAGGAATATAAACATCAATTGTAATTAGACATGGGCGCCGTCAATAAATTTGTTTCGTTCTGTTCCGTTACGGTTCGTATTTAAATTAATTCGTACTTCGTATTTCGTGTCCAAAATTCCGTTTCAATTCGTACGAAATACGAATTGCCGTTAGGTTCGTTAACTTGTACGAACGTTCGTTACGATGAATTTAAAGGCAAAAATATACCTCAATATGACAGTCGATGCTGATGGAAGTTTGGTTTTTATCCGAAATACGAAATTCCATTGAAGAATTTCCTATCCGAAATACGAATTTTCGTTAGATGAGGGGCTCCCACCATCCCTGTGCAGTGCTGACTTCCTCCTGGGGATTTGTAAACAAAAGTTCATATTTCGTACAAAATTCGGACACATGGCAATTCGTATTTCAGATCCTCCCAAACGTACGAATTTAGGGAAATTCGTACGAATTTGAGATTCGTACGAAACGAATCGCACATGTCTAATTGTAATAGATATATGGATGACAAGTCCTCTTTATTAAGAGATCTGGTGTAAAAAAAAGACCTCAAATCATTTACCTTTAAAAGCAAAAGGAAAAAAAATTCTTGGAACTTTTGCTTTAAAAAAAAAAAAAAAAAAAAGATTTACTATGGCCCTGGAACTGGAAGTGACAACTACTGGTTGCATTGGATCGTTCTCAAGTTATAAATCTTTAAGTCTTAAAGTGTTAATCTTAGAACGTGCATTCACTATATCTGGTCTCCCACAGTACCCAGAACATGGAAATGCAATTATTTTAGTAAATATAAACTGCTAAATACCTTTTTTCATCAGCGGTATATAGCAGTCTTGTGACGTGTATCAGTGTCTGCTTAAAGATTGTAGGAGGAGTTTTCATGCTCCCCTGATCCTCTGTTTGGACAGTGCTGACTGGCCCTATGTTGATACCATGCACTCTCCCAAGAAAAAAAAACAACAACTCTCTAGCAATACACACCAAACTGAGCATATGCAGCCTGACTCCTAATGCTCTGTTCTATCAGGAGATGGGTTGGAGTCAGTTAAAGAAGAGGAGGATCAGAAAGACAGAATGGCAATGTCTTTACACACAATGCAGAGGATTAACCCCTTAGGTTCCACAGTGAGTATAACAAGCATGCTTTACTGCATATACAGGATGATTTTACTGTTGTGAGTTTGGTGACACTTTAAGGTATTGCTAAAACCAATAATAATTGAATGCAGAGGCAACTATTTATTTTGATAAAGAGTACATACATGTATATAGTCTGTGACATGTTGGGGTTTTGTATCTCAATGGTAGCGCCAAAAGAGTGAGTTTACTCTAAGCCAGAAATGATTTTCAACGCTTTCCTGACAACTTTTATTTAAAAGAACATCAAAAGTTTATACAGCAATATCTTCCCACTCTGGAAGTTCTCAACATCAGTACGAACATAACCTAATGTCCTGGCTCTTTTTGGCAGCTTTACTGCTCTAATTAGTACCTCTTGGTCCTCCTGACCCTTAGTACCTTTTGGTCTTCCATACCATTAAACATGTCCCAGTGTTCATGCACATATGCTGCACCTACGCTCTGCATCTTTCCTTGCAGCTCCCTAGCTGCTCTGTCCCTCGTGGACTCTCTCTGAGGCTCAGGCCTTGGTGTGTGTCCGGCCGGTGCACGCTTCTGTTTTGAGCCTGCTTTTAAAGTCTTTTATGTAAGTGTATACGTTCGTTACTTGCAAATTAAAATCATTGGTTTTACACTATCTGGAGCCTATGTTTTTCCCTATGTGATACCACGTTGAGTTGGGAGTGAATAGCCCCATTGTGTGAAAGATTTGGGATCGCCTGAGGGGGAACTGCTACCCGGATATCCTTTGATTGTTTTTGCCTGTGGTGACCCTCTGTAACGGGGGGTCGCTCGGATCTGGTAAGGAGCCAATTCATTCATTTGGTGATGGGAAAAGCACATTATACTCCTGGAGAAGATTATTAATTTGTGCACTTCCAATTCAGCTATTCATACGAAGTTTTCTTCACTGGTGTTTATTTACCATATGGACACTTTACAGCAATAATTTGTCATATAATCATATGGACATTACATAGAGTTTTTCAAAATATTTTTCTTGGTAATTTATTTTATGCACTTTTTCAGTTTTAAGAAAATTGTCATTCTTTATTTTTAGGGGTATATACACAGAGATCTATACAATCTGTGCTGTGTTTGGGTGATTCACATCATTGACACGCACTTGTTAATTTTATATATTTGTATATATAATAGTATGCACTATTTTTTTGAGGTGGCCTTAGAGACATTAAGATACTAAGGTTTATACTGTGGGTTTAGCACACACACATATCCCATTCACTTTGGGAATTTGAGGTTAGCGCAGTTCTCTTTTTTTCTTTTCAGGCCTTGGTGTGTCCTGACCTGGACAGTTCGGTGCATGCCTGAACCTCTCACAGCTCCCTTCACACACTAACTCCTTGGGAGGGTGGGGCTCTGAACTCTAATTTTGGCTCTCGTATGAAGCCAGCACACACCTGTGCCATTAGGGTGCTTGCTTCTTACAAACTCTAGTGTAAACCACCATTTTAAACAGTGGCATGGGCTCGCACTGCCACAGGTTTTACAGATACAACTGACCCTTTGAGGGAAAACATAATACTGATGTGGCCTGCAATTAAATTGAGTTTGACACCCCTCTCTAAAGCAAAGAGATCGGTCCAGGTAAGAGGAGATCTCCCCAACAGTCAAATATCTTCATGATCATTGTTAATGGAAGGTTATAACTCAGAATGTTGGATTTTTCCTCACTTTCAGTTTCTAGAGACCATGGTCACCAAGACAAATATGTCCTGTCCTCCCCATCAGAAAAAAAGACAACAAATGAAACCCTGAGGTTAATGGGTTGACTGCTGAATTATTCTTCTGTTGGTTGCTTTACAGTGTCATACTGGCTGACAATAATTGGAAATGGAAACAAAAGAGAACAATGGAACAAGTGTCCCTTCTATTCCTGTTCTTGGTATAACTCAGAATGTTGGATTTTCGCTCACTTTCAGTTTTCAGTGGTCGTGGTCACCAAGACAAATAGAGCACCTGTTCCCATCAGAAAAAAATGACAACAAATAAAACCCTGAGGTCAATGGGTTGAGTGCTGGATTATTCTTCTGTTGGTTGCTTTACGGTGTAATGCCAGCTGAAAACAATTGAAAATGGAAACAAAAGGGTTTGATGCTGGATGGATTTGTTTCAAAGCAATAAAAACCCGACAAGGGCTTATAACAGGCCACCACTCAAACCCCCAAAAAAAGACAATGTTGACTTTAGTTACACTTTAAATTAGCCAACAGAAGATATCCCTTTAACGCCACATTTTCTGTATTAATCTATGGCAAACACAGTACTTTTCTACTGATAAAATAGGAATAGAAATGCAATTACTGAATATCACCTCTTGTAGCAATCTACTAGGTGAAATAAAATAAGTTCTCCCCGAGCTTCTCTCTTCCAAGACTTTGACGCCAGGAACTGTCACCGAGTTTTCTGCATCTACGGAAACGTAATTCCAACCCTCTCTTCTCCCACACACAGTTTCAAATAGCACAAAAGTCATAACTAGAGAACATCATCGGATCCCACTGACAGCCACAACTGCTGTTTCAGAGCGCAAAAGATTACTCCCTCAGCTCCTGACGTGTCCTCGGGGAATGTCACTTGTACAATTCTCCCAACGTGTTCTGTTTTATTTTTTCAACCTCTTTACTACAGACAAGCCCTTGTAGGGATTTAATAACAGGTGTTTTTTTTTTTTTTTTGCCTGGAGTACAATGCGGGAAGGCAGAAAAGCCCAAAAAAAGGCAATAAAATGAAATTTAAAAATCTTAGCAGCCCTCGAGCAGAGCGAGTCGGGAATCATGAGCGCTTGGTGAATTGAGCTGAAGATTACTTAATTAAACAGGGTTATGGATTCAACTTTAAACTTGAAATTTAAGTGAATTTCCTTGGCGAGGAATTTCTTAATGACTTCTTGAATGTCATTCTGCCTTTTTATTTTTTTTCCCCCAACATCGCTGGCACTAAATGTCATTGCATTTTGAATAAGAATGAAAAAGTAATTGCTTATTTGTTTCAACACAGATGTTTTTACACATCAGTAAGCACAGTGTTAGGAGCATTTTTTTCCTTTGGTCCTCAGAGATGTTTTGTGACAGCTAAAGAAATTACCGAAATTACCCGATGATATTTGAAACATATTTATTTGTGCAGCTTTTAAAGAGGCCACTTCTTCGCATTTGATCTCAAGTTATTATTAAAGAAAAAAAACATACTCTTTATTTTAAATGGTTATTTTAAATGCTTGCAATGATCTGAGAGGAGTGAGAAAAGGAATTCTAAGCTAAAACGTAAAAAATCACTTTTAGCTTTATGATTGGCCATAAAACAATCTCAGGCAATTGTAATTACTGCCAACCACTATTCAATTGCAAAAACAACTGGGAGGATCATTCCAACCTACCAACACTACATTATTGCTCAGTGTAGAAAGAGACTGTTGGTGGTAGGTTGCATTTATCTATCTGGCAATGCAGCTTCTCCGTGGCAGGGCCTGACATATGAATGACATATAAATGACATGTCACAAGTAATTCATTTTAAAATGGTAAATTTTAGTTTTTGATATATTGGCCCTTTGGTGTTGGGCTAGCAGTTCAGACCGAGCATAAGTTTGGCCCGAACATCGCCTGTTTGCATGTTTGGCGAACACCCGAATTTGCATGGTGCTTGGCGGGATGTTCGCCTGTTGAGCCCCCCTCCTAAGCCCTGATTGGCTAAAGCAATGCACCTGACCACTAAACAGGTGCAAGGGTTTGTCCAATCAGGCCACAGTAAATAGCTGGTTGTTAAGGAGTGGACTGGAAAGCCGGCTTTCCCACTGACAGCTGAATGAAAAAAAAAAAAAAACATTGCCGGCAATACAAAAATGTGGCATGGGGGCCCCCCAATTCATACCAGGCCCTTTGGTTCTTTTTTTTTAAACAGCGTGGGGTCACCCCCAAAATCCATACCAGACCCTTATCTGGGCATGTAGCCTGGCAGGCCAGAAAAGGGGGGGGCAAGTGAGCACCCAGCCTCCTGAACCATACCAGGCCACATGCCCCCAACTTGGGGGGTGTCCCCCACTCCGCAGCACCTTGTCCACATGCTGATGGGTAGAAGGGCCTCTTCCCCACAACCCTGGGTGGTGGTTGTGGGGGTCTGCGTGCGGGGGTCTTATCGGAATCTGGAAGCCCCTTTAACAAGGGGCCCCCATATCCTGCCCCCTCTTATGTGAATGAGTATGGAGTACATTGTACCCCTACTCATTTACCAAAAGAAGTGTCAAAAAGAAATAAAAACAAAGAAACTATTTTTGACAATTCCTTTGCTAAAAATAAAAAAAACAATGTCACCCGATGTAGATCCATCGTCAGTCCACCCACCGCACTGACGGACCCCAAAAAAACTCCACCCATGACAAGGGCACCCCGTCGACTGCCTGCTTCACCGTATGACAGTTCTTAAATCAGAGCTATGCCCCCCCCCAGCAGAACTTTTAAAGTCAGCAGCTATGCATACTGTAGCTGGTGACTTTAAATATTAGGACCTGTAATCCAGAGATGTGGACGCCCCAGCCGATGTTTCCATTGGCTCTTGGGTGCTGCCATCACCACTGCCTGTAAGGGAAACTGTCAGGGAAGCCTTGCGGCTTCATGTTGGTTCCCTACTACGCTTTTACCTGTCAAGAACAGGTACCCCCCCCCCCCCCCCAAAAGATGCCAAAAGTGGCACCGGAGGGGGGAGGAGGCTGATAAGCAGAGCTTCCACTTTTGGGTGGAACTCTGCTTTAAGTAGGTAAGGGGCGGAGCCAACTGGTGATACTGTCCCCATGTGATGCCACTGACCGGTGCATGCTGGGTTGGTGAGAAAAGATGAGACACAAATGGCAAAAAGAAAAATGATAAGGGTTTCAGTCATTCTCTGCTCTATCCAAAATGTAAATGAATTAAAATAAAATAAAAAACTATAGTTTGATGAAGAGGGTGTTGGGTGGAATCTGGGGTGTCAATATACTATAGGTACAACTTTTTTTTTTTCCTTTTGGACAAAGTAAGGGAGGGTTATAATCCTTCTCAGTTTTTCTTACCATGTGTGTCCCATTGGGGAGATTTCCCTTCACTTCTTGTCCCATAGCCAAAACAGGCAAATGAAGGGAATCTCTTGGGGGCCCCCAGATCACCAGAACTAGTGTCCTCATTGGAAGATTTTACTTCTTTGGAAGAATTTACCAAAATTTAGAAATTTTCTTTTACTTTCACTTTAAATTACAAAGAAAAACAGGACAAATAGAGAGGCTGAATCTCCCTAACAGGGGCACAGACAGAAATAATAACGTAATAGGTGTTCTAATCCCTCTCCACTCTGTCCAAAAGAAAAATAAAACGTTTTGCCTTTAGGTACACTTCAACATTTTTTTGAGACCATCTGATAATATTTTTGAAGAAAGCTACAGATTTAGAAAGATTGAAAATGTCTTTGCAATTGAAAATTGTGTTAATATGTTAAACCATATATAAGATTTCACTGGCTATTTATAGAACCGATCGCTGTATAAATGTCACTGGTCACTAGGGATGAGCCGAACACCCCCCTGTTCGGTTCGCACCAGAACCTGCGAACAGACCTAAACTTCGTGTGAACTTTAGAACCCTATAAAAGTCTATGGGACTCGAACGTTCACAATCTAAAGTGCTAATTTTAAAGGGTAATATGCAGGTTACTGTCCTAAAAAGTGTTTGGGGACCCGGGTCCTGCCCCAGGGGACATGGATCAATGCAAAAAAAAGTTTTAAAAACTGCCGTTTTTTCAGGAGCAGTGATTTTAATAATGATTAAAGTGAAACAATAAAAGTGTAATATTCCTTTAAATTTCGTAGCTGGGGGGTATCTATAGTATGCCTGTGAAGGGGCGCATGTTTTTGGTGCTTAGAACTGTCCCTGCACAAAGTGTCATTTGTGCAGGAAAAAAAGTCTTTTAAAATCACTTGCGGCTATTGTCGGGTCCCGTGATACAGAGAACACTCAATGAGTGTTCTCTGCATTAGCCGACAATTCATTCATTCATTGATAAAAAAAAAAAAAAAAGCGTGGGGGTTCCCCTAAATTCAATTACCAGGCCCTTCAGGTCTGAAATGGATATTAAGGGGAACCCCGTGTCAATTTTTAAAAAAAAATTGACGTGGGGGTCCCCCTAAATATCCATAACCAGACCCTTCAGGTCTGATATGGATATTAAGGGGAACCCCGCATCAAATTTAAAAAAAAATTGACGTGGGGGTCCCCCTAAAAATCCATATCAGACCCTTTATCTGAGCACGCAACCTGGCAGGCCGCAGGAAAAGAGGGGGGGGGGACGAGAGAGCGCCCCCCCCTCCCTCCTGAACCGTACCAGGCCACATACCCTCAACATTGGGAGGATGCTTTGGGGGTCTGTGACCCCTCAAAGCACCTTGTCCCCATGTTGATGAGGACAAGGGCCTCATCCTCACAACCCTGGCCGTTGGTTGTGAGGGTCTGCGGGCGGGGGGCTTATCAGAATCTGGAAGCCCCCTTTAACAAGGGGACCCCCAGATCCCGCCCCCCCTGTTTGAAATGGTAAGGGGGTACAAAAGTACCCCTACCATTTCACAAAGAAAGTGTCAAAATGGTTAAATAAGACAAACACACTTTTGAAAAATTCCTTTATTAAAAATAAAAAAAATAAAAAAAAGATTCCAGCGGTGCTAATCCACTCTTGCTATCCAGCGACGGGTCTCCGGGGTCCACCGATGGATGATCATATCCAGCGACGGGGGATCTCTCAGTCCAGCGCTGTCCATACATCCTTCTTCTGTCTCCACTCCGGAGACACTGCAGAGATCCCAGCGCTGACGTTTCTTATATTAGGAGGGCGGGGCCACCCGTCACCTGACTCCGCCCCTCTGACGCTGGAGAGGGAAGCCAGGGGTTCCCCAGTGACGTGTGGGTGACCCCGCCCCTCTGATGTAACGCAGGTTTCAGAAGAAGGATGTATGGACAGCGCTGGACTGAGAGATCCCCGTCGCTGGATATGATCATCCATCGCTGGACCCCGGAGACCCATCGCTGGATAGCAAGAGTGGATCAGCACCGCTGGAATCTTTTTTTTATTTTTTTTATTTTTAATAAAGGAATTTTTCAAAAGTGTGTTTGTCTTATTTAACCATTTTGACACTTTCTTTGTGAAATGGTAGGGGTACTTTTGTACCCCCTTACCATTTCAAACAGGGGGGGGCCGGGATCTGGGGGTCCCCTTGTTAAAGGGGGCTTCCAGATTCTGATAAGCCCCCCGCCCGCAGACCCTCACAACCAACGGCCAGGGTTGTGAGGATGAGGCCCTTGTCCTCATCAACATGGGGACAAGGTGCTTTGAGGGGTCACAGACCCCCAAAGCATCCTCCCAATGTTGAGGGTATGTGGCCTGGTACGGTTCAGAATGGAGGGGGGGGGCGCTCTCTCGTCCCCCCCTCTTTTCCTGCGGCCTGCCAGGTTGCGTGCTCGGATAAAGGGTCTGATATGGATTTTTAGGGGGACCCCCACGTCAATTTTTTTTAAAATTGATGCGGGGTTCCCCTTAATATCCATATCAGACCAGAAGGGTCTGGTTATGGATATTTAGGGGGACCCCCACGTCAATTTTTTTTTTTAATTTGACACGGGGTTCCCCTTAATATCCATGTCAGACCTGAAGGGCCTGGTAATTGAATTTAGGGGAACCCCCACACTTTTTTTTTTTTATCAATGAATGAATGAATTGTCGGCTAATGCAGAGACCACTCATTGAGTGTTCTCTGTATTACGGGACCCGACAATAGCCGCAAGTGATTTTAAAAGACTTTTTTTCCTGCACAAATGACACTTTGTGCAGAGACAGTTCTAAGCACCAGAAACATGCGCCCCTTCACAGGCATACTATAGATACCCCCCAGCTACGAAATTTAAAGGAATATTACACTTTTATTGTTTCACTTTAATTATTATTAAAATCACTGCTCCTGAAAAAACGGCCGTTTTTAAAACTTTTTTTGCATTGATCCATGTCCCCTGGGGCAGGACCCGGATCCCCAAACACTTTTTAGGACAGTAACCTGCATATTACCCTTTAAAATTAGCACTTTAGATTTCTCCCATAGACTTGTATAGGGTGTTCCGGCTTTTCGAATTTGCTGCGAACAGCCCAAATTGTTCACTGTTCGCTGAACAGGCGAACAGGCAATGTTCGAGTCGAACATGAGTTCGACTCGAACTCGAAGCTCATCCCTACTGGTCACAAAATAGTGTCAAAATTGTCCGATCTGTCTGCCGCAATCCTTCCCCAACAACTCCTGTTCAGTGGTGAATTTATAATTGTTATTATACAGAGGAACTTTATAATTCTTATCATTGATGATGTAAACTTTCAAGAGTGCATACTTTAATGTAAAACTTAAGCACTATGGATCTTTAATTTGCTTTATCTATTATATTCTGTCCTTTGTTGTCCCTCCTTTTTGTTAAGTTATGTATAATCGATGTTATGCCGTGCTGCGGTTCCCTTCCTTCTTCCCCTTATCTTTTCTTCTCCTTCCTCAATCTCGCCCTATCCCCCCCCCTTCCTTTTTTCTCCCATTCTCCTTCCCCTTCTTCCCTTTCCCCGTCATGTTGTTCTACCCACACACTGCCTGTGGTCTGTTTGCCCTGAGCAGGGATGGTTTATCACGGTCCCGGTATTCTCTACCCACCGGTTTACCACGTATTTTTTTATTCATTATTCCAAATTGCCAATCCTGTCCCTGACCTATGCCGTTGGATCCAATAGCCGGTACTTATACGAGCAGTTTTCTATGCTCTGATTGGAGGGGAAAGATGCACAACCACTGATTGGGGCATGTCAGCTGCTGTTGCGCCTCCCCTCATCAATGGGCCATGCTGCAGTATGGGAACTGTAGTATTCCCACCCAATGACGCTATGCACATGCGCCGTATCGTCTGCACGTTTGCGATCGGCCGGTGAGATCAGACGCCAGCCACGCGGTATACAGTTAAAAGAACACACACTGCTATGGCTGATTGTCTGATACTCCAAGGATGACCATGCTGGTGAATGGTTCTACTTGAGATAAACACTAGAGAACCAATCTTCTAATCTTTTGCTGCATTATTCAACGTTCTGCCCTGCTCTATTTATAAATCTGTTTCAATAATCTTCTATGTACACCTAGGGGGACATATGATCTGCAGCAGGAACTTGGTCTCTGTTCTGTGTAACATCTGACCCAGACTTCTCTGATTCTGTTCTTATACTAGTCTTTTTCTTCCTTAAACCCCAATCTGTGCAGTCTGGACCTATTTAGACCCTCTACTACCCTATTTTTGCAGCTTTTTCATCATATGCTTTCACAAATTAGACTTCGGTCTGTAAATTGGCATCCTTGGCTTATCTTCTTCCTAGCAGCTTTTGATGTAAGTATGCCATACTTACATATGGTTCAAGTATACACATTTATGCATATAATATTTTCGCATCCATTTGATGCTTTTTTACATGCTTCTCTTTATATGGCTATTTTCTTAGTCAAACAATTAATCCAATTTGATTAACACATTATACCGATATATACACAGATCCCAGCCTGGTCTGTTTGGGCATTGATTGGCCTACATGTGTGCTATCCACTTGACATCTATAGGCAGAGACCTTATGTAGGTGAGTGACAATGAAATAGCATGGCAGCTGATATTGTAATTTATTATGTTGTGTAATGAGTCATTGTAGTGTTTCTAATTATGTTTTGTTTTATGCAGTGCTATATATTTTATCTTTAAATATATCCCCAGAGGAAGCCCTGGGTGGTGAAACGTGTTGTGATAATCACTCTACCATTAAGCTGAGTGACTAGCTTTTATCTTCTTTGAAGACAAGATGTTTTCATGCACTCATGTATCAAAAGCACAATCAACTTTTTAACCATGTATTGTATGTAATAATAAAATATTTGTTATATTTTTTATACATATCCTAGTACTTGTATTTTCTATTTGCTAGCACCCCCAAAAATCCCCCAAAAAATTTCCCTGCCTCTATCTCCACTTTCAAGGACGTTGATGCTTTTTTTGACTTTGTCACCTACCCATATCACTATGACCTTTCTGTCTGCTGCAATGTCGCAGTCACGATAAAAATCGCAGATCACTGCCATTACTAGTAAAAATTTAAAATAATAATGCCATAAATAATAATATAATATTAATAATGCCATAAATATATTCCCATTTTTGTAGACACTAACTTTTGCGCAAACCAGTCAATATACACTTATTGAATTTTTTTTTACCAAAAATATGTAGAAGAATACATATCGGCCCAAACTGAGGAAGAATTTTCTTTCTTTAAATTTTTTGGGGATATTTATTATAGCAAAAAGTATAACAAATATATATATATTTTTAAATTGTCTCTCTTTTTTTGTTTACAGCGCAAAAAAATACAAAAATGCAGAGGTGATCAAGTAACACCAAAAGAAAGCTCTATTTGTGGGAAAAAAAGGTCATCAATTTTGTTTGGGTACAACGTCACATGACTGCACAATTGTCAGTTAAAGCAACGCAGTGCTGTATCCCAAAAAATGGCCTGGTCATTAAGGGAGAAATTATTTTGTCCCTTCAATGGTTAAGAAAAGCTTTCCTGGCCTATTTATCTACACTTCTGTGCTTCCTCCCAAAGAATCACCACTCCCTGATCCAGCACTACTCTTCTCCCAAGATGAACTGCTCCCAACATCACCCAACCCACTTGTGAGCCTGGGCCATCATCAACATACCAGCCTGAGCCCACAGCACTGCTGGGCAGCAGGGCACTAGTACAGCGGCACCCTAGCTGCTAGAGGATCAAAGGAAAAACCCAATAGGCCACCAGACCTGCCAGGAGACTGAAGGAAAATATGAAAATATAAAGGGAAGCAGTGGTCTCTTTGCAAAGGTCTGACGCACCTACCGTTGAGTCACAGCCAGAACTCTCCAATCATCAGGGAGCATGAGCTTTGCTTATTGCTGAGCTATGACTCAGTAGGGGGCATGAAGGACCTTGGCAGAGAGACCACTGCTTCCCCACAGAGAGCAAGAATCCAAATTTGCAGCTGCTGAGAGCTTTTCATTCGAACTGTAGCTGCTTTAGAAAAAAACAAAACAATAATGCTGCATACACACGAACAGACTTTCCGGCAGAAAAGGTCAGACGGTCTTCCTGACGGACTTTCAACGGAGTTATGACAGACTTCCGAACAAACGGACTTGCCCAAAAGCGAACGGACTAAAGACTAAAGTCCGTTTGAAAGTCCATTCGTTTTGAACGTGATGAGGTACGACGGGACTAGAAAAGAAAGTTCAATAGTCAGTAGCCAATAGCTGCCCTTGTGTCATATTTGGTCTGTTAGAACAGCACACAGATGAACGGTTTTCCCAATAGGAATTGAGTCAACATGTTCTATTTCTAGGTCCGTCTGATTTTTTTTTAAAGAAAAATGATCAGACTATCCCACACATGATCGGACTATCCGACAGAATGACTCTATCGGACCTAGTCTGCCGGAAAGTCCGGTCGTGTGTACGCAGCATTAGACAATAAAAGCTGGTTTTTGATGTTTTCTTTGTTTTTTATACACTTGATATGTACCTATTTTAAACTAAATTTTTAATTGAGACTTAGGTTTGTATAATTCAGGATGAAGTGAGCATGGGGTCTGGTATTGTAGAAGAAGGTTGGGATATCATCTAAATACATCTAGCTTAGCCTCTTGCTGTCTGACCATCTGTCCTTGTCGATGACCATCACTTGTGTTTAATGTCTCAGTTTGTGTCTGCGTGTCAGCTAGTGCCACTGCGAGTAACTATTGTGAGTTTCTTTCTATTACAAGGTTTAATATTCCTCTTCAACAAATGATTAGGGATATATGGATTAGATCTGAAGACCAGTTTAGAGGTCAACCACATAAATTAAAATTGACCTGTGGACTCATGCATATACATGCTCACTGGACTCTTCATGCTCATCCAATTATGTTCAAGTAATATTTTCTTTGCACGCGATTGGTTATTCTTGGCAAAGGGCAATCCTACCACATTCACTAACCTGTGGGGAAAATTTCCTTTGCCAAGTGGAGCTTTCCTTTAAAAGTGAACAGCCTAGTTAGTAATTGAACCCTAATGAGTACATTGAGTTTCTGTGCTATCCAAGGTGCTGAAGTTGTTTATGATGCTAAACTATTATGTCACGGTTTGTCAGGACTGAATTGAAAAATAATTTCTGTAAATAGATGTACACAGATTATTCAGTGAGCACAAACATCTTTCTTTAATGGATTCTTTTCATATATGCAATGCAAAAGCCAAATCCCTTCTTTTGTGTTCAGCATTTTTTTTAACCGCACTTCTGTCTCTACATTATTACCACAAAAAGCCTGTTTGTCTCCTTTGATGCTATTTGTAACTCCATATCTGAGATATACCTAGATGCTGGATGCATCTAATGCAAGCTGAATGGTTTGTAAGATTTTATTAAAATAATTTGTAAGTTGAAAAAAGACAATATGGCTAACAGAAAACGAAGAAGACTTTTAATGCATGCATATTGAGAATATCTCCTAAACTGTGGATATTTAGGAAATATTCATTGTACCTACAGGTAAAGAAGCAAAGACAGGAAAGATTGCGCTATGGAACCAATTGGTATGTCTATGGTATGAGCAGCCTCTACTTAATTTGCCGCCCTGTATGGGTGGAAATAATTGTATGAAAGAAGGGGAAATAGATCTGGCGTTATACCCTTAAATGAAATAATTAATACCAATAAAATGAAACAAATTGTGAAAAAAATGGTGACAAAAATATATAAAAAATTATCAGCACGCTGGTAAATAATGAGCTAATCTTATGAAACATAAAATATAAAATATAAAGCATAAAACACTGTGAAGCCCAACAATATCATATAAAAAGCCCAAAAGGACCGTGCTTATTCTAAGTGCCTAGACCACTCTAGGTGCCATATATCAGGTGCTTAGTATACTAGTGTCACTAGAAAAAAAATTGCATAAAAGCTATGTGTGGATACAATAATAAAAGTGCAAGCCAAACCACATAATAAGTCAATTGATAAAAATAGATAAACTTGCCATTGCAATAAAAATAAAAAAATAAAAAATAAAAGTACAAATAGAAAAAATAAAAATGAAAATAAAAATAAAAATTGCAATCAGTGAAAGTCCCACATTTATAAAAAAAGCCAATGTGATTTGTGCAAAAAAATGGGTAACGGGTGAATGACAATGGATAATGGTGAATATCTTCAGTGGTTATCTTCATAAAATACAACTGCTTCTCCCAGTGCACAGTGAATAATAATGTGATTGCTCTCACCAGAGCTCTTACCCCTACAGGGGTGGATCAGCCTCCACAGTATAAGCCACTGTGCTGCTCTCTGGCAATGGTTTGATGTTGTCCTGGGAGACGCCTGCTCTTCCGCTAGTATTGCGTGCCACAATATGTATGATGAGGAAAAAACACATCCATGGTGCAGTATGTATTGACAAGGAGTTTATTAATAAAATAAGAAAGCTACTCACAAACAGAAGGTAACAGATCGCTTTTTGTAAAAAGATTGCTTTTTTAAAAATCCCGTCGGCCGCTTGCCGTCTGTGTAGAAAGTGCACGCTGTCTGGCCAACGATATTGTTGGGCTTCACAGTGTTTTATGCTTTATATTTTATATTTTATGTTTCGTAAGATTAGCTCATTATTTACCAGCGTGCTGATAATTTTTTATATATTTTTGTCACCATTTTTTTCACAATTTGTTTCATTTTATTGGTATTAATTATTTCATTTAAGGGTATAGCGCCAGATCTATTTCCTCTTCTTTCATACAATTATTTGTACCTACAGGTAAGCCGTATTTTAAGCTTACTTATAGGTGCAAGTTTAAAGTGGTAGTTCACTACAGCTTTAAAGTGGTTGTAAAGGCAGAAGATAAAAAATGCATTAAGATAAAAAGTCTTCTGTGTGCAGCAGCCCCCCTCAGCCCCCTAATACTTATCTGAGCCCCATCTTGATCCAGTAATGTTGCATGTGAGACTTGGCTGTCTGGGACTCTTCCTCCTCATTGGCTGAGACAGCAGCAAAGTGCCATTGGCTCCCGCTGCTGTCAATCAAAGTCAGTGAGCCAATGAGGAGAGAAAAGGGGCGGGGTGGGGCTGCAGCTTCATGTCTAAATGGACACAGGGTGCTGTAGCTAGGCTTGTGTGCTCCTATAGCAAGCTCCTTGCTGTGGGGGTGCTCAGCAGGAGGGAGGGGCCAGGAGCACCAGCAAGGGACCTGAGAAGAGGAGGATCAGGGCTGCTCTGTGCAAAACCACTGCACAGAGCAGTTAAGTATAACATAACAAAAAAGGAGACACTTAAAGGCTCACTTTAAATGTTCATAAGGGGGTGTGAAACTCTCTAGCATTTGATACTGATTCACGGGAGAGCTTTATTTAACCTGTAAAAAATTGGCCCTGGAGGCAAGAAGTAAGTGGAAACCTCCCCAGGGGGTACAGCTTAAGCAGAAAAAGCCTGAGGATGGGTCGTACCTTCCATCTCTCTCCTTAAATCGCATACAAAGCCAAAAATAAAATGTTAATATGTTGCAGCTTACCAATCTTTAGATGTGATGTCTTCATTACCTTTCCTTTTCTCTGTTCTTTTTTCCTAAAAAAATTCACCTGGTGCCAGTAACATAACCTTTCCTAGAGTTACAACATTCACTCTAGTGTATCTTAACAATAGAAGCAGGACAAGACTACGTTAACCTCCCACTCTTCCCTAAAGCCACACGATATGAAAAAATACTGCTTTCAAAGCAATCATGCGATAATCTGAACGTTAACATGACAGCTTCTTAAAGGCCGATCATGACAGTTCACCCGATATTATCTGATCGGACAAGCACAAATATTTTTCTCCTACAAAACCAGATCGTACAATTTTCATTTAACCACTTTCTTACTGGGCACTTAAACCCCCTTCCTGCCCAGGCCAATTTTCAGCTTTCAGCGATTTCACACTTTGAATGACGATTGCACGGTCATACAACACCCTACGCCCTACACCCTAATAAACTTAGCAACAAAAGTGCTCGAGGGGCATGAGGGGGAAGTTGATAAGCTAAATCCTGAAGTTGAGAGTTTACAGGATAAGCTAGAGGATGCAGAAAACAAGGCCCGCCGAGATAGCCTCCACATCCGTGAAATCCCTGAGGTCATTAATGACTTGCAATGTACTGCCACTGTTTTTTTTTTCAGGAACTTGCACCTGAGCTTCCCCATGAGCATTTGGAATTTTACCGCATTTACAGGTCCCTTGCCCCTGAACCAACCGAGGGTCCTCCAAGGGATGTTATTATCAAGTTCCACTATTATCGTAAGATACTCCGCAAGCAGCAAGGGACCGCCATGACCTCTCCTTTCAGGGCAACCCCCTTCACCTTTTTGCAGATCTCTGCCAAGTTACCATCGCCAGGAGAAGGAACCTAAAACCTTACCTACAGGTCTTACAAACATAAGGGATCAGGTACAGGTGGGGATTCCCCTTTAAGCTCTCGTTCTACCACCAAGGTCGCCAGTTCCACACTTCTCTATCTGACCGGCGGTGCCATTTTCATGAACTCCAGTATGACCTACCCTCTAACCAAAAAGAGTCGCCATCCTCATCTGCTTGTCCAAGATTCTCTCAGCCTCCTCACTCCCAAGGCTCCCAAGCACTTTGTTCTCTTCAAGCACAACGTTTTCAGGATGTGCCAACAGGATGACAGAGTTGATTAAGTCTAACTGGAGTGCTTTTTTTTTCAACTCTGAGTCTGAAACTCCTACCAGATCAACTGCTCTCATCGCCCACTGTGGACTCTGATCCATGTTTTGACACTAGCCTTAGTGATCTGGGGCCAGATGGCCTAAGTACTTCTGCATTGAGCCCTTTATTTGCCAAATGTCACTTACTGGCTCCGGATAACCAGCACCACCCCCCTTTTTTTTTTCTTCCCGTTTCGTGAATGGTGTTACTGTATGTAGATCTCTTACCCTGAGCTGCTCCAATTGTGAGATGGCGGCGATGGGTTATGCCGACCTGGAACTTCATTTTCAATATTAAGTAATGTGTGTGATAGGTCTTTTTTTTTTATTAGATTTTGTTACCAAGTTTTCTTTTTTAATTATAGTTATTTTCTACCATATATACTCTTTACGTGCTATTGGCGGTGAGAGCATTCTGTTGCTTGCAAAGGAGATTTACCTTATAATGAGCTGCATGCCCTCACCTAGCTTTTGGGGAATCCTTTCACTATACGGGCTGTAACCTTTGACCTATACATTAAGACCCAGCAGACCTGGTTTTTGGCCCTCAGTCAGTGCATTTTTATCTATAGATATATTTACCTCGTTGTGCCTTTTTAAAATGATCTTTCTATATAATATGTGCCTAATTTTCTGCTGTACATTTGACTTTAGAAGATGCTGAGTGGTTTCGTCAGGCCACTGCTCCCCCAGATGTGCCAGAACTTGGCTAGGAAGGTAGTCTTGGCCAACCTCTGCCCCTCCAGTAGGCCCTTTGTCCCACCACTAGTTACAATTATGTTGTATAGACCTTTTCCACACCGAGTATCAGTCGGCCTCTTCATGTTTTATTACATGATCCTCTCGTGTTGCCTTATGCTTGATTCTCCTTCTCTCTCAGTCTCTTTTTCTTTCTTTGGGTCTGCTCGGATTGTGTTTGGAGGAACCGTTTTAGATTCTTTCCTTCCCCACTACGACACTAAATTGATGGTCCCTGAATGTTCAGGGCATGAATTTGCCTCAAAAATTAGTGAAAGTTTTTAAATATCTCAAGAGACAGCAGATAGCTATAGCCTATTTGCAGAAAACCCATTTTTCAACAAACTCCTGTCCTAAATATTTTGATGCTTAGTATCCCCAGGTTTTTATGGCAATGCGTCTGACTAAGCAAAGAGGAGTACTCATTGCCATCGCAAATCGGTTCCTTTTAGTTTCACTAAACAGATTACGGATCCAGAGGGTAGGTATCTTTTGCTTCAGGGCACCATTAAGGATACAGAGGTTACCATTATGACTTATTACGCCCCTCTACCCCAGGACCCTTTCTGACCAATGTCTATTGCTTGTTGGCATCCCACCAAAGAATTACTCTTCTCCTTGCAGGACACTCAAATCCTGGCTTTGAACCCTTCCTTGGACAAATACCCCTGGGAGTGTGCTGCTCTATCCCCTGATGCCAAAAATGTTTGCTCATTCTTTAAAGTCCCAAGAATTGGTTGATCTCTGGAGGGAACTTAACCCCTTGGGTAAAGATTACACGTATTATTCCCACCCTCATCACTCTCACTCTAGAATAGATCATATGTTTATATCAAGGATGCATCTCCTCTTAGTGGTACCCACTTCTATTCTTGCTGCCCCATGGTCAGATCATGACCCTGTCCTGGTAGTTTGCTGTTCTATCTTTGATAAACCTCATGGCCCCTGGATCATGAATGATTCGCTCCTATTCCTCAAAGAGGTCCAGGCAAATATAGTTACATAGTAGGTGAGGTTGAAAAAAGACACAAGTCCATCAAGTCCAACCTATGTGTGCGATTATATGTCAGTATTACATTGTATATCCCTGTATGTTGTGATCGTTCAGGTACTTATTTAATAGTTTTTTGAAATTATCAATGTTCCCTGCTGAGACCACCATCTGTGGAAGGGAAATCCACATCCTTGCTGCACTTACAGTAAAGAACCCTCTAAGTAGTTTAAGGTCAAACCTCTTTTCATCTAATTTTAATGAGTGGACACGTGTCTTGTTAAACTCCCTTCCATGAAAAAGTTTTATCCCTATTGTGGGGTCACCAATACAGTATTTATAAATTGAAATCATATCCCCTCTCAAGCGTCTCTTCTCCTGAGAGAATAAGTTCAGTGCTCGCAACCTTTCCTCATAATATCCTCCAGACCCTTTATTAGCTTAGCCCTTCTTTGTACTTGCTCCATTTACAGTACATCCTTCCTGAGGACTGGTGCCCAGAACTGGACAGCATACATAGGTGCGGCCGGACCAGAGTCTTGTACAGCGGAATAATTATCGTTTTATCTCTGGAGTTGATCCCCTTTTTAATACATGCCAATATTCTGTTTGCTTTGTTAGCAGCAGCTCGGCATGGCATGCCATTGCTGAGCCTATCGTCTACTAGGACCCCCAGGTCCTTTTCCATCCTAGAAATCCCCCAGAGGTTCTCCCCCCAGTGTATAGATTGCATTCATATTTTTGCCACCCAAATGCATTATTTTACATTTTTCTTCATTAAACCTCATTTGTCATGTAGTTGCCCACCCCATTAATTTGTTCAGATATTTTTACAAGGTTTCCACATCCTGCAGAAATATTATTGCCCTGATTAACTTAGTATTGTCCGAAAATACAGAGATTAAACTGTTTACCCCATCCTCCAGGTCGTTTATGAACAAAATAAATAGGATTGGTCCCAGCACAGGACCCTGGGGCACCCCACTACCCACTTCTGACAATTCTGAGTACTTCCCATTTAACATCACCCTCTGAACTCGCCCTTGTAACCAGTTTTCAATCCATGTACTCACCCTATGGTCCATGCCAATGGACCTTGTTTTGTACAATAAACGTTTATAGGGAACTGTGTCAAATGCTTTTGCAAAATCCAGATATACCACGTCTACGGGCCTTCCTTTACCTAGATGGAAACTCGCCTTTTCATAGAATGTTAATAGATTGGATTGGCAAGAACGATTCTTCATGAATCCATGCTGATTACTACTAATGTCTTGAAAGCCTCTGCGGAATAATTCTGCATCAATGCAGGTTCGATATCATCTCCTGTCATTCTCTGGCATATAGGGAGGTCCTTAGGGCCACATTTATACAGTTGGCTTTGAAGCGCAAGCAAGAACATTGCCTAATGCCATGTACACACAATGGCAAATTCCGCCAGCAAAAGTCTGATGTGAGCTTTTGGTCGGAAATTCCGCTTGTGTGTACGGGCATAAAACAACGCAACCTAGAGGCCGTCTGGAGGTACTCTCCATGGCATTTAAACAATCCCCTACTTCTGCCAACTGTAAACTCTTAGACCAAGCTCTTTTCGGAGCTGGATCTTTGTCTCACTGAGCACATTTTGCGTTGGTCTCGCCAGAAATGGTACGCTAAGGCAAATTGGCTGAATCAGATGTTGGCCAATAGGCTACATATTTTCACTCCTAAATTGACCTCTATTACCCTACGCACTCGACATTATGTGCCTACTGGTAATACAGCGCGGGTCTTGGAGGAATTTTGTCACCGCCTTACCACACTCCTCCAATGCATTAAAGACTTGAAAGTAGGTAAACGACCTAGTCCGGACAGCTATACAACACTTTACTACAGGAAGCTAGCTGATGTTGTAGCCCCACATCTGACATATACAAATCTGTTACAGATGGCCAGACTTTTACATCTGATCTTTTAACTGCTAACATAGTGTTTCTTCCTAATCCTGACCGTGATCACTCGTCCTGGACTAACTTTAGGCCTTTTTCCCTTATTAACATAGATATGAAAATTCTGACCATCATTTTGGCCGACCATTTAAACTCTTTCCTCCCCCACCTAATTAAGAAAGATCAAGTTGGCCTCATTCCACAGAGACAAGCAGGGGATGCTATTCGGCGAATACTGCAGTTGCAACATGTAGCTCACAGCCATTCATTAGAACCAATGCTTTTGTCTCTTGATGTGAACAAGGCATTTGATACTGTGCCATGGCCTTATCTAATGTCCGTACTTTGCGACTATGGTTTCAGAGCCTCGTTTTTGTGATGGCTGACAGTGCTGTACGGCTGCCCCCAGACTAAAATGAAATATTATTGATTTGAGTCATCTATCTTTCAAGTGATTGTAAGCCTTCGTTTTTTTACATTTAAAATAACAAACATGTTATACTTACCTTCACTGTGCAGCTCGTTTTGCTGCTCTCTCGGCTCCTCCCCACATCAGATAACCCCCTAGGAGAAGCGCTCTCCCGGGGGTTACTTTGCAGGTGTGCTCCCGAGTCCAGCATTCGGCGTCCATAGATACAAATGCTGGAGTCGACCACGCCCCCAGCATCCGCGTCATTGGAATGGTTGTGCTGCTATCAATCTATCCAATCAAGAGCCAGGACCACGTACAGAGAGGGACAGCTTGTTTCTGCTTCATTGCTGACTTTTCCCTTTAGGCTCTGAGAATCCGACCCAATTTTCCTGGTGGACTGCAAACGGATACACAGACATTCATCTTTGTTTATTCCTACTAGGATTTTGAAATTTGATGCCTTACGTTCCTCTCATAATATCCCTCTACGAGAACACTATAGCTACCTGCAACTTAGGCATTTTCTTCAACATCTTATTAAATCCGGACCTACTCCATATACTCTGAACCCTTTTGAGAGCATATGTAGAGCTAGAGCCCACACCCCAGGCCTTATATCGATGGTTTACTCATCTACATATATACATGTATAATTTCTGCAAAAAAGCCTCCGTTAAAACTCTATCATCTATGATGGGAAAAAGAACTGGGGAGGCAGTTAGATCCGGAGGATTGGCAGGTTATGACTATAGCCCTTTCAAAGTGTTCGAAAAATGTTCTCATATTGGAAAAGTATTGTATAGGTGGTATTATACACCGGCTAGATTGGCCCGTAACAGCTTGCTCCCCTCTTTGTTTTTGGGGCTGTTCACAGGAAGGCTCCATGGCACATATTTGGTGGTCATGCCTGAAGGCGTGCAGCTTATGGGTCAGAGTCTATACACTCCTCCATAACTTATTTCATGTCAACCTTAAATGGGACCCCTATGAAGCTCTTCTTGGCAAACCAATTGTTGAATTTCTACGCCCAGAATGGCAACTGACCCTACATCTCTTTACTGCAACTAAATTAACCATTGCGGGGGCTTGGCCTCCTGTGTTTAATTTTGAGGCTGTCAAAAATCATATAAACGATGTTATGGTGAATGAAAAGCTGGCGGCCATTCCCCCAGATTCACATGACAAATTTCTTAGCCCACGTACACACGGTCGGAGATTTTGCCAACCAAATCCATCGAATTTTGTCCGTCGGATTTAGTCCGACGGATTGTGTCCGAAACTGTTGCATACACACGGTCGGGCCAAGTTGGCGAAAAATCCGATCTTTCAGAACGTGATGACGTAATTTCGTTACGATGGGACTACATTCAGGCTAGTAGCCAATAGCTTTGATGTAGGAATTTGATCTGAGCATGCGTGGCACTTGGTCCGATGAAAATGCTCTACACATGATCGGATTAGGTCCGTCCGGCCCAGTTGGTCGGGAAATATTTCCAACATGTTGGAAAATTGGGTCGGACGGAATCAGTCCGATGCATACCACACACAGTGAGATTATCTGACGACACGGTCCGATAAGACTCATTCTGACAGATTCTCCGACCGTGTGTACAAGGGCTTAGAGTTTGGCAACCATGGATTGCTATTCTCAGGCCGATTTGAAAGTACGCTTCTCTCGATTTATTACTCCTCCAGCTCCCTCCCCGTGGACAATTCTCTCTCCTCTCCTTTTTTCTTCTTGGTCTTTTTTCCCTTTATCGGGTTTTTTCTTCTTCCTTTTTTTCTCCTTGTTCTCCTCTGTTCAATATGCTTTATGCATCACATTTCTATGTTTATCAGGCCGCCGGGTATTTCCCTGGTCAAGATGGTTATATTGATAATATTGTGTTCTCTATATTAATTTTTTTTTTCTTTTGTTTTCATGTTGTATCCTTCCCAATAGGAAAAATCCTTACTGCGGATGCTTTTGTTTAGATAAGAAAGGTTCTGTAACTGGCATCATATGACCTCTAAGATGCCTCGGAAAGTTATTTTAGGACTTCCCTTTTTGTTACCTGAAATGTTATGCCTGAAATCTGTGTAACGCCACTGTATACGTTTTCCTTTTATTATTAATATTTATCTTTGTTTTTGTTTTTTTTTGCTCTATGTTTGTTTACTACATAATGTAACCATCTAAGTGCTGTCCTGCTTTGTTTGATTATATCTTAACCACTTATGGACCGCCCACCATCGTAATATGTCAGTACTTTTAGGAGGGATATCGTTGTTAGGACAGCAGCTAGCTACCATAATACCATATCCTCTTCTTCAGCGGGTGGTCCGCTTTCAAATAAAAATCACTTTTATCGAGGGCAGGAGAGGCCCCCCTCCCACTGCACTTCAGTGCCCTCCGCTGCTTACCGGAGCTGTCGGTAGCGGCGTAGGCGATCAGGTCCTCTTCCGTGTGTGGTATGGAGATGAGTGAGGGGAAGATGGCCCCCACCCGTCTCCATGCCATTGCAGGGCAGAAGCGACATCAAAACATCACTTCCTCCCATAACTTTTTTTTTCAAATGACATCTAATTTTTTTTATTGCATTTTTGTGTAAATATGAGATCTGATATTTTTTGACCCCAGATCTCATATTTAACCACTTGCCGACCGCCGCACGACGATGTACGTCGACAGAATGGAACGGGCAGGCATAAGGGCTTACATGTACGTCCTTGCCTGCCCGCGGGTCGGGGGCCCGATCGGGCCCCCGCCCGGTGCCTGCGGCGGTCGGTATTCGTTCGGGAGTGATCCCGGACGAGGGGACGGCCATTCATTCATGGCCACCCCCTCGCGATCGCTCCCGACGAATGAAAATGTCCGGTGACATCACTTCCTCTCCTGTAATGTAAACACAGGAGAGGAAGTGATGTATTCTCTCCTCCGTGTCGGTATTTTTCGTTCCGGCACCGAGGAGAGAGCATCGGTGAGTTGCACAAGCACTACACTACACAGTAGAACATGCCAGACACACTCACACCCCCCCTTTACCCCCCGATCACCCCCCAATTACCCCTGCCCCCCCAGTCACAGTGACACCAATTGCTTTTTTTTTTTTTTTTTGCATTGGTGTCATTTGTGACTGTAATAACTGTTAGGGCAGTTAGGGTTAGCCCCCTTTAGTTCTAATGTGCCCCCCTAACCCCCCCAATAAAGGTTTAACCCCATAATCACCCCCCGTCGCCAGTGTCACTAAGGCTGGGTTCACATTGCAGCGGTTTATGAGAACGAATCTGATTCGCACCGCACTGCAGTGCAAATCACATCCGATCTCTGTGCGATTCGAGTTCAGCCATACAGATAGTATGGCTGAATTCGTGTCGCACCCGCCGCACCCGCCGCAAATTCGCACGGGACCCTTTTTTTGGCCCGCAGCAGAATCGGATCGCATGGGTGTTCACACCATGCGATCCGAGTTTGCAGATCGCACTGCGATATGCGAACTGATCTGGGGGTGTCATTAACATTTCACTGACACTCCCAGCAGTTCGCATAGGGCAGTGTGAACTGCCGCCGGGAGGCATGCGATGCGGGAACCCGCCACGGATTCGTGGCGTTCCCGCATCGCTCCAGTGTGAACCCAGCCTAATAAGCGATCATTTTTCTGATCGCTGTATTAGTGTCACAGGTGACGCTAGTTAGGCAGGTAGGTATTTAGGTTCGCCGCAGCTTTTTATAGCGCCAGGGACCCCCATATACTACCGCATAAAGCCCCCTGATTTCCCCCTAGTTAACCCTTTCACCAGTGATCACCGTATAACTGTTACAGGTGACGCTGGTTGGTTAGTTATTTTTTTATAGTTTCAGGGCACCCGCCATTTATTACCTAATAAAGGTTTAACCCCCTGATCACCCGGCGGGTGTCATTTGTGACTGTAATAACTGTTAGGGCAGTTAGGGTTAGCCCCCTTTAGTTCTAAGGTACCCCCCTAACCCCCCCAATAAAGGTTTAACCCCGTGATCACCCCCCGTCGCCAGTGTCACTAAGGCTGGGTTCACATTGCAGCGGTTTATGAGAACGGATGTGATTCGCACCGCACTGCAGTGCAAATCACATCCGATCTCTGTGCGATTCGAGTTCAGCCATACAGATAGTATGGCTGAATTCGTGTCGCACCCGCAGCACCCGCCGCAAACTCGCACGGGACCCTTTTTTTGGTCCGCAGCAGAATCGGATCGCATGGGTGTTCACACCATGCGATCCGAGTTTGCAGATCGCACTGCGATATGCGAACTGATCTGGGGGTGTCATTAACATTTCACTGACACTCCCAGCAGTTCGCATAGGGCAGTGTGAACTGCCGCCGGGAGGCATGTGATGCGGGAACCCGCCGCGCATTCGTGGCGTTCCCACATCGCTCCAGTGTGAACCCAGCCTAATAAGCGATCGTTTTTCTGATCGCTGTATTAGTGTCACAGGTGACGCTAGTTAGGCAGGTAGGTATTTAGGTTCGCCGCAGCTTTTTATAGCGCCAGGGACCCCCATATACTACCGCATAAAGCCCCCTAATTGCCCCCTAGTTAACCCTTTCACCAGTGATCACCATATAACTGTTACAGGTGACGCTGGTTGGTTAGTTATTTTTTTTATAGTTTCAGGGCACCCGCCATTTATTACCTAGTCTCACTAGTGTACCCCTAAATTTAGGGGTGTCTACTTTCCAAAATGGGGTCATTTGGGGGGGGTTTGTGCCATCTTGGCATTTTATGGCCTTCAAAACTGTAACGCCCTTAGAAATCCTGAAGGCAGTGCTTGGTTTTCGGGGCCCCGTACGCAGCTAGGCTCCCAAAAAGTCCCACATATGTGGTATCCCCGTACTCAGGAGAAGCAGCAGAATTTATTTTGGGGTGTCATTTCACATATGCCCATGGCATGCGTGAGCAATATATCATTTAGTTACAACTTTGTGAAAAAAAAAAAGTTTGTAATTTTCCCACAACTTGTGGCAAAATATAAAATATTCCATGGACTCAAAATGCCTCTCAGCAAATAGCTTGGGGTGTCTACTTTCTAAAATGGGGTCATTTGTGGGGGTTTTGTGCCATCTTGGCATTTTATGGCCTTCAAAACTGTAATAGGTAGTGAGAAGTGAAATCAAAAATTTACGCCCTTAGAAAGCCTGAAGGCGGTGCTTGGTTTTCGGGGCCCCGTACGCGGCTAGGCTCCCAAAAAGTCCCACATATGTGGTATCCCCGTACTCAGGAGAAGCAGCAGAATTTATTTTGGGGTGTCATTTCACATATGCCCATAGCATGTGTGAGCAATATATCATTTAGTGACAACTTTGTGAAAAAAAAAAAAAAAAATTAAAGTTTGTAATTTTCCCACAACTTGTGGCAAAATATAAAATATTCCATGGACTCAAAATGCCTCTCAGCAAATAGCTTGGGGTGTCTACTTTCTAAAATGGGGTCATTTGTGGGGGTTTTGTGCCATCTTGGCATTTTATGGCCTTCAAAACTGTAATAGGTAGTGAGAAGTGAAATCAAAAATTTACGCCCTTAGAAAGCCTGAAGGCGGTGCTTGGTTTTCGGGGCCCCGTACGCGGCTAGGCTCCCAAAAAGTCCCACATATGTGGTATCCCCGTACTCAGGAGAAGCAGCAGAATTTATTTTGGGGTGTCATTTCACATATGCCCATAGCATGTGTGAGCAATATATCATTTAGTGACAACTTTGTGTAAAAAAAAAAATATATATATTTTTTATCATTATTCAATCGCTTGAGGCAAAAAAATAAAATATTCAATGGGCTCAACATGCCACTTATCAATTTCCTTAGGGTGTCTACTTTCCAAAATGGGGTCATTTGGGGGGGTTTTGTACTGCCCTGCCATTTTAGCACCTCAAGAAATGAGATAGGCAGTCGTAAACTAAAAGCTGCGTAAATTCCAGAAAACGTACCTTAGTTTGTAGATGTGACAACTTTTGCGCAAACCAATAAATATACAATTATTGACTTTTTTTTTTACCAAAGACATGTGGCTGAATACATTTTGGCCTAAATGTATGACTAAAATTGAGTTTATTGGATTTTTCTAATGACAAAAAGTAGAAAATATCATTTTTTTTCAAAATTTGCGGTCTTTTTACGTTTATATCGCAAAAAATAAAAATCGCAGAGGCAATCAAATACCATCAAAAGAAAGCTCTATTTGTGGGAAGAAAAGGACGCAAATTTTGTTTGGGTACAACATTGCATGACCGCGCAATTACCAGTTAAAGCAGCGCAGTGCCAAATTGTAAAAAGACCTCTGGTCATTTACCAGCAAAATGGTCCGGTCTGAAGGTGGTTAAGAGGTCCTGTCATGCTTTTTTTCTATTACAAGGGATGTTTACATTCCTTGTAATAGGAATAAAAGTGGCACAATTTTTTTTTAAAAGAACAGTGTAAAAATAAAAAGGTAAAATAAATAAGAAAAAAAAGTACAATTGTTAAATCCTTTTTCCCAAAAAAGTGCACAAATACAGTGTGACAGAAAGTATTGCATTGACATAACGACTGCTATTTTATTCTCTAGGGTGTTAGAAAAAAAAAAAAACAATATAATGTTTTGGGGGTTCTAAGTAATTTTCTAGCAGAAAATTGTTTTAACTTGTAAACACCAAATCTCAGAAAAAGGGTTGGTCCTTTAGTGGTTAATACATCCTTTGTAAAATAAATTTTTGTCATGTTTTTCCTCACTCAAATAGAGCTTTCTTTTGGTGGTATTTAATCATGCTGTGTTTTTTATTTTTTTGCTAAAAAAATACGAAAAAAGACCAAAAATATTGAAAAAAAAAAACCTGTTTCATAGTTTGTTATAAAATTTTGACAACAGGTAATTTTTCTCCTTCATTGATGTTCACTGATGAGGCGACACTGGTGGGCACTGATGAGGCGACACTAATGGGTGGCACTGACAGGCACTGTTAGGTGACACTGATTGGCAGCACTGATGGGTACTGGCAGGTGGCACTGGTGGGCACTGCATAGCAGCAGTGTCTCTCCGTGATTGGGACCGATGTCCTTCTGACAGTAGCCACTAATGAGCTTTTTCGTTCTCCTTGCGCTGTGAGTGTGTCGGAAGAAAAAAGCTGGTTACGATCTTCTGTTTACATCATGTGATCAGCTGTAATTGGCTGACAGCTGATCACATGGTAAGGGGCCAGGATCAGCCCCTTACTCCGATCTGTGATCAGCCGAGTCTCATTGTCTTGCTGATCACAGAGCATGCCGCGCGCACCCCGCAGGTGGCACATTCTCAGGAGTATGTACATGGACGCCCTCCCAGCAAGTAAGGTCCACGCTGTAGCCGTCTTTCGGCTATAGCATGGGTGGGAGGTGGTTAATCAGTACAATTGTCGTTCAAAAATACAATACAAATACACTACAACACATTACATCACTTCCAATTTTTTTTCTGTTGTACGAGAATTTTCGTAACTTTAGTAAACTCTTAATTTTTTTATATGAGATTAGCATGCAGAAGAAAAAAAATGGACGATCATTCGTCCGATAATTTCATTGTGTGTACCAGGCATAACAGATAAGAACAATGCAATGGATAAGAATGTAGCACCATCAGAGCCCACAGAAAGTTATCAGCTGACAAGAATTCAGGCAAGATTAAAAGGTCTTTTTTTTTCTCTTGCACTTTTGAAAAAGATAAAAAAAAACACTTTTAACCACTTACAGACCGGACCATTTTGCTGGTTTAAGACCAGACCACTTTTTGCGATTCGGCGCTGCGGCGCTTTAACTGACAATTGCGCGATCGTGCGACGTGGCTCCCAAACAAAATTTACTTTGTTTTTTTCCCACAAATAGAGCTTTCTTTTGGTGGTATTTAATCACCTCTGCGGTTTTTATTTTTTGCGCTATAAACAAAAATAGAGTGACAATTTTGAAAAAAAAAACGCATAATTTTTGTTATAATAAATATTTCCCAAAAATATATAAAAAACGTTTGTTTCCCTCAGTTTAGGCCGATACGTATTCTTCTAAATATTTTTGGTAAAAAAATCGCAATAAGCGAATATTGATTGGATTTCGCAAAAGTTAGCGTTTACAAAATATGAGATAGTTTTATTGGATTTTTATTAATATTTTTTTTTTATACTAGTAATGTCGGCGATCAGCGATTTTTATTGTGACTGCGACATTATGGCGGACACATCGGACATTTTTGACGCATTTTTGGGACCATTGTCATTTATACAGCAATCAATACTATACAAATGCAGTGATTCATGTGTAAATGACACTGGCAGTGAAGGGATTAACCAGTGGGTGGCAATGTAGGGGTTAAGTGTTCCTAGGGGCGTGTTACTAACTGTTGGGGGCTGGGCTTTCTTTTAGTGAACACTGATCTCTGCTCCAATCACATGGAGCAGAGATCAGCATCACTTGTTGCTAGGCAGAATGGGGAGATGCTGTTTACAACGGCATCTCCCAGTTCAGCCGCCCCATGAGACGATCACGGGTATGCCCGCAGCGATTGAGTCTGACCGGACTCACGGGGGTCCCGGCCGGAATGATGGCAAGGCAGCATTTAAGATTGGACGTACCTGTACGACAGTATGCCTGCCCGTGCCATTCTGCCAATGTACATCGGCGTGCGCCAGCCAGGAAGTGGTTAATAGGTTATTTAAAAGCTTCCAAATGAGAGATTCATTGTTAAGGTTTACATACCCTAAAATAAAAAATAAATAAAAAAAGGTGGAATCAATACTGCAAAGAAATAAAGCTTTTTAAAAAGAATACTACTGTCTTTTTGGAAAAGCTTTACTCATTTCAATTGAAACGTGGGGCAGGTAGGTGCTGACAGGCCCGCTCACAGAGAGAATTTTGTCCGGTTTATCAGGAACCATCCAAAATTTGATCCATGTATGGCCAGCTTTAGATTTAAGGTTTGTATGATACAGTATAGAATTTAAAGTATATATAAAGCCCCAATTTTTTTTAAGTGTTACTAAACCCAGGACCCTGCATTCACTATATCTGGTCTCCCACAATACACAGAACATGGAAATGCAATTATTTTAGTAAATATTTTCATGTTCTCATAAGGAGTTAGAGCAGTCTTGTAACGTCTATCAGTGTCCAGCAAAGCACTAGTTAAAGCTTGTAGGAGGAGTTTTCGTTTTCCTTTGATTGTCCTAAAAGACTGCAGGACCCCTGACCCTCTGTCTGGACAGTGTTGATTGGCCCTGTACTGATTACATGCACCCTCCCAAGAAAAAAAAAAACTCTCTAGCAATACACACCAATCTGAGCATGTGCAGAGTGCCCCCCAAGGCTCTGTTCTATCAGCAGACAGCTTGTGGGACTGTAAAAGAAGGGGAGGATCAGGGAAGACAGGATCAAACAGCCTTTTTACACAATGCAGAGAATTCATCAGTGAGTATAACAAGCATGCTTTACTGCATATACAGACTGATTTTACTGTTGTGGGTTTAGTAACACTTTACGTTTACAGTGGGGAAAGGTTAGAGCTCCTAATAAATCTGTATTGCTGTGTCCCTGCTAGGAAGAATCACCTTCTCTCTGTCCTGGTGACTATTGTCACTGAGACAAAAAGTGAAAGTAAATTCAGAATTTAATAGTGGCCACCAGGGATAGGAAGGAAGGAGAGATCTCCCCAATGGCACACAGATAGTAAAATAAATATGCTGATGTGTTAAATTGATTGTGAGCCCTCATCTGTAAAACAACTCATTCAGTTTAAAATAGAAATGAAAGGCAAAACCTTTGTGTGTGCGTATACTGTATACACACTATATTGTCAAAAGTATTGGGACACCAACCTTTACACACACATGAACTTTAATAACCTCCCAGTCTTCGTCCATAGGGTTCAATATTGAGTTGGCCTACCCTGTGCAGCTACAACAGCTGCATCTCCTCCGGGAAGGCTGTCCACTAGGTTTAGGAGTGTGTCTATGGGAATGTTTGACCATTCTTCCAGAAGTGCATTTGTGAGGTCAGGCGCTGATGTGGATAAGAAGGCCTGGCTCACAGTCTCTGCTCTAATTCATCCCAAAGGTGTTTTATCAAGTTGAGATTAGGCCGGTCATATTTGTCCACCCCAAACTCGCTCATCCATGTCTTTATGGACCTTGATTTGGCACTGGCGCGCAGTCATGTTGGAACAGGAAGGGGCCATCCCCAAACTGTTCCCACAAAGTTGGGAGCATGAAATTGTCCAAAATGTCTTGGTATGCTGATGCCTTAAGAGTTCCCTTCTCTGGAACTAAAGGGCCAAGCCCAACCCCTGTAAAACAACCCCACACCATAATCCCCCCTCCGCCAAATGATTTAGACCAGTGCACAAAGCAAGGTCCATAAAGACATGGATGAGCGAGTTTGGAGTGGAGGAACTTGACAGGCCTGACCTCAACCCAAGTCAGATGAATTAGAACATCTTTGGGATGAATTAGAGTGGAGACTGTAAGCCAGGCCTTCTCGTCCAACTGAGTGCCTGAGCTCACAAATGCGCTTCTGGAAGAATGGTCAAACAATCCCATAGATACACTCCTAAACCTTGTGGACAGTCTTCCCAGAAGAGTTGAAGATGTTATACCTGCAAAGGGTGGGCCAACTCAATATTAAACCCTACGGACTAAGACTGGGATGCCATTAAAGTTCATGTGTGTGTAAAGGTAATACTTTTGACAATATAGTGTATATAAAAACATTATAAATACCTTTTTTTCCATTTTTATAAGTGATCATACCCTCTGGGGGGGGGGGGGGGGAGCAGCAGTACACTGATCTTCCCAGTGAAATTCTGTGCTGGGGGGGTTGTCAGGACAAGTCTGATCACTGGAGGATAGCAGGCTGAGTTGCCAGCATAGCTAGAGAACTGACCAGGGTGTGTTCTCTTGCTTAGTGTGGTAATTTTTTTAATAGGAGAGCAGCGGACTAGCAGGAACACCAGGTATTTCACACAATGGATGTAATATAAAGAGAACAGGATACTTTTTCTCATACAAGTGCTTGTTACAGCAGGCACATATCAGGAATATGAAATGTGGGGTGATTACGTACTCTTTAACTTTTCCTTAGACTATTAACTAAAATTTTGGCTATACATTTTAAGGCCAACCTGTATTTTGTCCATTCACCTGCAGGGCAAACAGCTCCATTATCGTGAATAGGATAGGAAAAGGTTTTTTTTTTTCTTGCATGAATAAATCTCTTAAATTTTAATTATAAAGGTTCAAGATTGGATTTGGTAAGTGTCCATAAAGTAGAAAACTAATTTAACAGGATTGCAGTTATAAAAAGTAAATTTAATATAATTGAGAAAATTAGGAATGCGCAGCAAATATATGGCAGGCATAAAAAAAATGAACTTGGGATCTAACAGCCGCAATATCTTGGGTGGTCCAAGCTGTATTTCAGTTCTTTTTAAAGTATCTTTCTCTGTCTACCCTGGAAGGAAATGGCTTAAAACATTAAAAAAAAATGGTAAAAGATACAAAATAGAAGGTAACAAATTATCTACAGAATAAAACTGCAAAGTTGCAAAAAATCCCTGAGAAATATAACTCTGCAGTCATTTCTAAAAGTTCTGCTTTATTTGCCTGTCCGCTCCAGCCAAAGAATCCTTAATGAACCAAAGCAAGGACTGGCTGAGCTGTTGGCCAAGCCTCACATCAAGGGATATAATGAATCAGTGTTTCCTTTGCATTAGCTTTTCACAATCCAGTTATGTGACTAGTCTTGTCTACTCTTGTTTTAGCCTGCAGTTGGATCACTTTTCTTCCCAGCATTGCACAAGTTAATGTAGACATCTGACCTTGCACAAATCAGTCTTATATTTGTTAGCAGAGTTTTACATTTCCATGTAGTTTCTTGGATCCATGATCCAGCCCAATCTATTGGATGCATAATGACTGTCAGTTTAATGTACGTCATTTCTTAAGTTTACAACTTTCCAGCAGCTGTTTCTCTATGAAGGGACGCCATTGAAATGAAATATGACAACAGCAAATAATAAACTTGTCTGATTAGAAGAGCATACTCTGATTGGGCATAGTGTCTCTGAACGTGCTTGTCAATGATCTGAGTGGAAGAGGTCTTTGTGATTTTTGTCACTTCTGCTCTGTAAGTGGGCACCCAGAAATTGACGTTTTGGTGGACTGTTGGACCCTAACTCAACAAGTACTTCTAAGATTAAAAAATGAAGCAAGCCCTCTATACATTTGTAAGACCAGAAAGGGTCACTGTAATACAGATGCTTGAAAATGGCCAAAAGATGAGAGCGCCAAAGATGTTTTAAGTAATTTAGGTCCAGTAAATTATTTTTTGCTGTAGTTAAAGTTATAAAAGTAGCCAACTTATTTTGGGGGTTCACCATTCCCCCTTCATCAAGGATTGTAGTGGCAGAAAGAAAAGAAAATGCGTTAAACTGGACTGGATTAAAATTATTACTAGGAATATATAATCCTGCACAAAAAGGGTTCACTCAGTACACCAGTCTATTTGGTGCTCTCAGCTTTTGACCATTTTAAAGTGATTATAAAATCTTATTTTAAAAAACATGAATTAGATCGCATTAGAGACTACAAGCCAGGCCTTCTCGTCCAACATCAGTTCCTGCCCTTACAAATGTGCTTCTGGAAGAATGTTCAAACATTCCCATAGACGCACTCCTAAATCTTGTGGACAGCCTTCCCAGAATAGCTGAAGCTGTTATAGCTGCAAAGGGCAGGCCAACCCAATATTGAACCCTATGGACTAATGCCCCGTACACACGTTCCGATTATCGGACCACAAAAGTCGCTTTCGGACAGATCGTTCGATAATCTGATCGTTAGTACGCAGCTTTCGACAGACGATCACGACAGTCCGTCCAACTAAATCCGAAGGAACAAACAGGAAAACTTTGGTCGGATGACAGCCCATCGTACGACAGTCGTGTAGTCAGTACAGTATGCGTCCGATAAAAGTCATTAGACAAACACCACGCATGATCGGAAACATGAAAATAAACCAGAAGGACACACAGGTCACACGTTTTTGACATCATTTAAAATACGTAGCTACGCACGACGGAAGATTTTTCCAGAATCGTACGACAAAAGTCTTACACACATTTTGCACTGTTGTATTCAATCTTAGTTGTATACAACAAAATGTGAACGATCGGTCTTACGATAATCGGAACGTGTGTACGGGGCATAAGACTGGGATGCCATTAATGTTCATGTGCGTGTAAAGGCAGGCTTTCCAATATTTTTGACAATATAGTGCACCTGCCAGGTTAAGTGGGGCATTAGGTGTCATGACAGATGTACTCTAAAAATGCTGATCTTTTTTTGTTAATTTTTTTTTCTTCTCTTTTCCTTTTTCTACCCTTCCTGTCCTACACCAGCTTCTCTTCTCTCTCCCTTGCCTCACATCCCATCTGATTTCTCTTCATACAGTTGAGGATTATCACCTGTCACCTTCCTAGAACTCTTCCCCTCCCTACCCCGCGAAGTACCTACTTTAACAAGAACGATAGATTGGATTCAGCCAAGACAAGCAATTGAAAAACTCTTGGACTATTATGTTTATGTAACACATATTACAATAATTGGTACGAAAACACAGATAAAAATTACAGATTGTTTAATAAGGATAAAAAATTATACATCAATAATGTTAAAATCATATACACCGCAGTTTAACAAACTACTGAGCAGCTTCTTCAGGAGGACAGTCTACAAGGTAAATGGAATATTTACACATTTTACATTTTACTTGAGGCTACACTCATTTCATTGCTACATATTACAAATAAGCAGGTAGCGAGTCTCAGTTTTAACAACACTTGATTGATAAGGAGACTGATAAGGAGATAATATTCCAAATTACGAGTGTGGATAGGGTGCAGCATGCTGTGTCTGTGAACAAAGATCAAGCAAAGGCCAAGATGAAAGAGTCAATGTATTATGAAAGTCCTAACAATGCACAACTAGGTCTGGTGGGTAAGCCCAGCCAACCAGAGCCACTTACGAAACTGTTTCAGAAGAGAATATCCAGAGATAATGCCAACAGCTTCTGCAATGAGAAGTGGGAATGCGACCTGGCCAGTCAACACCCAAATTTGAGGCTTCCTAAGTAGAGATGACGTAATCTCTGCACTTTCCCTACACCTCTGGAACCTTTCGCTGCAGCTATGCACTGTCCCTGGCAGGCGGCAAAGCTGTCCCTACACTAGTAGAGTCGTAAATAGAAACTGCCCTGACCCAAGATGGGCACAGAGGTCACGTGGGGTGCAACTAAGTTCCTCGTAATTTCCTTACCCTTATACATTGCCACTTCAGTTTAGCACCACCTACAGTGGGGAGTACAGACTGCACCTGCCTACATGAGCGTCACAATACAATATGCTTATCTTGCTTGCTTATACATACATTATATATATAAAAACGTCAGATGGAGCATACACATGGTCGGAATTTCCAACCAAAAGCTCACATCGGACAGCGGGATTTCCAAACAAAGTGCAAAGAGGATTTGCCTTTCGTAAATAACCCCTTTTGTGTTATATAGGAAGGTACACTCTGCTATCCACTACAGCTATCAAATTTGCAGATTGGATTTTTTTTTTTTTTGCAAGGGATGTCTTCAGCACTGACAGGCACAGACAGAAGTCTGTTTGCCCGGGTTTACTCTAAAAGCCCCTTTTAGGAAGTAGATCTTGATATCTTTCAATTTGTTTATTTCTTTTCAAACCATTACAAGAAGACTGACATTTGCTGCGGGGATTTAAAGATCTGTCGATCTAAACATGTCTCCATCTCAAATATCCTATCAAGGCTCATACGCTTTAAGGCCTGAGATTCAGAAAAGTACTTGACAGCACCCAACTGTTGGGATGCCTTGAAGGTGTCACGTCAGTCGTGCATGTGGTAAATGCTGGCACTTGTGATTGTTTACAGAATTGCTAACTAGCTTCCTCCATTTGTCTGGGTTGTAGCGGCTCACCGTTGGGAGGCTTCTTACAAATGTCACTGTGTGTTTGCGTTACCTGTCCATAAGGATCTTACACAAGCATTCTCTCAATCTGTTTGACAGAACACGTAGCCTTTACTTTGTAAAATCCAGTATAGCTGCTGCCTAAGGGTGGGGAAATGATAAGTTACATGGATTCAATGAACTGTTTTTTTGGGGGGGTTTTTTTAACGTCAGCCTGAATCAGTCTCCAAGAAATGAGCTATAATCTTTGCAAAAGTAGTTTTGCGACTTTGGCCTGTCAGAGCTTTGCGTGTCTTGTTCATTTGACTTAAGTGCCCCTGATTAAACAGCAGTCTCAATCCTTTCATGCTGCTTCACAATCAGCAAAAACATCAGCTGTGGTGTTTGACTGTTCTGTGAGCAGACATTGCACTCATGCTCATGGTCATAGAGTTTAAAGAAGAACTCTGGAGAAAACAGGTTTACTTTAAGACAGTTAAAATGGGCAATATTTGCCAGGAAAACCAACCTAAAATTAAAAAAATTGTTATTATTCCCCAATGCCAGGAATGGCACTAGGCTTTCAGCGCTCAACCACTCATGGGAAATGTGAAGGATGCAGTTAAAAAATTAAACCATAAAATGAATAAAGACAATTGATACAAGCCAAAATGGGGGGGGGGGCTTTGTGAGCGGGTAGCCCTTATAGCTAGAGAAAGGGAACTAAGGGTGCTGCTGTCAAAATGGAAGTGGGACTTCATCTGTAAAACAAAGAGAGAGGAAGGGAGGGAGACAGCGTATCCACCCTGGTGTAGTAAGTTCCAAGAAAGTGTATTTGCAAAGAAAAGTTAAAAATGAATAGTCACAAAAGTATAAAAAACACACTTGCATATATGGGAGTGTGTAAGCCTGTGGTGGAGTCACAGTCCTAAATGGGTGCAATTGGATGTATGGATGATGATCTGCTACAGGCACAAATTTGGGATCTCTGTGCCACTGGCTGTTAATGGAGAAATGGCTTTGACAGTCCAGTAAGCATGTGTAGTGCCGCGGCTTCTTCGTTCCTAGTGTCAATTGGCCGATAGATGGTAATGTCCACCTGAAGCCCAGGGTCACAGGACATGTTTCAAGTGATCTTCTTCTTCCTCAGCTGACTGATTCAATTGAGGAAGAGGAAGTTCAGATTCGTTCAGCTGAGGAAGAGGAAGGTACTTTGAAATGCATCCTGTGACCCTTGACTCCAGATGGTTGTTACCATCCATTGGCCGTTGACACCCGAAACGAGGAAGCAGTGCCACTACACATGCTGACTGGACTGTCAAAGCCATTTCCCCATTAAGATCCTGACTTTGTGCCTGTAGCAGCTCATCATCATCCGTGAGGCTGCACTGATAGTTTGCACTGATGGGCACTGCTAGGTGGGACTCATGGGCACTGGTAGGCATTATGGGCACTGATAGGCAATGCTGATAGGTGACACTGATGAGAAGGCATTCATGGGCACTGATTGGCATCACTGGTGGGCACTTATAGGCAGCACTGGTGGGCACTGTTGGGACTGCACTGATAATAAGGACACTAATAGCCAGTGCCCTGATTATCAATGTAGATGTTCCTTTTACATAAGCTGGTTAACGGCTCTCTGCTCCTCACACTGTCAGCATGAGGAAAGGTATGCCGATAACCAGCTTGTATTTACATTGTGATCAGCTGTGATTAATATTTTTGTATAGAGTAGGGAATGGTTAGAAGTGTTTTGACAGTCCATAGTCTGCAAGAAAAACACAATTGGGAGAAGGTAAGAACCTCATTCACTTGTTTATTGCTGTCTGTGTCCCTATTGGACATTTCTAAACTCATGTTACAGTGATGTAAGCAGGACAGAAAGAAAAAAAAATCTCAAACTTTTTTTTCTAGAGATAGGACAACATGTTCAGAGCCGATATTTGTTGCACCAATGTATTTTACCTTTTAGTTAAGCTTCGTTGTTATATACTGTGTACTGTGAAGTCTTCTTTTCACTAACAAGGAAACAAATTGTCCGTATCAAATGCCTTTTGGAGAGTTTTCTTTCCTCTTGAGAAGATGCACCTTCGTAACTTCTATAAAGTATCTGATAAACTTGCAACAGCTTGCTAATGATGGTCATTAGATGTGCACTTTACTTAAGTCACACAGGACTGTTCCTACCTCTTAACATATAGCTGAACTTTGCCTTTCTTTGTTGTGTCAGCATGTTCCTAGTTTTCCTTTTCTGCAAGAACAATTTAAGCTTTTTCTATGTCACATCTCAAAACCAGCACTTCATCCCAATCACCTCCTTTTACATGGTCGATGGTAGCATGGATGTGCTCTCTTTTCCTAGGCTGCCTGGCAAAGCTCTTGCAAAGGAAAAGAGGTACTGTATATTCGGTCTATGTACCTAGATCAATGGGCATATACTCATTTCTAACTACATTGGGACACCCCAAGTTATTGAGCTCAGGTGTTCTCAGTGAAAGGCATGGTTAATGCTACAGGATACAAAGGCATTTTAGACAACTGTACACTTCCAGCCTTGTGACAACATTTTGATGAAGGCCCTTTTCTGTCCCAGCATGGCTGTTCCCCTGTATACAAAACCTTTTCCATAGAGACATGGGTAGAAGAGTTTGAAGCGTAGGAAATCAAATGGACTGCATGTTGCCCTGACCTCAGCCCTACTAAAAAACCTCTACAATGAATTGGAATACTGTTTGCGAGTCATATGTTCTAGTCCAACATCAGTACTTGACCTCACAAATAATGTTTTAGCTCAGCTTTTCTCAACCTTTTCAACACAGAGGAACCCTTGAAATAGTTCTCCGTTCTCAAGGAACCCCTACTAAAAATTAGAAATCTACAACTCATGATACATTAGTGTGATGGTCAGTGGGAAGAATGGTCCTTACACTTGTGGTCATTGGGAAGAATTACCTCCTTCCAGATAGCTAAAAAGATCAATGGTGTCAGTGGGAACTTATCCAAGAGGCAGAAATTACCCAATGCTGAAGGAACCCCTAGCAGAACCCTAGGGTTCCAGGGAACCCTAGTCTAGAATCACTGTTTAGCTGAATGGGTATGGATTCACACAAATACATTCCAAAGTCTTTTGAAAAGCCTTTATTTATTTGATTTATTACAGGTACTTATATAGAGCTGTCAATTTACGCAGTGCTTTGCATAGCCCTCAAGGAGCTTAGAATCTAAGGTCCCTAACTTACATTCATATATACACATACTAGGGTCAAATGGAAGGTGGGAGAGAAAAGGAGTACCTGGAGGAAATCCACACAGGGAAAGGGAGAACATGCAATCTCCAGGCAGGTTGTGCCATGGTTGGGATTTGAACCAATGACCCTAGTGCTGCTAGACGAAAGTGCTAACCACTTGGCCACTGTGCCTTTCCTGAAGAATGGAGGCTTTTATAGTCAAAAATAGTGCTTTATATAATAAACAAACAAAGTGACTTGTGCTCAAAAAAGTGTCCCGTAGTTAAACAGCTTTTTCAGGAAAAAATTCTTCTCATATAAATGGTGCTTGGTGCTGTGATCCTTAATCACCTAAGGACCGCCTCACGCCGATATACTTAGGCAGAATGGCACGGCTGGGCACAATCATGTACCTGTATGTGGCTCTTTAAGTGTCCAGCCGTGGGTCTCCCGACCTGGTCCTGAGCTCCGTGACTGTGGCCGCGGGACCAGCAGACCCGATCGCCACTGGTGTCCCGCGATCGGGTCACAGAGCTGAAGAACAAGGAGAGGTCTGTGTAAACAAACCTCTCCCCGTGTTTCCTAGTGTGGCTGTCAGGCCACGCCCCCTACATAAAAAAAACACATAACGTCACACATAACCCCTACACTGCCCCCTAGTGGTTAACTCCTTCACTGCCAGTGTCATTTACAAAGGAATCAGTGCATTTAAATAGCACTGATTGCTGTATAAATGACAATGGTCCCAAAAATGTGTCAAAAATGTCCGATGTGTCCGCCATAATGTCGCAGTCACAATAAAAATCGCTGATCGCCGTCATTACTAGTAAAAAAAATATTAATAAAAATGCTATAAAACTATCCCCTATTTTGTAAACGCTATAACTTTTGTGCAAACCAATCAATAATCGCTAATTGTGATTTTTTTTACCAAAAATATGTAGAAGAATAGGTATCTGCCTAAACCAAGGAAAAAAATGTTTTTTTTTATATATTTTTTGGGGATATTTATTATAGCAAAAAGTAAAAAATACAGAATTTTTTTCAAAATTGTCGCTTTATTTTTATTTATAGCGCAAAAAATAAAAAACGCAGAGGTGATCAAATACCACCAAAAGAAAGCTCTATTTGTGGTAAAAAAAGGATGCCAATTTTGTCTGGGAGCCACGTCGCACGACTGCGCAATTGTCAGTTAAAGCGACTCAGTGCTGAATCACAAAAAGGGGCCTGGTCCTTTGGCTGAAAATTGGTCCGGGGCTTAAGTGGTTAACTGTGCTCCTATTACAAATGTACTCGCCAGAGCGCCTCACCCCTCCGTAGTGAGTGTACAGCTTGTTTAACAGTGCAAATTTGCTGTCCCCTCAAAATAACTCAACACACAGCCATTAATAAATAAATGATCCCCTGATGAAGTCACGACCTGTGACGTAATGCATAGGGAAGTTACTGGATTAAGGAGCAACCGGAAGTGACGCATAGAGACGTTTGTAACACCACACATTGTTTGATCTGCCTGCCGTTTTCAGCATTGTTGTAAGTAGCCATTTTTTAAACATAATTAAACCTATTTGAGACATATTACGCTATGGGATCTTCCTGTTTATTCCCCACTTTCATTTGTCGTGGATGAATGGGTGAACTAACCAACTGGGAGCCATTATTGCAATACAGCACTCTTAAGGACATCATCGCTGGTTACCACACTCAGGAGGAGTGGCATTTCTTACCCATTTAGAGGTAAGCGCATAGAGAGCACTGAGTGGAGCACACGAAGAGTACACAGTGGATGTCACCTGAAGAGTTTGCCTGTCACATTGCTGCACACCAGCACTTTTTGCACTAATTTGCGTGTTTACTGTTTATGGATGAACTTTTATGGGTATCACTACTCAATATAAATAGGACTGTATTGATACACCTACACACTTAAAGGTGTACAGAAAGAATAATTTAATACTCAGCACTTTATGATAATCTTGCACCATTTTGCACGATTTAGTGTTCGTTCAATTATTATTTAATATTTAGCACCTGATGATGATTTTCACAATTTTGCACTATATTAATTGTTTGTCTTAATAATCTGCACAGCGGCAGCTATTTTATTTACTTTATGAATTTATGGTAATGTGTTGCGCATTTTTTGAAAATAATCTATTTGCGTAGTTTGCACAGTAGCAGTTTGCACAGCAGCTAAATAATGGCATGCACAGCAACAATTTGCACTAGGACTCACCATTAGTATTTGTATAATTATTGATTTATTGCACTTTATCTATGAGGTAGAATACATATCAAACAAGGATATTCCATCTTTTTAGTAATATACAGTATATAGTTTGCGCTGATCACCTTTTTTATTCATTTTTGTTCAAGCGCATTGGTATACACTTTAGGTCTAGCAGCAATCTAACTGACATACCACATTCAGATATTTTTCACTTTGATAGCACGAGGGAACCCCATTTTTTCTACACAGCCATTAATGTCTAAATTGCTGGCAACAAAAGTGAGTACACCCCTAAGTGAAAATCTTGCAGTTCAACCAAAAGTGACGGTTCTCCCAGCCGGAGAACCTGTCGTGGTCGGAGGTAGAAGGGAAGCTGTCGCCACTAAGGGACCAACCACCTTGTTACCAGAGACCACAGTGAGTAACTGAAGCAAGTACCGGAGCAGTATTCTCACCAACCGGGGACGGTGAAGAATCTGGAAATTTCAGTGGGTATCAAGCCAGGGACCCAGCTGGTGGAGGAGACGCTTGCAGAGCAGCCGTGTGTGTCATCAAGCCAAGGACCAAGCAGACCAGTGGGGTGACGCTTGAGAGGTATCTTGAGTGCCAAGCTAGGGACCCAGCAGAATAGCGCTGGATGACCCTTGAGGACGATACTCCCGTGAAGATTGGAGGAGCTTGAGGGATTCCGTGACAGTGAATCAGAGGGTCTAGTGAGAGACTGGGAGCTCAGTGGGCTGAAGAACTACAAGGAATGATTGTAGTGGAATAGAAAGGAACTGTTGAGCTTTGTGTTAGGAACTGTTAAAGACTGTTGCCATAGAAGACAGAATTCCTGCACATGTACATGTGGTGTCTTGCCTCAATGTCGTTCCCTGTATGGTTGTCCTCCTATCGAAGTCTCGGAGTCTGCCAACTGAACTTGCAACTACCTAAGGTTGTCCTGGCCCTAACCCTCTTTCCCCCAAAATGTTGTTAAGAGAAATAAACTCAAGAAGTGTCTGGCGCCCAATGACTTTAATCATCTTGCACCCACCATGCCTCACAACCCACTATGCACAGAAGGATGTCGACTTTCCCTGGCACTGGAGGTTCTCATTAGACCGAAGGAGGCCTGGGACCTTGCTACAAACACAACACAGCCATTAATGTCTAAAACGCTGGCAACAAAAATGAGTACACCCCTAAGTGAAAATGTCCAAATTGGGCCCAATTAGCCATTTTCCCTCCATGGTGTCATGTGACTCGTTAGTGTTACAAGGTCTCAGATGTGAATGGGGAGCAGGTGTGTTAAATTTGGTGTTATCGCTCTCACTCTCTCATACTGGTCACTGAAAGTTCAACATGGCCCCTCATGGAATAGAACTCTCAGAGGATCTGAAAACAATAATTGTTGCTCTACATAAATTTATTTCTAGGTTATAAGAAGATTACCAAGATCCTGAAACTGAGCTGCAGCACGGTGGCCAAGATCATACAGCGATTTAACAGGACAGGTTCTACTCAGAACAGGCCTCGCCATGGTCAACCAAGGAAGTTGACTGCACATTCTCAGCGTCATAGCCAGAGGTTGTCTATAGGAAATAGACATATGAGTGCTGCCAGCATTGCTGCAGAGGTTGAAGGGGTGGGGGTCAGTCTGTCAGTGCTCAGACAATATGCTGCACACTGCATCAAATTGGTCTGCATGGCTGTCATTCCAGAAAGAAGACTCTTCTAAAGATGATGCACAAGAAAGCCTGCAAACAGTTTGCTGAAGACAAGCAGACTTAGGACATGTATTACTGGAACCATGTTCTTCGGTCTGATGAGACCAAGAAAAACGCATTTGGTTCAGATGGTGTCAAGCATGTGTGGTGGCAACCAGGTAAGGAGTACAAAGACAAGTGTTTCTTGCCTACAGTCAAGCATGGTGGTGGGAGTGTCATGGTCTGGGGCTTCATGAGTGCTGCCGGCACTGGGGAGCTACAGTTCATTGAGGGAACCATGAATGCCAACATGTACTGTGACATACCGAAGCAGAGCATGATCCCCTCCCATTGGAGACTGGGCCTACTTCTAGGGTGTTAGAAAAAAAGTCTCAAAAAGAGGCTTGGTTCTTAAGTGGTTAAAGAGACCTTGTAAGCACAGGGTCACCTAAATATAAAACATACCTGCAGGGTCGGAGTTATGAGGACAAATTAGATAATTGTCCAGGGCCCTCACCTTCTGTAGAAAGCTGTAAGGTTGTACACATGGGGCCCCCACTTTATATTTGCTCAGGGCTTCATTTTTTTTTACCAAGGTGTGTGCATAATAGACATGTGCATTCTTTTTCGTCCAAATGCATTTTCATCCGAATTTCAGGTATTTTCGTTATCGTTTTGACAAATGATAACGAAAGCAGAGAATCCGAAAAACGAAAGATCCAACATAAATAAATGCTTTATTTTCGTTTTTGTTTTGACACAATTCAATACAGGTAGGAGATTCGATGTGACTCTGACAATAACAATCTGTGTCTATTGAACTTGTATCATAACAGTCCATTCACACAGGGGCAACACGACTTCCAGCATGACTTTAGGAGGCAACTTGGATATGTAAAAAACGGCATAGGTTCCCCTTCAAGAGCATACCAGGCCCTTCAGGTCTGGCATGGATTTTAAGGGGAACCCCGTGCCAAAAAAAATGGCGTGGGGGTCCCCCTCAAAATCCATACCAGGCCCTTCAGGTCTGGCATGGATTTTTAGGGGAACCCCGTGCCAAAAAAAAAATGCCTCCCACCCTGTGTGAAATGGTAAGGGGGCACTAAAAAAGTGACAAAAGTGTTAAAAATGACAGGAGACAGTCTTTGACAAGTCCTCTATTAAAGTCTTCTTTCATCTTCTTTCTTCTGGTCTTCTTCCTTGTCCTCATCAACATGGGGACAAGGTGCTTTGAGGGGAACCCCAAAGCATCCTCCCAATGTTGAGGGCATGTGGCTTGGTATGGTTCAGGAGAGAGCGCCCCCCCTCTTTTCCTGTGGCCTGCCAGGTTGCGTGCTCGGATAAGGGTCTGGTATGGATTTTGAGGGGGGCCCCATGCCATATATTTTTTTTGGAGCGGAGTTCCCCTTAAAATCCATGCCAGACCTGAAGGACCTGGTATGTATTTTGAGGGGGACCCCCGCGCCATTTTTTGGGCTTGAGGTTCCCCTTAAAATCCATGCCAGACCTGAAGGGCCTGGTATGGATTTTGAGGGAGACCCCCACGCCATTTTTTTGGCACAGGGTTCCCCTTAATATGCATACCAGACCCGAAGGGCCTGGTATGGAATTTTGGGGGACCCCCACGCATTTTTTTTTCTTATTTATTTATTTTTTCTTAATGCTAATGCTAACATGACCTGTGTGCAATGCAAATAGCTTTAAAAAAAATCCTACTATAGCTTGTAGTCTAAATATTAGACCGTGAATGTATGATTGCAGCATCATACAGTGAGTTTTGCTGCTTCGTCGAATCTTCTTTAAACATTTGACAGACACCATAACCCTTCAATGACAGATTCAACCGTAATTAATTAGCATTTTCGGCTAATGCAATTTTTTAACGAAAAACTAAATAAATAAAAACGAAATGTTTCAGTCTGCACATGTCTAGTGCATAACCTGCTCCCCCGCCACTCGCCCCTGCTGGCTCATAGACCACTAAACGACCATAACGAGTGGCGGTGGAAACAGGTTTTCAATCATTCCGAAAATAATTTTTGGAAAACAGGCCACTGGAAAGGTAAATATATGCAGTCAGCTTTTGCAGGAGTGATTTACATACAAGTGACCCTCTGCTGACAAGGTTGCTTTAATACCAGAAACAAAGTCTACATTTCTAGAATATTTGAATAGTGCTGTATGACCGATTCATCAAATTACTGCTTGGGAGTATAACCAGCTGGGTTTGCACTCATGGGTCCAGCAATCACAGTGAGTGAGGAGAGATGTCGCATTTTTTTTCCTAATATCTTAAGATTTGAATGTCTAGTCATCAGCCAAGTACTACCGTCCCAATCTATACTGTATTCCAGTTTCTATCTTTGCTATTGTGCTTGTCTCTGGGCAATGTATTCTACTTTTGTAATTATATTTTGTAACTGTCACAGAGATCAATTGAGTATCCATGTGTATTAGAATAAAAAGCTATTTCATTTTCCACCTGACTGCCAAATAGTGATTCTACATAAAATTGACAGTAAGTGAGATGAGAGGACAGACTGGGAGCAGAGATGAACACCATCTAATTGCTTCTGGTGTGTTCCTTTGTGTTCTGTGCAAACTGTAAGTAAGGCAATCAGTCCTTGGATCTAAGGCTTTACATAGTTAAAGGAAATCTGACATGAAAGATATATGTTAGCCGCCCTTTGCTGACTACTTCTTCTGAAAATGCTAGCTATTTGGCTGTCTTGTTGATTATTTGGCTTTAGTAGTAGCTGATTCCTAAACAATATGTGAAAAGAAAATGTTCTGCCTGTAAATTTAGGATGCCACACACTGATAGTTGGAAAACCAGAACTAGCCTGTGCGGGGCCTAGCCAGTGACTTCATCATGACCATCAAGAGTGGACGATGTGGCAGTTCTCCCTTTGTGCGATTCTGTCTCCTGGATTGTGTTTTTTTTTTTTTTATTGTGAAGCCAACAACAAATAGGACAAAATAACAGAAAAAGTCAATGTGCATAACTATTAACCCCCTCTAAAGTCAATACCTTGTAGAGCCAACTTTTGTGGCTATCACAGCTCCAAGTCGCTTTGGATAAGTCTCTATGAGCTTGCCACACCTTATCACTGGGAATTTTACCCATTGCTCTGTGCAAAACTGCTCCAGCTCCTTCAAGTTGGATGGTTTGCGCTTGTGAACAGAAATATTTAAGTCTAACCACAGATTTTCTTTTCGATTGAGGTCTGGGCTTTGACTAGGCCATTTCAACACATTTACAAGTGCTGCTTTAGCAGTGTGTTTGGGGTCATTGTCCTGCTGGAAGGTGAACCTCTGTCCTAGCCTCAAATCACACAGAGTGGTACAGGTTTTGCTCAAGAATATCCCTGTACTTAGCACCATCCATCTTTTCCTCAACTCAGACCAGTTTTCCAGTCCCGACTGCTGAAAAACATCCCCACAGCATGATGCTGCCACTACCATGTTTCACTGTGGGGATTGTGTTCTTTGTGTGATGTGATGTGTTGGGTTTGCGCCAGGCATGGCGTATTCTTTGATGGCCAAAAAGTTAAATTTTAGTCTCATCAGACCAGAACACATTCCTCCATACGTTTTGGGAGTCTCCCACATGCCTTTTTTCACAAGCTCAAAACGTGCCATTTCCTTTTTTGCTGAAATTAATGACTTTCTTCTGGCCACTCTGTCATAAAGCCCAACTCTATGGAGCATACGGTTTATTGTCATCCTATGTACAGATACTCCAGTCTCTGCTGTTAACTCTGCAGCTCCTCCAGGGTTACCTTAAGTATCTGTGCTGCCTCTCTGATTAATGCCCTCCTTGCCGGTCCGTGAGTTTTAGTGTCCCGCCTTCTCTTGGCAGGTTTGCTGTTGTGACATGTATTTTCCATTTGGTTATGATAGATTTGATGGTGCTCCTAGGGATCATCAAAGATTTGGATTTTTTTTTATAACCTAACCCTGACTGTATTTCTCAAAAAAATTGTCCCTTACTTGTTTGGAGAGTTCCTTGGTCTTCATGGCAGTGTTTAGTTAGTGTTGCAGCCTCTGGGGCCTTTCAAAAAGGTGTGCATATGTAATGACAGATCATGTGACACTTACGGTAGATTGTACACAGGGGGACATCATTTCACTAATTATGTGACTTCTGAAAGTAATTGGTTGCACCAGAGCTTTTTATGGGCTTCATTACATAGGGGGTGAATAAATACCCACATGCCAATTATCAGTTTTTTATTTCTGAAAAATAGTTTTATGTATATATTTTTTCTAAATTTACTTCACCAACTTAGACTATTGTGTTCTGATCCATCACATATAATTCAGGTTATAAAAACATTGGACTAAAGGTTGCAATGTATCAAAATAGGTAAAAAGGCAAGGGGGTGAATACTTTTGAAAGGCACTGTAAGAATTGTACCACTTACTGTAGGTCTAGTAATCTTGAATCACGGGGCAGGTCAATAATAAATTACAGAAGGTGCCACTGGTGTCGGAGCATCTTGGACAGAGAAGGCTATCAGACGGCGATACCTAGACAGTCAAATTCGAGTCAAATAGGCCCTATGTGGTTATTTATCAATGTGTTAGTAGGTCAGAGATTTTTAGATGAAACAGTTTTACAATCATATAGGACTTTTTCCTACTCCCCATCTTCCAGACCTCCCGTTGAACACCTCCCGATGTGGTTTACCTTTGTGATTATCTTTACTCATTGCTAATCTGTTTGCAAATGACAGTTTCCCGGCACTGCTTGGTTACGTCACTGAGCAAATATGGCCATAGCAGCATTTGGGATATGGTGATCAGTAAGGGGGTGCTTAATATAATATGGAAGCCCCTTTATAATAAAAGGGCTACACATCTGCCCCCTCTCCTCCCCACAGGTGAATAAGTAGGGGTACACAGAAATCCATGTTTCTCATTCACAAAAAATGTAAATAGTAAACAAAAACACCAACACTGTGATACATTCCTTTATTGGAAAACATTTAAATAAACTGCCCCTAAATTACAGATCCTCTGGTTTGTTGACAAACACAAGCCAGCCGGATCTGTCATTTAGTAGCAGTAGTGTTTCCACCACTAAATGATAGCTCTCCATCCACTTTTAAAGGAGTACATGCTACTGTGCCACAACTTCACATGTAGATTGAAGGCCTCACCAAAGCATTTTATTTAAAGGATTCATGGTTTTCTTATTGTTGCTCTTTAAGCCACATCAAAAGACCCTTTCCCCATTAAGGCTGGATTCACACCTATGCAGTTTTAGTGCTTTTTGCTTTTTGCAAATTTGCACTACAGAATACGTTCCATAGGAAACCATCTTAAATGGACTGTAGTAGAAATCTGCAAAATGAAAAAAACACTAAAAATGCATAGGTGTGAATCCAGCCTTAATGTATTTTCACTTTTTTTTTTTTTTTTTGCTTTGGTGTACTGATACATGATCGTGAGTCGGCACCCATGCCCTTTTCTTAACAAAAGTTTGCAAGTTGGCCTTAAGCTGGATTCACACCTATGCATTTTTAGTGCTTTTTGCATTTTGCAGATTTGCACTACGTCCATTTAACATGGTTTCCTATGGAACACGTTCTGAAGTACAAATCTGCAAAATGCAAAAAGCACTAAAAATGCATAGGTGTGAATCCAGCCTTAAAGAATGCCAGGCAAAAAAAAAGTTCCTATAGATTTGAAGACCTGGTTCACACCTGTGCAGGCTGCAGTTGATGCACATTCCAGGTGCATTTTGCATTTTTGCAATACATGTTTTTGATCCATTGAAGTCTATGGAACCAAAAACACAACCTGCTGGTCCCTGGCCCTTTCCATAAAATGCACAGATGTGAACGTGACCCATAGGAAACCATGTTAAATGGACTATAGTGTGTTTCTGCAAAATTGAAAATGCACTAAAAAATACATAGGTGTGAACCAGGTCTAATAGTTTGCCAAACCTCCTGCAAACGAAACGTTACTCATCCCTAATAATTAGTGGTCTCACTCACTAAGGCTGGATTCACACCTATGCATTTTTAGTGCTTTTTGCATTTTGCAGATTTGCACAATATAACGTGTTCCATAGAAAACCATGGTAAATGGACTGTAGTGCAAATCTACAAAATGCAAAAAGCACTAAAAATGCATAGGTGTGAATCCAGCCTAAGGCTTCATTCCCACGAGGCGGATCTGCTGCCGCGGAGTCCGCCTCTGTCCACCAGATCAGAGGGAGATCTCTCTGTTGATCTCCGCTGAGCCGGCGAATGACAGATCCCTCTCTGCTCGCTGAGCGGGGAGGGGCTTGTTGAGCATCAATGGTTTCTATGGAGAGATCGGATGAAAATGGACAGCATGTCCGTTTTCATCAGATCTCGCCCGATCCGATCCGCCAGCGACGGATCCAGACGTAGGGCCATCTATCTGCTTTTGATGGATCGGACCGAGTCAGATGTCAGCGGACACGTCACCACTGACATCCGTCGCTCCATAGACCAGCATGGAGCGCCCGTTTAGGTCCACCTTCAAAACTGACAGGCACACCTGAACGGTCCAACAGTGTGAAAGGGGCCTTATGGTAAGGTTCAAGAGATGGGAAAACTCAACAAAATTGAAGGTTTGTACAAAATATCAGCTGCTCTATTTCTGGATCTGTAGTTTTCATTTAAAGTATTGAATTGTCTAAGTTTGTGATAGATTCACTTTAAGCGGATCTCCAGATATGAAAGTCACACATTTAAAGTCTGTAATTAGTAATACATTTTTTAATTCTTGCTTTCAGCCTCTGGCAATCCAAGTACAACAGAGATTAGACTAGAAACAGGAAAAGCAACACAAAGAGACAGTCAGTCATGTTTATGTGCTAACAAGGAGCATACAGATATGGATAGGAGGAGAAAGCAGAGTAACAGAAAAATGAGCTTCTTACACATGTTGGGGCGGGAGGACAAGCCATCTAAGTTTTACTTACAGTAGCATGTGAGAAAAATATGATCTCCTCCTCTGTCAGAAAAAGCAGAGCCCTATGAATCTCAGGACTAGATGGGCAGGAATACAAATCATGTGGCTGTATATTATATTATTAGTCTGGGAGTCAACTTTAAAGTTAAAGCATGCACAATCCATCATCTCTAAATGTCAGGGAGCACAATTCCTGTCCTAAACTGGACTTTCTGGGTCCTATGAGCAGTAGTAGGGGTTTGAGAGAAATGGCTTCACTTATTGCAGACCATTCCAGGGATAGTTTTCATGGGAAAAATAATAAAAATCATTTAAAGTGTTCTAAATGTCCAATCATTTTATTATGTCAGTAACACATAGCATTCTCAGACAGTACTCCATAGACAATAAATTATTGCCAGATCAGGCAAAAAATTACACCTTCAAATCCAAAGAAAGTGGGACTCCGGAACAACCCCAGCCCCACTGAAACACCAGGTTATGCAAATGGATACTTCCATTGCTACTGGGAGGACAAATATAGATACCCTGCACACAACTATGGTTCAGTATCATAAAGCAAACATCAGACTGGTTAGTGGTAAATGAACGCAGTATATTGTCACATGTTACAGTAACATTATGCACATATGCGAGTAAGTAAAGGATCAGGTCCATCACAATTCACTGGACAATATGTTCACTAGGCAACATAGAATGTAATTCAATGCAGCTAAATTAGGGTAAACCTGGTAATTCACAAAATCAGTATTAAAGCGGAGTTCCACCCTAAAGTGGAACTTCGGCTCATCAGAGGATTCCCCCCCGGTGCCACAATTGGCACCTTTCAGGTGGGGGGGGGGTGCAGATACCTGTATAATCCAGATATCTGCACCCATTTCCGGTAATAGCTAGCCGCAGCTAGCCGCAGATGCCCTGTTGTGTTCTGGGAAACACACAGTTCCCAGAACACAACGGGGACCAGTGAAGATGCGCAGCGTGCTCGCGTATACGCAGTAGGCCGCAACACTTTACTTCCTGATTCCCTGACAAAGGATGGCGGCAGGGGCAGCCGAGAGATGAGCGATTGCTCATCATCTGCTGCCAACATCTTGGGCACCCTGGACAGGTAAGTGTCCATTTATGAAAAGTCAGCAGCTGCAGTATTTGTAGCTGCTGACTTTTAATAATTTTTTTTTAAAGTGACCTTCCTCTTTAAGTAAAGGCATTATAAAACACTAACAGCAATGATCAATATTGCAATAACGCCTCTGTAAACAGGAGGCTATATCAAGAGTGTGCTTTATATGAATGACAAAGATAAAATGTAACTGTCATATACCAGGTGTGAGGCTGAAATGCTGAGAGGGCTCCCCTTCCGGCTAAGTGCAGCACTTCCCTGATAGTGGTACAGGGAGTAGCAAACCGGAGACAGAAATAAGAGCCAGGCTGGGGGTCATACACGTAAGATCAGTTCAGTTGAAATTGGATATCTGGGGTCATACACAGCAAGATGGATCTGTAGCAGAGTCAATTAACCCAAGTCAGACATGGTGGAGCAAGCCAGAGAGAAGTCAGAAGTACAAGCCAAGGGTAAATCAGGAGATCAGGATCACAGGTCAGAGCAAGCTGGGTCAATAACATAAGTTCAATCAGGACACACAGGATCAAGGGGAAGCTGGAGATAATCCAGCAATGAGTGGCTCCAGCAGCAGGCTTAAATAGATAAGGAAGTAAGTCTTGTGATCTTTTCAGGTTACAATGAGGAAGTACCGCCCACATTAGTCACACTGCACCATAGCGGCCATGATTGTCTTGGGTGGAATTGCCAGTCCTCCTCGGCCATTTCTCTGACAGTAACACTCCCTAAAGAGGTACCTCTTACTATGGGAAACAGGCAAAGTTCTTGTGAAGCAGCTTTAGCCCTAGTTCTTCAGCCAGCTAGCATTGGGGGCCCAGTCTTTATGGTGGTGCACATGAGTACAGTCCCAGGAAAGTCTTCATGTAGTAAATAATGCTGCTAATTAGATTGCCAGTCCCTATGCACTCGGTCTCTGTTAGTATCAACCGGTTAATTGCAGCAGTGTCTTCTCACCAGTCCCAGTATTTTTGAAAAGCCAGTGGCATGTGAAACACACCCAAAAACTCCATCCGGTGCCAAAAAAAGTTCACACACACAAAGAGTGACACAAAACGGGCAACAGGTGTTACACTGATTCTCTGCAGGGGAGGACCTTACCCTGATCTCCCAGGGATAAAGCAACAGGGGTCTCACTGTTTAGATCTCAGCTCACGTCTGGATTTGCCTGAAACTACTCCGGTCCTAGGCACACAACAGCAGGCTTGTGGCAGGTTGATGTGCACACAGGAACAGTGATGTGCACAGTGATGGGCACATCCCAGTCTACTCTCAGCAAAGAGAAAGTTCCTCAGGATTCAGTCTGAGAAAATACAACACTCTCTGCTTATACCCAGCTGGGAATTGTAGTCCAATGGTCCATAGACTGCAATAGTAAAGTTTATTTCCCAAACTTTATCATAATTCATTGCTGCCAACCATCAAGTCTCTTGAGCTCCTTCTGCTTGTCAGTGCCCCCTGGTGGATGGAGGTGAGGTAGTGTTAACTCTTTCAGATGAAGACCATTGGGACCACAGACAGCACTGCAGCACAGTGTCCTAAATCACTCTCTGTCTCTAGCCAAGCTAATGACTACAGTTTTAGATGTTTTCTTAGCTTTGCAAGCCATTTGAATTGTGGAATATATTCATTTGCATTTTGTGCAGCAACTTGGGAATTCTGAGATTCAACAAAGACATTTTAAATGGATTAGTAAAAGATTAAAAGCTTTTTACCTTACCTGGCACCAAACTTGGACCCTGGGAAAGCTCAGATTAATGACTGTAAATGTGTCAGTCTTCCTTATTAAGAGATGTCTAAAATGGTGTTGTAAATTGGACTTTGTGTCCTAAAAATGTGGAGGAATTTACATTTCCTATAATTCTCACTTTTTTGCCAATTATACTTTCCCAGCACAGTTACGCCAATTAAATGCATAGAACCTCATTCGTCAATGTATCATATTATTAAAATATGTAGATTGACTTTAAAAAAATAAGACCGGTTTGGTGACTTGCCATTACATTTAAAAAATGTAAGTTTGATTAATTATGTAGCTGTTAAAAGGATATTTTGACTTCATCACATTACAAGATGTTCTGGATTTGATAAAAAAAATCTGTTTCCCAAACTAGTCCCTGGGGAGCATTTATGCTCCCTTCTCATTGTCACAGGTGGTATAATTAGTAAAGATTTAAAAATGTTGCTTAGACCGTAATTCTGTTCGTGAAAAGCTTGCACTTTTTATGAGATACTGTCACGTTGGACACCCATTTGTAGACATATTTTTAACTTGTGTAGCTGCATCTGTATTTGCTAAGGTATGCAACCTAAACCTTTGATTTCAATCTGAAATGTTGTAACAGTTTGGTTACATTTTCTTGTCTAAAAAGTGTTTTGAGAAATGTCTGTATTGCTTTAGATAGTGCCAAGCCCATATTCATCCTTTTCCCTTTAGCTAGTTTTAATTTTATCTGTGTAGCTGCCATTTTTGATTTGTAGGTTTTTATTGCTATCTGTATCCCTATATGGGACATTTACTCTCACTTCCTCTCTTATCCTTGTGTCCGGGATGTGTCTGGATGGACTTTTGTCTTTTATCAACCAGATTAACTATGTAATTATGTAAAAGCAGCCTCTGCCAGCAAAATGCTTCGTTGGACGTGGCTTGGACGTAGCCTGGGCTGAGGCTGCTTTTGCTACAGAGACTGTTGAGCTTTGCTGATGTGTGTCACCTGGGGTGTTCCTTAGCTCATCACATTTATCAAGCCAAAGTGGGCTCTCCGCTACCCTACACCCTCAGCCAGAGTCACAGGATTTGGACAGAGAGGAGCCTGGAGTGGTACCCCTAAGCCTTTGGTGGGGGATTCATATTTTAGAGGTGTCATCAAAACAGGAATGGGAAGTGGTCATCTGATTTTTTGAAAATTGTCACAGATGGGATTCCGTTTTACTTACTACTTGAAGATTTTCCGTTACCTCCTATTGTGTCTATGACAGAAAGTAAGGGATGATCAAAGACAATATCAAATCTGGTAGAGATTCCAACCCTTCAAATCCCTTCCCTTCCAAATCAAGAAACAGTTTTGGCTGTTGCCAACTTAACTATTACATCAGCAATATTGCCAGCATGTAGATACATGTAAAAACACCTCCAGATTCCATGTATAGCAGCTGGGAGTTTTTTTTTCTCTACAAGCTGACAGCTTTCTCATAGCAGAAGGTGTTAAAACCCATCCTGCCCCATGGCACCTAACTCTCTTGGCTTACCTGTACCTCCTGGGTGCCTAGGACTTCACGTGGTGGGTGCCAGGATAAAGATCAGTTAATGTCCATTTGCTGATCTCTTGTGGGTGATATGAACCCTGAAGCACTTAGCTCTGAGCACTTCTGGGTTCTTCTGTGCAGAAGCTGATTTGAGCATAGTCTGTCCTGAATTGGCATTAACAATGCAGAGGTGGCATTAGGGGTCTAATATACCCTGATGTCTCCCTAAAGAGGGCCTGTCACCTGCATGATGCTATCACGTAGAAAGGTTTTCAAACCCCCCTTTGGAAAGCAATTAAGTTAAAGAGGTTGTAAAGTTATTTTTATTTTTTTTTTAAATAACAAACATGTTATACTTACCTCCACTGTGCAGCTCGTTTTGCACAGAGTGGCCCCGAACCTGCTCTTCTGGGGTCCCTCTGCAGCTGTCTCAGCTTCCCCCAGCAAGTACTTCTCACGTTCATGTGAGCTCCCTATAGCCGCTCATTGTATCACTCGGCCCCGTCCCCGGCACGCTGCATCATTGGATGGGATTGACAGCAGCGCGAGCCAATGGCTGCGCTGCTTTCAATCCATCCACTCTAGCCAATCAACAGCCAGGCTGAGTAGCGAAGAGGATGTCGGAGGCAAGCGCGGGACTTTCAAGGGGTCAGGTAAGTAAAACGTGGGGGCTGGGGGCACCGACACAGTCTTATGTTTTTTCATCTTAATGCATAGAATGCATTAGGGTGAAAAAATATTTACCTTTACAACCCTTTTAAGTTAAAATTAAAAATGTAAAAAAAAACAAATTTTTAACAAAATTTAAAAAAAAGTCTATCTTTTTTTAAATTCCCTTGGCCCACATACATGCATTGGGTGCGCACAAATTGGGTGTGCATGCATATGAACAACAAACAACAATTGCGCCAGTCATATAAATCCATAATTTACTGTTCCCTCTTAATTGATGAGCTGTAAAGGCTTTAAAAGTTTTGGCCACAGACATTTTTGGTTTCGCTAAATTATTGCCATTTCACGGGTGTGCCCAGTATTGAGACTTGACACGTTTGGTATCTATTTACTTGTACATTTTATCACAAAACTTGGTATTATATTGTGCTTGTGTACATTACAGTTCTTTTGAGTGTTTTTTTTTTACTGAAAATATAGGTTTGATAAGATGAGCAATTATTGTGTGACATAAAAATTGCAGCTAGCTCTGTTTTATTCTACAAGGTTTTTGCTTTAAAAGGTTAAAGCAAAATCTTCACATTGTGGATGCCCCCGGTATCAGAAAGTTTTGTATTTTTTCCTAGGACATTTCCAGTAAAGTGAGATAAGTTTTTCCTATGCTTTGAGAAAGTGTAAGCTTGTTCATGAGAAATGATAATTGGCCGATTGATTTTAGATGCTTTTAATCTTTGCTAAATTGTCATAATAAAAAGAACTAGAAGTTGAAAGTGCCCTGAATACTTTTCTTTGGGAAATATTGTTGTTTGGACCGTAACACCGAGATCTGGTGGAATACAGGTGATGCAAATTGCGATGTCTTTTGAATGTGATGGGAGGTATCTGCCCTTTCCTCTAATGTCCGGACTATGAGTTACTTTGCAGTAAAGTCAAATCAGTAAAGTCTGTTTTCTTAAACAGAATATTTTTATTTTAAGAATGATTTCTACTGTTAAAAAAATCTCTGTGGGAAAAAAAAACACTGGAAATTGATCCGAATAGGCTCGAATTTAGCAAAGTGGCCAATCTGGATGAAAATTGTGGGAAAAAAGGCAATTTTGACAATTTTTTATGAAATGAACTACATTTTATGCAGATTGTCTGCAAAATGTTGCTTGTCCAAATGCAAGTGAAAAAGCTGAAAGGGAACATTAGAGCTGTGAATATAATATGCATTCTGCAAGCTGGGAATTAATTATTGAAAGCCACCTACCCTAACAATTCCTGCCTGTGAAGATGGCAGTCCGACCCTTCTTTTTAACCCGTTTTCTTTCAAATGCTCCTCCATATCTAGTGCCAAATCTAACTTTGTATTGTAAGAAAGATGGAGAAACCTGAAGTATTCTAAGTGGACCTGTTATAAAGTATGGAAAACTACCAATAATACTGCACAGTGGAAAAAATGCTATTTATTATTCTTTTAACAATTATTTTTTATTAGTTATGAAATACAAAATATACAAAAGTACCAAGGTACAAAAGCTGAAAACAAAAAAAAGCCATTGGCTAAGCACTTCTCTGCCAAGAATAATTAGCTTGGTGCAAGCATTATAATAATTATACAGGTCACCCCAAAATACAGCAGGGAACAACTTATGAAGGTGACCATGCAGGGCCAGTCATGTAAAACATACTGTACTAGACTATAAGAAAATATTGCCACATACAAAAACTGCCCCCCCCCCCCAAGCTGTATCAATTAGTGGCTAGTACCATAATTGATCATATCAAAATAGAACCTGGATCAGGGCTCTCTAGATGAAAGGAGTAAGGGCAGAGCTCAAAACTGAAAAAGCCTACTGTATCAGGAGTCTAAACACTCTTCTAAAGTTTTAGAATTAAAATGCATTAAGATAAAAAAAACCTTCTGACTTTACAACCCCTTTAAGATACACACAAAGTTCAGGGGTCAGAATTAAGTACAAAGTTCAGAGGTCAAGATTAAGTAATGCACAGAGTTCAAGGGCCAGGATGAAGCAACGCACAGAGTTCAGAGGTTAGGATTATGTAATGCACAGAGTCCAGAGGCCAGGATATGTAATGCACAGAGTTCAGGGATCAGGATTAAGTAACGCACATAGTTCAGATGGCCAATTTGTGATAGGGAATTTGTGTTGCAAAACCAAAGCGTTTTCCCCCATATAGATACCAATGTTAAAAATGTTTATATTTATTTTATATATATTTAGATTTATACATGTTTATATTTAATGTTTTAAATATTTATTAGGACAATATTCAAAAGTAGATTACAAACATATGCATAACAAAATATGGCATAAAAAAATATTATTTGCTTCATAGAAATATGATCCTGTCTGTAACCCTGATGAAGGAGCTTTGTCTCTGAAACGTGTCGTGTAACAGAAGATGCTCATATCACACAGGAGAACAGTGACCAAGCCACCCATATTTATGCAATGTTTTGTTATATACTGTATATGTTTTTACTTAATTTTTTACTGAATATTGTACTAATAAATATTTCAAAATTGTTAACATTGGTATCTATATGCAGTAAGTGCCATTTAAAGTTCCTTCTATTGGGGGGAAACTCTTTGGTTTTGTAGCTTGCAATAGGGATGTGGCACATACCTGCAGAATATGTGCATCCTTATTTCTACTTTGTGGAATGTTGGGTTGTAGTTTTGAAGTGGTTTTGTATATTCTGTTTTTCCATTTTCTTAAACTTAACCCTTTCATGACTAAGCCTATTTTTGACATTTGGTGTTTCCAAGTTAAAATCCATATTTTTTGCTAGAAAATTACTTGGAACCCCCAAACATTATATATATTTTTTTAGCAGAGACTCTAGAGAATAAAACGCGATTGTTGCAATATTTTATGTCACACGGTATTTGTGCAGCGGTGTTTTAAAGGCAACTTTTTTGGAAAAGGGACACTTTCATGAATTAAAAAAAAATGAAGCAGTAAAATTAGCCCAATTTTTTTACATAATGTGAATGATAATGTTACGCTGAGTAAATAGATACCAAACATGTCACGCTTTATAATTGCACGCACTCGTGGAATGACAACAAACTATGATACCTAAAAATCTCCATAGGTGACGCTTTAAAAAAAATTTGGTTACCATGTTAGTTACAGAGGAGGTCTAGTGCTAGAATTATTGCTCTTGCTCTGACGATCACGGTGATACCTCACATGTGTGATTTGAACACCGTTTACATATGTGGGCGCGACTTCCGTATGTGTTTTCTTTGCTGCGTGAGCTCGCGGCGGTGGGAGGAACTCTTTAAAAAAAAAATCTTATTTATTTATTTTAAAATTAATAAATTGTTTTTTTTATTGTTTTTTTATCACTTTTATGGCTGTCACAAGGAATGTAAACATCCCTTGTGACAGTAATAGGTGGTGACAGGTACTCTTTATGGAGGGATCGGGCTCTAAAAGACCTCCTTTACACTTCAAAGTATTCAGATCGCCATTTTCGGCGATTCTGAATACTGTATATATTTTTAAATCTGGCACCATTGGCAGCCGAGTAAACGGGAAGGGACGTCATGACCGAGCCAAGCCGCAGCTTCCTGTGTGCATTCAGAGAAAGAGCCATGGCCTGGCCCCACCCCCTTTCCCTCCACATTGGCTGACTGACTTTGATTGGCAGCAGCGGGAGCCAATGGCTCAGCCAATGAACAGGAGAGTCCCGACACAATCCAACAACATTGCAGGATCTAGATGAGCTCAGGTAAGTATTAGGGGGGCTGAGGGGGGCTGCTGCACAAAGACAAGGCCCAAACAAGGACCTTTATAACGGGCTCCCCAGGTATTATTGTAATCAAAAAACTAAAATACAGTCGCTTTAAAATAAATTGTTTTGTTAAACATTATATAACATTTTAGTGACTGAATTTAGATAAATGTATATCAGCTTCTAATTAGCTCTAATATGATTATATCTTGTTGGTGCTATATAAATTCTTTATAATAATAGTAATAATATTTATAAATACATAATAAATGTGATGTGAAAAAGACAGGCATACAAAGTCATTAAACCAATGTGCTCTGCTCTGTGCCATGGGCTACTGCCTAATAATGGCGCCATTACTAGCCAAGAGAAAGTATGGCTGTCATAATCAGTGGTACCAATAGGTCCATTACCCTACACATTGCATTGCAGGGATAAATCTTTCCTTACTTATTTTTTTTTTTATACAAGACTGATATAGTGAACCAAATGCATGTTGTTTAATTCTGGAAACAAGCAGTATCCTCAGGATATGCATGAATGCCTGCAGTACATTAGTAATTTGCTAATACCCTATTACATTCTGGCCTGGGAGAAGCACCAGGGAAAATTGCCAGTCATTTTCTGGAGGTCCGAGGGGGCCTGCAAAATGAATTAAGAATTCCACAATATTAGTAGCTGAGATTGTCAAATACAGCTCAGCTTGAAATACATTAATTCAATGCACAAGTCTATTGTGTATGCATTGGTAACAATGTGTCTTCTCCCTCTAGTGAGCTGCATTCTTTACTTTAGGAATTTCCATTGGGAAAAGGAAGTGTTGATTTTATTTTTTACTGAGTTGTTTATGAGTTGGTCCTGTCACTGTGCCCTGGACGTATAACAATATATTTCTGAATGTCTAAGGAAAATGCAGCCACTGGTACTGCAATGTCAAATATTAAAATTTTTTAGTTTAGTAATTATATATATATATATATATATATATATATATATATATATAAACATTATCTCACAAAAGTGAGTACACCCCTCACATTTTTGTAAATATTTTATTTTATCTTTTCATGTGACAACACTGAAGAAATTACACTTTGCTACAATGTAAAGTAGTGAGTGTACAGCTTGTATAACAGTGTAAATTTTCTGTCCTCTCAAAATAACTCAACACACAGCCATTCATGTCTAAACCGCTGGCAACAAAAATGAGTACACTCCTAAGTGAAAATGTCCAAGTTGGGCCCAAAGTGTCAACATTTTGTGTGGCCACTATTATTTTCCAGCACTTCCTTAAAACTTTTGGGCATGGAGTTCACCAGATCTTCACAGGTTGCCACTGGAGTCCTCTTCCACTCCTCCATGATGACATCACAGAGCTGGTGGAGGTTATAGACTCTGCGCTCCTCCAGCTTCTGTTTGAGGATTCCCCACAGATGCTCAGTAGGGTTTAGCTCTGGAGACATGCTTGGCCAGTCCATCACCCTACCCTCAGCTTCTTTAGCAAGGCAGTGGTCATCTTGGAGGTGTTAAATAGTAAAAAAGAACTTGGCTACCCTTATATATAAAAAAAACACTAATAGGCTGCAGTTTAAGTGGGATAAACACAATAAACAAATAAAAACAAGAAAAACTGCACCAAACAATAAGTCCACCAGGGTCCGCACCAAACCAAAAGATGATGGGTTAAAAAACAGCAATGGAGTACCAAACCTAATTAAAACAGCTCCATAAAATCCATTGATAAATCATAAGTCCATTAGTATGGCTGAGTAAACACCACCATGATTCACAAATAAATGTGACCCACCACCGAATGGAAAGCCGCTTACCAATGGGCAAGCGCAAACAATGTTTGGCTATAATCCAGCCGCGGCCTTTATCATCCAGAAGACTCGGGGGAAGTTTCTCAGGGTGTTTCAGATGCTAGGCTTTTATTCATATGTCATGCAGTCCAAAAGATCGTGGGGCATATGAGAAGAAAGGGGACCATAGCATAATACCGTAACACAAAGTAATTTATTTATAAAAAGTAAGTGGTACTCACAAACATCGTAAGTTTTAAAAGCATGGAACAAAGATGCCGGCCGGCATAATAGGAGCCCTTCCGCCTTCGGAACGATGTGGTGACGTCACTGTACACCCTCCCAGACATGTTTTGTCATACACAGACGTTTTCTCCATTGATCTAGATGGGCTTACAGTGACATCACCGCGTTATTCCAACTTCAGCCGATTTTCTATGTTATTTTATTTCTGTTTTTTTCTGTTCTGTTCTGTGAGTGGGAAAGTGTTAAAGTGTAGAGAAAAAAGAAAAAAAGATGATCTATGGATTCCTCTTCCCTCCGGTTCTACTACCCCTCTTCACGCTCCAGCACTGTCTTCAGCTTCCTCTTCAGTCAGAACAAAATTCATATCATTCTGCCCATTTCCTATGAGCCCAATCTGTCATTTACATGCCTCCTAGGGGGCACATCATGCAGGCTGGGCTCACAGTACTCCAGGAAGAGGAAGTATCAGATAGTATCAGTGACATCTTCATACTGACTTTCTAAGGCTGTTGCAACTTTTATTCCTGCAACCATGGGTTGCAGGAAAGAAAATGGCTTGGTTCCTCCATCAACATGTTATAGCTGCTGACAATCATTGCTTGCAAAAAGCCAACATGTAGATTGTACCAAAATCAATTGATGACTTGGTTACAATCAGCCTGCCCATAGATGGTTCAAATCTCGGCCATTCTCTGCTGACCGGGCCGAAATTCTAACCATCTATGGCCGTCTTAAGTTTTTTTTTATTAGAAAGACCAGAGGTGAGGGAAAGCTTACTCCTCTAGACTGATATCTGCCAATGAAGCATTTTAATATTTATGTTACTTCTCCAACATTCAGCCCAATGCTTGCATCAGGGTTGAGTGCTCTTGAGAAGACTACTGAGGCAGGAATGTTTTCAGGAAGCTATGCATACTGTAGCACCTTACTGACCCTTTTCACCAGCCACGAACTGTCTGCATTTCAGGAAACCTAAAGATAACGAGGTACGTAGTAATGACATATAAGGAATGTCATAAAAACAGGTTTTATTTAAAAAAAGTCATTAGCATGTTGATGAGGGGAAAGGAGTAAGTAGGAAAGGCAAAATATAGGAAGATTGAACTTCAGTTTGAAAGTGAATCTCTCAGGTGTCCTAACCTCATTAACCAATGTTAGAGATGCAGCTGCCTTTATTACTTGTCAAACACACTTTGGTTCACCCAAGCTAATTTGTGAGCCTGTGATTATACTGTACCCATCCAGATATTTAATGAAAATGCAATGGTTGACTGATAAGATGCTCTTATTGTATAGTTGACCAGCCATGAGTGGAGTTGAGGGCACAGCTTTGAATTTAAGTCAAAGCTGTAGTTAACTACTTTGATTAGGGGGTTCCTCAGGTACTTAGAGGTAAAATTCACAAACAATAAAGGTGGTTGCAGTCAAGTGTGGTACATGCTTTTGCAAAATGAGCAAACAGTGTGACCAGGCAGTGGGAAAGGCAAATAGAATTCTAGGATGCATCACTAGAGGGATCACCAGCAGGAGAAAGGAGGTTCTGATTCCTCTATATAGATTTTTAGTGAGACCTCATTTAGAATACTGTAGCTCTGAAGTTCTGGAGACTTCACTTACAAAAAGATATTGATAAGGTAGAACGAATACAGAGACGGGTAACAAAAATGGTGAAAGGTTTGGTAGAGAAAACATATCGAGAGTGACTTCAGGAATTGAATATTTACAGTCTGGAGGAAAGAAGGGAAAGGGGAAACATGACTGAAACCTTTAAATATATCAAGGGGGGAATAAGGTTCAGGAATGCAGTTTTTTCAATATGAAGCCAAAATCAAGAACACGGGGACATGACCTCAAATTAACTGGAGGGAAATTCAAAACTAATCTAAAGCCTCATACACAAGATCGGACTTTGTACAAGCTTTCCCGTGGACTTTTGTACAAAGGGCGTTGGCCATAAGTTTGTATTGCATACACACGATCTGACTTTTTAGGCAAAAAACACGAATGTAGTGACGTTTCAACGTACTGACGACACTTCAAAAGAGGACGTTCAATTACTCCAGCATCACCTTTGGTCAAATTCTGTATTGTTGTCTGATCTTTTGCATTGGTTCTGAGCATGCGTGTTTGTACTTTGTGCAAAAGTCCAATGGTTTTATGTACACACTATCAGACTTTGCTCCATTGGACTTATGTTGTCAAAAAGTTTGTCCGTTCGCACAGCCAACAAAAGTCAGATGAAAACCGAAAAAGTTTGTCCGATGAAGCGTACACACGGTCGGATGTTGCTCCAAAACAGCTAATTTGCATGTTTGTTGTCAAAAAGTCAGATCGTGTGTACGGGCCTTTAGAAAGTATTTCTGAAAGGGTAGTTGATGCTTGGAATAAACTACTATCAAAGGTAGTAAGACAGTCAACAGTAAATAGCTTCAAACATGCTTGGGAAAAACCACAGATCTATAGTCAGACATAAAAGTTAACAAAAAAAAGAAAAGAAAAAAAAATGGGCAGACTCGATGGACTACTTCTGCCATCACTTTTCTATGTTTCTATGTTAATAAAAGAAGACCTAACAAATAAAGAACCCCACCACATGGAGAGAACTTAAATTATAAACATTTCAAAAATCTGGGGTCAATAACAAACTTGAATTGTTGCAGTAAAGTATGATGGCTGTATTCATAGTTGGGTAAATCCTTTCATTTTATTTTCTGTAGTTCTAGATTATGATTACAAGAATAATATCGACATGCCATTTCCCTGTCTTGTTTATTTGATCAGGAAGCCTTAACAATTTGGAATTTGCTCTTATTTTAAATCACACTGCGATGTTCTGCAAGTTTCAGATTGCCATGCTGTCTCTCACTGTATCTGAGCCCTCTCCCAGTGTTTTGCCCAGCATGCTGGTAGGCAGGCAGCTCAAACAGCATTCTTTAATGCTTTCACTCGTGGGAATTTAGCAGAGGAAAGAACTCGCTGCTCCTGTTATCTTTCTCACTTCAGTAATAAAACAATACCACAATTTAACTTTAGACGGTCTCATGTGGGATGGGAGATTGTCTTTGAGGCTGAGGGTAGAAATAAAAAAGGATCATTTGTGTAGTTCATTTGACATTTCTTTACAGTCTAATTTGATTAACAGGAGATACATTAACATATACAAATGGAGAATGGAGAATGACTTGACATATGTTGAAATTCTCCTTGTTAGCTCCACAGGCAATATCCATTTGAGTCAACAAAGACTGAAACAACTCCTGCAGTTGTGCAGTAAAAATAAATTGGTAACCTGCTTCCTAGCCTGTTGGGACTCAAGTTTGTGTTAAACTCTTGAGCAGTGTCAAAATTGTTTTGTAGGAGGACACTTTGAATCTCTAAATGTTTCTTTCAAAACTCACATATCTACAAACCTCCTTTCTTTGATTCCACCACCCTCCGCCACTATCCCCAACAATTTCCTAACTCTGTCTTTTTCCATGTCCCATTATCTTGGAACCATGTCTCTCAATGTTCCCCTTTTCTGGCCTCACCTCTTTCTGTGGCCCCACCTTTCACTGTGTTTTCCCCCACCCTAACCTCCCTATGGTCTCAGATCTGTCTCCTTACTCTCTCCCTGTCCTTTTTCCTGGTGGATGCCACTCTTTGTTTCCCTTTACTTGTTTAATTTCAATGTGCTGTTTTTTCTTGTCTCACCTTACTCCATGTCCCTTTTCTTTGTCTCCCTCCTCTCTTTGTGCCACTTGCTTTAGTTTTACCTGGCTATGTGTCCTCTGCCCTGGCTTCACCTCTCTGTTTTGCCTTTTTGGGCCTCATCTCTCTTCTTGTCCCCTTTTCTGGCTCGTTCTGGCCCCACCTGGCCATTTGTCCTCCGCTCTGACACCATGGGGGTTATTTACTAAAGGAAAATCCACTTTGCACTGAAAGTGCACTTGGAAGTTAAGTTGCTGTAGATCATAGGGGGGACATGCAAGGAAAATAAAAAACTGCATTTTAGCTTGCACATGATTGGATGATAAAAATCAGCAGAGCTTCCACTCAATTCAGATCTACCCCTTAGATTTAGAGTGACGGCACTTTCAAGTGCACTTGCAGTGCAAAGTGTATTTGCCTTTCGTAAATAACCCCCATGTCTCCTTGTATGCACATTTAGCCTCGTTTCTCTCCCAGTCCCCTTCTCTCTCCCTCACCTCTCTTTATGTCACTTGTTCTGGTCCTACCTGGCTGTGTTCCCTGCTATGGCCCCACATGTGTGTTCTCTTATCTGGCCTCCCGCATTTTTTCATGTCACTTTCTCTGGTTTTACTTGTCTATGTAGCCTCTAGTCTTGCTCCATTTCTCTCCTATTCTGAACCCACCGCACCCCTATTGACTCTTCCGAGCTCCACCTCCACAATCCCTTCCTTCTTCAGTAACTTTTTTAATTTTATTTTTTTTTCCACATTTTCCCCCATTCATTGATTACATCTCTTTATCTTTACCATGCTTTGTTTCTCTAGTTGTAAAAAAGCTGGTATGGGGAAAATGCAGATGGAAGACTGAACTGGGTACATGGAGTAGTGTCTGTGGTTAAACCTATTGGAAAGAGTCAAGAGGGGACGTTCCTTTATAAAATTGCGGTGTAGCTGGTCTTTCTAGTCCTTCATTGTATTTACTAAGGGATGCTGACTATGTAAAAAAAAACAAAAAACTATAAGCCAAACTTCCATCCATTCTCATCATCATTCTACTTATTCAGTAGATTGAGATCACTTCTGACGGTGTTGTAGTACCAGTTAAACATTTCCAAGGTGCCTGCAATGTATTTAAATGAACAAAGACTAATGTGACAGAATCAGCTCATCCATCTGATCAGTTATGAAGAGGAATAAAATGCCAGTGCAATAAATCCCCTCATTGGAAAATCAGCGCCTTTTCATTCTCTCCCGTTATGACTTTCACTTACCACTAAAACAGAGATATAGCGGCTCGAAAACTCCACTTTGTTAGAGAAGAATGAGAAAGTGGTGATTTGACATTTTGGTTATTTTTTCTTTAGATTTAAGGCACAGTAGATAAATGGTATTATATTTCACTTGCCAGTTAAAGTGAAACTTCTTTAAAAAGCGCAGGATGCATTTTTTTGTCTTATGCACCATGAAGCTAATTTATTGCAAATTTGTGAAGAGTTAATGCAGTTTTCAGTAACTTTTAATGCCTTCTTAACAACTGCAACATAGGACAAGATCTGTTTCTCCTTGCTTTGCGCTTGTTGGCTTATTTCACTATTAATCAGTAAAATTTGCAGGTATTTGAGCATGACTAATGATACATTTTGAGTATGTTTGCTTCAAGTGAAAATGTCAGCTTTTACTTTGCATATTCGCTAATTCCTGCAGTGAACATTTCTGAATTAAATGACGATTCTGTATTCAATTATAAGTCATTACTGAATAGCAAAATTCTCCAAGTAACAAATTGTGGGTTAACGGTGTACATTTATGTTGAATACCTAGGAACATCCTTCAAGTAGAATGTCATACAAACAGCTAAAATAGTTATATCTGACATGTTTTACTTGCTGTAGGATATTTAATTCTGCCCATCCACACAATTGATACGACCCTAGCTCAATGTATAACCAGGAATAAGTCCCGGTTCACATACATGCAATGCGGGAACCAGTGCAATTCCAGTGCGGGTTCCTGCATCGCATATCTCCTGCTGGTGGTTCACACTGACATCTGCGAACCACTGTGGGTGTCAATGCAAAGTTAATGACGCCCCCAGATTGGTTCGCAGATCGCAGTGCGAACTGTCAAATGGTGCATGATTTGGATCGCATAGGTGTGAACACCTAAGTGATCTGATTCCAGTGTGGACCAAAAAAAGGGTCCTGCACCATTTGTATGGTTGAATTTGCATCGCACAAACATCGCATGTGATCTGCACAGCAGTGTGGTGCTTATCACATGCGATGTCTAAGTGTAAACCCAGCCTAAGACTTCACAATTTTCAGGGGATGGATAGGCTGCCAGATTCCAGCAATGATACATACAGATTAAAAGAGACCCTGTCAGGTGACATCTCCAGTTGCTTATTTCTTCTACCTCTCCTTTGTTACAGTGCAGCAGCCTTGCAAAACTTTTTTGACATTTAGCACTTCCTGGAGTGTTGAGTGCCTGTATACCTACTGCTAACCGTTTTTTTCCAGAACTTTGTTTGTTCGGATGTTCCCACGAACACCGAACAATATGCGTTGTTTGGGGCAAATTCAAAAGCTGCCGAAACACCATTAAAGAGGAAGTAAACCCTGATGAGTTTACTTCCTCTTTCATTCCCTGCAAAGGCAAAGCATAATGGACTACTATGCATCGCACCGTAGCCCATTATGTGTCACTTACCTGACACAGGAGCCAGCGAAGTCACCGGTGTCCCCTGTAGTCCGGCGCATCCATCTTTTCGGTGGGATCTCGCAGCTCCGCCACTGTCATTCGGCGAAGCCGCGATGACGTCACTCCTGCGCATGCGCACGGGAGCCGACACGCGCGGCAGCTCCGTTGTTGGAAATGCCGCGCTCAGTGCGCCTGCGCGCCGCTGTCTACGGCGCATGCGCCGTAGACAGCGGTGCCTGTCTTCGGGCAAATATCTCCTAAACCGTATAGGTTTAGGAGATATTTCTTGGACCTACAGGTAAGCCTTAATCTAGGCTTACCTGTAGGTCAAAGTGGTTTGTAAGGGTTTACAACCACTTTAAAGTCTATGGGACACTAACAAGAAAAATCAAAAGTGCTAATTTTTAAGGCTTATATGCAAGTTATTGTCATAAAAAGTGTTTGGAGAATGCAAAAACATTTTTTTTTAAATCGCAATTTTTTCCGTGGCTGTGATTTTTTTAATGCTCAAAGTGAAAAAATAAAAATGAAATATTCCTTTAAATATCGTGCCTGGGGTGTCTATAGTATGCCTTTAAAGTGGCGCATTTTTCCCATGTTTCGAACAGTACCGCAGCAAAATGACATTTCTAAAGGAAAAAATGTGATTTAAAACTGATCGCGGCTGTAATGAATTTGTCGGGTCTTGGCAATATAAATAAAACTCATTGAGAAATAAGGTCCAGTCCATTACCAGTCCCTTTGGGTCTGGTATGAATATTAACCAAAATTTTTAAAAAAAAATTGCATGGGGGTCCCATCATTATTATTATTATTATTTTGAAGCATTTTTTGAACAATCCAACTGTGTAATTAGATGTGATTTAATACATTTTTCTTTTGTTTTTTGTTTTTCTTCATAGTTTCCAGTAATACCCTGTCTCACCCGGCTCAGTTGCTCTCTATTTTTAGGCACTATGCTGAATTTATAGAGGCTGATCTGCTGACAGCCTAAACATTTACTGTTGTTCAGGAGTTCTGGGCTTTAACAAAATGGCGGCCTCCAGCAAAAAGAAACAGGAACAATGCTGGAGGTAACTCTTATTTTGGTAGAATAATTACTAATGTGGAATGTATGTTCCTTGCTAAAGAACATTATTTTTTATCAAATTGTTATGGGTAAAGTTCCACTTTAATGCCAAAGGGGCTTTCCAAGGCAGCAGCACTGGAATAAAGGAAAGTTAGGGTGAAACAGGTTGACAGAGAGGTGGGTATATGCTGTTTAATGTTGCATGAGACTAAAGTTTTACCACCAGAGAGGTGACCTGACAGGGTCTATTTAAATGTTTTTGTAACCCTGCTGATATCTGGCAGCCTATCCATCCACTAATTAAAAATATTGAAATCACATCTCTGGTCAAACTTTAGGTATCCCCAGCAAAATTATTTTTCATGAGATACTTCCTTACAGTAATTCTGGGTTCGCTGGCTCCGTCGCTGTGAGTGGCCGGAGCCGCAATGATGTCACTCCCGCGCATTGGGCACGGGTGCTGCCAGACACGGCATGAGGCTCTAAAGAAAAGGCACGGGTGGCCATTCCTTCAGAGCGCATGCGCCAGTGATTTCCCTGGCTGCATGTACAGTAAACATCTCCTAAACTGTGCATGTTTAGGAGATATTTACACTACCTATAGGTAATCCTTATTAGAGGCTTAGTTATAGGTAAACGACAGTAGCAGAGTTTACTTACTCTTTAACCCCTTGCTGACCAGTGCACGACAATGTACGTCAGCACAATGGCAGTCTGGGCAAATGGGCGTACAGGTATGTCCCTTTAAATTGTGGCATAGTACTAGTTTACTGCTCGCTGTCATCAGAAGCAGTGATCACTGTCATGTCAGGGGAAGCCCATCCCTCCCACAGTTAGAATCACCCCCCTAGGACACACTTAACCACTTGCTTGCCCCCTAGTGTTTAAACTCTTCCATGCCAGTGTCATTTACATAGTAATCAGTGTATTTTTATAGCACTGATCGCTGTATAAATGACAATGGTCCCAAAATTGTGTCAAAAGTGTCTGATGTGTCGCAGATCACCGCCATTACTAATAAATAAAATAATAATAAAAATGCCATAAATCTATCCCCTATTTTGTAGACACTGTTACTTTTGCCAAACCAATCAATATACACTTATTGCAATTTTTATTTATTTTTTTACCAAAAATATGTAGAAGAATACATATCGGCCTAAACTGAGAAAGAGATTTGTTTTTTTCTAATTTTTGGGGGATATTTATTACAGCAAAAAGTAAAAAATATTGCCTTTTTTTTCTAAATTGTCGCACTTTTTTTGTTTATAGCACAAAAAATAAAAACTGTAGAGGTGATCAAATACCACCAAAAGAAAGCTCTATTTGTGGGAAAAAAGGGTGTCAATTTTATTTGGGAGCAACGTTGCACGACTGCGCAATTGTCAGTTACACATTAAAGCTTTAGAGGGACCTAAACCTGACCATTAATATAGTGAATCATTAGGCCTTCTTGCACTTGTCACAAGTGTTTCCACTCTGGTAAAATCCATTCATATTTTTTTGCACTTTATCAAATCACTTACTATTATTTTGATCGTACCTTAACATCTTCCAGGCCATTGACTTTTTTTGCTCCTGAAAAATACTAAGATTGGAAAAGGATTCTTTGCGTGATTGTCAGATAAACCTTGGTAAAACTATTGTATTATTACCACAATGGAGCTATCATCGCTGTATAGAACATTAGCATGACAAATTAGTGCTTTGATCATGGTAGATATAACCATATTCATTTGTTTAATTAAACAATCTTGGCTCCTCATGGTGTGGGTCATTTTAAAAAATGTTAAAAATAAAATTAAACACATAATTAAGCTGACAAGAGATAAAGACCCTTGTGTTCCAAGTTGAAGGCAGTTAATTTATAAGAAGCTTTTCCCCGAAGGCTGTGTAGTTTATTAAACTTACTGAGGCAGAGATGTGATAAAATATTTTATGTGCTTCTTTAAAGGCTAAATTGTTCTGACACTTTTAAAGTCCGTGAGATGCAGTCAATTAGGAGGCCTTGTTATCATTTTGCCATATGATAAAGTGATCCAAACAATGGCTCTGCATGTAGTCTATTAAAGTTATTTCCCAAGAGCTTAGGCTTGGTTTGTTACACAAAAATTAGCCTTGTTTATGAAAGGGTTTGCCACATGTAGTGACGTTCACATGGTACCCTTAGACATTATACAGTTTAGGCAATTTCTGCCTGATCCCAGGTAATGACTGGCAAGGGGGGAAAGAGGAATGTCATGTTTCAGTACAGAAGCTGCAAACGCTATGTTTTTCAGGTGTGGTCAATGACATCACTGGGTATACCCTTCCCCTGTTTCATCTACTCATGGTAACATGCATGGCATGTTCATCCGATAAGCATGAATCATATTTAGTCCTTACAATGAGGCTTGAACCACACAGGCCAACGCCGCTTTACATACAGGAAGTGACGCAATTAACACAGACGAACACCCGGTTGGTACGTACTTCATTTTGGGGCCACATTCTCTATATAAGCGCAGTGATCATGGCGGGCTCATACCCCAGATGACGTCTGTGTAGACGAAACGTGTCAGGTCAAGCCCTGCCAGCATCACATTTTCATCAACTGATGAAAATCTGATCGGCAACAAGACGAAAATGGCAAGGAGTGACGTTTACCAACTTCTGTTTTTTTATGGAGCTCCAACTACTTCCACAATCTGCACCCAGCAAGCACCGTGCCACTGTGATGACTCTGAGTCCGAGAGTGCCAGTTTGCCAGATAGTGTGAGTGAGAGGCGAGCGGCACTGTGTACATTACAGGCCCGAGCCTCCCGAGTCCCGCTACCCAGAGGCACAGCAGACTGAGTGCAGATTAGTGCAGTACTTTGCAGTACTTTGCAGTACAATAGTACAGGCAGAGCAAGCCTGAGGTCTCCCCTCCCCTCAGGCAACCACCATCCATCCAGAGTACACTGTGCAACAGTGCAAGTGCAACAGTGTACTATGTGCAGGCCTCCTCTGACAGGCTCAGCCTGGCAGTGGCATCCAGGCCTCTTTGTCGGATTATAGGTCATCCCTCAGACCACCATCCAGGCTCCAGCACTGTGTGTGCTGCATGCCATTTATTTCCAAATTTTACAGGCTTACTCTACTCTACTCTAGTGTGCACACTGCACTGCAGCATACAGGCTTCCAGTTCCTCCTCACCGTCCGTCCACGTCTCTAAACTATACCAGAAATGTCGGCTTCTGTGATTGTCACTGGTAGAAAGAGAAGATCTATGGATGTATTTTACATTTGATGTTAACAAGACTCTTTGCAAACCATGTGGAGCAACACTGGCTGGTAAAAATACAACAAACTTGAAGCGTCATTTGCGGACAACTCATCCTAAAATTCATACAAAGGTAAGCACAGCAACATTTAACTCCACTTTTTGGGAACAGTCTTATATGTACATTGGCATTGCAGGTATTTTTTTTTTTTAACAAACGTTCATGTAGATTTCATACCTTTTGTTATTAGAAGTAAAAGCTGTTTGTTTGTCTGTCTATGTTGTGCATTGCACTTTAGTCACTGAATTTTAATGGGAGAGAGTGATTTGATTTCATAATATCTATCAGCTGCCACTTTTTCCGAATTTAAGTATCTCACCATAATATATGTAGAAGGATGTGGTGGTCAGTGGGAGGGGCTGGGGCGCTGTCAATTTTGGCACAGGCACCTAAAGTCCTAAGGCCGGCCCTGGGAAGGGCTATACATGTAGTATATTATAGAGAAACAACTTGGAACTGACAGCGTGGGGTGAGAGAGAACGTAAAATCCGAATAACTTTTCCCCTTAAAATAAGCAATCTGATTGACAAACAGTATGAAGATGAAAAACAAAAATGAAACAAGAGAGTGGCGGCTGCTCGGAGAGTATCTATTTGCACTGATTTGTGGACCAAAAAAGACTCTCAGCTTCATTGCTTCCCATAAGTGCATGCTACTTTTGTGTTGAACAACATAAACCTAAACACATATTGTTGGCCATTGAACAAGTAGCCCACCCACACACCGCACAGTCAATCAAATCATGTGTGGACAAATGCTTACAAGAGTGGGACATACCAAAGAGGAAGATCCTTACAGTGATAACAGACAATGGGAGCAATATGGTGGCAGCATTTAAACAAACCACAGCAGTAGCAGATGAACCATCCAGCTCTAGTGAGGAAGACTCCCCCATGACGGAAAGTGACTCTGAGGCTGAGACCAAAATTGATGATCTGCAGTGAATGAGAAATTTTTTTATTATTCTTTTACATAATGACATGGTTGACACCAGTCAATTATCACATGGCTATGAGATGATTGTTATGGGGGCGCTATCTGCTCTACTCTACGGGGTGCACATTTGTTATTTTTTCCTCTTTACTTATGGTCTTGTGTAAAAAAAAAATAGAATAGAACATAAACCTATTCTATACTTTATGCTTGTTTGGAATATGTGTTCCACTTGTTAGAAACCAACGGATCGACATGAACCAGACACCACGTGTGGTGCATACCTTGCAACTTGTGGTCCACATGGTGCATAAGGAGGCAAGCGTGAAGAGAATACTGGATACAGCAAGATCAATAGTGAACCTCTTCTGCAGGTCTTCAATTACAACACAGAATCTATTGGAGCATTGTGGCCTTATTCTTTTAATGACTGCCTCACACACTGGTCAAGTACATTCAACATGATCGCAAGACTCCTCAAACTGAAAGATTCAGTTCGCCAAATTGCAAACAACATGGGATGGGACAGCTTGCCCCCAGGTGAATGACAAAAGCTCACATAATTGCATGACGTACTGCTGCCTTTGAAGAGCATACTAAAACCTTTCAGAGTGATACCATGTCCATGTCACTGGCTGTCCCTGCCCTCTTTGATCTGCTCAGCCATATTGAGGACTTTAAACAGAACACTAGCTACCAAGACCTTGCCACAATTGCACAGAAAATGAAAGCGTTTGGCTTCATTCTTAGATCCAACTGACGAAATGTTCTCTCCACTGGCAGCAGTTGCTTGTTTTGTCAACCCTATCATCTGTGAAACCCTTGTTGATGTGGCGAATGAGAATATTCAGGAACTGCTTAAAAAGGCAGAGGAGTATGCTGCAAGAAAATCCACATTGCCACACACACAACGTGAGGAATTGTCTGAAGAAAATCATGTGGTGGAAGAACTATCTCAGAAAGTGGAAGAAGCATCGACATCCACATCTAAGCAGCCAGTCTTTCGGTTTATTTCTAAATGCCACAGAAGAGCCAGGCAGAGGATCTCCCCAAACAGCATAGAGCAGCGGATCAGAAAATATAAGGAAGAGCTGTTGCACCTAGTTGCCATTAGTAAGGACACCACAACAGATTTTTGGCTGTCAAAGAGTGACACTTTTTATCACCAGCTAAAACCTTTTGCATTAGACCTGCTGGCCATGCCAGCTTCTCCAGCCTTTGCAGAGAGGGTATTCATTATTACAGGTGACCTCTCTAGAGGTCGGCGGAATAGAGCAAGGGTCATGTTGGCACAAAGTGCTTTCCTTAAAATTAATCAAAACAAATAGGAGTGTCTTTTTATTCTCTTCAGGTATTTAAAACATAAGAAGCATACCTAATACTTATTGCGATAGAAAGAATCAATAATTCAACAGTTTTAATTCTCAATTAAATTCATAGGAAAAATGCACAGGCCGAGACTTAGGCCGCGTACACACGCGGGGACTGTTCGCCCAACTTTGTCCGTCAAACAGTTTCGGCAAACAGTCCGCTCAAAATTAGCATGGACGGACATGCCCACACACGACGAACGAACAGTTTGCTGAAACCGTGCGCGATGACGTGAACGGCACGTACGACGGGACGAAAAATACGACGTCCTATACACTGCATTATAACTTTCGGCGTGTAAATCCTTTCTGAGCATGCGCGGAACTTAGTTTGACGAACAAGCCTACACACGGGCGGACTGTTCGCTCAAACAAGGTTTCAGCGGACAGTTTTACGGAATTTCCGAAAAACCTTGTTCGTCAAACTGTCCGCTGAAACTGTCCGCTGAAAGCCCACACACGAGCGGACTGTCCGCCCAAACACTGTTCAGCGGACAAAGTTGGGCGAACAGTCCGCCCGTGTGTACGCGGCCTTAGGCTACAAATGCCATCAGTATGTGGAACAATAACAACTACCACTTTTTATCAACTTGTCTTGTACTCTTTCTCTTAGGATTGACAAATTTGACAATACAGGTAAATATCACACTAATGAAAAAGAAAAATAGATCAGTAACGGTAATATACAGTCAAAAAGAGCAGCCTTTGAGCCTTACCTTATGCTGGGGTCCTGCCCCAGTAGACTTTTAGTGTTATATTTACCTCTATTATTGTGATTGCAAATGCTGAGAGAGAGAGGAGTTAATAAAAAGTGGTGCCTATTATAATCCAGTAAATCCACACACTAATGGCATTATTATAGACTGTGCACTTTTTCTTTGAATGTATCTGAGAATTAGAACTGTTGAAATAATAAACTGACAGTAAACATATTCTTATTGTAGAAATAAGCATTACCCTCAAGTATTGGTTTATTATGCTGTGCCTGTGCCAGACTGGCAGTAACAATGTTTGTGCAGTGTGCTGCTATCGATGCATGCTGTACTTGGCCTTGTACATGTACAGCTATGACCAAAATGACACCAATATTAATTCTGACAATGTCTGCCAGTGCTGCTTCAGTGTTTTTGGATCTTTTTGTGTCAGATGTATATATCATGATCTACATTTCACTCTGGGCCTGGCATCATGGAATGTTTTTATTGTCAATCAAATTCATCTGCGCCACATCCTGATTCCTGACTGATCTGGCATCGGCACTGGCAGTGGTATTGCCCATTTTTGCATAATCAGTGCTTGCAGCTTATCAGAATTTGTGTTTTTTTTTTGGTTCACTCCCCAGCCTCTTGAGGTCAGATTGTCCATGACCACTGGTACACCACAAGTTCTCAAAGGTCTGGGTAGTTTCCTGACCATGGACCCAAAATTTCAGTTCTTTTGTCCCCACTTCCCCAAACCACTTAGTTATCACTTTTGCCTTATGGTAAGGGGCTCCATCATGCTAGAAAAGGCATGGTTGTTCATCGCCAAACTGTTCTTAGATGGTTAGGAGAAGTTGTTCTCGGAGCCTGAGGATGTTTTTGTACCATTTATCCATGGCTGTGTTCTTAAGCAAAATTGTGAGTGGGCCCACCACTCCCTTGGCTGAGAAGCAGCCAACTGAACACATGAATGTTCTTAGGATGCTTTACTATTGGCATGACAGTCATGCAAAGAGTTCCTATTTTTTGGGGGGTTTTTTTGGTATTTTTACGTTACCCTTATGTCCAAACAGCAATATTCTTGACTAAATGGTTTTACTTAAATAAAGACGTTATATAGCGAATAAATCTGTGTCTATAGTTCATGTTCAAAACTAACCATTAATAACAAAATATTTGATTTTTCACTCCAGCAGCAGTATATAATGATTTTGGAAATTGGAAATGCTTAAATAATGCATTACAATTTAACTACACCCATTTGATTTTAGACAACTAAAATGAGTTTTAGTCAACTAAAATGTACTGGAGATTTAGTTGACTAAATACGACTAAAACGAAAACACTTGCAGAAGACTAAAATAGGACTAAAACTAAAATGTAATTTTAGTCCTAAGACAAAGACTAAAAGTAAATAAAAATGTGCTGCCAAAATTAACACTGTGCTGCAGTAGGTTGTATGCATTATACAGATGCACCACTTCACAGGCATGCTAAGGGCATCCTCTGGGCATGTTATTTAAAGTGATTTTTGCATTTTGTTGCCCTTCAAATATTATTAAAATCACTATTCTCTGTCCAATGGAATATTCTTTCTTTTTTTTATTTGCTTTGATACTTCTGCCCTAGGGCCCCCTTTCTGCCTATTTAAGAATCCCTTGCCTATTCCCCTAAACAGTTGATTCTTTTTTTTTTTTATTTCTAGTTCCCATTGAACTTAGTAGGGTTCAAATTCGGCACACAAACTTCAGAAATATTCACCATACCCACCTCAAACAAACTCATGCCTAGTAGTAACTTCTCTGCAACATGTGACACAGAGCCCTCTCTTAGGCCGCGTACACACGGGCGGACTGTCTGTCCAACTTAGTCCGCTGAAAAGTGTTTCAGCGGACAATCCGCTCGTGTGTGGGCTTCAGCGGACTTTTTCAGCGGACAGTCTGGCGGACTAAAGCCTCATACACACGATAGGACTTTGTACAAACTTTCCCTTGGATTTTTGTACAAAGGGCGTCGGCCCTGAACTTGTATTGCATACACACAGCAGGACTTTTTCAGCCAACTTTCACCAAATCACGTGGTTTTTCTGCTCTTTACCGCCACCTTTGGTCAACTTCTGTATTGTTGTCTGATCTTTTGCATTGGTTCTGAGCATGCCTGTTTGTACTTTGTACAAAAGTCCTATGGTTTTCTGTACACACGATCAGACTTTGCTCCATCAGACTTTTGTTCCCAGAAAGTTTGTCCGTTCGCACAGCCAACAAAAGTCTGATGAAAACCAAAAAAGTTTGTCCGATGGAGCGTACACACAGTCGGATGTTGCTCCAAAACAGCAAATTTGCATGTTTGTTGTCAAAAAGTCTGATCGTGTGTATGGGCTTTATGTCTTTCGGAATTTCCGTAATTTTGTCCGTCCAAACTTGGTTTCAGCGGACAGTCCGCTCGTGTGTAGGCAAGTTGGACGGACTAAGTATGGCGCATGCTCAGAAAGGATTTACACGCCGAAGGTTGCATTGCAGTGTATTGGACGTCGTATTTCTAGTCCCGTCGTACGTGCTGTACACGTCATCGCGCAAGCTTTCAGCGGACTGTCTGTTCATCGTGTGTGGTCAAGTCCGTTCATTCAAAAGTTGGACGGACTGTCTGTCGGATTGTCTGACGAACTTAGTTGGGCAGACAATCCGCCCGTGTGTACGCGGCCTCAATCAACCTCTTCCTTTTCACAACTGACACAGTATAGAATATCTCATCAGATTTAGGTTTCTTTCTCCAATTTTTATTTACCAGAACAGAGTCTGATGAACAGATCATGTAAACATGCTATTGTAAGCTGCAGCTGAAGATGCTAAAAGTGACTCCAGCAGCCATTTTGTTCTGTAGATCTAAGGCTCTCTCTCATATTTTGATATTTAGCTTCGAAAGACCTGGAAAGGATCAGTAGGATCAAGGTGTACAATTCAATAAAGTGGTAAAAAATGTAATTAAATACAACTAAAACAAGAATGGGCAGCTGTTATGTCATGGATAAAGAAAGAAGAAGTTAGCTTGGGCACCAAGGAGTAGGGTTGCCACTTCATCCCTTTAAACCCGAACACACATTAATTACACAGGTTCTGTGGCTGATTAAAGTGGTAATTAAACTCACTCTGTGCCTTATCTGCATTTAAATAGCCTCAGAACCTGTGTAATTCAAAGCTGTTTGGGTTTAAAGGGATGAGGTGGCAACTCTACCAAGGAGGCTGTTCAAAAAGTTTCCTAAAATCCACCCGCTTACCCACAAGAGGCGTGTAGCATCAAGGCAATGCAGCATTTTTCTCACTAGCTTTCGGATCCAACCTGAAAATCTACAGTTGGCAAAGCTGACCTCTCAGTATTACAGAACAGAGCAAATATATGTCATGGACGTGAGACAGCAAGCTTTGCTTTCACAGCTGTCACATTACCCAAGGATAATTTGGCTGCTTGGCAGATTTTGGTTTTTGTCGGTTCAGAAAACAAAGTCGATGTGTGCCAGTTCATTCGTCACTTGGTTCATTAAAAGTCTTTACCTAGGTTGGTGCTTGTGTATATATAAACCGCATCCAGAGTATAGAAGATTCTATGTCTGATGTGAACAGAACAGTTAAAATAAAACGTCACTCAAAAATTATCCTCAAACTTGCTTTCGGATTATATTCGCTTGGTACTGTACAAGTTTTAAATGAGAACTACAAAATTCCCTGTAGCGGAGGGGGGCATGGGGGGAAAGTGTAATGAGATGCAATATATCTTCACCCCTAAATTGCAGCAATGTGAGGTCAACTCAGATTACCCAAATATCAAGTGGCGTTATCTGAATATGAAAGGAATGCTAACCATATCCTGCTCTAAGTGGTATGTCTGTTATTAACCACTTTCAGACCGGACCAATTTGCTGGTCAAAGACCAGACCACTTTTTGCGATTCGGCACTGCGTCGCTTTAACTGACAATTGCGCGGTCGTGCGACGTGGCTCCCAAACAAAATTGACGTCCTTTTTTTCCCACAAATAGAGCTTTCTTTTGGTGGTATTTGATCACCCCTGCGGTTTTTATTTTTTGCGCTATAAACAAAAATAGAGCGACAATTTTGAAAAAAACGCATTATTTTTTACTTTTTGTTATAATAAATATCCCCCAAAAATATATAAAAAAACATTTTTTTCCCTCAATTTAGGCCGATACGTATTCTTCTACATATTTTTGGTAAAAAAAATCGCAATAAGCGATTATTGATTGGTTTGCGCAAAAGTTATAGCGTTTACAAAATAGGGATAGTTTTATAGCATTTTTATTAATAATTTTTTATTATTTTTTTTTTTACTAGTAATGGTGGCGATCTGCGATTTTTATTGTGACTGCGACATTGTCGGGGACCCATCGGACATTTTTGACACATTTTTGGGACCATTGTCATTTATACAGTAATCACTGCTATATAAATGCAGTGATTCCTGTGTAAATGACACTGGCAGTGAAAGGGTTAACCAGTGGGTGGCAGTGTAGGGGTTAAGTGTTCCTAGGGGTGTGTTACTAACTGTGGGGGGGTTGGGCTTTCATTTAGTGTACACTGATCTCTGCTCCAATCACATGGAGCAGAGATCAGCGTCACTAGTTGCTAGGCAGAATGGGAAAATGTTGTTTATACAGCATTTCCTCCATTCGGCCGCTCCGTGAGACGATCGCGGGGATGCCCGCGGCGATCGAGTCCGCGGGTCCCGCGACCGGACTCACGGGGGTCCCGACCAGCGCGGGAGCGCACCGGCGGCGGCGCGCTCCCGATGGCACGGCGGCAACGAATATTGGACGTACATGTACGCCAATATGCCTGCCCGTGCCATGCTGTCGACGTACATCGTCGTGCGCTGGTCGGGAAGTGGTTAAACATACAGATGGGCCAGTGGCCCGCTTACTAGCCCCACGTGAATCTGTAAATTCTCATGGAGACAATAGTAGATTGGATGGCACTTTTACAATGCAATGTAAAAACTAGAAACAAACATTCCCCTGGGAAAGGGGCTTTAAAGGCACTATATACAATTGTAGCAGAGTAGATAAAAATAAACTTTTATTGAACATACATGAATAAAAACATTGGCATGGAATGTATATGACAAAAATGACTGTGAATACACAAACTAGTAAATGAAGAGATGCCACCATAAGATGATCTTCACCCAACGCGTTTCGGAGTTACATTACAGCTCCTTCATCAGGGGTAAAGGAGATTTCAAATGTCTAGAATATAAATGCATGGATCAGTAACAGCATAGTCATGGAAGCAATATCAATATAATCAATACTAAATTGTAAACTTATAGTCAATTGCAAGGCATATATAATGTATAAACATTTCACATTATATTAAAAGAAAAACATGGTCTCAAGAGCTCCTACTTATCTGGCACATTATCATATACAACAAGTTGGGACAGTAAGTGATGGAAAATCTGTTCTATCATGACGCAGACGAAAAGAAAACAACATTTTAAAACTGATTGCTCGGTCACACTCTTACGAGCAGTTCTGCATTGTAAGTGAGGATGCAGAGAGCCCATCCAAAATCCAAAGCAATAGAGAATAGGGAATATGTTGCACAGAAGTCCATCCAGAGGAGTTAACTTGTCTGCTGACATGCCCATCCTGACAGGTTAAAAACAAAAATTGGATGGACACTCTAAAAAAAATAAAAAAATAAAAGAAAAAGTTACCCTTTAACCTAAATGCTGCCACTGATGTAATTATTACATCAGTGGCAGCAGCGTTATGTAAACAAATTACTGGCTGCCTTGGGCTGCCAGGTTTGTAGTAGAGGTCACTAGTATATCACTTCTGAACTTATAGGAGTGTAAAGCCCCTAATAATTGAATATTAATTTGAACCAAAAAAATCAAAACTACTATATTTTATATATATATATATATATATATATATATATATATATATATATATATATATATATAAAAAATACAGCACATCTTCAATGCTTAAAGTTTCCAAAAAATCTCAATGCGTTTCAAATAAAAAATTTGATAAACAGTATATTTACATGGAAACATAGAAGAGTGGCAGAAGAAAAAGACCAGGTGGTCCATTGAGTCTGTCCCGTTTTTTTTTATTTATTGAATCTAACTACTGTTGATGTATGCACTATTTATTGTGTGACATAGCAAAATGCAATTGCCACTATTTCTACAGGGCCTCTGCTTTTAGAAAATAAATAATGTTTTGGGGATTTTAAGTAATCTTTAGGCGTTGTAGCAGCAAAAAATTAAAAAAAATTGTGCTTGCAGAAGGAAGCTATACTTGTTTTAAATATTTTTTTCATCACTTCCTGCCGTCGTGGCTCATATATGTGGCCTCATAGTGGGTGGGCTTTAACGGCAAGAGGCTGTATATATGCAGCCTGATGTAAACAGTTTTCTGTGCTGAGAGCACTAGTCCTGCATGACCCAGAATGGTCACCGGCGGTGACCGGGTGGGGTCCCAATACATACTTGCGAATGGGAGCTTTCCAATCATGTGACAGCCAATCACAGCGGTCACGTGACCTGAATGCCCGCCTCTGCCTCCTGGCAGTTGGAAGCTCTTAAAGGGCTGGGAGGCGGCTGTGGGAAGGGGTTGATAAATCTTTACAGCTATAAAAACTGATGACATGGTGTCTTTCCTGCAGGGTGCTTTCAAGTTACTTTGCAGAGCATGCTGGAATCTTCTAATAATAAAGCCCTCCGCTAGCTTTGTAATTGTTGACTACTCCGGGACATATTTTGGACAAGCACTATGGGCTCTTTTACACCAGTGGCTGGAAAGGTAAAAAACATACGACTGAACTACCCACCAATTCTCTGACATTACACCCTTACAGGGCTGTACATATATATTGTGGCTGTGATGCTTTGGTTCGCAGCTGTGGCAATTTTTTTTTGTTATTATTTAACGTTTTAAGAAGCTGCCCATGGCAAATTTTAATTCATGCTGCAGAGTTTAACAGGTGGCACCACCTGTCAAACTTGCAGATGGAGATCAATGGGACAGCACTGCAACCATGAGCCAAACGCCTGGCTCGCAGTTGCAGGCATGGTTCTGCAATGCAAAATTGCCATTTGGAGATTTAAAAGACTAACAAAAAATAAAGCATAAAAAAGCGCCTCCAGAATGTCCGTCAGCCACTGCTACACTGTCCTCTGAAAAAAAGACGCACCCTGGATCATTTTAAGAAGGCAGTAAGATTACCGCCAGTGTGAAGGAGCTCTATCTCAAAAAATGAGTCAGTGATATGATGTAAAATGGTAAACTGCTGTATGACCCTTTGGAAAAGTTTGTGCTGGAGCTTTTGCCATTTAATAGACATTTATTTGGTTTAACCACTTCCCCCGGGTAGATGTCATATGACTTCATTTACTTTGAGTAAAGATATCTGGATGATGCAGCTACAGGCTCTGTAGTTTGGAGAACTCTAATGCCACGTACAGACGATCTGAATTTCGGGCAGCAAAAGACCGATGAGAGATTTTCATCTGAGAATGTGACCATGTGTGTGTATGCTCCATCGGAATTTTGCTGGCCGAATTCCCGCCAGAAAAAATTTGAGAGCATGTTCTCAATTTTTCCGACGGAAAAACTTTCTATCGGAAATTCAGATTGTGTGTATGCAATTCCGATGTGCAAAAACTCATGCATGCTCAGATTGAACTACAAGATGAAAGCTATTGGCTACTGGGTATTGAACCTCCTTTTTTTTTTAAATGTCGCAATGCCGCATCACAAAAATGGCCTGGTAATGAAGGGAGGGTTAACCTTCTGGAGCTGAGGTAGTTAAAGAATATACATCTATATTGTGGTCCATAGAGCTGTGATGCAGAGCAGTGGCATACTGGCATATACAGCTACTTAGTAGATGGAGGGCAATACTCTGGTTTCTCCAAAGTATTGTGATGTTTATCCATTAGGGGGGAAAAAAAACTAACAGAGGAAATACAGAGGAGACTCCACTGAGCTGTAAACTAATGCTTCAGCTACTTAAACAGCATCCTGAAAATTATCTCAGACAGTGGTTTTCTGAAATTGTCAAGATAATTTAACTAGTATGAGGCAAACAGACACTTTTGTGAAATCACTATAACTGGAAGTTTCATTTATGTATATGAAATTCCCAAGAGGTTGTAAATAACATTTAGAAGAAGCAGAGAAAAAAAACAGTATGCTGGCTTACAATTCCAAAGATGATCATTTTTAAAACGCAGTTACTTTTCAGTGTTCTCTCCACCCAATCCTGGGAAAATGTAAAAAATGATTTGGTTGTAATTGATTCCTACTATGGATGAGCGGAGTCAATTTGGCAAAGCAAAAACTTTCTATTTTGTTTGCTCCTTTTTTTATGTTATTTATTTAGGAGATGTGTTTTTGGGGGAATTTAGTTTTTCATTTAGTGGTTTTTGCATTTGTGGGTTTTTACTTTTATTATTTATGTAATGTACTGTTTTCTTTCTTTCAAGTGTAGGGTGGTTGAATAAATCTTCTGTAATGCCCCATACACACAAGCGGATTTTCTGTCAGAAAAATCTTGGGCGTAGTCACACAAAAGTTCGCCGACAAGAATGCGGTGACGTACAACACAACGACAAGCTGAGAAAATTAAGTTCAATACTTCCGAGCATGCATCGAATTGTATCTGAGCATGCGTAGGAATTTTGCTCTTTGGAATTGCTTACAGGCGATCGGAATTTCCGATCTGAACTTTTTCCTGACTGAAAAATTTAACACATGCTCTCAATCTTTTGCTGGCTGGAATTCGGCCAGCAAAAGTCAGATGGAGCATACACATGTAGTAAGAAGATCCGGCAACACTGTAATCCTTGAAGTGTTGCTTATTGGTACATCAGAGTGACAGTAAAACAATAAAGCTGATGCGTTTCGGCAATAGCCTTAGTCGTAGCTGAGCTACGACTAAGGCTATTGCCGAAACGCGTCAGATTTATTGTTTTACTGTCACTCTGATGTACCAATAAACGACACTTTAAGGATTACAGTGTTGCCGGCTCTTCTTACAACTGTTGCATTGGAGTGTGTTGGGACACATTGAGCCTTGGCATCTGTGAGCGGACCTGGTGTATGGATTGAGTTGTGCCTGCAGAGAGCGCTGTTACTTTTCTTCTCTTCCATGGAGCATACACATGGTCGCATTTTGCGACCAAAAGCTCTCATCGGTCTTTTGCTGGCCGAATTTCAGATCGTATGTATGCGGCATTATGCCCTGTACACACAGTCTGACTTTCTGACAGAAAATGTGCGATCGGATCTTGTTGTCGGAAAATACGATCATGTGTGGGCTCCATCACACTTTTTCCGTCGGAATTTCTGACACACAGAGTTTGAGAGCAGGATCTAAAATTTTCCCACAACAAAATCCGATTGTTTACATTTCGATCGTGTGTAGCCTAGTCCGATGCACAAAGTGCCACCCACCTCAGAATAAATTACGAGACAAAAGCTATTGGCTACTGGCCCATTTATAGTCCCGTTGTACGTGTTCTACGTCACTTGGTTCTGTACAATCGGATTTTCCGACAACTTTGTGCGACCGTGTGTATGCAAGACAAGTTTGGGCCAAAATCCAACGGTTTTGTCGTTGGAATGTCCGACCGTGTGTACAGGGCATTACTCTCAGGATCTAAAATGAAAGCCCTTTTACCCTTAAAAAAACACCAAAAACCTGATTTTGCCTTCACTATTGTCTTTAACCCCCCTAGCGGTAATCCTGAGTCTGGCTCGGGGTAGGAATATACTGATAGGAGCGGTAACCCAGAGCCAGACTCGGGATGGCTTCGCTCGATGCAGGGGAGGACACAGGGAGAGTTACTTACCTTGTCCCCTGGATCCAGCAATGTCCGCCGCGCTGTGTGATCGAGCCGTCCTCCGCTCGATTCACAGTGCCGAATGCCGCCGAGCTCCGTTCCCTGTGGCATTACGGCGCACGGGAGCGGAGAAGGGCAGCAAATTCAAAAAAGTAAAAACACACAAAACACACACAGCACTGTAATCTTACAGATTACAGTGCTGTATTAAAAAATACACACCCCCTTTGTCCCTAGTGGTCTGTCCAGTGCCCCGCATGCACTTTTATATTATAAATACTGTTTTTTACTGCCTGGAATTTAGAGATTGTCCATAGCAACCAAAAAGTGTCAATTTTTCAGTGTTTTTGGATTTGATTACATTATTGAATAATTTTTATTAATTTTTATTATATTATAAACTTTATCATACCCGGGATGTCTGCTAGACTCTGGTTTGAACAGATTTAAGAGCGTTATTCCTAAGAATTACAGGACTACAAAATAAATGCCAGATTTCCGTGCAAAATAATTGTACCGCTTTCAGCACCTAATTCCAGACTGAATCATACCGCCAGGGAGGTTAATTCATTTAGTCAATAAAGAGAAATTTCTGTTTTTTATGGAAATGCAAACCTAAAGGGGTTTTAAAGGCTCAAGGTTTTTTACCTTAACTACTTGCCGACTAGCGCACGACGATATACGTCGGCACAATGGCACAGCTGTGCAAATGGGCGTACAGGTAAGTCTCCTTTAAAGTATGGCATTGTTGGCGCGCTGCATGCTCCTTTTTTTCTTTTCCGACAAATAGAGCTTTCTTTTAGTGGTATTTGATCACATCTGCGCTTTTTTTTTTTCACTTTAAACAAAAATAGACTGACTATTTAAAAAAAAACAACTATATTTTTTACTTTCTGCTATAAAACATTCTCAAGAAAAAAAAATATTAAAAATCGAATTTCTTCATTAATTTAGGCCAATTTGTATTCTGCTACATATTTTTCGTGAAATAAAATTCCAAAAAGCGTATATATTTATTGGTTTGGGCAAAAGTTATAACATCTACAAACTATGGGATAGATTTAGGGACTTTTATTTTTTTATTTTTTTAATATTTTTACTAGTAATGGCTGCGATCAATGTTTTTTAGCAGGACTGAGACATTGCGGAGGACAAATCGGACTTCCCACCGGACTGTCCGCTGGACTTTCCAAACGGGCTACTTGCCCACCCACGGCACTTTTTCAGCGGACTAATACGGCGTACCAAGTCCACCGGACTATCCGCCGTACTTTTGAAATGAACAGACTCGCCCACACACACGGCGGAAAGTCCGCTTATCCACATCAGACCCTTGTCCGAGCATGCTACCCAGCCGGCCAGGTAAGGGGGGGGCGAGCGAGCCATACCAGGCCACCTGCCCTCAACATGGGGGGGTGCCTTGGGGAAGGGGGGGGCGCTCGCTCGTCCCCCCCTTTCCTGGCCGGCCGGGTAGTGTGCTCGGACAAGGGTCTGATGTGGACCTGAGGGGGACCCCCACGCCGATTTTTCGGCGTTGGGGTTCCCCTTTAAGTCCATACCAGGTGACGGGGCCAGCGGCGCCTCCTTCGCTGGCCCCGGCGACCTGGAGATGCACTCAAAATGAGCAGACTTTTTTCTGGGCGGGAGAAGTCCGTTCATTTCAAAAGTACGGCAGACTGGCACACACACGGCTGGATTGTCCGTCGAAATGCGAGTCCGGCGGTAAGATTGGAGTGCAAAACTACTTTCTAAGCCCGCCATACTTTTGGGTAAAAAAAGTCAGTCGGAGGCCACACACGGGCGGATTGTCCGGCGGACTTGAGTTTGCTGGACTTTTCCACCGGATTGTTTGATCGTGTGTACGCGGCATAAGTGACACTTTTTGAGGACCAGTTACACCAATACAGTGATCAGGGTTAAAAAGAATGTACTGACACTGTATAAATGATACTGGCAGGGAAGGAGTTAACAAAGGCAATCAAAGGGTTAACTATGTTTCCTATAAGTGTTTTCTAATGCCCCCCGATCGTGTGTGGGCTCCATCTGAGTTTTTCCGTCGGAATTACCGACACACAAAGTTTGAGAGCTGTATCTAAAATTTTCCGACAACAAAATCCAATAGTTTAAATTCCGATCGTGTGTAGACAATTCTGACGGACAAAGTGCCACGCATGCTCAGAATAAATTATGAGATGAAAGCTATTGGCTACTGGCCTCTTTATAGTCCAGTCTACGTCACCTCTTTCTGAACGATCAGATTTTCCGACAACTTTGTGCAACCGTTTGTATGCAAGACAAGTTTGGGCCAAAATCCGTCTGAAAAAATCAGACGGATTTTGGCGTCGGAATGTCCGACTGTGTGTACAAGGCATTACTGTGTGGGGGATGGATGCACTTGAGGAAGAGAGACATCTGTGTTCCTGATTAGCACGAATCCCAGATGTCTCTTTTGCTGTCTCTTTTGCTGTCTGACAGAAGGACAATCTGCCTTGCTTACATAGACAGACCATCTTTCTTTCTCTCCAAGGAGCCATCTTGGATTGCCGATGGCCATCATGGCTGCTGAAACCCGCTGATTGGCTTCCACTGTGTCCAATCATAGTGGGAGTACAGCTCATTTGGGGCACAAGCTCCCCAGAGCTGTGCACGAGAATCACACACATGTACATGATCTTGCGCTTAAGGGCCGCCCTGCCACAAGAAATGTACGTGGGGTGGCACTTAAGGGGTTAAGGAAAGCATAGCAAAGGGTCCTATGATCTCCTGATGCTCCAGTGACAGTAACAGGTCAGCTGCAGCCACTCTGCATGCAACTCTTTAGTCATGTTGCTGTTCCCTTACACCATAGCTCCCAACTGTCCCTGATTTCTAGGGGCTGTCCTTGATTTGGAACAAAGTCCCTCTGTCCCTCATTTCTTCTCATTTGTCCCTCATTTTGGTCTGGTCTATATAGTTGTATATAAAATGCACTTTTTAGCTTTCAAAAAGTATTTCCCAGTGCAAAAATTTTCAGCCAGTTTCTAAATTGCTGCATTTGTAAATTTCCAACAACAATATAAAGGAACAATAGTGGTAAAAAATGCACTTGTGGGTTTCACTATTTTTTTTTTTTATATAATTCTCTTTTATGAGGGTGTTACAGCGGGTGCGTCTTATGTCTAAATACTTTTGCTAAAAGGTGTCCCTTGTTCCCATCTCAAAAAGTTGGAAGGTATGCCTTACAGCCGGGGTAGGCAACCTGGGGCCCTCAAGCTGTTGCAGAACTTCAAGTCCCATCATGCCTCTGGGCATAATTGTAACTGCCAGCCTTGCAATGCCTCATTGGAAATGTAGTTCCACAACAGCTGGAGGGCCCCAGGTTGCCTATCCATGCCTTACACTGATGTGACCTTGTCAGCACGCTGAAATCAGTGCACAACAATTTTATTTTTTTGTGCCCAAAAGATATTAAACAGATGGTAGCTTGCACCACATAAACTTTTCAAAATCTACCCATCACTCTCCCCAACTCGCTGGCGATGCAATGAACAAACTGGTTCACTTTATCATATTTTATGAAGTGGCAAAAATCTTAGTAGTTTCTGGAAATCAGTTTCAACATTTATTGCTAACCTTACTGGTAATTTACTTCCCCTTACTCCCGAAATGGCCCTTTTAGGAATAAATCTGGATCTTTATTCTTTAGAGTATAGAACAGTAGTAGCAAATGTATTAATAGCAGCAAGGCTGACTATAACAAAACTATGGAAATCCAACAAAGCACCGAATTTATCTGATGATGTTATACGGTTGAACACACAAGCTCAATATGAGTTAATGTTAGCGTATAAAAATTACACGGTTAAGTTTGAGAAACTATGGCAAATATGGACTAGTCACCCTAGAGCTTCTACCTCACTCATAAACCTGAGCTGCAGTTCTTAACCGCTTCAGCCCTGGAAGAATTTCTCCCCTTCCTGACCAGAGCACTTTTTGCAATTCGGCACTGCGTTGCTTTAACTGAAAATTGTGCGGTCAGGCGACGTGGCTCCCAAACAAAATGGACGTCCTTTTTTTCCCATAAATAGAGCTTTCTTTTGGTGGTATTTGATTACCTCTGTGGTTTTTAGTTTTTGTGCTATAAACAAAAAAATAGCGACAATATTGAAAAAAAGAACATTATTTTCTACTTTTTGCTATAATAAATATCCCCCCAAAAATATTTAAAAAAAATTTTTTTTTCCTCAGTTAAGGCCGATACGTATTCTACATATTTTTGGTAAAAAAAAATCGCAATAAGCGTTTATTGATTTTTTTTTGCACAAAAGTTATAGCGTCTACAAAATAGGGGAACGTTTTATGGCATTTTTATTGATATATATTTTTTTTACTAGTAATGGCGGTGATCAGTGATTTTTATTGTGACTGCGACATTATCTCCAATTGATTCCTTGCCACCTCCTGGATCTGTGCTTCCAAATTCTGTTGTTTTTGTCTGTTTCTCATTTAGTCATCTGAGTGCGGTAGCATTGGTCCAGTGTGACCTTTATAATTACTTTGGCTCCTTGGTTTACTTTCTGTGCTTGGCTCCCTGTTGGAACAAACGATGAAGGATTTGGCTCAGACAGTGAAGGTAAAGGAAGTGTTTTATTACCGTTTGTGCATTACATAATAACTCAGTTTGAAACTGTCATAGAGGAGACTTTAGTTGCACTTTAAATAAAGGAGCATACACTTTCATTTTAGGCATTGTGATAGCAATACAAAGAATAGTTACATTTGACTATCCAATATAAGCTTACTTAAAGGAGAAGTACAGCAAAAACTCACTTGGCTGTACTTCACCTGTGGATCACAGGAGTGCAGTTCGTTCTGCACTCCTGTGACCTGTTTTCAGCAGAGAGCAGGCTGAAGTTCGCTCTCTGCTGACATCAGTGTCATTCCAGGCTTGGTGTCATCACGACCATGGAGTCGGGATCTGTCAGATCCCTGGACCGACAGCTGGTTCCGCCTCTCAGCGGGCCTGCTGAGAGCCTGCTGCTCCCCACCCCTCCACAGCTCAGTGCTTCAGTAAGAGCAGGGGGCAGAGCAGAGAGCTGCTGACTGATAGTTAGCACCTCTCTGCTCGGGGAGCTGTGAGAACCGAGCCATCGGTGGTATTTCATCACTCGGTTCTCAGTGTAGAGGCACCAGTGGACCGATGCTGCAGGTAAAAAAACATACCTCTCTTTTAAAAAAATCTCCTTTTATGTTGTGAGTTTGGCCTGTCTGCTGCCTCTTTTCACTTTCTTGGATTCCCTGCATACTTTGCATCATCTCCTTAGCTATTTATTTTCAGTTTGTAAAGACTACATATCCCATGGTACCTACCGTCTGCAAGCTATGACTCCTACATTGACAAATGCTGCGTACACGCGATTTGAAATTCAGCCAGCAAAAGACAGATGAGAGCTTTTGGTCGGAAAATGTGATCGTGTGTATGCTCCATCAGACTTTTGCTGGCCGAATTTTGTCCAGCAAAATATTGAGAGCATGTTTTTAAATTCTTCAATTTTTCAGTCGGAAAAAGTTCCTATCCGAAAATGCGTTCATGTGTATGCAATTCTGACGTGCAAAAACTCAACGCATGCTCAGATTCAACTACGAGACGAAAGCTATTGGCTACTGGCTACTGAACTTCCTTTTTCTAGTCCCGTTGTACGTGTTGTACGTCTCTGCGTTCTTGACGGTCGGAAATTTGGTGTGACAGTGTGTATGCAAGACAGCTTGAGCATAATCCCATCAAATTCCGTCGGGAAAACCATCAGGGTTTTTTTCCGTCAAAAATTCCGATCATGTGTTGTGGAAACTACCGCCCAATCGCACTGTTGAATTCTGACCTGAAGCTCTTTGCCAGAATTTTGGCGAACAGGTGCCTCCCGCACGTCCCTAGCCTCATCCACAGGGACCAGGCAGGGTTTGTCCCGGGGCGTGAACCCCGGGACAACACCATTAGAGTCCTCAACCTGATCCACGCGGCCAGAACTTCTAAGCGAGCTCTTCTCTTGCTGTCAACTGACGCGGAGAAGGCCTTTGACCGCGTGGACTGGTCGTTTATCCGAGCTACTCTGGAGCATATAGGACTACGTCACTCCATGCTCCATTGGGTTTTGTCCCTTTATTCGAGCCCTACTGCGGCGGTTAAGGTGAACGAAACAAGGTCTCCATACTTCTCTATCAAGAACGGCACCCGGCAGGGTTGTCCCCTGTCCCCACTGATTTTTATTTTGTCTCTTGAGCCCCTTCTGTGCCATATTCGGTCAAATACAGACATTGTTGGCTATGCGAAGGCGTCGGGTATCCATAAAGTGGCCGCATTTGCAGATGACCTAATTTTCTATTTAACGGATCCCCTTACGTCACTGCCTACTCTGCTGTCCTCTTTGGCGGAGTATGGCTCTCTCTCCCTTTTCCAAATGAATTTAGCTAAATCCTCCATCCTTAACATCACTGTGGGGGGAGATGTGGTTCAACGTTTACGGGGGGCATACCCGCTGAGGTGGGCTACGAGTCATATTCGCTACCTCGGTGTTGATGTTACCCCTGACCCGGCGTCCCTATATACAGCTAATTTTGTGCCATTGGTAGACCGCTTAAGGGCAGATCTCCTGCACTGGCATTCACTAACGCTGACGTGGTTTGGCCAGTGCAGTGAACTTAAGATGACTCTGTTGCCAAAAATTTTGTACCTGTTGCAGGCATTGCCCATTTACCTCCCTCCCACCTTTTTCAAACGGATAGATTCCCTGTTCCGTGCTTTTATCTGGTCGCACCGGAGACCACGTCTTAGATTACAGCTTCTGCACCTGCCTAAGCACAGGGGTGGAGTTGGTCTTCCAGACGTGAGGGCATATTACAGGGCGGTTCATCTGACCAGGTTGGTGGACTGGCATTGTCATGAGGGGGCGAAGCATTGGGTGGCCATGGAGGGGGAGGACTCTGGGGGCACGATTGGAAGCAGGCCCTGGCTATCAGCGCCCCTGCCAAGGGCTATTTTGGATCACCCCATACTGGGGGGGTACCCTGCGGGTGATAAGGGAGGCCTTTCGGAACTCGTCGGTGTCCCCGGTGCCCTCCCCTATGGTGCCGGTTCTGGGTAACCCGGACTTTGTACCGGGCCTCCAGAATCCCTGCTTTCGTTGTCTGCAGATGGGCGACAGGCGGCGGTTGTGTGACTTTATAGGCCCGGATGGTCAACTCGCCTCGGAGGCGGGGCCACGAGCGGTGGACCCTCCACTGGACTTTTGGAGTGGCCTGCAATTGCGGAATTTCTTACGTAACTGGACGCCGGGTATCTCTCGCCCCCTCACTGAATTAGAGCGGATTTGTCATCGGGGGGAACCGGTGCGGCACTGCCTCTCGCTCCTCTACTCTGCCCTGATTCGTCCGGCTGAGGGGTATGCCCCCCCATTCGTGGCCAAGTGGGAGGCGGAGCTCTGCACCCACTTTGCTCCAGATCAACGGCAGAAGATCCTTCATTTTGCGCAGAAATCCTCTATGGCTACACGGGTTCAGGAGACGTGCTACAAAATCACCTCTAGATGGTATAGGGTCCCATCCGTTCTCCACTGCATCTTCCCCCAGGTGCCTGCCTGTTGCTGGCGCTGTGGGGAGGCGGAGGGAACCATGTTGCATGTCTTTTGGGCCTGTCCCAAGCTGGTCCCCTTCTGGCGCGGGGTGATCGACACGATTGGTCATCTGACGGGTGTCTCCCTGGAGGGGAACCCTGCGGCCTGCTTGTTGCACCTGTCGGAGCGAACCATCAAAAAGTATAGGAACTCTTTGACTATTCAACTGCTGAATGCGGCTAAAGCCTGTATCCCTTTGTGCTGGAGATGGAGAACCCGCCGGCCTTGGCTTTATGGTTCTCTAAAGTGAACGAATTAAGAGATATGGCAGACCTCACAGCGACGCTTTACAATAAGGAGGAGGCCTTTTGTGAGACTTGGAGACCTTGACAACATTTCACCTACACTGAGGCCTACCTCCGGGTGGCCGCGTTAGCTGCCCGTTGAGAGAGGATCGCTGTATGCTGGCTTCTGGCCCCCCCGCGGCTTGGTGTCGCCCACGGTCATTATTCTGCTCTTCCGTGTTTGGCTCTTTTGCTTCATCCTGCCTGGAGTCTCTTCTTTGCCTCTTCTATCTGGTCTGTCTCTCTGTCTTGCTCTCTTTTCCCTTCTCTCGGGCCCCCCCTCCCCCCTCTGTCTCCCCCCCTGTAGTCCCTTTCTTCCGTAACCCCTTTTCCCTTCATCCCTTCACTTCCTCAGTCCTTTTTCTTTCATGGTTAGATTTTGCCGACTAGCCCATGCAGGATGTGGTGGGTTGCGGGCTCCCCCGGGAATGACCAGTCTTTAACAATGTATGCGCTGCCCGCTAGGGGCCCGGCCCATCACCCACCTCCCTCCTTTTCCCTTTCTTTATAAAATAACAAAATCCGTGCTTTTCACTGTAATGCATGGCCATGTGATGATTACCGCTCACCTGGGTGGGGTCAGATTGCTCATTTGGTCTCAGAGGTCTTAGAGGGGAATTATAGCCCCCTGTTCGGGTATGCTTCTATGTTTAGTTTCAGCTTAATGTTGGGGCTGGTCCCTATATCTCCCACCCGGGTGCTACCGAAAGGTTTATGTTTTGGAATTCTGTATGTTTTATTGAAGTTGTCCATGCGCCTGTTATTTTTTCTGGCATTAAATAAAGGAATTACAAAAAAAAAAAAAATTCCGATCATGTGTACGCGGCATTATCTTCCTGAATGAATGAATGAATAACTTGTAAAGCGCTACAATGCGAACTGAATCACCTCAAGGCGATGATTCGTCTTGTGTTAAGCATCTTAGAAGAGGTGGGTCTTGAGTTTTTTCCTGAAGGCCAGATGGTTTTCTTCCATGCGAATGTAAGTCGGTAGAGCGGTCCATAGCTGTGGTCCTTGGACTGCGAATCTCCCTTTGATTTCTAATGGGATTTGGGAATGTGGAGAAGGTTTTAGTTAGATGATCGAAGGCTGCGATTGGGTGTATAGTGTTTTATTTTCTTGAGTAGGTATTGAGGAGCGTCTCCATGTGTGCATTTGTGGGTGAGGCAGAGGGTCCTGAATGGGATCCAATTCTTTATGGATAGCCAATGTAGGCTCCTCCAGGGAAGGGGAGATGGATTCCCAGTTTTTTTTTCCTGTTATCATTCTTACTGCCGTGTTTTGGATGAGTTGTAAGCGCGCAAGTTGATATTGGGGTAGTCCTATGTAGAGGGAGTTTGCGTAGTTGAGTCGTGAATTAATGACTGTTCCAACTACCGCTTTGTCCTCTTTTGGAATGAAGGGGATAAGTCTACGTAGCAGGCGGAGGAGATGGTGGGATCCGCTGACTACTGATCCTATTTGTGCATCCATTGACATTTCAGAGTCAAAAATTACTCCGAGACTCTTGGCCTTGGTCCTTGGAGAGATAGTCTGCCCAAAGATGGTGGGTAGTGTCCAAGATTGGTTTCCTGAAGCTCCTCCTCTCAGCACCTCTGTAGTTCAAAGGGCAGGCTCTGTGAATTCCGTAAAAAATGGCAAGCAGCGCATAGTGAATACATGTCACAGAATTCAAGTAGAATTGTGGAGAGCTTCACAAAGTCAATTTACAAACTTTAAAATCATTCAGATAGTAGGAATAGGCTAAACATAAATGAAATACAATGTGGAAATAAATATATGATTTCACATTTTGACCATAGATACACTTTAAAAAAAAAGAGATTGGATGGGAGCAGATTGGGGACAAAGCACCAGTGTTTGACAGTTCCATAGATGGAGTTTAGCTTTAACTATTTGGTCTCTGGAATTCCAGGCAGTGAGAACGCCTTGCATGACTGCACCGTTATTTCACCTAAGATTAGATATGACAGCAATAAGTTAATGCAGCAGTCATGGCTCGGAAAATGTCACTGAGGCTAGCTGAATGTCTAATTTATTATCAGTGGGTAGAAAAACTCCTGTAATAAGAGAGATGAATTCAACTTGTGAATTTACATCTCCAAGTGCTTATTACAGAGATGATTTCTACCGACTGCCAGTGTGTTTCCCTCTGTTGGAATCTCAGAAATTTGAAAGGTAAATCAGCGGGAAGCCCAGACCCCAAACTGTTATGTATCTCCATCTTCCCATTTTCTCTGATAATCCTGAGGGTTGAGATAAAAAGAGCAAAAACCGCACATGGCAGGGAGGTAGTCTAATATCTACTGCACCTTTTCCTTCCAAGAAGAAATACGTCTCTGTCATTATGTCAGTTTTTAATATAAAGGTGGCAAAATACATTTCAGTAGTTTATACTTTTATTTTGTTACAGTGGACATTTGAGTAATTGTACATGTCTGCATTAATAAGTTAATAAATTCACACGACTTGTCACCATATACAACAGTATATATATATATATATATATATATATATATATATATATATATATATATATATATATATATATATATATATATATATATATATATATATATATATATATATATAAACACAAATTATTTATATATATATATATATATATATATATATATATTATTATATTATTATATAATTAAAATTATATATATATATATATATTATTATTTATTTTTTAATGCCTATATACAAAGACCTTGAGCTCCAGGCAAATGTCATTGCCTAGGCTGAGATGATGTCATCAATCTGTAGAGGGGGGGAATGAACTTCATCAGGTTCCCTTCCCCTAGTGATCAATCAGACTAGGGCCAAAACAACCAATTGATTATCAAAATAGTTGTTTACTTTTTTGATAATCTATTAGTCAGCCAGCCGATTAGTTGGCCTGCATAAAAAATACAGTATTTGTTTACATATCAGGAAATACAGTGCAGCACACATACAGCTCAGTATACCATCCATACATGTCAGTAAGTGCCTGTAGGGTTGTCCTGATATCACTTTTCTAAGACCGAGTGCAAGTACCGATACTTTTTTTCCAAGTACTCGCTTGAAAATGCCTATGTGGGTTTCCTCCGGTTTCCTCCCACATTCCAAAGACATGCTGGTAGGTTAATTGGCTTCTGTCCAAAATTGGCCCTAATATATGAATGTGAGTTGCATTGTGGGCTCCTTGAGGGTAGGGACCGATGTGAGTGTGCAATGGATGTGTGGAGCGCTGTGTAAATTGACAGCACTACATGGGTACCTTAAATAAATAATGATATAATAGATGAGCATCTTAATGAGACACAATGCACAGGGATAGGGACAAATGCATTCACTCAGGTTGAACTGGATGGACCAGTGTCTTTATTCAACCTTACTAACTATGTAACTATGTGTAAGGAGCAATGCATCATGGGACATGTAGTCCTGGGCAGGAAGTGAGTGGTTCTAAAGGCAGAAGTTTTTTTTTCACCTTGCTGTTGGGGCACTCTATACTATACTATACTTTACAGCTTGCTATTGGGGCACTCTGAAGGCAGGAGGAGCCAGAAGTGCCGGTGGGGGACCCCAGAAGAGGAGGAGCAGGGCTGTTCTGTGCAAAACCATTACACAGAGCAGGTAAGTATAGCATGTTTGTTGTCACTTTAAAGACTGTGTGCAGGGAAGATCAGCATCTAAACCCAGAGAAGGTAGAGGCTGATAGACTGAAGGTAATATAAGGCAGTACAATTACATGTAACCACTTCAGCCCCTGAAGAATTTACCCCCTTCCTGAACAGGCAATTTTTTTGCGATACGGCATTGCGTCGCTTTAACTGACCATTGCGCGGTTGCGCGATGCTGTACCCAAACAAAATGTACGTCTTTTTTTTCACACAAATAGAGATTTCTTATGGTGGTATTTGATCACCTCTGTGGGTTTTATTTGATGCGCTATAAACAGAAGAAAAGCGACAATTTAAAAAAAATATTTATATCTTTTACTTTTTGCTATAATAAATATCCCAAATTAAAAAAAAAACTATTTTTTTCCTCAGTTTAGGCCGATATGTATTCTACATATTTTTGGTAAAAAAAATGCAATACGCACAAGTTATATCGTCTACAAAATAGGGGATAGATTTATGGCATTTATATTATTATTTTTTTGTTACTAGTAATGGCGGCGATCTGCGATTTTTATCGGGTTTGCGATATTGCGGCGGACAAATCGGACAATTTTGACACATTTTTGGGACCAGTGACATTTATACAGCGATCAGTGCTATAAAAATGTACTGATTACTGTATAAATGTCACTGGTAGGGAAAGGGTTAACACTAGGGGGCGAGCAAGGGGTTAACTGTGTTCCCTAGGTGTGTTCTGGGACTGGCTAGGGGAGGAGACCGATCAGTGTTCTCACTTAGTAGGTATACACGATCTGTCTCCTCTCCCCTGACAGAACTGGGATTTGTGTATTTACACACACAGATCTCGTTTCTCGCTCTGTCATGAACGATAGCGGGTGCCCGGCAGTTATCGCGCCCGCTGGGCACTCACATCGGCTCCGGGAACACACTGCGGGCCTCCTACAGCGTCTTAAAGAGCCAACGTACAGATAGATGGCTCGCCCAGGGGAGCCATCCTGCCGCAGTGTAACTGCGGCGGCTGTACAGGAACTGGTTAAAATAAATGTTTACCAGTATTGTGCATTATAAAAAAAAAAAGTCTCAGCTTTTAGTACTACTTTAAAGAGGAAGTAAACCCTGATGAGTTTACTTCCTCTTTCATTCCCTGCAAAGGCAAAGCATAATGGACTACTATGCATCGCATAGTAGTCCATTATGTGTCACTTACCTGACACAGGAGCCAGCGAAGTCACCGCTGTCCCCTGTAGTCCGGAGCATCCATCTTCTTGGTGGGGTCTCGCAGCTCCGCCGCTGTCATTCGGCGAAGCCGCGATGACGTCACTCCCGCGCATGCGCACGGGAGCCGACACGCGCGGCAGCTCCGTTGTTGGAAATGCTGCGCTCAGTGCGCCTGCGCGCCGCTGTCTACGGTGCATGCGCCGTAGACAGCGGTGCCTGTCTTCGGGCAAATATCTCCTAAACCGTATAGGTTTAGGAGATATTTCTTGGACCTACAGGTAAGCCTTAATCTAGGCTTACCTGTAGGTCAAAGTGGTTTGTAAGGGTTTACAACCACTTTAAAGCCCCTTTCACATGGACGATCCGTTCAGGTCCGCCTGTCAGTTTTTCAGGCGGACCTGAATGGATGCTCCATAGAGCTCTATGGAGCGTCGGATGTCAGTGGTGACAAGTCCGCTGACATCCGACTCGCTCCTATCCGAAAAAGTGTGACGGAGGAGAAAGCTATTTTTCCATCCGTCAACGGATCGGATCGGGTGAAGACGGACACTGTGGTCCGTCGTCATCAGATCTCCTTTAGGGGAGAGCGGTGCTGTGACAGGTCCGTCCCTGCGCAGTGTGCAGAGACGGACCTGTCATCTTCCTGCTCAGCGGAGATCGCTCCGGCGATCCGTGCTGAGCAAGTGGATATCCACGGGGCGGATCAGCACTGTTCCGCCCCGTGTGAAAGGACTCTAATATAAAAGATTTATATCTCCCTTCCACCCTTCATGTCTGACTCCTAGTTAAAATTCCCGAAAAATATCCTACTTCTGGGTGCATTTATAATTTTATATATATATATATATATATATATATATATATATATATATTTATATATATATATATATATAGATATAGATCTATATATATATATATGATATAAGTATTATATATTATTAGTTTAACTGTTTCACAGTATAAATGAACCCCTTATAATAGCGATTATCTGCTCTTTTTGTACTATAAAGGGCTAATATTTTTTTTTTTTTTTAACCCCATGATGACAGGTGATACAAAAAAGAGCGTGCTGCTGCTAATAAACGTCTTGGGTTCACACCAATGCGTTTTTTGGTACTTTTTGCCAAAACGCACTAGAGTTCATTTAACATGGTTTCCTATGGGACATGTTCACATCTATGCCTTTTTCAGCCGTTGCATATTTGGAAACGGTCAGGGACTTTTGTCAACGCAAAACAGTGATTTTTTTTGTTCAATAGACTTCCATGGAGAAGCCGCAGAAAAGCATGTAGAGCATTTTGCAGCAATTTGCATTTTTTTTCAACTGCCCAACAACAAACTGGCCAAAATGCAAAACACAAATCACAGCAAAATCACGTGTGCAAAAAGCACTGTAGAAACAGATCAAAAGCAAACTGCATAGGTGTGGACTGATCCTTATGCTGGCCATACACATATCAATTTTCGGACGAGAATAATCAATTGAAAAATCTTTGTACATTCACTGAATTAAAGAATGTCATTAGAAGATTTCACTTGCTTTTAACATTCAGTTTTAAAATGAATGTCATTTGTGAATGAAAACCACATACAGTGGTGTGAAAAAGTGTTTGCCCCCTTCCTCATTTCCTGTTCCTTTGCATGTTTGTCACACTTAAGTGTTTCGGAACATCAAACCAATTTAAACAATAGTCAAGGACAACACAAGTAAACACAAAATGCAATTTGTAAATGAAGGTGTTTATTATTAAAGGTGAAAAAAAATCCAAACCATCATGGCCCTGTGTGAAAAAGTGATTGCCCCCTAAACCTAATAACTGGTTGGGCCACCCTTAGCAGCAACAACTGCAACCAAGCGTTTGCGATAACGTGCAATGAGGCTTTTACAGCGTCCTGGAGGAATTTTGGCCCACTCATCTTTGCAGAATTGTCCTAATTCAGTTACATTAGAGGGTTTTCGAGCATGAACGGCCTTTTTAAGGTCATACCACAACATCTCAATAGAATTCAGGTCAGGACTTTGGCTAGGCCACTCCAAAGTCTTCATTTTGTTTTTCTTCAGCCATTCAGTGGTGGACTTGCTGGTGTGTTTAGGATCATTGTCCTGCTGCAGAACCCAAGTTCGTTTCAGCTTGAGTACACGAACAGATGGTCGGACATTCTCCTTCAGGATCTCTTGGTAGACAGCAGAATGCATAGTTCCTTTTATCACGACAAGTCTTCCAGGTCCTGAAGCAGCAAAACAGCCCCAGACCATCACACTACCACCACCATATTTTACTGTTGGTATAATGTTCTTTTTATGAAATGCAGTGTTCCTTCTACGCCAGATATACTTGGACACACACCTTCCAAAGAGTTCCACTTTTGTCTCATCGGTCCACAGAATGTTGTCCCAAAAGTCTTGGGGATCATCAAGATGTGTTGTGGAGAAATTGAGACGAGCTTTGATGTTCTTTTTGCTCAGCAGTGGTTTTCTCCTTGGAACTCTGCCATGCAGGCCATTTTTGCCCAGTCTTTTCCTGATGGTGGAGGCATGAACGCTGACCTTAACTGAGGCAAGTGAGGCCTGCAGTTCCCTGGACGTTGTTGTGGGGTCTTTTGTGACCTCTTGGATGAGTCGTCGCTGCGCTCTTGGGGTAATTTTGGGCGGCCGGACACTCCTGGGAAGGTTCACCACTGTTCCATGTCTTCGCCATTTGTGGATAATGGCTCTCACTGTGGTTCGCTGGATTCCCAAAGCTTTGGAAATGGCTTTATAACCCTTTCCAGACTGATAGATCTCAATTACTTTCTTTCTCAATTGTTCCTGAATTTCTTTGGGTCTCGGCATGATGTGTAGCTTTTAAGGATCTTCTGGTGGACCTTACTGTGTCAAGCAGCTCCTATTTAAGTGATGCCTTGATTGTGAACAGGTGTGGCAATAATCAGGCCTGGGTGGGGCTAGAGAAATTGAACTCAGGTGTGGACAACCACAGTTATAGTATGTTTTAACAAGGGGGCAATCACTTTTTCACACAGGGCCATGATGGTTTGGATTTTTTTTCACCTTTAATAATAAACACCTTCATTTACAAATTGCATTTTGTGTTTACTTGTGTTGTCCTTGACTATTGTTTAAATTGGTTTGATGTTCCGAAACACTTAAGTGTGACAAACATGCAAAGGAACAGGAAATGAGGAAGGGGGCAAACACTTTTTCACACCACTGTACACTGTCTGAAAATTCCTTTGACCAAGGAGTTTTTTATTCTGCTCCTTCTAATTTTCTCATCAGTGTGGCCGAAAAGAACTTAGCTTTGACCCCACTAATGATTAAAAAATCGAACGAAATTTTCTTAAAATTAAAAAAAAATTTTTTTTGCAGGAAGACATAATTTTTACATGGCCAACATATAATATATTACATTATTTTTTTATTTTTCCATACTATAATATATTACAGTTCTGTCTGAAAATCAGTAAAACAGTCTTTAATTTTTTGCCTTTTTTTTTATTTACATATTAAATTATACACCACATACTTTTTAAGGTTATTATCTGATTAATCGATTAATCTAAACAATAATCGGTGAACTAATCGATTATGAAAATAATCATTAATTGCAGCCCTAAATCAGACAGTACAATGTAGGTTGATAGCACATCTCTAGGTAAGAAAACTGCAGAGGCAGTAGGGATTTAAATGACTGTTCTCCTGTGGGCCAACAGGTCAGGATATGAAGTAGTGGATGACACTTGAACAAATATAGCACTGTCCTACCTTATGGTACAGCAGAATGGAGTGGTGGTAACTGAGCAGTGGATAAGGTAGATGGGTTTGGCAGCAAAAACGCATGATATATTGAAGAAGGGATAGCCACCTGTGTAGACGTAGGTCAATGAGAAGGGAGTTGCAATAGTTGGGCTAAGAGATAACAAGGAAGGGATTAGGTAGCTTGGTGGTTTCATTGGTTAAGAAGGGGCATTTTGTAGAAAGGTGTTGTCAAGGGTAATTTTTTTATGTGTGGGGGATCAGGGTTGAGCAGAGAAAAAAAAGGCACATTGTAGAAAGGAAGCCTGCTGTACTTGCAAAGTACAGTAAGTCTGGACTTCTTTCAATTAAATTGAAACACACAAAAAAGGATTTAGTATATATATATTTTTTCTAAGCCAGGGGTCGACAAACTTTCTTATAACATAGGGCCAGTTTACTGTAGGGGGCCCTGATTGTGGCCAGTGGGGGGTAAAAAATTTCCCGGGCCCAGCATCCGTAAGAATAGACAATTCCTCAGGATTGGTGGTCACTAGGTGTCAGAAACCATGAAATCAGATGGAGACAGAAGTACAGTTAAATCACGCTTGTTTAATAATAAAAGTAAATAGAACAAATGTAGTCAAAACATAGCCAGAGTTCAGGAACCAGAACGGATAATCAGAGAAGCTAAACGTCAGGGAGCCAGAGATGAGCGTAGTAAAACAGCAAGAAGGATCTGGAGCCAGAAGGGATGTCAGCCAAGCAAGTCTTTTAACAGGAATGCAGGGGAGTGTCTCTGTGATGTTGACCAAGGCGAAGGCAGAGATCCTCTGGGCTGGACAACTTAAGTAGGCAGGACTGATGGGCAGGATATCATTAACAGGTGAGTACCTGTGGAGAGATAGGAGCTGGCAATTAGCCGACAGCTGAGCGGCCAGCTCAGAAAAGGAAGGGCTGAGCCCCGCCCTGAATCTAGGAGGAGTAGAGCCCCATCATTGGTATTAGTGGGAGGAATTGTGCCCCATCATTTGTATCAGTGGAAGAAATAGTGCCTCATTGTTGGTGTCAGTGGGAGAAATAGTGTCCCATCATTGATATTAGTGGGAGGATTAGTGCCCCATCATTAGTGTCAGTGGCAGGAATTATGCCCCACTTTTGGTTTCAGTGGGAGGAATAGTGCCTCATATGATTGGAAGGAAACAACCCCCAAGGGCTGTATAACAGCTAGCAAAGGGCTGCATCTGGCGACCACTGTTATAAGCCATAGGAAAAACATAATGAAGAAGATTTTTTCTTTTAAGGGTGCAAGAGTGATCCGAAGGGTGAGTGGACAAATTATTTGGAGTTGGGCTGTACTCCATAGATCAGGGTACAATTGTCCATTAAACAGCTTTTACTGCAAAATGCTGAATAAGCTGTATCTATTTTTGTTGCAGTAACTTCAGTAAAAGTAAAACTAGTGTTGAACTTCTAAAACTGTACTTTCTTAAAACGAAACTTTTGCATAGCCAAGACTATTTTAAACGAGTTGCTTCTCTGGCTGTTTCCACCGCCTATATCTAAATAGGCTGTAAATATTTCTTTGCTAGAGCTACTTATTGATCAGTCTTGAATGCAATTAAACAGTTGGCCGGTCACAGCAAAACTTCCTGTGTTGTTTTGTAGCTTGTGTTCTTGGCCTTAAGCTTTTTGTGGAAGGGAGCCAGATTGCATATTACTTATCACTTGTGATAAAGGTTGAGTTGTCATGGGTGTGGGGGAATTTAGATATACACAGTGCAACACAGATGAATGATTCTGATTAACAGTAAATCCTAATTAAACTACACATAGCTAACTTCAAGAGAAATGGGTTCTGCAGTTTGCAAAACTCCTAGCTTGATGTTTAGTCCACAGCTGGTTGATCCTTCTTTAGTTTTGCTTTGCCTAGGCAGCGGACTGTAAAACCCAGGCCATTTGTGTAAATTAAAGCTATGTTTTGAGATATTTTTATTATCCATCCTGTCCCTCAGCCAGGTCTCTTACCACTACCATTTCTGGGTGCTGGGGACCACTAATTAGACATGGGCGCCGTCAAAAAATTTGTTTTGTTTCGTTCTGTTCCGTTTCGTATAAAAAAAAATCGCATTTCTTAATTCGTTTCCGAAATTCAATTCGGATTCGTAATAAATACGAATTTTTGTTAGATTCGTAAACTTTTTGTTAAATAACGAAAGTTCGTTATGATGAATTTATCATTATGAGGGGCTCCCACCATTCCTGTGCTGTGCTGACTTCCTGGGGTTTTAACTTTTAGGTTTTTTAACTTTTCGTAACAATTACGAATTTACTTTCCGAAATTTGGATTCTAAATTCGTAAACGAAATTTCGTTTTTCGTACGGAATTTGTATGCATAAAAATTTGTATTTCGGATTCGTACGAATGTATGAATTTCCAGAAGCGTGTATGAATCTTTAGCTGACACTCATTGAGCAGTCTGCACTGTGCTCTTGCAATCATCTTTACAGGACGCCCACTCCTAGGAAGAGTAGCAGCATTTACAGATTATCTCCATTTACAGACAATTTGTCTTACCATGGACTGATGAACAGCAAGGATTTTGGAGATACTTTTATAACCCTTTCCAGCTTTATACAAGTCAACAATTCTTAATCGTAGGTTTTCTGAGAGCTCTTTTGTGTGAGGCATCATTCACATTAGGCAATGCTTGTTGTGAAAAGCAAACCCAGAACTGGTGAGTGTTTTTTATAGGGCAGGGCAGCTGTAACCAACACCCCCAATCTCATCTCACTGATTGAACTCCAGTTGGCTGACACCTCACTCCAATTAGCTCTTGGAGATCTCATTAGTCTATGGGTTTTCACCTACTTTTTCCACCTGCACTGTGAATGTTTACATGGTGTGTTCAATAAAAACATGGTAACATTTAATGCTTTGTGTGTTATTAGTTTAAGAGCACTGTGATTGTCTATTGTTGTGACCTGGATGAAGATCAGATCACATTTTATGACCAATTTGTGCATAAAAACTGAGATCTTTTAGGGAGGGGAAGTAAAAATTAAAAAAAAAATAATGTGGTTGCATAATTGTGCCCACCCTCTAATAACTGGTGTTATATCTGTGTTCAGAATTAAGCATTAACATTAAAACAAATCTTAAATAGGAGTCAGCACACACCTGCCATCATTTAGAGTGCCTCTGATTAACCCCAAATAAAGTTCAGCTGTTCTAGTAGGTCTTTCCTGACATTTTCTTAGTGACATACTACAGCAAAAGCCATGATCCGCAGAGAGTTCCAAAGCATCAGAGGGATCTCATTGTTAAGAGGTATTAGTCAGGAGAAGGGTACAAAAGGATTTCCAAGGCATTAGATATATCATGGAACCCAGTGAAGACCATCATCAAGTGGAGAAAATATGGCACAACAGTGACATTACAAAGAACTGGACGTCCCTCCAAAATTGATGAAAAGAAGAGAAGAAAACTGGTCAAGGAGGCTGCCAAGAGGCCTACAGCAACATTAAAGGAGCTGCAGGAATATCTGGCAAGTACTGGCTGTGTGGTACATGTAACAGAAATCTCCCGTATTCTTCATATGTCTGGGCTATGGGGTAGAGTGACAAGACGGAAGCCTTTTCTTACAAAGTAAAACATCCAAGCCCGGCTAAATTTTGCAAAAACACATCTGAAGTCTCCCAAAAGAATGGGGGAAAATATGTATAAGTATGGTCTGATGAAACCAAGGTTGAACTTTTTTGGACATAATTCCAAAAGATATGTTTGGGTGCAAAAACAACAACGCACATCACCTAAAGAACACCATACCCACAGTGAAGCATGGTGGTGGCATGTTTTGGGCTGTTTTTCTTCAGCTGGAACAGGAGCCTTAGTCTTTTACATCACAGAAATCTGACATTTAACAGGAGTGTGTAGACTTTTTATATCCGCGATGTCCATCGGGCACCCACGATTGTCCGTCAACACAGCAGGACCGTGGATCTGTGTGTGTAAATATACAGATCCATGTCATGTCAGGTGAGAGTACAGAGGAACACCGATTGGTTTCCTCCCCTTGTGAGTCCCCTCCCCCTAAAGTTAGAATTTCTCCCTAGTAAACATAACCCCTTGATCACCACCTAGTGTTAACCCCTTCCCTGCCAGTCACATTTACACGGTAATCAGTGCAATTTTTTAGCACTGATCGCTGTATAAATGTGAATGGTCCCAAAAATGTGTCAAAAGTGTGCGATATGTCTGTCACAACGTCACATTCATGAAAAAAAATCGCAGATTGCCTCCATTACTAGTAAAAAAAAATAAAAAATGCCCAAAAAATGTTGTATTTTGTAGATGCTATAACTTTCGCGCAACTTTCACGCAAACCAATCAAAAATATGAAGAAGAATACATATCGGCCTAAACTGAGGGAAAAAAAATATATATTTTTTTTAAATTGGGATATTTATTATAGCAAAAAGTAAAAAATATTGTGTTTTTTTCAAAATTTTCCCTCTTCTTTTGTTTATAGCGCAAAAATTGAAAAACCGCAGAGGTGATCAAATACCACCAAAAGAAAGCTCTATTTGTGGGGAAAAAAACATAAAAATGTTATTTGGGTACAGTGTTGCATGACTGCGCAATTGTCATTCAAAGTGCGACAGCGCTGAAAACTAAAAATAGGTCTGGGAAGGAAGGGGGTGAAAATGCCCTGTATTAAAGTGGTTAAAGGTCATCTAAAGGGCCACTGGGAGGAGGCATTAGGGAGTTATTATTATACAGGAATCATATAGCGCCGACAGTTTGCGCAGCGCTTTCATTGACCATCAGGGATAGTGGGACTTTTTTAAAGGTAAATAAATGACAAGTAAATGTAAGTTAAAGTGGTGTTGCCACCAAAAAATTAAATTTTTTTAAAAATTCTTAAAAAAAATTAAAAAAAAATTGGAAATAAAAAAATTTTTTACTCACCTCTAAATACCTGTTGCTAGGGGGTCCCTCGAAGTCTGCCTTCTTCCTTGCCCGGGCTGGGGACATCACTTCCCCTCGTGTCGCACAGTCACCTGGGACCTGTCACGTGTCCCAGGTGACTGCGCGGCGTATCACGGCACCCTGTGCCGCTTGCGCATGCGCAGTGGGTGCCCGGCTGTGAAGCCACAGCCGGGTACCCACAGTACGAATGACAGCGCCGCGACCGGAGCGGGGAACGAAGGGAGGCTTCTTTCCCCTGCATCGCTGGACCCTGGGACAGGTAAGTGTCCGATTATTAAAAGTCAGCAGCTGCAGTATTTGTAGCTGCCGACTTTTAATTATTTATTTTTTTTAGGGGGTACCCCACTTTAACCCAATTTGTTTTCCTTTATATAGTAAAGAATAAAAAAAAAAAAACACAGAATAAAAAAATAAAAAAATTACATAAAATTAATTTGGGTTACATGGCCGAGTAATTGTCAATCAAACCATCACAGCTCGTAAAACTGAAAAATGTCCTGGAAATGCAGGCGTATATACAAAGCTAGTACACTACTTGAATGGTTAAGCCAGAGGGTCAGCATGACAGCCAAACAATTAGTATTTTCAGAAGGCCATCAGCCACGACAGCTCTTATGTTCCTCTGTGCATGCATTTGACACTATATAATAACTGGAAATAATAATTAGTGACAGTTTTACTCACCTGTCTGTCTGCTTGAACCAGAACTAAACGGTTTACAAATAACTATGACAAATAGGTGATCATTCAGAGCAAAGTGCAGCAGGTTACGTCGTCTTTGGCTGCCTTTCCCTAGATCACAACAATATATTGAAAGCGGTTCATGGATTATTTGCGGTGTTTTGTTAAACACCTCGTTTGTATCACTTTATCCAAATGCACAGATACCTTTCGGTGACAGTAATGGTTTCTTATTTAACGGGCACATCCTAGCTGAATACACCTAAAACAAATTTCTATTTTCAGCAAAAGAGCTTTTTAATATCTCTGAGCAGTAAAATATTTAATTTAAATTTTCCTCTTCCGACAGGGGAAGTAAATTAACTTGTGAAATTAATCACATTACATTTAATGAAAAATATAAATACAGTCGCACTGTATGTCTGCCGCTCGCTTCAGGGGATCAGGATTTATATTAAAAAATAGTATTCAAAGTGAATTTCTGCCACTGCTACTCAGCTAATTTCAATTTGTTGTTTTTTGATGCACAAAACTCTTTCGTGAGATGGTGTGATGGTTCTGATATTTTAATTGAACTCTACCTAATTTATTGTCAAGGCTGTCCATCCAGTTCTGAGACATGCACAGCTCTGCCACGCTTCACATCTCTGTCTTGTCCTTCCCCCAGTCTGTGATTGGACAGTGAAAGGGAAAGCAGCAAACTGATGAGCTCATCTTTCTGTCACTCTGCTCTCTCCTCCTATTAGCATGTTCCTTGCACTGTAACTTCCCTACCAGTCTGAGCTTTGCTGTATATAGCCAACAAAAAGTTTATACCAGGTCAAAGTCACTGTATTAATAAAAAATAACGAAATAAATATGAATGTAAGGGTGTATTATTTAATGCAGAGCTGCTTTTACAGTGCCTTGAAAACGTATTCATACCTCTTGAAATTGTCCACATTTTGTCATGTTACAACCATGTAATGGTAAATGTATTCTATTGGGATTTTATGTGATAGACCAACACAAAGTGGCACATAATTGTGAAGTGGAAGGAAATTGATAAATGGGTTTCCAAATGTTTTACAAATAAATATCTGAACAGTGTAGGGTGCATGTGTATTCCGCCCCCTTTGGCCCACGTTCACATTGGGGGGATTTGGCATGCGATTTGACATGTGAAATCGCATGCTAAATCAGCGGCTATTGACAGCAATGGCACCGTCTGAATCGGTGTGGCGCTGACTTGGTGGGGCTGCATCATTTCCCAGAAGTAGTTCCTGTACTACTTTGACAAATTCAGGGGGTGTTTTGTATTAGGGGTGCTCATCTTCACTGGTCTCACGATTTTATTTAATTACGATTATCCTGTCCACTATTCCGTTTGATGCATCACGATTACTGCACAAGTGCGCATGGTTAAAAACGTTTTATCCAAAAATTTAAGCAGTCAGAAAAACTAACATTTTCTCTAGTGGCAGAGGGATGGTGTGATCAATGGCAGAGCAATGGTGGGATCAGTGGCAGAGCGGTGGTGGGATAAGAGGCAGAGGGATGGTGAGATCAGTGGCAGAGCGGCGGTGGGATAAGAGGCAGAGGGATGGTGAGATCAGTGGCAGAGGGATGGTGGGATCAGTGGCAGAGCGGCGGTGGAATAAGAGGCAGAGGGATGGTGGGATCAGTGGCAGAGGGATGGTGGGATAAGAGTCAGAGCGATAGTGGGATAAGAGGCAGAGCGATGGTGGGATCAGTGGCAGAGTGATGGTGGAATAAGAGGCAGAGGGATGGTGGAATAAGAGGCAGAGGGATGGTGGGATCAGGGTCAGAGGGATGGTGAGATGAGTGGCAGAGGGATGGTGGGATCAGTGGCAGAGCGACGGTGGGATAAGAAGCAGAGGGATAGTGGGATCAGTGGCAGAGCAATGGTGGGATCAGTGGCAGAGCAATGGTGGGATCAGTGGCAGAGCGATAGTGGGATAAGAGGCAGAGGGATGGTGGGATCAGGGTCAGAGGGATGGTGAGATGAGTGACAGAGGGATGGTGGGATCAGTGGCAGAGCGACTGTGGGATAAGAAGCAGAGGGATAGTGGGATCAGTGGAAGAGCAATGGTGGGATCAGTGGCAGAGTGATAGTGGGATAAGAGGCAGAGGGATGGTGGGATCAGGGTCAGAGCGATGGTGGGATCAGGGTTCAGATGCTTTGGAACTACATTTCACCCACACTGCAGCGTGCACGAGCATCATGGGAAATGTAGTTCCAAAACATCTGGGGTGCCAGGGTTCGCCATCACTGACCTAGGGTGTCTGCTAAAAAAATCTATACAGTGGATAGAAAAAGTCTACACACCCCTGCTAAAATGTCAGGTTTCTGTGATGTAAAAAAATGAGAAAAAGATAAATAATTTCAGAACTTTTTCCACATTTGTTACCTATAAACTGCACAACTTATGCCGCGTACACACGAGCGGAATGTCCGACAGAAAATGTCAGACGGAAGCTTTTCATCGTATATTCCGATCCTGTGTATGCGTCATCAGACTTTTTTTTTCTAAAATTCTGACAGACCTAGAAATAGAACATGTTCTAAATATTTTCATCAGAACCAATTCCTATCGGGAAAACCGTTTGTCTGTATGCTGTTCTGATGGACCAAAAACTATGCAAGGTCTGAAGCAAGTATGAGACGGAAGCTATTGGCTACTGGTTATTGAACTTCCTTTTTCTAGTCCCATCGTACGTGCTGTACGTCACCGCGTTCTTGCCGCCAGACTTTGGTGTGATCATGTGTCAGTTTCAGCGGAATTCCATCAGAACTCTGCTGGAAAAACCTTCAGAGTTTATTCCAACGGGAAAACCGGTCGTTTGTACAGGGCATTAGTTCAACAACAAACTGAAATCTATTAGTTGGAGGGAAGTAAAAAAAAAAAATGAAAATAACATGGTTGCATAAGTGGACATACCCTTAAACTAATACTTTGTTGGAGCACCCTTTGATTTTATTACAGCGCTCAGTCTTTTTGGTTCTGAGTCTATCAGCATGGCACATCTTGACTTGGCAATATTTGGCCAATTTTCTTTGCAAAAAAAACACTCCAAATCTGGCAGATTGTGAGGGCATCTCCTGTGCACAGCCCTCTTCAGATGACCCCACAGATTTCCTATCGGATTCAGGTCTGGGCTCTGGCTTGGCCATACCAAAACTTTTATATTTTTATGGTGAATCCATTCCTTTGTTGATTTGGATGTATACTGTGGATCATTGTTATGCTGAAAGATGAAGTTCCTCTTTATATTTAGCTTTCTAGAAGGTTTTGTGCCAATATTGACTGGCAAATTTAGCTGGGCCTGGATGTTTTTCTTGATAAGAAAAGGCTTCCGTCTTGTCATTCTACCCCATAGCCCAGACATATGAAGAATACGGGAGATTGTTGTCACATGTACCACACAGCCAGTACTTGCCAGATATTCCTGCAGAGCCTCCCTGACCAGTTTTTTTCTCATCTTTTCATCAATGAAAAGCCTCAATAAGGGCACTGTCGGAGCAGAGAGTCTATTGTTTTTTCGATAACTTAAATTTTATTAGCAAACGTTAACTGGTGCAACCATAACGCCACATATAGTACAGATATATATTTTGACAAAAGAATACAAAATTTTTTAAAATGTTCAGTTTTGATTCTATCGTTGTTTATTAGACAGACCCCACCTGGTACACTTGAAGTGAAAAAAAAAGAAAATCCACCACAAATCCAACTTTAATGACACTAAAGCTCATGTAAAAGTAAAGCCGCGTACACACGGGCGGACTGTCTGGCCAACTTAGTCCGCCGAAACACATTTCAGCGGACAGTCCGCTCGTGTGTGGGCTTCAGCGGACTTTTTCAGCGTGCAGTCTGGCGTACTAAGTATTTCGGAATTTCCGTAATACTGTCCGTCATACTTTGGTTTCAGCGGACAATCAGTCAGTAGGCTAGTTCGACGGACTAAGTATGGCGCATGCTCAGAAAGGATTTACACGGCGAAAGGTTGCATTGCTGTGTATTGGACTTCCTATTTCTAGTCCCGTCGTACGTGCAGTACACGTCATCGCGCAAGCTTTCGACGGATTGTTTGTGCATCCGTGTGTGGTCAAGTCCGTTCATTTGAAAGTAGGATGGACTGTCCGTTGGATTGTCTGACGGACTAAGTTGGCCAGACAGTCCGCCCGTGTGTACACGGCTTTAGACTTTGTATATAGTGTCCTTACAAAATCATCCGATAGCTATGCGGGGTACTGATTCTTCCCTGCTCTGTTTCCGAGGGCAAGGCAGGCACAGCTGCAAGCTATAATGTATTATTAGACTCCTCTCTGTAACCTTTATATTTTGTTTAAATAGCCCAATCTTTTTAATTCACCAACATTTTATTGGAACACATAAACCTGGCTGGATAAACAACTTCACTTAGCTGAGAACATTTGCTGGTGAGAGAGAATGAATTCACTTTATTGCCATTGCCATTATAAAATAGTAAATTGACCATGCGGTTTTAAAAACTTTAGAACTAAGGCTGGCCATACACTCATTTTGTTTGTGCCTTCATCAACACTATACAGTGCAGATGGACAAGCTGATTGGCCGATCAACAGTACACAGCATCCTCATTAGTCAGGCCTATAGCTCTGCGGTCAGCAAAGTTCATGCTTCCTGTTGATTGGAGAGCTTAACTCTGGCTCAGTCGATGGTGTTGGACCTCTGCAGAGAGACCCCAACTTTGACACAGGGATCAAGAATCCTTCTCTGCAGCACAATAATTTCAATGTAGGCTATCTCTTCTTTCTATAGAAAGCAAAGTGTAAGCCCTTGTACACACGGTCGGACATTCCGACAACCAAATCCGTCGGATTTTGTACGACGGATTTTGTCCGAAACTGTTGCATACACACAGTCGGACAAAGTTGTCAGAAAATCAGATCGTACTTAACGTGATAACGTTATTTTGTTTAGGACGGAACTACGTTCAGGCTAGTAGCCAATAGCTTTGGTCTAGGAATTTGATCTGAGCATGCGTGGCACTTTGTCCGATCATGTGTAGAGAATTCCGATCAGACAAAGTCCGATCGGATCATGTTGTCGGAAAATTTTATAGCCCAGCTGGAAAACTTGGTCCGTCGGATACTCCGACGGAAACAGTCTGATGGAGCCCACACACTGTCGGATTATCCGACAACACGGTCCTATTGGACATTGTCCATCGGAATGTCCGACCGTGTGTACAAGGGCTAAAACGTTGCCGCCCTTTGTATTGATGCACCTGGAATGTATTTATCTGAATTCAATTTAAAGTTAAGACCTCTACTGTATGGTCTTGGGACTTGAGAGTAAAGCAGTTGTTCAAGGTCAGAGAAGTTGACTGTCAGTAACATGTCCCAGATGGAGCTGCTGTATCCAGCTAGCTTCTTTGTCTCTTTATTTAAATTGAAAAAGTTCAGAAATAAAACATCTCCTAAAAAGCAGAAGGTGACATCAAGAGCAAATGCTTTCAATCCAAATGTTTGGATGTGACAGCTTGGAACAGACAAGAAACTTGATTTGATTTCTGGTGACCTTGAAGAGGTCTCCACTGGGAATAAATCCCGGCCCTTCTAACCCCATTAAGTCACATATCCCTCTGAAAATACAACTTGGGTTGGACAGCTCTTAACAAAAAATTACCACTGAGGTGCATTCCAGAGTAGCTGTAACCTTGAAGAGACCTGAATCACAGAGTAAACCATTAATGATAGAAGTGCTCAGAAGTTGAAAAACTGGAAATGTCAGGAAAGGACCCCATGACCTATCAGTTATGTGAGCATCTTTGTGTTAATCTGATCTGTGTTTGCCCTATTTAAAGTCTCTTCTAACCTCTACCACTTAGAAATTAGATTTTTAATCATGTAGCTCTGATATCTTTCCCAAGTTTTGGAAACTGTATTAAAGGAGTTTGCTTTATTCAAAGAGCTGTTAAAATAGGTTGTTTATCTAAAGATCTATCAAATCTCCTACTAAATGTTTCAATGGTTTAAAGATTGTGTGTACTTATTGCAGGATAAAGATTTTAATTTAATCACTTACCCTAAGTCGGGTCTATTTACCTGTTTTCCCAGTGGCAGGAAGGTAGCCACTGGGAGCTCAATATGTTATAGCTTAGGGTTTCCCAATCTTTGCTCAGACATATTCCACCGTAATGGTGCCACTGGTTCAATTAAAAGTTATGTCATGTCTGAACAACCAATGTCCACAGAAGTCCATGAAATCTTGTTTCCTGCCATAGATGACTGACAATAGAATCCAGATATTCTCCGACAGGAACGTTCTTCGTAGAAGTCTTGAATCTTTCAATTGCCCACATACAGTTAATATATCAGGAGTTTTTATTCTGACCAGAGCACCTTCTTTCGCATGTTTTCTGTGTTCCCCCACGTGGCTTCTCGCAAACTGCAAGTGGGACTTATGGCTTTCTTTCAACAGTTGCTTTTTTCTTGCCACACTTTCATAAAGGCCAGATTTGTGAAGTGCACAAACAAAATAGTTGTCCTGTGGACAGATTCTCCCACCTGAGCTGTGGATCTCTGCAGCTCCTCCAGATTTACCATGGGCCCCTTGGTTGCTTCTCTGATTAATTCTATCCTTGCCCAGCCTGTCAGTTTAGGTGGACGGCCATGTCTTGGTAGGTTTGCAGTTGTGCCATACTCTTTCCATTTTCAGATGATGGATTGAACAATGCTCCGTGAGATGTTCAAAGCTCGGGATATTTTTTATAACCTAACCCTGCTTTAAACCTCTCTACAACTTTATCCCTGACCTGTCTGGGGTGTTCCTAGGCCTTCATGATGCTGTTTGTTCACTAAGGTTCTCTAACAAACCCCTGAGGGCTTCACAGAACAGCTCTATTTACACTGAGATTAAGTTACACACAGGTGGACTCTATTTGCTAATTAGGTGACTTCTAAAGGTAATTGGTTCCACTAGATTTTAGTTAGGGGTATCAGAGTAAAGGGTGCTGAATACAAATGCACACCACACTTTTCAGATATTTATTTGTAAAACATTTTGAAAACCATTTATTATTTTCCTTCCACTTCACAATTATGTGCCACTTTGTGTTGGTCCATCACATTAAATCCCAATAAAATACATTTACAATTTTGGTTGTAATATGACAAAATGTGGAAAATTTCATGGGGCATGAATAATTTCTCAAAGTGCACAGAGTAGCCCTGATCCTCCTCATATAGGGTCCCCCGCTGGTGCTCCTGGCTCCTCCCCCCGCCCATCACTGGAGCCCACCATAGCAAGCCGCTTCCCGGCCTGCTCCTTAAAATGGTTGTAAGCCTAGTTACACCACTTTTATCTACAGGTAAGCCTATAATATGGCTAACCTGTAGGTACTGGAAACTGTGCAGGTTTAGGAGATATTTATCATATATGCTTGCGCCAACGTGCAAGTGCATGTGCACTGAAGAAAGGGCACGCCGTTTCTGAAGGGCCTGTGCCATGACCGGCAGGTCCCGCGTGCATGCACCGGAGTGATGTCACGTGACTCAGGCCAGTCACAGAGCTGGAGTCCGAGGCCCCGTAAGGAAGAGGGGCGAAGATGGATGCAACCACCAGCGGGGACATCACGGGCTTCGATGCATACTAGCCCATTATGCTTTTACTTTGCAGGGGAAAAAAGAGGAAGTAAAACCCTGATGAGTTTACTTCCTCTTTAATGCAGAGTTCTACCTGCAAAAAAAAAAAAGTCAATAACAAATACTGCAGCTGCTGACTTTTAATATAAGGCACTTACCTGGCCAGGTGCGCCCGCGATGTCCTCACTCAAAGCCGACCCATCCCTTGGCTCTGTGTGCAGGCATCGGGATCTTCAGTAAAGTAAACAGGAACTGAACAGCCTGTTTCCTACTGCGCTTTTGCAAGTCACGCTACGTGTTCTGACTGGTTCATGCTGTCTTTTGGGAACTGTGTGTCTCCCAGAAGAAAGCGGGGGAAGGAGGAGGGGCCAGACATGGCATAGTTCAGTGCAGAATCTGCGGCGCATTTTTGCCAGAAGTGGGAGCAAATACCTGGAGGAGGAACTGGATCAGCGGAAGTTCGAATTCTGGGTGAATTCTGCTTTAACAACCAGCTATACACATTGTGCTATGGAGAAGAATGCCATGCAAAATGCAGAACGCATTTAAAAACCCATTAAACACACAATACTTGCGTTTTTGGTGAGGGTCCATTGAAGCCTCTCACATGCAAAACGCAATCTGCTGCAGTAAAAATGTCCCTAACCCTTTCCAAAAACACGTCGGATGAAAAACACATAGATGTGAAACGTGTACCATAGGAAACCATGTAAAATGGACTGTAGTGCGTTTCTGCAAACTGCAAAACGCACCAAAAATGCATAAGCATGAACCTAGAGTTACTCTGAACATTTCTTTCCTGCTTCTAATGCCGCGTACACACAACCGTTCATTTTTAATGTGATTACTTAAGACGGGACTGAAAAAGGAAGTTCAATAGCCAGTAGCCAATAGCTTCCCTTGCGTCGTATTTGGTCCATCGGACCAGCATACAGACGAACGGTTTTCACCGGGTCAGTCGGACAGATTTGAAATGAAAAACGACTGGATTAGCCCACACACGATCAGATAGTCCGACGCACTGATTCCATCAGACCTAGTCTGCTGGAAAGTCCCGTCATGTGTACGCCGCATAAGACTGCATAGCAATATTAAGACAAAGGTATATAAGAAGAAGGGGATCTGGTGGATCAATAGAATACATATATTAAGCCCCAATGGTATAAATAATGATTATGATCTATATTTGTTTCTCTGATGCACTGGTTATGACTAGCTAATTTTATGTTTGTAATATAATTGTTTCTTTCCCTTTTTAGAATTTGGCCGGGATAAATAGATATCTAAGGATTAGATGATTATAATATATACTGCACCTTTGATGAAGGATACCAATGATAATTTTTTGAATGGGAATCAGTATATATTTTCCATGTATATGATATATGATGATCCTGATTGACTGATATAGGCTTATACTGAAGGGGTTAATTTTGAACTACTGTGATTATATTGATTGTTGATTTGGGCCGTACACTTGTGTGGTATACCCTTGATTGTCGTATTTATATGTCAGTGTATGTAGTAGGATGTTACACAAGCCAAATATAGCCTGACAAAGAGCAGTTGTTTTCTCAGAACTGTACAGTGGCTACTGCTGTTACTATGGACTATTATGGACTATTCCTTTATTAGACTAAAGAAGATATTGCATTAAAAGCATGAGTCCCATCGTCTTTATATATATATATATATATATATATATATATAATGAAAATAAAATAAAAAATATATAGAAGTATAAAGTTGAACATCTCTATTCAATTGTTTGCATTTTTTCTGTGCAAATTGAGCAAAACTGAATATATTTTCTCTGCAAATTGAATGCTATTCATTGATTGGGAAAAATAACCCATTATGGCCACTAGAAGGAGTTGAGGAGCACAATTATTCCCTATGATACTCAGCGCCATCTAGGTGGTACCATAACGTGGTATTTTACCCCAATCACACAGTTCAATGAATAATATTTTGATGGCTATAGCCTAAGAACAGGGGCAGACTGAACATTCAGGCACTCGGGCACTGCCTGAGGGCCCCATGCCACTAAGGGGCCCCATCAGGGTTGCCAGCCTCAATAAAACCAGGGACAGTCTGTGTTTTTTTTTAAATCAACCTATTGCCTGGGGGCCCCATAATCTCCTATTGCCTGGGGGCCACAAAATCTTCTATTGCCTGGGGGCCTCATAATCTCCTATTGCCCAGGGGCCCCATGAGTTGTCAGTCCGCCCCTGCTTAAGAACATTCACTTTTGCCCAATTCAAAGAGTTTGCATTCATTTTTGATGGACACATATCTCTGCTATTTTTTTTATATATACAGGTGTACACCCTATGTAGAGTAATGCTCAGGGAGCAAATGTGAATCTTTTATTTTTCTTGGAAATCCGCTTAAATAGCATCAGCCCCTTTTTGCTCAGTCATTTTGTAAATGCACTCCAAGAAAGCAGTGTCAACCATCACATTTAAAAAAAATCAAATCTATATATATCACTTTCATCCAGCACTTATATAGTTTGTACTTGTCAGCTTTATAGGGGTCAATTGATTGACAGTAAAAGAAGAAACATGTCCTCTCCAGCAAAGGTGACACTGTGCATAATGTCACAAAAAAAGGCAAACAAAAGGCTTTCTTGGATGCAGTTTTAAGTTAATTGGCAGCATCTGCTGTTTGTAACAATAGTACAGGGAGTTTTCCCTTGACATTTGGGCAGGAAGGCTTAGGATGTTTATTGTCATCTTAACTCTGTGCTTGCTGGAGACATCATCTGCTGTTGATCACCACCTGGTAATATTTGATAAATGGCATTGAAGGAAAGAGCTTGTACAAAAAGCCCTCCTCTATAGTCCTGTGTAGGCCATATTGGGATGGAATGCAAAGAAAAACTTTGCCAAGTGCTCTGCTCTAATAAACTATTATGCCGCGTACACACGATCGGAATTCCGGCCAGAAAAAGACCAAAGAGAGCTTTTCATTGGAAAATGCGACCATGTGTATGCTCCATTGGAATTTAGCTGTCCGAATTTCCGCCAGCCAAAAATTGATAGCATGTTCTCAATTTTCCAGACGGAAAAACTTTCTATCGGAAATTCCGATCACATGTATGCAATTCCGACACGCCAAAAATCACGCATGCTCAGATTTAACTATGAGACAGAAGCTATTGGATACTGGCTATTGAACTTCCTTTTTCTAGTCCTGTCGTACGTGTTGTACGTCACCACGTTATAAACGATCGGAATTTGGTGTGACCGTGTGTAGGCATTAGCAAGACAGCTTGAGCCGAATTCCGTCGGGAAAACCATCAGAGCTTTTTCCGATGAGAATTCCGATTGTGTATATGTGGCATCAATGTTAGTAGAAAGCTTAGCACTAATGGACCATACACACAATCTGAAAATCATACAAAAAAAATACCTCTTTTGAAGCGATCGTACGATAATCTGATCTTTAGTACAGAGCTTTCGATAGTTGACCTTGTGTTATTATCCGATCGGACAAGCACGAACATTTATTTCATACGATACCAGATCATACAACTTTCGTTTAACCTCTTCCCGCCCGCCGGCTGTCAAATGATGGCTGGGCAATGCGGCTCTCGTTCTGGGTGGACATCATATGATAGCCTCCCATAACTACTGCTCTCGCACGCTCCCGGGTTGCTAGGACAAGGTGCAACCCTGATCTGTGTAAAGAGATGCGGCCGTGGCTCTTTAACCATGTGATTGGCTGTGTCCAATCAAGACAAGGACACCCCACCCCACATTGGATATCCTTCCACAGCATGCAGCACTGACAATAAACCTCCTGGAGGTTGGCCAGGGAGACATAAATATTGACAGCTCAGCAATATTGTGTTGTAATAAATTATCTCCGGATGAACAATTCTCTGTAACAGGCATAATCAAAGAATACCCTGAGCTCAGGGAAAACCCAACAGAAGCAAAATTATACCAATTTCAGCTCAGGCTGATTACAACTTGGCTACAACACAAAATGTGAGCTAGGGACACTCCTGTATAAGGCAAGTTCCCTACACATACCTACATTCCTATCATCTTCTGGCCAGTCATGCGATAAGAACGGTTTCTTTGCCATGCCATTGGATGGCCTTGAATGGTGCAGATAACAGCACTTTGTAATGACTTGATCTCCATCCTCTACAATATTCTCTTGTGATGACAGGAATAGGTTGAATGGCACTGGTCATAGTACTAACCAGAAAATGACTGGTGACCAGTGGTGGAGGAAGTCTTAATCTACTGTGTTTGCTTTTTTGTCCCAGTGGCCCACCACAATCCATTCATAATTTAACCATTCACAAGCAATACATCAAAAAATGCAGCTGCAACTTTTTTTTTTTGCCAAAGCAATGGACCACAATGAATTGTAAATTCACATTTATGTGCATGCTTTACTGCATAGACAGACTGATTTTACTGTTGTAGGTTTAGTAACACTTTAAGTGCAGAGGTTAGCACAAAACACGTGAACCTTCCCCCCCTCTGGATTACTGTATGGAGTTTTTATGCTGTTTGATTGAAGAATAATAATGCGCACCTTGTCTTTTAGTGTGGTCATCCAGACTTTCCTTTCATCAGTGCACACCACTTAGTTCAATGTTATTTCACTAGAGCGTGTACACAAGAAACTTCCAGAAACCTGGGGTTGACTGCCTAGGGGCCTCCACCAAGTTTAAAAAAAATGTATATTTTTTGTTTTGTTTTTTTAAGATTCATGCTTACCTAGGTGAATGCAGCATCTGGCCCCCGGTGTCTCTGACACTGAAAACGAGCGATCTAACACCGTTGATCACTCGGATCTCAGAGTTCTCTGAGCAGAGATCTGGTGACTGTTAATCAGCAGCTCTCTGCTCTTCCTCCTCCCTCACTCATTGGAGTTCTGGGCTGTGAAGGGGACGGGACTGGCCGGTTCAGGCTGTTAGGGGCTTGCTGTGAGGCTGGACCGCTTGCCAGCCTAGGCATGTGGGTGGATATCAACTCCATTGTTGCGATCTTCCGTGAGCCTGAACCTGCTCTGTGACATCAGCCAACAGCTGGCTTCAGCCCACTGTCTGCTGAAAATGGGTCACGGGAGTGCAGAACACACTGCACTCCTGAGATCCACAGGAAAAGTACAGCCAAATGAGCTTTGGCTGTACTCCTTTAATTTGACACTGCATTCCGATTTGATCATGTATTCCTGCACCTTCAGCTTCCCTGTGTCAGTGAGTGGCAGCTGCAGGGGAGAGGAGGGTGTGCTGACAATAGTTGGACTATGGGAGAATGAGGGCTGAATTCAACTTTAAAAACATCAATCACAATCAACCATATAGCATGTACTAGACGCGTGCAATGATGGAAAATCTCCCCAACATGTAAACAGATAGCAAGCATGCAGCTACTGAAATGCAGATCCCAGGTTAGTGACTCCCTAGCCAAGAAAGCAGATTCAAAATGATAGCCCTGGAACCTGCATCTTTAAGAATAAATCAGCAATGGAAGCTCCCGTATTTCAAAGCACATACATTCCCTTTCACTTATCTGCATAGACTGTACTAGGCAAAGATGAAGAACCAGATTGCGACAGAAAAATATTCAGCCCGTCGCTAATTCCCAAGCACGTTAATCAGGGGTAGAAGAGATTTTGCTAATTGCTGGTACTAATACATTTTGCAGCATTTTGCAAATAGTGACCGGGCTACAGCTGCAAACCCTTATTCTTTGGCGCATCATTTCTGCAAGAAATACGGTTACAGAAAATCCATTAGCAACCTTTTCAGCGAGCATTCCAGCAGCCTTGTGTTAAATATTCCTTCTCAGATTTCTTCAGCCTGCTTTTTTATCACACAGGCCTGCCCTACGCGCCTGCCCCATCCATAAGATTTAGTATTTCTCTTTTAAATCATTGATCAATGTCCAAAGCCACTTAAACCTAGTGAAAAAAATCAATAGATGCTTCTGATTGGATGGCACAATGACTTTAAAGAGCAGCTGCATAAAAAAAAATGGAGGGGGGGGGGGGTGATAGTTGCTTTGGATGACTTTATTTGCGGTTGCTATGCGCTTTTTTACACAAATGTAAAAAAAACAAAAAAAAAAACAGAGTACATTCCACACAAGAATCTTACATTTTTCTATGTGTGGATGTAAGCGGAGAGATGCATACATTTATTAGGATAATATTATGGCTCGTGCTTCAGTGGTGTCTCAGGAATAGTTTCTCAGTCAAGGTCATTATCTCACATAACAGGAGGGGCAAGGAGTCCTTATGCAGAGTGTGCATTGGGGCAATTTTAAGGACAAAGAAGGAAGGGAATGATTTCCATATACAGGAATACATTTAAAGGGTAACTCCACTTTCATGGGGAAAAAAATATTTGCAAATAAAGAAAAAAATAATGTAGCGTATACAATCGAGACACAAGTCATACTGTAAATTATTATTTTCTGAAAATGCAATGCAATATGGCTACCTGAAGGTGTTCTGTACACTGAATGGGTACAGTCCACGCCCCAGAAACATAATTTCATGCTTGTGGGATTGACTCACCAATTTTCCCAGAAGTCTGCATTAACCACTTAACAACCGGCCCATAGCCGATTAACGGCTTCAGGGTGGTTGTCTAACTTTGAGAGGGCGTTAATTAACGGCCTCCCAAAATTCTGCTGAGAGCATCACGGATCACGGTAAACGGCCGCTCATCGCGGCCGTTTACCACATGATCCCTCCATCAAATGACGGAGTGATCACTTGTAAACAAACCGGCGTCATGTTATGACGCCGGTTCCTCCCTCCCCTCTCTGTACCGATCGGTGTCAGCAATACCCTGCCAATACTCTGCAATACTAGCCAATACTCTCCAATACCCACCAATACTCTCCAATACCCCACCAATACTCTGCAATACCCCACCAATACTCTGCAATACCCCACCAATACTCTGCAATACCCCACCAATACTCTGCAATACCCCACCAATACTCTGCAATACTCTGCAATACTCTGCAATACCAGCCAATACTCTGCAATACTCTCCAGTACCCGCCAATACTCTCCAATACCCAGCCAATACTCTCCAATACCCCGCCAATACTCTGCAATACTAGCCAATACTCTGCAATACCCGCCAATACTCTGCAATACCCGCCAATACTCTGCAATACCAGCCAATACCCTCCAATACTCTGCAATACCAGACAATACCCACCAATACCCGCCAATACTCTGCAATACCCGCCAATACTCTGCAATACTAGCCAATACTCTGCAATGCCCGCCAATACTCTGAAATACCCGCCAATACTCTGCAATACCAGCCAATACCCGCCAATACTCTGCAATACCCTGCCAATACCCGCCAATACTCTGCAATACCCTGCCAATACTCTGCAATACCCTGCCATAAATTGCCATACCCAGCCATACTTGGAGATACCCTGCAATACCCAGCCATAGACGCCCCGCCCTCCGGTGCTTCTACCAACTCGGCAATACGATCAAAGCCAGAATCTTTTTTTTTATTTCAAGCTCCCCAGCCTAGAGGTGAGATGCGGGGTCTTATTGACCCCATATCTCACTGTAAAGAGGACCTGTCATCCCATATTCCTATTACAAGGGATGTTTACATTCCTTGTAATAGGAATAAAAGTGATCAAAAATGTATTTTTGGGGAAAAAAAATTTCAAACTAAAATAAATAAAGTAAAATGAACAATAAAAAAAAAAAAATATTTAAAGTGCCCCTGTCCCCATGTGCTCACATGCAGAAGCGAATACATATGTAAGTCCTGCCCACATATGAAAACGGTGTTCAAACCACACATGTGAGGTATCGCTGCAAACGTTAGAGCGAGTGCAATAATTCTAGCCCTAGACCTCCTCTGTAACTCAAAACATGTAACCAGTAAAAAAAAAATTCAAGCGTTGCCTATGGGGATTTTTAAGTAGAGACGTTTGGCGCCATTCCACGGGCATGTGCAATTTTGAAGAGTGACAAGTTAGGTATCTATATACTCAGCATAAGTTCATCTTTCACATTATGCAAAAATTTGGCTAACTTTACTGTTTTGGTTTTTTTTAAGCACAAAACAGTTTTTTTCCCCCAAAAAACGCGTTCGAAAAATTGCTGCGCAAATACCGTGCGAGATAAAAATTTGCAACAACCACCATTGTATTCTCTAGGGTCTTTGCTAAAAAAAATATATAATTTTTTGGGATTCTATGTAATTTTCTAGCAAATAAATTATGATTTTTACATGTAGGAGAGAAATGTCAGAATTGGCCTGGGTGCTCCAGAACGCCTGATGGTGCTCCCTGCATGTCGGGCCTCTGTATTTGGCCACACTGTGTAAAAGTCTCACACATGTGGTATCGCCGTACTTGGGAGTAATAGCAGAATGTGTTTTGGGGTGTAATTTGTGGTATGCATATGCTGTGTGTGAGAAATAACCTGATAATATGACAATTTTGTGAAGAAAAAAAAAGGAAAAAAAATCTTGATTTTGCAAAGAATTGTGGGAAAAAATTACAACTTCAAAAAACTCATCATGCCTCTTACTAAATACCTTGGAATGTCTTATATCCAAAAAGGGGTCATTGGGGGGTATTTGTACTTTTCTGGCATGTTAGGGTCTCAAGAATTGAAATAGGCCGTCAGTACTTCAGGTGTGATCAATTTTCAGATATTGGCACCATAGCTTGTGGACTTTATAACTTTCACAAAAACCAACTAATATCCACCAATTTGTACTTATTTTTTACCAAAGATATGTAGTGGTATAAATTTTGGCCAAAATGTATGAAGAAAAATTACTAATCTGCTAAATTTTATAACAGAAACGAAGAAAAACTGAAAATTTATGTCAAATACTTACCGTAATTTTCCTTTCCTGATGGACTCCATGGCAGCCTACGTGTGCGTTTAGTCCCGCCTCCATTACCCTATAGGACGACACTCCCATAAATCTTTGTTCCCTGCCACAGGCCGTGTTCGGTAACTATCCTACTCCAGCCATTTGGGAGGGAACTCCTGCTGCCATGGAGTCCATCAGGAAAGGAAAATTACGGTAAGTATTTGACATAAATTTTCAGTTTTCCTGACAGACTCCATGGCAGCCTACGTGTGGGAAATAATTCGCCAAGACACACCCGGGTGGGCAAAAAATGCTGCTTAACAAAGATTTATTTGACACCGTCAACTGACAAAACTTTAACTCCAAAATCAACTGAGGATAAAGCCGCTGGCTCAACACAATAATGAGACATAAAGGTGTGAATGGAAGACCACGAGGCTGCCCTGCATATCACGTCAGGGGCCACATGGTGAGAAGCTGCCCACGAGGTAGAAAGACTTCTGGTCGAATGTGCCGTCACCGCCTGAGGAGGAGCCAAGCCCTTTTCTCTGTATGCCCACTGGATCGCTTGAACTATCCATGCTGCAATTGCCCTGACTGATGCTCTAGTGTCCTTGTTCTTTCCACAGAACAGAACGAACAGGAAGTCCGACTGCCGGAACGGAGCTGTAGCTTCCAAGTAGAGCTTTAAAGAGCGTCCAATGTCAAGAGGATGAATTTCTGAGGAATCCGAGGATCTGAATAAGGGTAGAGAGATTTCCTGATTATCATGAAAGACCGAAGTGACCTTAGGGTTTGACCCCAACATTGGAACTAGGACCACTCTGTCCGGAAAAAAGGTTAGGAAAGGCTCCTTGACTCCCAGAGCTTGAATTTCCGAAACTCGTTTCGCTGAGGTGACCGCCACCAGGAACGCGGTTTTCAAGGTAAGTTCTCGGATGGAGAGATCCTTACTGAGCAGAGAAAAGAAGTCCAGGACTAGAGGTAGATCCCATTTAGGGAATCTGGGTTTTCTTTGGGGTCTCAATCTTACAGCACCCTTAAAAAACTGCTGAATAAGAGTGTGGCTGAACCCCTGTAAAAGCAGAAATAGCTGAAACTTGAACCCGAAGGGAGCTAACTGATAAAGGTAAGTCCAAACCTGATTGCAGGAACCCCAACACATCTTGAACTGTGGGTGAAACATAGGAACTGGTTCTGGAGGACACATAATAAACGAACTTGGCCCAAATTCGTTCATACACTTTATTAGTGCTTCTTCTCCTTGCACTTAGGAGAGTGGGGATGGCTTCCTTAGGACATCCTAGAGCTTCCAGCCTTCCCCTCTCAAGAACCAGACCTTCAACCGGAGTTGAGCCGGACATGGATGGAGAACCGACCCTTGGGAGAGAAGGTCCCGCCTGGACGGAAGAGGAACCGGGTCCCGAAAGCTGAGCAGGGGTAGGAGAGGAAACCAGGGCCTGTTGGGCCAGTACGGGATTATTGCCAATAGTTCTACTCCTTCCCATCTGAGTCTCTTCAGGAATTGGAAGATGATTGGCATTGGAGGGAAGGCATATGCCTTGTGGAATCGCCATAGCTCTGTTAGGGCATCTATCCCGTAGGCCTGCGGATCCTTGAACCTTGAATAGAACCTTGTTAGCTTCTTGTTGAAACGAGAGGCGAATAGGTCCACTTCTGGAGACATCCCCAGGGATAGAACCCACTGGAACACTTCTTCGTGAAGGGTCCACTCGTTGTTGTCCAAGTGGACTCGTGATAGAAAGTCCGCCTGGACATTGAGGACTCCGGGTACATAGGCTGCTGTTAGGTTGGACAGGTTCCTCTGGGCCCAACGCATTATTGGATCCACTTCCTTCAGCAAAGACTGACTTCTGGTGCCCCCTTGCTTCCTCACGTATGCGACCGCAGTCGTATTGTCCAGCCTGAGGACTACGGATGCACCCACTATCAGATGTGGAAATGCCAACAGCGCTAGGAAGGCTGCTCGTAGTTACAACACATTCGACACTATTCCCCGAGAGGGAAAGTCCCAAATGCCCTGAGCCACTTCCGACAGACAATGTGCCCCCCAGCCTTTGTTGCTGGCATCTGACGTCACTGAGATCCATTTGATTGGCAGAAGAGAATGACAATTCAGTAGATTCTCCCGACGAAGCCACCAAAGGAGGGAACCTCTCATGGTCTGAGTAACTTCGATGGACTGGGCCTTCTCTCCCGACCATTGACGGAGAAACCCCACCTGAAAGGGGTGCATCCTCCATTGTGCCCACTTCACCATCGTTATAGTAGACACCATGGTGCCAATGATCTTTAGGCAATGAAGAGCACTGAGACGAGATGAGGAGAGAGCTAGGTGGATCCTGTCTCGTATTACTGCAATCTTCTCCTCGGGTAGAGAGATGGTACCTCTTGCCGTGTTGAACAGGGCGCCGAGGAACACGAGAGACTGTGTAGGAACCAACTGGCTCTTCTCTAAATTCAGGAGCCAACCGAATTCTTTGAGGGTTGCAATGACTTGATCCCTGTGGCTCAAGAGACAATCCTTGTCCTGAGCGAGAAGAAGCAGATCGTCTAGATAATGATGAATCCGGATCTTTCTGACTCTCAACAAGGCTACAACTGCCAGAAGGACTTTCGAGAAAGTGCGAGGGGAGGTTGACAGTCCGAAAGGAAGGCAAGTAAACTGTAAATGGAACTGGCCAATGGAAAAACGAAGAAACTGTTGGAACTCTGTGGCCCCTGGGACGTGAAAATAGGCGTCTTTGAGGTCTATTGAGACAAGCCAGTCCCCTGGCTGAACTGATTGTTGAATCGTGGACAGTGTTTCCATTTTGAACTTTTCCTTTTTTATGTAGCGATTTACATGCGTCAGGTCTATTACAGGTCTCCATGTACCGTTCTTCTTCTGGACCAGGAAAAGAGGTGAATACATTCCCCTGCCGCGCTGGACATCTGGAACAGGAATAGCGGCGCCTTGATCCAACAAAGATTTTATGTAAGCTAGAAGAATTTGTCTTTTTTCTTCCGATTTTGGAATGGATGTGGGAACACATTTGAGTTTGGGTACACTGCTGAACGTCCACGTGTGTCCGGAGGAAACCGTCTTGACGGTCCAAAAATCCTGGATCAAGGCCGCCCAAACGTGTCGAAAGTGGAACAAACGTGCTCCTACCTGGACCGCCTGGACGGGCTTGATCTCAAAAGGACTTAGTCGGCTCCTTCTCCCCCATTGAACTGCTTTTCGCAGACTTCTTGAGAGATGTCTGTCTGGACCTCCAAGATCTGGAAAAGTCTCGTCCAGGCCTGTAAGTGCGTGCCTCCCTAGCACGATCTTGAACCTGCTTCCTAGGGAACGATCTTCTTTGACTCTGCAGGCGTCTATCCTGGGGAAGAAACCCCGACTTTCCCCCAGTGGCTCGAGTTATGGCACTATCCATCTTATTGCCGAAAAGGGAAGAACCGTCAAAAGGAATACGACACCAAACCTGCTTAGAAGCAGGATCGGCCAACCAAGGACGGAGCCAAAGGGCACGCTTGGCAGTTACAGATGAGAGCATAACTCGAGCCACCAGACGGATAATGTCGATCGAGGCTTCTCCCAGGAAAGCTGAAGCCAGTCTCATTTCCTGAATGGGAGAACTCATGGCCAGATCTTCAGAAACATTCCTGAGTGAATCATCAACATTATTGGACCAAACCTCCATTGCTCTAGACAGAGCCGCTAAGGCCAAAGCCGGCTTACAGGCCATGACAGCCGTAAGGTAGATCCGCTTTAGGTCAGAATCAATTCTCCTATCCAAAGCGTCCTTAAAAGAGACTGTGTCTTCCAGGGGAAGGGTCACATGCCTGCCCAATCGCATTACCGCTGCGTCCACTAAAGGGGGAGACTCCAAATTCTTAACCTCTTCTTCCTTGAAAGGATAAAGTCTCTGAATCTTAGAAAGAAGAGAATTATTTTTCTCTACCTTACTCCACTCATCTGAAATCACTTCTCCCAGTTCTGAGAGGAAGGGGAAGCTAATACGCTCTTTCCTCAATTGTTTGAAAAATTTTCTTTGTTTTGCCGGGGCCACTACCGGCTCTTCCCAGTTCAGTGTTTCCTTAATGGCTTTGACCAAGGGAGGGAGCAGGGCAAAGTCAAAACCTGAACCAGACTCTTCCTCCTCAGATTCACTTTCTGAAAGGACAGCAGATGGATGGCTAGGCAACGAGGAATCCCAAGTGTCCTGGGCCTGAGCCTCCCTCCCCGGAGACCTTGGAGACTCTATGGGAGACAACTGGGGGGCTTCAAACTTCTTAAGACTGTCCTTAACCAATCTTTCCACCATAGACCTTAGCTGTTGGTCAGAGTCACTCCTTTCACCCGTCGCTTTGATATAACAGTCATCACAAAGGGACTTGTCAGCAGGAACCTGCGTCTTGCACCCCCAGCATACACCTTCAGCTCCGTGACTTGGGCGAGCTGTTGAAGGGCGGGAAGATTCCCGGCTACGGAGACTGGTTCTCGCAGGAGAATCATGTCGTCTGGACCTGGAAGAGGAATGCCAGCGGTGGGACTTAGACAAATCACTTCCTCGGTGAGAACTTCGTCGTTGAGTAGACCTAGAAGGGCCTTAGAACAAACCAGCAGTGTTAGTGGAACATTCCCTAATGTTCCACTGCTCCCCCCCCCCCCCCGGCAGGTAACCCCAAAAGAAGTACCTTCTCCGAGGGGGCTGGCCACTAGCAGGCGGTGAGGCATCCACAGGATCCATCAGGGCTGGAGAAAAAACAGCCTAATTTAAATACAGAAAACAGCAAGGAGGCAGAGAAAAAACTGATCCCATAAAGACACATACCTTAAAACAGAAGAATCAAAGCTCAGGAATGATGCTGCAGGCTTCACAAATATCCCAGGGATACTACCAGCTGTTTTCTGTTTTTAAATTCGCCGCCATAATGACGTCACGATTTTCGTCACTAAAACGCTAGTGTGCATGCGCGAAGCCCGCATCGCGCATGCGCGAACCAAGCCTCGTCCTCGCTCCGGTCTCGCGCATGCGCAGAACGACCGAGCGACGAACGAGGAAGTAACTGGGCGGCTGGAACGCACGGAAACCAGCCGCCCAATCAAGCCAGATACACCGCACGGCGCTGTATGGGGAGATGAAAAAACGGGGGAACACTGCACAAAAAAGAAAGCAGACAACAGACAAATACATGCTGCCATGGAAAGAAAAACGGCTCACCACTCCAGTAGACGGACACCAGCCGAGGTAGGTCCCCACACATGCCGGACTTCTGAGAGGGGGGGAGGTTGGGGGCGAACAGTCACCTGCTAGTAGCAAGGTTCACGACTTAAAACGCGGTTTTACCTGTCATTGACCAGGCATACACCTCTTCAGCGCCTCTTCCATATGCCCCTTTTCCATACTCCGCTAGTAGCTAGAGCTTATTGGAAATTTGCGACTTCCAAGTCGCACGGCCGGTCCGTAACGCAGAAAAAAGTAAGTCTTTAGGGTAAAAAGACACATATTAAGTCCTATGGAGGAGGACAAAAAAAGAACACGGCCTGTGGCAGGGAGCAAAGATTTATGGGAGTGTCGTCCTATAGGGTAATGGAGGCGGGACTAAACCCACACGTAGGCTGCCATGGAGTCTGTCAGGAAAATAAATTTTTTTACAGAATTTTCGGTCTTTTTTCTTTTATAGCACAAAAAATAAAAAACCCAGTGGTGATTAAATACCACCAAAAGAAACCTCTATTTGTGTGAAAAAAAGGACAAAAATTTCATATGGGTACAGTGTTGCATGACTGAGTAATTGTCATTCAAAATGTGAGAGCACCAAAAGCTGAAAATTGGTCTGGTTATTAAGGGTGTTTAAGTGCCCAGTGGTCAAGTGGTTAAGATACAAATCAGATTTCATGCATCTCCTGCAACAAAAATGTCATTTTTGGTGGGATACTCCCAATAGGAACACTTCTAAAGGGATGCAGGCCCAGCAGCTTTCCTTATCAGCGCTCTGCAGGTGTACAGCTGGTTGATAATTATGAAAACACTCCCATTAGACAAATTTTCCTACATGGACACAGAAAAACACACAGAGATTCCTTCAGAAAAACAAAAGGTAGGAATCTGTAACAAAGTTTGTTAAAATCCCTGCAATGTTTTTTTCTCAACAAAAGTGGAGTTACGCTTTAAAGCTTTACCATGCCCATATTATATGTAAAGGCGTTTCGAGCGTATTAATTCTGTAGTCTTCATTTAACCCTTTGGCTGCCAGAGTCTGTTTTGCATTTTTTCTTTCACCAGATGAGGTTGTGCCGAGTAAATAGATACCCAATGTGTCAAGCTTTAAATTTTGGTACCCTATATTATCCATAGGCCAAGCTTTAAAGGCCTTATAACCTGCACCTTGTGTTTTTCACCAACATAAGATGTGCATCAGTGCTGTAGTTTCGTGGTGGGATTTTTTGTCTTGTACCCACAGCCTATAATAGAGTAAATTTTCAAATTTTGGTGTTAGAAATTTTTATTTTTGTTCATACACAAGGCATTTAGCATGGCACTGCACAGATTATTGCATGACCTCTGTCTGTAGTCAGACAATTGACACTTCCAATTAAGAACATAAAGATCTCAGTTAGACCTCTTTCACACTGGGGCGCTTTTCAGGCATTTTAGCGCTAAAAATAGCACCTGTAAAGTGCCTCTCATGCCTTCCCAGTGTGAAAGCCCAAGTACTTTCACACTGGGGCAGTGCGCTTGCAGGACGGGAAAAAAGTCCTGCAAGCAACATCTTTAGAGCGGTTCAGGAGCGGTGTATACACGGTTCCTAAACCACCCCTGCCCATGAAATCAAGGGGCAGTGCTGCCGAAGCGCCTGCAAAGTGCTTTGGCAGCGGTTAAAAGTGCCCTGCTAGCGTCCGAAAAGTGTGAAAGTAGCCTTAAGTGTTTTGCGGGTAAGAGCTAAACAGTAAATAGATCCGACGCAGACACAAACATAGATGGCATGGGTTGGACGCTGTGTGACTCGAAACAAGAATTAGAACAGGGATAAGCGAGCTGAATGAATACATGGACAAAGGAAGATCCAGGAGAATCTCTGGATGCCACCAGGACAAATAGAGAGGGTTAACCTTCTGAATAGGGGCACACACAGCAATAAAAAAATCTGACAGCTGTTCTAGCCCCTCTTCACTCTTTTGAAAAAAGATTTGGTTTTAGTTATACTTTAAAGTGGACCTTTCCCCTCTTTCACTAATATTCACATCAGCGGGCAACTCTTAATGCTGACATGTAATTATAATACATTTTATTGATTAACCACTTCAGCCCCGGAAGGATTTACCCCCTTTCTGACCGGGCCATTTTTTGCGATACGGCACTGCATTAGTTTAACTGACAATTGCGTGCTCGATGCGACACTGTACCCAAACAAAATTTATGCCCTTTTTTCCCCACAAATAGAGCTTTCTTTTGGTGGTATTTGATCACCTCTGCAGTTTTTATTTTATAAATGTTATGTATGTTATAAACAAAAAAAGAGCGACAATTTTGAAAAAAACACAATATTTTTTACTTTTTGCTATAATAAATATTCCCAATTTAAAAAAAACAAAAACTAATTTTTTCCTCAGTTTAGGTCGATATGTATTCTACATATTTTTGGTAAAAAACATAGCAATAAGTGTATATTGATTGGTTTGCGCAAAAGTTATAGTGTCTACAAAATAGGGGAGAGATTTATGGCATTTTTATTATTTTTATTTTTTTTACTAGTAATAGCGGCGATCTGTGATTTTATTTACTCCGACTATTTATTCCGACTCCGACGTTGCGGCAGACAGATCGGACACTTTTGACACTTTTTTGGGACCACTGGCATTTATAAAGCGATCAGAGCTATAAATAGCAACTGATTACTGTATTATGCCGCGTACACACGATTGGAAAAAGCTCTGATGGTTTTCCCAACGGAATTCCGACAGGATTTCGCTCAAGCTGTCTTGCATACTCACGGTCACACCAAATTCTGACCTTTAAGAACGCGGTGACATACAACACGTACAACGGGACTAGAAAAAGGAAGTTCAATACCCAGTAGCCACTAGCTTCTATCTCGTAAATGAATCTAAGTGTGCGTGAGTTTTTGCGCATCGGAATTGTATACACACAATCGGAATTTCCAATAGAAACTGAGAAATGAGAACCAGCTCTCAATCTTTTGCTGGCGGAAATTCGGCCAGCAAAATTCCGATGGAGCATACACACGGTTACATTTTCCAATGAAAAGCTCTCATCAGTCTTCTGCTGGCCGAAATTCCGACCGTGTGTACGCGGCATAAATGCCACTGGCAGGGAAGGGGTTAATACTAGGGCGATCAAGGGGTTAAATGTGTTCCCTCAGTATGTTCTAACTGTGGGGGGATGGGACTGCCAAGAAGAGGAGACTGATCGGTGTTCCTATGTACTAGGAACACACAATCTGTCTCCTCCCCCCTGTCAGAACGTAGATTTGTGTGTTTAAACACACACATAGATCCTCGTTCTGGCTCTGTCAGAAGCGATCACATGTGCCCGGCGGGCCTGGGGTCCTGTCAAAGCCCATGCTGTCACAAGTGATGTTGTTCAACCCTTCTGATAGTAATAAAAGAGAAAAAAAATACAGTGTATTTTTTTTTTTTTTAAATAAAATAAATAATCCAATTAAAAAAATGTAATGTGATCCCAAAATGACCCCCCCACTGGTCAAATGCAAAGGTGAAATACATATGTACCGTATTTATCGGCGTATAACACGCACCAGCGTGAAAAAAAAAGGAAAAAAACTTACATTTAAATGCCCATCAATGCAGCCTTATCAGTGTCCATCTGAAGCCTTGTCAGTGTCATTTGCAGCCTTGTCATGCAGCCTGTCCGTCATGCAGCCTGTCTGTCATTGTCAGTGCATCGTTGTCCCCTCAGTGATAATGTCAGCTTTTATTTTTAAAAATGGCGCCGCCGAGATCCTGTGTATCTCGGCGGGGCACAGTAGTTCTCGGCGGCTTTTGCCCGCCTTCGGCCGTACTTGGCTTTCGGCCACCTTCGGCCGTACACGGCTTGCGGCCGCCTTCGGCCGTACTCGGCGGCTTTTTCCCGCCTTCGGCCGTACTCGGCGGCTTTTTCCCGCCTTCGGCCGTACTCGGCGGCTTTTTCCCACCTTCGGCTGTACTCGGCGGCTTTTGGCCGCCTTCGGCAGTACTCGGCTTTCGGCCGTAATCGGCGGCTTTCGGCCACTCTCAGCCCTTCTCGGCAGTTTTCCGAAAGCTGCCAAGAAGGGCCGAAGGCGGGTGAAAGCCACCGAGAACGGCCGAAGGCGGCCGAAAGCTGCGAGAAGGGCCGAAAGCTGCCCAGAGCCCAAAAATTGCGCAGAAATCGCGGAGGATCGGCGTATAACACGCACCCGTGATTTTCCCATGATTTTAAGGGGGAAAAGGAGGTGTTATACGCCGATAAATACGGTAGGTCACGCACGTACATGTAAATGGTGTTCACACCGCAATTATGACATATCATAGTGAATGTTATAGCGAGAGGAATAATTTTAGCACCAGAACTTTAAACTAGTAATCTGAAAAGCCTTATAAAGCATCACCTATGGGGATTTTTAAGTACCCTGTTTTACGATGTTCATCATCTTTTATATTTTACCAAACAATAGGGTATTATATTGTGTTTTTGTGCATTAAAATTCACTAAAGTATATTTTTTCCCTAAAAATTGCATTTGAAAAAACACCATTTTATTCTCTGAATAATCACCATTTTATTCTCTAGGGCACCTGGTTGAAAAAAATATATAACGTTTTTTAATAATTATCTATAAAAGAAACTTTTATAGAAAGTACATTTTTACACATATGTGAGAAGTGTCAGAATTGGCCCAGTGTTGAAGTGGTTAAGTTTGGCAGTTTATATTTTTTGGGGGGAGTTGGTATCTGGCTTTGACAGGTACCTGCTCCCATTTTTTGGTCAGATTGTTGCGGTGATCTGAGCCGAAGATTGCCCCCCCTCCCCTGCAGTCTTCTAGGACACGTCACAGGTTCCAGAAAGCCGTTGGACCATTCAACAAATCACAGTGCAGCTCGCACATGCTCAGTGGGAAGCTAGCTGTAAAGCCACAAGCAGCTGGCTTCCCAAAGTAAACCAGCGCCTGGACCTGCAGGTGTCCGAAGAGCCAGCTTGAGTGAGTACCGCGCTGGATCCCTGGACAGGTAAGTGTCCTAAACTAAAAGTCAGCAGCTACAGTATTTGTAGCTGCTGACTTAAAATTTTTTGTTTCTAGGTTGAAGAACCACTTTAAGATATGCTAAGAATAAATAAGCTGCCGTTATCTATAAGAATCTGTTCGTAGATTTATTATTTTTACAAGTGATTGTACATTTTTAATAACAAACATGCTATACTTACCGGCTCTGGGCAATGGTTTTGCACAGATCAGCCCCAAACCTTCTCTTTCGGGTTCCTTTCCCGGCGCTTCTGGCTCCCCCCCCTTTCTATGGGGGCACTCATGTGGGTTCTTTCAATAGACCAGGGTTTTTCAACCGGGGTGCCGCAAAGAGTCCTCAGGGGTGCTGCGGATACATCCCGATCTAAGCACTACTCTGTGTTAACGTCTGTGTAGTGCGACTCTGTGAGGAGAGAGAGAGCACAGGCCACATGGCTCTCTCCTCCTCCCGGCAGCCATATGTACTATTGCCAGCAAAGCAGAAAGCCACCCATCCACATCCTACCAACTGATGGCATAATTGGTCGTTAAAGACATATTGGGCAGCTCTACAGCTTTCTGCTTTGCCAGCAATAGTACACATAATTGCAGGGAGAAGGAGAGAGTCATGCGAGCTGTTCTCTCTTTCTCCCCGCACTGCACGGGAGTTAAGCACAGCCCACATTTGTGCTGGGAGGGGGGATTGGAGCGGGGTTTGTGCTAGGAGGGGGGAGGGACTTAGGGGGAAGGGATTTGGGAGAATTGTGCTGGGAGAGGGGATGGGGGGGATTGGAGTAGGGTTTGTGCTAGGAGTGGGGATTTGGGAACAGGGGGATATGTGCTGGGGTGGGAGGTTGTGCTACAAGGGAAGATTTGGGGGGTTTGGACCAGCAAGGGCACAAACCATTTCTTAGAGGGGGCAGGGTTTACTTCAAAGTCAGGAATAAGTCAGGGCCTCTCTGTGCACCTAGGACTAGTACGCAGAATTAGAGAGTTATCAAATGTACATACACTCGTACTTCTTGTTTGACCATATTGATGTATCTAGCAGGTTCACGTTAAATGGATGCACAGCCATTATAGTATTTTGCAAAGCAGATAATCACCCCATGGTTAAATTAACCCTATCATTTTGAGAACAACAGTCTATTCCTGCAACAATGTGGGAAGATTAAAAAAAAAAAAAAAAGCAGTCGATATCTAATTTCTGAAGACCACGGAGATTTGACAGGCATTCTGGTTGCCTCTATCTTCTTTTCATGTTACCGTGGCAAATAATTAGAAATTGTTCATGATAAATCCTATGTCTCTTCACTCCGGCAGCCAGTTGTTATGGAAATCAGATGCAATCAATGCCAAGGGACACTGTTGATATTTAGCATTAATTGCCGTCGTTATGTAGAACAGAACATTTGGAATTTGCATAACTCTCTGCTTCACGGCGTTTGTGAGATAGCGAGACTCCTCGGGACCCAATGGGGGTCAGTCGGTGATGACTGCGCTAAGTACTGAAGCCGATGGCTGTAAAAAAACAGGGCCAAAGGCTGTGATTGAGAGATGGGTATTACAAGCTCCCTCTGCACTGTGGGCACCAAATTGGCACACAAGTGTTTTTAATAAACAGAAATGTGATAATTATGTAGAGCCCCTTATTACCTCGAGGATGCTAACACAAAGGTGTTTTTGATTTTCAGAAACTTTCAAACATTTTCAGATAATATGTCTTTTAAGACAGTTTTCAATCGCAGTTGTGTTAGATCTCCATATTCACAGGTATTCTTCTCTGTCCAATGGTTGGTCTGTTGAAGGTAGGTTATATTTAATGTTACCACCCAGTATTGCACTAGAACTAATGAACTTGGCCCTTGCAAATGACTTCAGATCCAGGTAAACCTTTCCTCTCTCCTCCCATTCCCCAGACACCAATGCCCATCACCCTATCATAGAAATCCACAAAGATGAAAAATACTACTTGCTACTGTACTTTCATAGGGCCATTATTGTGCAGTTCAACAATGTGCAGTGTATGCATTATAGCATGAATTTTCATTTATGCATGTAAAAAACACATCTGCCCCTTAACACACCAAAGCATATGTAAGAAAAAATATGCAATCTTTGTGGACATTGAACACGTTTTGAGTGAGGACGTTTTGAAACCCAGGGTACCCTTACAGTTCTCCGACAAGCTGTTGGAAATTTACTGGCCCTTAAAGGATAAATTAATATTAATGAGTGGAAAGCCTTCTGTGTGTCAAGTTTATATCTCTCCTTCGCTGAGGAGCTAACATTGGCTAACCGTAAAAAATTGGATCACGTTCAAGACCCTTTGCCTCACCCACAAATGTGTGCATAGAGAAGCTCCGCAATACCTAATGGAGAAAATAAATCATTACACACCAAACCGCAGTCTTAGATCAGCCAACAAAAACCTCCTCCTTGTGCCCAAAGCCCGGGATAAATCCAAGGGGGATTGGAGATTCGCTGTCCAAGGGCCTCGGCTATGGAATGCTCTACCAATCAACATCCGCCTGGAAGAAAATCACCTGGCTTTTAGGAAAAAATTCAAGACCTTCCTCTTTTAGCAGATGATCAAAGCTCGCCACAGCGCCTAGAGGCGATTCAGTTCGCATTGTGCGCTATACAAGTATTTCATTCATTCATTCAAGTTTCTGTGGTAGTGAGCACTTGTAGAATGCCAACTTGGGGTTCACCAGGGTGTGGAGTCTAAGCCTCAGCCTGCTTCTTCACCAGGGACCTTGATGGTGGGAATGGACTTACAGCAAACTAGAATCAGGTTGCGGCCCCCAGGTATGTCCAGCTGATGATACAGAGACCACTCCATAGTTGGCAACATTGTAAAAAAAAAAATTTGGGATGCTTTTTTGGCAGTAGGGGGAGTCGTGGTATAATTAGGGGATGGGGCATGCGTTTATAGGTGTGGCATAGGAAAAGGTAAAAATACGGCAAAGCGCGCCGCGGCAAGATGTGGGCGGGGTTTATGTAAAATAATGGGTGTGGCTTCCATGGGGCGTGGATCAAAGGGGTGTGGTTAGAGTCTGAGATGAATGCGGGATGGAGAGGGAAAGGAGGGGGTGGGGGAGAGGGAAACGAGGGGGGAGAGGGAAAGCAGCCCCCCGATCCTACACCACAATAGCAATATGTGTTTTCCAGAGTTTGACAATCAGCAGATAAAGATACTCCAAATACCTGGTGTTGGCGCTTCAATCATCCCGGCGCCATGATTGTTATGGTGTCAGGATGATTGAAGCGCATTATTTCTATTATTACATTGTAATATGAAATGAAGTCATTCAACTCACCATAATGCAGAAACAGTGTGAGCCATGAGCGCGTCACTAGCCATGTTGCCTGCCACCAGATGCCATCAGGTGTCCCAAGCGGAGTTAGTCCTTACATCAGGTGCCCCATCAGAGGTACCTTCCTCACATCTGTGTCCATCAGCGAAACCCCTCCTTACATCTGGTGCCCCTCTGACATCCACAGACCGCCCCCCCCACATCCACAGACCGCCCCCCCCACATCCTGCACAGATCTGCCCCCACATACTCCACAGACTGGCCACCACATCTCCAGACTGGCCCCTGATATCCACAGACTGGCCTCGACATACCACTGGCCCCCGACATCCACAGACTGGCCCCCGACATCCACAGACTGGCCCCCACATCCACAGACTGGGGGTGGGTGGCGCCACAGGTACTCTATTGAAGATCAACTTCTGGTCTTCTTAAAAATGGCGGCCGGGGGGAGACATTGTCTCCGCCGGCCGTGGAACTCTAGCGGCTGGCGGCAAAAAAACGGGAAATTCAATTTCCCAGGACAAACCGAATTTCCCGGGACAAAATTAATTCGGGACAAATGTCCTAATCCCGGGAATGTCCCGGGAAATTTGGGACAGTTGGCAACTATGAAGTTGAGGTTGATACACCAGAAGGAATTTGCTCAGGCTACACAAGCTGCACTGAGCATGTTTTATATAGGGAAGCAAACTGGGAGGTGGGCCAGGAAGTGATCAAAGGGAAAGGAATATAAACCCACAGTATAAGAGGTGATGCCTATAGGTGAACCAAACAACACATGTGAATAGAATTACAGGCCTAGCTGAACCACTACATCAAAGAGCTAAGAATTTCAGAGGCAGGAACTGCAGGCTAAACATGTCTGTGGACTTTCCATGGACTTTTATAGCACCATCGACTAAGCATCTCGGCCATCCCCCCTTCTGGTCATGTTCACCAGCTGAACCAGCTCACCAGCTGAACATACTAACTTTACCTCTACTCCCCCACTGCCCCATTTAGTGGAACTGCAGAAAAATCTTGGTACTTCTGGGTATGGAGGAGTATGGTACTAACATCATGTAGCCTATAGTGGGCCAATCAATTCTCTCCCAAGGGGAGTCCATAGCTCAGTGTGCACTATGACTCCAGTGAATTGTAGTTTACCAAGGGCTAAACAGTTACAGTAGGAGGCAAAATGAGGGAGGTCTGCATTAAAGTGAGCCTGGATGGGCAAAGCTTGGGGTCACTTTAAAGGGTTTTTCCTCTTTCAGCTAAAACATGGAAATACCCCCATTGGCTCCAGATGTAGACCTTCAGCTCATAAACTGGTCTAAGACTGTTTCAGAAGTTGGGAATGTTCCTTTTCATTGTAACACAGTTCAGTTTAGTTTTTGTACTGCATCAACCCCTGGTTTTGGGAAGTACCCAGTGGGATGGTGGTCGTAGGGGGTATTTCTTCACAGTACTCTGACTCGTTAGCATTGAGATCTAGACTGCCTTAAAGCTAAATTCACCTTTTTGAAAAAAATTATAAATTATAAAAATTATTTTTGCAGGAAAAAAATTTGCATTTTTTTTTCAGAGGAGACCCACAATAAATGGATCGTAGGCTCCTACAGACACTACCTCAAGCTTACTTGACCTGCCCTTCATACAGGCTGTCAGTTTGAAAGCTAGAGGAAGTGTCAATGAACTACAAGGTTTCGTTGGGAGATGGGACTTGGAGTTTCTTCATTCAAAAAGTCATGTGAATGAATGACGCAACTGTGTGGGTGGAGCAGAGGATATATATATTTTGGGGGATTGTAAGGGTTAACAGCTTTTAATGTTTTTTTCTATAAGGTTTTTCTGCAGAGGTTTGACAGGCTCCCTGCTTGGTCAGAGCTAATTTGCTAATTGCAGCCCATTATCCATGGATGCAGCAGTGTGTGGGAGGGGCTTAAGGCCCCCTAGTGGGGACACTGTGAAACAGCGCTCGCTAATGCCTGTAACACAGGTCGAAGCTACGGTCATGTGAATTCAGCATTAGGGTGATGCTCCAGACTTAGAAGTGAGCAGGCAAAATAGCACAGTTAACACTTTGTAATCAGTGGCCACACTCCTCAACACAAATTCAGTTAGAGATTACCTTTCCCCGGGTGTGAAGCATTTGTGAGCTGGTACCACCAAGCTTGTTCCGGTCTACCGCAACTCAACAGTCCTGTCACCTCACTCCCACTGACAATGTTCTGTATGTTCTGTTAGATACAGGAAATACATTTCTGTGTAACTCCATGCTTGTTCTCCTCCCATAATTTTCCTCTCTCCATGACTCCAGGCTAGGTCCCTAGGTAGTCTGTGCAGTGAGCCCAGTCCCACTATGTGGGGAGCCGATCGCTAGTGAAGGGTGTTACCCATTTCCTGTCTGGTTGACTGGATTAGCAAGTGAAACAAATAATAAATTCATGAGCAATGGCACGCTAGCCTCAATTAAGACAGCTTTTCTGCTCATTAGACCAATGTACTGTATCTTCTCTAACGTCTCAGTTCTTAGTTGTTCTTTTGATACACCTTACATGCACCCCTATGAAGACTTCAGATCAAGCAATTTATATGAACAATAACCATCTTTTATTGAGGTAATTAAATGAGACATTTGTGCAGTCCATAACTGGCAGTAAATCCACACAGGTAGCCCAAGTCCACAGGCTACTACCCCATTGGGAACTCCGACTGGGCCCCCCCAAGGGGTGGTCCAATTTGACAGAGTAACAGCTACATTTTGGCAGACTTTCCTCTAACCCAGTGGTTCTCAACCTCAGTCCTCAAGTACCCCCAACAGACATGTTTGCAGGTTTTCCTTTATCTTTACACAGGTGCTTTAAATCAAAGTCAATGGCTTGGTATTTTGGACAGCTATTTTATCTAAGAGAAATTCCCAAAACATGGCCTGTTGGGGGTTCTTGAGAACTGAGGTTGAGAACCACTGCCCTAACTGACCTTCTCTGGCAATAATAAGCCCCTATTTATAAGAAATGATCTGTAGGGGGCAGTCACATTCCTGAAAAGAGTGGGAAAACCTGGCCAGCAGTGTTCATCAACAAAGGACACAAGCTAATACGTTTACATTGTAACAAATGGCCTTTACACACAAATACAGTTGAAATGAGCAAACTTAGAGCACATACCCCAATCGAAGAAGAACCTTTAAAAACAAAGGGCATTTTGGGAAACACCTGCTTAGATGGGTTTGTCAGATCTCTGCAGAAAGACTACTGTTTCCACATAAGGGTCCTTCTATTAAGCATTCTGGCAGGGGACAGGCTTTTCTACTCAGCCTGTCGTTGTTTACTAAATAAAATAAATTATAACACTTTGCACACCTTTTATTTGGATGCATACTAAATGCATTTAGCTGATGTAAACTGAAAGTTCAGTTGGGCTTTAAAATTACAGCTGCCCAAAAGGAAAAGGATGTTCTCGTAATGCTTTTGTAATGACTGTAAAAATGCTGATGTATGCTTTTATCGCTCCTGTAAGTCTAGTATTTTGCTCTCACATCCTGCCAGTGAAATCTGCTTCCAGTGTCACTTTGTCTGCTGGCAGTGAACTGGTAAAATGGTCAGCAGCTTATTTCCATTAGTTTGTTTATTAAGCCATCTTTGGAAGCTGCAGGGTTACACGAAAGCATGATACGTAATAAGTAAGTAGCTGGAGAAAAGCTTCCTCCCCACAATGCTATGCAGCTCCCTCTTGGCCTGTTTAGGGCTGATCTTAGCCGTGTCAGTAATTACTATTCTGATGGCTTGCCCCTGGAAAGCTCTCGCTCGTACCTGTGGGGACAGAGAATCCATTTTCCAGGCGCCGGGGAGTCGGAGGCAGAGGCTGACGCCAGTGAGGGGAAGGGGAAGATGATTAATATGTCTTCTACATTCACTGCCTCATCGCTTGTCCTGGCCTTACCAGTAATTCCTGTCCCCTGTGGATCCACCTTGATCACACATAATGGAGGCAGATTGAAAGTTTGAAGACACAGGCCTCTGTCTTTCTCTTGGAATTGACATTTTTCACTCACGTTAAATGAGTTTTTGGCTTCCTGCTCCTACCTTCCCCACAGATTATATTATATTACAGCCTTTCTGTGTTTACACAACAGCGCACATGTCAGCAGTCGTTATATATACAGTCTCTCAAAAAAGTAAGTACACCCCCACATTTCTGTAAATATTTTATTATATATTTTCATGTGACGACACTGAAGAAATGACACTTTGCTGCAATGTAAAGTAGTGAGTGTACAGCTTGTATAACAGTGTAAATGTGCTGTCCCCTCAAAATAACGTGTAGCACCCTGGAGTTTAGACAGGGTTGCTCCTTACAAATTTACTTGCCAGAAATAGTTATCCTGGTTGATTGTTAGAGATTATTGATTTCTCCCTAAGTTTGGCCTTGTTGCACTTTTCTTTTCTACCACTAGTTGACTGGGTACTTGGTGGTACTAGATACGAGAAGGGCAACGCAAGGTCAGGTTATGTGTATATGGGGTATCTCAGCCAATGGGCAGGGGTTTTCTTGAATCCCTTAGCCTGCTGGGAGAGCCTATATTTTCAGGTGAAGCCAGGTGATCTATGTTCTGAGCCAACTGGACATGTGTTGTATTGCCCAGGCTGCTAGGTCAGAGATTGGGTCTATCCCGGGCACATCTTGCTGCTAGACTGTCTGGGGGCCTATCCAGAAACAAGAGAGCAGGGCAGAGTAGGGGTTGCAGCTTGCAGTTCAACCAAAAGTGACCGTTCTGCCACCCAGAGAACCTGTCGTGGCCGGAGGTAGAAGGAAAGCTGTTGCAACTAAGGGACCAACCACCTTGTTACCAGGGACTACAGTGAGTAACTGAAGCAATTACCGGAGCAGTATTCTCACCAACCGGGGATGGTGAAGAATTGGGAACTTTCAGTGGGTATCAAGCCAGGAACCCAGCCGGCGGAGGAGACGCTTGCAGAGCAGCCTTGTGTGTCATCAAGCCAGGGACTGAGCAGGCCAGTGGGGTGACGCTTGAGAGGTATCTTGAGTGCCAAGCTAGGGACCCAGCAGAGAAGCGCTGGGTGACCCTTGAGGAAGACACTACCGTAAAGATTGGAGGAGCTTGATGGATTCAGTGACAGTGAATCAGTGGGTCTGGTGAGAGAACGGGAGCTCAGTGGGCTGAAGAACTACAAAGAGTGATTGTTGAATAGAAAGGAACTGCTGAGCTTTGTGTTAGGAACTGTTAAAGACTGTTGCCATAGGAGACAGTATTCCTGCACATGCAGATGTGGCGTCTTGCTGGATGCCTTTCCTTGTATGGTTGTCCTCCTATAGAAGTCTCAGGGTCTGCCAACTGAACTTGCAACTACCTAAGGGTGTGCTGGCCCTAAACCTTTTCCCCCCAAAAGTTTATTAAGAGAAATAAACTCAGGAAAAGATTTGGGAGCAATTCCCCCAGAGGTGGGATTTTTAGGCAGCAGAATTAAGGGTCAAATCAATTTTGTAAATATTCCAAAGTTTATTGATAAAAAAGAAATATAGACATAGGGATTAAAAATGTAGAGAAATAAACTCAAGTATTCAAGATGTGTCTGGTGCTCAATGACTTTAATCTTCTTGCACCCACCATGCCTCACAACCTACTATGCACAAAAGGATGTCAGCTGTCCCTGGCCCTGGAGGTTCTCATTAGACCGAAGGAGGCCTGGGACCTTGCTACAAACGCAACACACAGCCATTAAAGTCTAAAACGCTGGCAACAAAAGTGAGTTACACCCCTAAGTGAAAATGTCCAAATTGGGCCCAATTAGCCATTTTCCCTCCCTAGTGTCATGTGACTCCTTAGTGTTACAATGTCTCAGGTGTGAATGGGGAGCAGGTGTGTTAAATTTGGTGTTATTGCTCTCACTCTCTCATACTGGTCACTGGAAGTTCAACATGGTACCTCATGGCAAAGATCTCTCTGAGGATCCGAAAAAAATAACTGTTGCTCTACATAAAGATGGCCTAGGCTATAAGAAGATTGCCAAGACCCTGAAACTGAGCTACAGCACAGTGGCCAAGACCATACAGCAGTTTAACAGGACAGGTTCCACTCAGAACAGGCCTCGCCATGGTTGACCCAATAAGTTGAGTGAGTGCACGTGCTCAGCGTCATATTCAGAGGTTTCCTTTGGGAAATAGACATATGAGTGCTGCCAGCATTTCTGCAGAGGTTAAAGGGGTGGGGGGGGGGGGGGGGGTCAGCCTGTCAGTGCTCAGACCATACTCCGCACCTGCATAAAATTGGTCTGCGTGGCTGTCGTCCCAGAAGGAAGCCATTTCTAAAGAACCAGGTAAGGAGTACAAAGACAAGTGTGTCTTGCCTACAGTCAAGCATGGTGGTGGGAGTGTCATGGTCTGGGGCTGCATGAGTGCTGCCAGCACTGGGAAGCTAAAGTTCATCGAGGGAACCATGAATGCCAACATGTACTGTGATATATTGAAGCAGAGCATGATCCCCTCCCTTCGGCGACTGGGCCGCAGGGCAGTATTCTAGCATAACGACCCCAAACACACCTCCAAAACGACCACTGCCTTGCTAAAGAAGCCGAGGGTAAAAGAGATGGACTGGCCAAGAATGTCTACAGACCTAAACCCTATTGAACATCTGTAGGCCATCCTCAAATGAAAGATGGAGGAGCACAAGGACTCTAACATTCACCAGCTCCGTGATGTCATCATGGAGGAGTGGAAGAGGACTCCAGTGGCAAGCTGTGAAGCTCTGGTGAACTCCGTGTCCAAGAGGGTTAAATGGAAAATGGTGGCCACACAAAATATTGACACTTTGGGCCCAATTTGGACATTTTCACTTAGGGGTGTACTCACTTTTATTTAGACATTAATGACTGTGTGTTGAGTTATTTTGAGGAGACAGCAAATTTACACTGTTATACAAGCTGTACACTCACTACTTTACATTGTAGCAAAGTGTCATTTCTTCAGTGTTGTCACATGAAAAGATATAATAAAATCTTTACAAAAATGAAAAATGTGAGGGATATACTCACTTTTGTGAGATACTGTATCTCACACAGTATGGCTTGGATCCATACTGTGTGTATATATATATATATATATTGGGTTGGACAATGAAGGACAGGCTTTGGCAGGGACGGTTTGATGACGCAGACAAGGTGAAAGTGGGTGTGATTGAGTGGGTACAACCGTGCACACCTGAATTGTTTTTAAAGTGGATTCGAGAGTTGGGTTCAAATGCATTGCTTTTGATGGAGACTACATTGAGTCGTCCCTTTGTATAGAGGAAGAGTTTGAAAGACCTACTGTACGTAAGTCAATAAAAAAGTTATGTCCACATTTTCATTACTTTCTGTTCAGCCATTTTGTGTGTGTGTGTGTGTGTGTGTATGTATGTATATATATATATATATATATATATATATATATATATATATATATATATATACAGTATACAGTGGTGTGAAAAAGTGTTTGCCCCCTTCCTCATTTCCTGTTCCTTTGCATGTTTGTCACACTTAAGTGTTTCGGAACATCAAACCAATTTAAACAATAGTCAAGGACAACACAAGTAAACACAAAATGCAATTTGTAAATGAAGGTGTTTATTATTAAAGGTGAAAAAAAATCCAAACCATCATGGCCCTGTGTGAAAAAGTGATTGCCCCCTAAACCTAATAACTGGTTGGGCCACCCTTAGCAGCAACAACTGCAACCAAGCGTTTGCGATAACGTGCAATGAGGCTTTTACAGCATCCTGGAGGAATTTTAGCCCACTCATCTTTGCAGAATTGTCCTAATTCAGTTACATTAGAGGGTTTTCGAGCATGAACGGCCTTTTTAAGGTCATACCACAACATCTCAATAGGATTCAGGTCAGGACTTTGGCTAGGCCACTCCAAAGTCTTCATTTTGTTTTTCTTCAGCCATTCGGTGGTGGACTTGCTGGTGTGTTTAGGATCATTGTCCTGCAGATCACACAAACAGATGGCAGACACCTTTGACAAAGTCGAATGACGAAACCGGTCAGGGATTGGCTGTACGGCGACCGGAAGTGATGCTTATGCAGGCTGTTACTGGGACAATACACAAACACAATACACAAACGAAGGAATAGAAGCCCTGTTACAAGTACACACAGTGATTCAGGTATTTGCCTGGCTAATGTAAACAGCTGAATAGGGCTGGTGGTGTCAAGTGTCTGCCATCTGTTTGTGTGATCTGCCACAAGTATCAGCTATGCTTGGAGATTTTTATTGTGGAGAATGCTGAATGTTCACTGCATCTGCCAAATGAGATACTGTTTTTAAATGTGAATAAATTGAAAATTTGAGAAGATCTACTCGATGTGGAGCTTATCTTTTTCCATGTGCTGCTGCTGCTGCTGACGTATGGAGGTGTAATATGAAGTGAATGTGTACGTCCAACACATAGAATCACTGTCTTTATACTATTGGAAGACGGGATCGTATAATCTGAAGTGGTTGTGCTGATAAGGTTCTTTCTTGAGGAATTTCTGGTGAGTTTAACCCCCTGTGGGAGTGTGGAGCACCGTGTGGAGGAATTAGTGTGAAGTGCACCTATTTTTCTACCATTTCTCACTGGAGTCACTCACTGCGGCCCCCTTTGCTTTGGACTTATTCACTTCCTTAAATCTTCTGTTGCATTCAGAGCACTGGAATTGTTGGACTGATTATTTGAGTCTGATTGATTAATCTTACTGATCAAATTATTCTGGTTATTCACATGTTATGTCTTAATATAGAAAAAGTTATTGTGTTGATGACACAGAACTGATAGAAGCGCTGCTTGGATTATTATTGTTTTCATCATTTACCTCTGTAAAGTGTGAATTATTAATAATCAATTTGTCTATGTTTATGTATATTTTTTAAGTAGCTGCTGTCTCAGGTGTAAACCTGTCCATTTGTCTATTATTATTTTTTCCTTTTCTTTTTACATTGAGCTTTTAAACCATTTAGCGCCGAGGTGAGAGAAATAGTGGGAGCGCGCTTGTTTTTTAAAATTATTTTTTTCTCTCTTATTGTATATATATATATATATATATATATATATATATATATATATATATATATATATATAAAAAGCTGGCAATTATTGGATTTCAAGGAGCGGGCCGGCGTGTCCTTAACAACTGATGACTGATTCAGCTCTCAGTGGGGTTCCCCAGTAGAGATGGGCCAAACACCCCCCCTGTTCAGTTCGCACCAGAACTCCTGAACAGGAAAAAAGTTCTGGCCCGATAGGCAAACCCCATTGAAGTCTATGGGAACTTGAGAAATCAAAAGTTCCCATAATGAAGACTTATTTGCAAGTAATTGGCCATAAAAAGTGTATGGGAGTCCAGGTACTGCCTTGAGGTGATATGTATCAATGCAAAAATATTTGTTTAAAAACATAGTTTTTACAGGAGCAGTGACTTTAATGATGCTTAAAGTGCAACAATAAAAAATGAAAAAATCCTTTAAATATAGTGCCTGGGGGTCCCCTAAGTCTGCCTGTAAAGTGATACATCTGTAGCATGTATAGAACATGCTGCAGCAAAAATGAAATTTCTAAAGTTCAAAAAATGCATGAAATGACAATACCATTTCTGGCAATAGAAAAAAGTTTTAAAAATGGGGTGGGGTCCCACCCAGTCCATATTAGGCCCTTCGAGCCTGGTATGGATTTTAAGGGAGGCCCCACAACAAATTATTTTTTTAAAATGGCATGGAATCCCCCAAAATCCATACCAGACCCTTAACTGAACCATACCAGGCCACATGCTCTCAACATGGAGGGCTGAGTACACCTTCCGATAAGCCCTCTGCCTGCAGACCCCCCCCCCCCCAACCACAGCCCAGGGTTGTGGGGGTCTGTGGGTAGAGGGCTTATCAGAATCTGGAAGCCCCTTTTAAGAAGGGACCCCCAGATCCCGGCCCCCCCCTCTTAGTGAATGGGTGAGTATGGGATACAAATACCCCATACCTATTTACCAAAAAAGTGTCAAAAAGTTAAAAAAAAACTGACAGATTTTAACAAATCCTTTATTAATAAATAAAAAAAACATGTCCCCCCATGTAGATCATTACCCACATCCGCCACCATCGCTGACCCAAAAATGAAATAAAATCGCGCCGCTGTAAATGAAGGCAAACTGCCAAATGGCCGGCTTGCCGTTTCACAGTTCTTATATAGGTAAGGGTGGGGCCACCTGGCGATGTCGCTTTTTGACACCTCCCCGTTGTGCCATCACTGACCCAGCATGCACCAGTTGGTGAGGTCACATGGGGGCCGGTGCCACCAGGTGACGTCACAAGGTGGCTCCGCTACTTTTATAAGAACTGTCAAACAGCAAGCCAGCCATTCGGCAGTTTTTCTGCAGTTTTCCTTCACTGAGTTTTTTTTTTTTTTCATTTTAGGGTCTACATCTACAAAGGAATTGTCAAAAACCTACTGTTTTTATTTATTTTGACACTTTTTTGGTGAATAGGTAGGGGTACAATCGGCATTCATGGGGGGAGGGGATCTGGGAGCCCCCTTGTTAGAGGGGGCTTCCAGATTCCGATAAGTTCCCCACCTGCAGACCCCCACAACCACAGCCCAGGGTTGTGGGGAGGAGCCCTTTGTCCCCATCAACATGGGGACACGGTGCTTTGGGGTGGGGGGGGCTCGCTTCCCCCCTTTCCTGACCTGCCAAGCTGCATGGGTCTGGTATGGATTTTGGGGACCCCACTCCATTTTTTGTGTGATGGGGCTAGACCCGAAGGGTTTGGTATGGATTGGGGTGGACCCCCATGCTGTTTTTCTTTTTTTTTTACTATTTCTACAAAAAAGTATTTTTTTTATTCATTTGTCAGCTGAGAATCCCATTCACAGCTGATGACTCATCATTTGTTAAGGACGCTGTGACTGGTTCCCGACCCCGCTCCTTAACAACCAGATTTTACTGCGCCCCTGATTGGACAAAGCTTTGGCCGAACAGGGTGCAGAATGCACTGTGGAGCGTGAAGTGCATTGCAGGGTGTTTGGCAGGGCGAACACCGACTGGACACCCTGCAAATTCATGTGTTCCCCAAATGGGGCGAACAGCCAATGTTTGGCCCGAATTAATACTGGTATGTCATAGAATTTTGCATATAGACAAGGTGCTGTTGCATGTAAATCTGACTTCCTGAAAATTAAAATTAAAATTTTAATTATCATGATATAAAATAATCGATTTGGGGGTCTTTTGGTGGGCGTGATTTTTTTTGGGGGGGCATTTCATTCTTGCACCCAGGCAGCACAATGTCTTAGGCCAGACCTGAATCCGATGTTAGTATAGTGATCTCCTGTGATGTTCTGTTGTGTTCTGTTGGCTGAGAGCACTGATCAGGAGCTAGCTGACAGACCTTTTTTGGTCATGCCCCTTCGACAGAAGCCAACTGAATGGCTGGCTTCTGTCGGACCAACTGCAGTACACATGGGCCGAATGTTGGCTGGTTTCTATTGAACTGGCTGATGCTCATGTGTACGGAGCTTAAGGGGCTGTGCCAGCTGCTCATCAAGAGTGCCAAACTAAGCCCGTCCTTTCTGTCCATCTGCTCTATTTATAGAGGTCATTATTACAGCTTCTATTAATAAAACATAATCTATGAATGGAGGATGGGCGGATGATTGAAAGGTCTGCCCCCTCCATTCATAAATACTATTTCATTCGTAGATGGTATAGTAAAGGCTTCTATCAATGGTGGATCTAGATGGAAAGGACGGGCATAGTCGCAGCACCATAGTTTCTGTTAACACCCACCACACCAGAAGATAATGATGGTGGGGGTGCAGCAGAGAAAGAATTTGGTAGAAGGACCCAGCAGCACAAGGGACATACAGCATCTCACTGAAGGCAAGTAATGTAATTTTTTTTTTGTTTGTTTGTTTTAGGTACATTTAGGTTTTTACGCCAAGATATGGTGGACATGCAATATATGTAACCACAGATCTGAGCCAGGAAACTAGGATAACCCATCCCTCTAGCTGAGATATCCCACAAAAAAAAAAGAAACACCAGAGCGTATTGGCATGTAACTAAATTGTCACATATTCTGCAAAGTAATGTTAGTCTTAGTTATAAGCTCTTATGTATTAATGGCAAAAAGTGCAATATTCGGTTCAACCCCATGTACAATATGAGAAGGATGGCTAGCAGGAAAAGAGAGGGATCATGGAGTTTTCATCAAACCGAGTACAGAAGTCATAAATAACAACTTTCCAGTGAATAAAATATATTTACTGCAGTTGATGGTTTAGGGCACAGTTCAAGCACAAAATCTTGTTAGCTGCAAAGTCTTTGTACAGATTCTAACATATATCAAAATGCCTGTAGTAAAAAATAAATAAAAAAAGGGTACAACACAGCAAAGTCATTTTTGGGAAGCCAATGTTAAAGTATATGTAAATCCAGTCACTAAAATCTCATGCAACCATTACCATGCTTTACTATAGCTTAACTGCAGACAAACAGGCAAAATACATGTATGAGAGCTGTTTAACCTGTCACTGGACTTGTGTTTCTGTACATCCACTCCTAAAATGTACAATGCTCTGCCACCCAGTGCAGTCTTGTCTGGCAGAGACTTGATCTTTCTCTACTGCAAAAAATTATAAAAAAAAATTGTTTGGTTATAGTGTTGCATGACGGTGTAATTGTCATTCAAAGTGTGACAGCGCTGAAAGCTGAAAATTGGCCTGGGCAGGAAGGGAGTAAAAGTGCCCAGTAGGCAAGTGGTTAAAGTAAGATCAAAAGTTGTTTCCAATATTTTTAAATCTTCACCTCTTATTAACCACTTGCCGACCGCCTACCGCATATTTACTGCTTCAGGTCGACTTTATTGCGCAAAATTACACACCTGTGCGTCATTGCATGCAATAGCCACTGGGTGGCGTGCACGCTCCACCGTAGGCGTGAACATTCGCTAATTGGATGTAGGGGATGTCAATTAGCGAGTCTGGTGGACCCGGTGTCCACCAGGTACCCGCGATCATTCTCGGGAGAGGCAGAACGGCTACCCGCCTATGTAAACAGGCAGTGCTCTGTTCTGACAGGGAAGAAGATGGAGATCTTGTGTTCCTGCTAAGCAGGAACACCAATCTCTGTCTTCATCCAGTCAGAGCAACCCCAACACAGTTAGCAAGCCACCCCTAGGGACACACTTAACCCTTTGATAGCCCCTGATGTTAACCCCTTCCCTGCCAGTGTCATTAGTATTAGTGTCACTAGTCCCAAAAAAAGTGTCAGAATTGTCAGTTCGGTGTCCGATTTTGTCTGCCGCAATGTTGCAATCCAACTAAAAATCGCTGATTACTGCCATTCCTAGTAAAGAAAAAAAAAAATTCCATTAAAATATGCCATTGTTTGTACACGCTATAACTTTTGCGCAACCCAGTCAATATGCACTTATTTATTTATTTATTTTTACCAAAAATATGTAGCTGAATACATATTGGCCTAAATTAATATAGAAATTAGATTTTTTTACATTTTATTATTGTTTTTTTTTTTTGTTTTTTTTTTTACTTATGCTCTTTTTTTGTTTATAGCGCAAAAAATAAAAGATGATCACATACAACCAAAAGAAAGCTCTGTTTAAGGGAGAAAAAGGACATACATTTTATTTGGGTACAGCATCGCACACAACTGCGCAATTGTCAGTTAAAACAACGCAGTGCCTTATCACAAAAAATGACCTGGTCAACAAGGGGGTAAAACCTTCCGGGGCTGAAGTGGTTAAAGTAACACTTCAAGGGCTCAAGGGTACCTGGGAATCCTACTGCTAAGTTAACTGATGCCAACAAAACTAGGCCCTAAATTGTGTGTATGGCTGTGATAGGGACTTCAGACTTGTGAATGTTTTTTCATTATTCTCTCTTTTTTACAGTTTTTACTTATTTAATTAATATTTTTTATATATTATTATTTTACAAACTATAATTGTTGATAATATTATATTCATACATCACTCTTTGGATTTGTATCCCTATTGACCTTAAAAGGGGGTCCCAGGGAACCCCAGAGACACTTTGGCCTTTTTACTTTCTCCAATATCAAATAAAATTGATCTGCACAAAATCTTTTGGACTTGCAATCTTCTGCTGCTGCATTCACATCTGAACAGAACAATTTTCAGGCGTTTTCAGATGATTTTATTTGAGCATTTTTGCACATACAGGTGTTTTAGAAGCATATTTCAAGTGTTTTGCATGTGTATTCAATCTTCAAGCATTTTTGTTTTAGCTAATGGAAAGTTTTAGGGGGTGAGACCGGTTCTTACAGGCTAAAAAAAAAACACCTGAAATACTTAATTTAAGCATTTACAGGCATTCCCATTGAAGTCTATAGGGGCAAAAATCTGCCTTAAAAGTAGCTCATGCAGCTTTGGGGGCATCCGGTGTCAAGCTATACTGTAGTTGCCTGAGTGTTCATATGTAAATGACCACCATTCAATTACTCTACATGGAGTTTTGTTTCTTGATAGTTTTCAATTTCAAGCTACAAAATGCTCAGCTGTGGCCTTTCCTCTGCCACACTAAAAGTGTAAGCGCTAAATGAATGAGTACAATCATTTTAAACTTGCCTTACAAAATTATATTTAAGATTCTTTTTTTCTGGGCTGCATTCCAAAAGTCAAATATATACAACCATGTTTCCTGATACAGAGGGCTTGTAATTAGCAATGACATAATCAGAAGAATAGGTTTCTTTTCTTTTTTTTCACTTCTTTTTTGCTTCTTTACTACCTAGTCACAGGCTGGGAAGGCCCTTGATCCATCACTGCACTAAAGAAAAGTGAGGTCTGTGCTACCTGGTATGGATGTCTAAATGAGAATACCGAGTATGCAAGGAGGAAAGCACCAAAAGTTGACCATGCACAGTCTCCTAATGCCGCGTACACACGACCAGACTTTCCGGCAGACTAGGTCCGACAGTCTTCCCAACGGACTTTCAGCTGAGTTACGACAGGCTTTCCGAACGAATGGACTTGGCCACACACGAGCGGACTAAGTTCGTTCGAAAGTCCATTCATTTTGAACGTGATGACGTAAGAAGGGACTAAAAAAGGAAGTTCAATAGCCAGTAACCAATAGGTTCCCATGCGCCGTTTTTGGTCCGTCGGAACAGCATACAGACGAGCAGTTTTCTCAATAGGAACTGGTTGCAGAGGAAAGAATTGAAACATGTTCTATTTATAGGACCATCAGAATTTTAGAAAGAATGGGTCCGATGAAGCCCACACGTGATCAGAATGTCCGTCAGAATGATTGCGTCTGACCTTTTCTGCTGGAAAGTCCGGTCGTTTGTAGAGGGCATAAGATGTTTTTAGCCTGGTCCTAAGCAATGTAGAGGGAATGATTCTCTTTAGGCAGCTCTCCCAGTGTGGTGGTCAAAGGATTACTATTCAACAGGGCTTGGTACTGTGGAACAAAATGTGGGCATGACTGATGAAATTAGATTCTAATTGGAATATAGTATGGTCACTCCAAGTGCTGGCTAACCATAACGAATTAAGGCCCATACACACGATCAGACTTTTTGAAAACAAACATGCAAATTAGCTGTTTTGGAGCAACATCCGACCGTGTGTATGCTCCATCGGACAAACTTTTTTGGTTTTCATCGGACTCTTGTTGGCTGTGCGAACGTATAAACTTTCTGGCAACAAAAGTCCGATGGAGCAAAGTCTGATCGTGTGTACAGAAAACCATAGGACTTTTGTACAAAATACAAACAGGCATGCTCAGAACCAATGCAAAAGATCAGACAACAATACAGAAGTTGACCAAAGGTGGCGGTAAAGAGCAGAAAAACCACACGATTTGGTGAAAGTTGGCTGAAAAAGTCCTGCTGTGTGTATGCAATACAAGTTCAGGGACAACGCCCTTTGTACAAAAATCCAAGGGAAAGTTTGTACAGAGTCCTATCGTGTGTATGAGGCTTTACCCATCATGATCACCCCATTTATCAGTTCAGTATACATTTGTAAAGCCTCATACACATTGTTGTCTGATCTTATGCATTGGTTCTGAGCATGCCTGTTTGTACTTTGTACAAAAGTCCTATGGTTTTCTGTACACACGATCAGACTTTGCTCCATTGGACTTTTGTTGCCAGAAAGTTTGTCCGTTCGCACAGTCAACAAAAGTCAGATGAAAACCAAAAAATGTTGTCCGATGGAGCGTACACACGGTCGGATGTTGCTCCAAAACAGCTAATTTGCATGTTTGTTGTCAAAAAGTCTGATCGTGTGTATGGGCCTTAACAAGCAGTAATGAAGGAGAACCCTTTAAATGCTTGAAAAGCATTTGATTTTCGTGTTGCGAATCTGAACCTGAACTATATACATTACGTTCTTCTTTTGGTACTTTCCTACTTACACACTCTGTCCCACTCCCTACTTGAGCAAATCACTGACCTTCTACCACCACTCCAAGGAAAGCTGTCTAAGGAGAATAATTCCTTCTACATTGTTTAAAACCTGGTTGTGAACATCTACTGCTTCAAGAGATCCAGCACTCCACACCTTACTTCTATTTGATAGATTACAACAGCGTTTCTCAACCAGGGTGCTAAATCACCTAGATGTGCCATCTCAGCTCATTAGGGGTGGTATCCTGTGTCTGGTATTCTTGCACAGTGTCAGGCATTTCCATTGTAGAGTCCACCCAGTCCTTAGCATCATGGAAACACATGACGCTAATCCAGGGTGGGTGGCATTCAAAGTAGCCCTAATATTCAAAAGGGGATGGAAGCCTCTCTCCGTTTATCCTGTTCCACCCACTGCCATGCTTTTACAGCTGCTTTATGGAAGAGATTGGGAGATAAGACTCTCTTGTGAAAAAGGTTTGGGGGGAGGGCAACTGTGATCTGAAAGAGGGGCTGAGGACTCAGGTGTGAAAGTGGAGAAGTAGATTGGGGTGCCTCAAGATTTTGCACTTTTTCTAAGGGTGTCGTACATTACAAAAGGAAGAGAAGCACTGGATTAGAATAATTTACTATTTATTTGAACCCCTTTTTTTTTCATTTTTTAACCCCAAGTAAGACACTTCACATGTAAATATTTCAATAATGAATTTATCTTTTTACTTGTGATTCGACTGAGAATCACTCAACCCCCGGAATCCAAGTCATTACCATTATGGTTCATGTGCTGAATGATTCTCTGCAGATTGGTTGCATTTGCTTTCATGTACACAGGAGTATTAAAATTAGCTATTTACTATTTGCCTGATTTGTTTTTAATTAAATTGTTTATCACAACTTGTATTTAAAAGGTACAGGACAGATCTGACCTGCATGTTCCTCAGTCATGCAACATTTTTCATAATATATACTAACTTTCTTTTCTAAGGCAGAAGCTTAGGATTGAAGGGGAGGGGGGCTCACTTGTACCTAGTAAACTGTGTTGACTAAAGAAAGATCCAATGTGTCTGCATTTCAAATATAGGTCATATCTTTTCACATGTTTGGCCTTTTTAAGATAAGCTTTTTATTTCTCCAGCTGTAGCCCTCGCTCCCGATCCAACTTCAAAGTCAGATAATCACATAAGGACAGAATATACCGTTACTGAGTCAGAAGGGGAAAGGATCTTTTAACCTTTTCATTAACTCTAACAAACGCTAATAAGCAGTGAATCTCACAGAGACAGGCAGAGCGCTATAGTTGTCAAACATAATCCCCAATGCAAAAATATACTTACATTTGTCTGTTTCCATATAGCTGCAGGCCACCTTATATTCACCAACTATCTGCAATTAGGTGGTTTCATTTTAATGCCCAAACTAATCATACACATGGTAATTTGATGGAATGATCAAACTTTTAAATCCATTTTTGTTAATGTTGCAAAGCAATCAAAGATACCAAATGTTGGGTTTAACCGACTGCAAGGAGATGGGAACGAATTTGCCCCAATCAAGCACAATGGAAAAATCAGATTACTTTTAATGAAATTGCCATTGTTATTTTACTCTTTCCAATCCATTTCAGTTAGATCTTTCAATAAACTTTATTGAATCTGCCAGTTTAAGAAACAGTTGTATTCTGGTGTTCGATTAAACTTGTGGGTGTTAGATTACTTTGTTTCCGATAATTATTTAGAAGTGCATTTGCGGTACCTGGTGGTTTAACTGATTGCCAACCAGCCGCTGTCATTATACTTTGGCTGGCTGGTTTGTTCCCGCAAATCGCCGTAGCTGTATGGGGCTGAAGTGGTTAAAATTGGTTAAAATTTACCAAAATTTGACACATATATGGCCAGCTTTTGAGGTCAAACTCAAGGTAGTTTTTCTCCAATTTTGAGTGCAAAAAAAGGCAAAATTAATTAAAGCAACCTACCATGATTTACATCAAAAAATTATTTTAATTATTAGTGGTAATTTGCCTCAACTCTAACCAAAACATTTGTATTTTCTAGTTTTGGCTCAAGCAAGCAAGGTTTAAAACTACTCTGATAGACTTGTCTGTGTCCCCATTGGTGAAAGTCAGACTCAATGTTTGTTCAGGGGACAATTGTCACCACAAGAGAAATGAAGGGCAACCTATAATTTTAGCGATGGTATCTTCCAATGGGGACATTTTCTCTGTTTTAACCCTCTAGAATAGGATTTCCTCTCCCTTTGAAGAGATATTCTCAGGACCTGGATAACCTGCTGATAGCATTGTAGATGCCTGGGCAGAGGGTTGTAGTTCCAGTGTCCACTAGTGGGTGTCTCCCAGCAGCCAGCAGAGCCCAGTAATGAGCCACAACCTGGTGCTGGCTGCTGGGAGGTTATTTAGTTTATTCACTACTGCTCCCTGGTGTTTCAGTGTTATGTCATGGATGGCAATTTGCATTTGGGAAGGGAAAAGGGGAAGAAAAAGGGGGGAGGAAAGGGGGGCAGGGTAAAAATGGGTAGGATTATTGGGAGGGGAGGGGAACGAGAGGATGGAAAGAAGGGAAAGGAAAAAGAGGAAGGGGAAAAGGGAGGGGAAGGGGGAGGGGAGGGAAGAGGGGGGGAAAGAAAGTGGGGAAGGGGCAAGATATGGGGAATGGGAAGGAAAAGCCCAAGAACATTCAAAACCTGCCCCTCTCTAATCAGAATGGATAAATGCACTATGCAACTATGCAGGTAAAGTTGCATTAAAAAAAATAACTAATTTACAAAGTCACTGATTGTCCTACAATGCAAGTTTTAAGTTTGTAACAGTTTGGCCGCCATCACCTGGCTAGCCCAGTTTAGTGAACCATCCCTCGCTGCACTGCCTGGTGAGGTGCTATATTGTTTTTTGCTGCTTGTTAGTTAAGAGGACAGCAGTGTAGATTTCCCGCTGCTGTGTAACCTCGCCTGTCTATCAGCACAGTGCCGGAACACGACAGAAGAAGCTGCAGAGCGAAAGGTTAGATTAGAGGGGATGAGAGTGGATCGCAGTAAGGTAGACAGTGTGAGGATGGATAGCATGAAGTAGATGATGATGACAGGACCAAGGGCAGCAAGAGAGATTAGCAGAATGTGACACCGTGTCCTTTGTCTAGTCCTAATTGTCAACATCCTCTTTAGTTTTCTGTGAAATGATTTCAACGCTATTTTCCCATGATGCCGTGGGGTGATAACATGCATTCCAGGAGGGCTATTGGTGACAATACACCCAATACAATCTTCCTCTTGACACACAATCAAATCATTAAGGTGACAATTTATTATGTTCACACATCGCAGGAATTAAAGCACAACCCCTGCTGTTATGGGGAAGCAGTCTAGGCTACAGGAAATAACCTTTCATCTCTCTTCATGTATCATATTTGCAGATTGTTCTTTGTTGTCATTCTTAACCACTTCAATACCGGGCACTTATACACCTTCCTGCCCAGACCAATTTTGAGCTTTCAGCACTGTCACACTTTGAATGACAATTGCGCGGTCATGCTACAATGTACCCAAACTAAATTTTTATCATTTTGTTCCCACAAATATAGCTTTCTTTTGGTGGTATTTGATCGCCTCTGGGATTTTTATTTTCTGCTAAACAAATAAAAAAAGACCAAAAATCTTGAAAAAAAACATGTTTTTTTTGTTTCAGTTACAAAACTTTGTAAATAAGTACGTTTTCTCCTTCACTGATGGGCACTGATGGGGCTGCAGTGATGGGCACTGATAAGGCGGCAATGATGGGCACCGATGAGGTGGCACCAATGAAGTGGCACTGATAGGCGGCACTGATAGGTGGCACTGATATGCGACACAGACACTGATAGGTGGCACAAATAGGCACTGATAGGTGGCACGAATTGTCATGGATAGGTGGCATGGATTGGCATGGATGGGTGGCATGGATAGGTGGCACAAATGGGCATGGATAGGCGGCACGGATGGGCATGGATAGGCAGCACAGATGGGCATGGATAGGCGGCACGTATGGGCATGGATAGGCAGCACGGATGGGCGGCATGGATGGGCATGGATAGGCGGCATGGATGGGCACTGATAGGCGACTAGGATGGGCACTGATAGGCAGCATGGGTGGGCACTGTGCCTATCCATGCCCATGCGGCATTGTAATTTAAAGTATTGTAGGGATGGATGCCAATCAGTGCCAAACAATAATGCATGCCAATCAGTGATGCCCATTGTGGGCACTGATTGGCATCCATTATGGGCACTTATTGGCATTCATTATGGGCACTGGCTGGCATCCCTGGTGGTCTAGGGGAGCATACCTGGTTCTGGGCATCCCCTGGTGGTCTGGTGGCGTCCCTGGTGGTCCAGTGTGGGCATCCTCAGGGGGCTGTGCTGATAATCGATCAGCACAGACCCCCCCTGTCAGAGGAGCAGCCGATCGGCTCTCCTCTACTCGCGTCTGACAGACGCGAGTGAGTAAAAGCCGATCACCGGCTCTTCCTATTTACACTGTGATCAGCCGTGATTGGACATGGCTGATCACGTGGTAAAGAGTCTCAGTCGGAGACTCTTTACCGAGATCATAGTTGCGGGGTGTCAGACTGACACCCTGCAACAACGATCGCCGTGATGCGCGCCCCTCGGGGGCGCACAGCGGCCTAATATCCTGATCACGTCATATGACGTCTGGTCAGGATATTAAAACCACTATGCCGCCGTGCTTTTGTGATAGGGCGGGCGGCAAGTGATTAAAGAGGAACTGCAGTCTGCTCACATAATTTGTAATAAAAACATATTTGCCATTCTGAAGCTTCCCTCCAACCACTTTGCATATTATTCTATATATACTGTGATTTTGTACTTGCCAAATATGCCGCAGAAATCTCCCTCTGCTAAGTCTGGCTGCAGCCATTTTAAGTGTGGGCAGCTGCATCTGCTGCCTGTTCACTTCCTAGATTTACACAGACACACAGAGGAACACCTCCAGCCCTGCAGCCTCTCCACTTTCATCTGGACACAGGAAAACTGTCTATGAGCTTAGTTTTGTTGTTTTATTAGGAGTAGCAACATAGATGGGTCAAATGGGTTATGGGATGCCAAACTTGACCAGAACAATGAATACGGACAATTTCCTTCCTATGTGCAAAGTCCTGAACTGTGCTTCTACCTGGACACTGACAGTCTTTAGAAATCAAAAGCAAAAGTCTCTTGAGGACTAGGAGCTCTCAGTCTCCTTTAGAAAATAGCACAGTCTGTTTTAAGCTCTATACAGGAGTATCTCCTCTCCTCCATAGAACTGCCCCAACTCTACTGCTTGCAGGAACTAACAGCCCTCTTGGCTGCTTGACCACCAGCCCACTTGGTGGACAAGCTCCCCCAGGGCAAAGGAAGGTTAAGAACAGTGTTGTCCTCCTGAAAGCTTGCTACATATAGCAGTCTCTTCCTTTGTGATTTCCTGTCTGTGCTGATGTACTCACTCAGTTCTCTTTGCTCCCTGCTGTTCCTCGGGCAAGGCAGAGCCCCCCAACCCCCCCCCCCCCCAGACCTAGGGATCCATTTCTATGCCACTGACAACCTCCTCATCACTTCATCCTCCATCCAACTCCCCTGCTGGCATGGCTTCACCATATGTAAGGGTTGACTCAGCCACCCTGCCAGGACATTCTGCCTGGGGATTGGGCCAAGTATCCTGGCCTCCGCCCACTAACTTCTAGAAGTTTCTGTAAACTTCCAGATCCAGGGGGATGTACCAGAGACTTACCTCTGTAGAGCTATCCAGCCTGACCTGCAGTAACCCTGACTCAATTTTTGACTCACAAACTAACCATGAGTCATAAATAAAATTTGCCTGCACTAACAGCAGTGGCACACTAGAGGGTACTACATACCATACCCGTGGGATCCTTCTAGAAGCTGGAAATCACTGTAGTAAACACCACTACTCCTGTGATCTCCACTTGCTTCAAGGTCTCATGCTGAGCGGCTTCCCTGCTGCATTGTGAACACAAGAGGGTGGTCTCCGGGCATGGGTGCTATTCAGAAAATGCTTTGCATTTTCTCAATTGGACGAGGTGGACAGTGTGATATCACCACCACACCTCTCCTTCTTCAGCAAACACGTTGTATTCATTTAGAAAATACAAAGCAGCCTCTGAATAGCTCCTGTGCAGAGTGGCCAACCTCCTGTGTTCACAGTGCAGCAGGGCAACCAATCAGCAAGAGAACCAGGAGCTATTGGAGATCACTGGGGCAGTGATTTCCCAGCTTCAGTGCTATAAATATTCACTTATTACTGTATAAATGTCACTGGCAGTGAAGGGGTTAACACTAGGGGGCGATCAAGAGATTTACACTAGGGGGCGATCAAGGGGTTAACACTAGGGGGCGATCAAGGGGTTAACTGTGTGTTCCCTCACTGTGTTCTAACTATGTGGGGATGGGACTAACTAGGAGAGATGACAGATCGCTGACCCTACTAGGAACACATGATCTGTCTTTTTTCCTCTGACAGCACAGGGATCTGTGTGTTTACACACACAAATCCTCATGCTGGCTCTTGTGCACACGACCGTGTGTGGCTTAGCGGCGATCGCGCCCACTGGCCACATGCATCGGGTCCCCCGATGTGCAGCGGGCTCACGCGCCCTCTGGTGGCTCTCCTGGGCAAAGCTGTATATATACAGGATTTCGCACAGGAGAGCCATTTTGCCGCAGTATGTCTGCGTGAGGCGGTCGGGAATCGATTAAGCCAAACCACACTCTTTACTCTTCAGACAGCTTTAAAGTGATATTAAAGGATTTTTTTCTTTTTTTTTTAATAACCTACATATTATACCTACCTGCTCTGTACAATGGTTTTGCACAGAACAGCCCACATCCTCCTCTTCTCGTGTCCCTCACCAGCGCTCTTGGCCCTTCCCTCCTGCCCAGTGCCAGAGAAAGCAGCTTGCAATGGCGTACTCAAGCAGGCTCGATCCCGTGACCATTCAAATAGAGAGCGACGGCTCAGCCCCACCAACTCTCTTTTATCATTGGTTCACTGGCTGTGGATGACAGTAGTGGGAGACAATGGCTCCTGCTGCTGTCTTAGCCAATGAGGAGGGCCAGTCCCTGGAGAGCTGAGGCTCTTATGTTCAGCGCTGGAGGAAGATCCATCTCAGGTAAGCATTAGAGGGACTAGGGGCGGGGGGTGCTGCACAGAGAAGGTTTTTTACCTTCATGCATAGAATGATGTAGAATGAGCCTTTAGAGCCACTTTAAGGTAACACACACTCCTTGGATGAGCCACCAGAACTCCCAGCAAAGTCTACAGCTTGTACCCAGCTTCAGCAGACAAAGTTATACCCCCAGTTCTTAAACCTAGGTAGCCACCTTCCTGCACCTCCTCCCCCAAGATATACCCCCTAGCAGGATAGCAGGAAGCTTCAGGGTCCGGGCTTCACTCCCTCTTTAGCAACCACCTCCCCAGTCAACAGACCTGGGAGTATGAGCACTTCAACAACACACCCTCTCTAGGCAGCTGACCTTGAAGGGAAGAGAACTTTCTAAGATCACCCCAAATATTTATATCTTTCCTCAACATGCACCACTGGCAAACCTCCTAGTTGTTGGCCAGGGTGACATAATATTCATAACTCAGAATTATTGTATCTTCTCACCATATTACCAGGGACACTCCTATCAGCAGGCAGAAGCAAATATCCCTCAGCTGAGGGAAAAGCCTAAGGAAAGCAGAACTATCAATTCAATTAGATAGGCAGACTACAGCCTAGCTGCAACACTAAATTTAACCATTTAACAAGGACCGCCCACCTCATATATACGGTGGCAGGGTGGCCCTATTGCATGAAATGACATACCCTTGCGTCATCTTGTGCAGGAGATACTGTGGTTCCGCTCACGTCTGCTGCAAATCGGGGTAGCCAGTTAGTGGGTCAGGCAGGCGATGATGTCTGTTTCTGCAGTCCTAACTCTTGAAAATGTATGGAGCCTCCACAGTGGAAGCACATGCATTCTAATGGATAGATAGAGAGCAGATGAGCCTGGAGGTAGCCCAGCTAGGGTTGCCATCTCATCCCTTTAAACCCGGTATATAAACACATATGAATTACACAGGTCCTGAGAAGGGGTCAAGTCCTGGGGAAAAAAGTATTGGAACTCCCACCTCCCACTCAAGATCCACTCCCCCACCAAAAAAAAAAAAAAAAAACGCTCATATGCATATATATTTCACAGAAATTACAGTGCAACATTTATTGTAAAGTGCCAAGTTTCCAAAAACAAAATAAGTTAACTTGCCATTCTAAAGCCGCGTACACACGGGCAGACTGTATGGCCAACTTAGTCCGTCAGACAATCCGACGGACAGTCCGTCCTACTTTCGAATGAACGGACTTGACCACACACGGATGCACAAACAGTCCGTCAAAAGTTTGCGCGATGACGTGTACAGCACGTACGACGGGACTAGAAATAGGAAGTCCAATACACAGCAATGCAACCTTTCGCCGTGTAAATCCTTTCTGAGCATGCGCCATACTTAATCCGTCGAACTAGCCTACTCACGAGCGGATTGTCCGCTGAAACCAAAGTATGACGGACAATATTACGGAAATTCCAAAATACTTAGTCCGCCAGACTGCGCGCTGAAAAAGTCCGCTGAAGCCCACACACGAGCGGACTGTCCGCTGAAATGTGTTTCGACGGACTAAGTTGGCCAGACAGTCCGCCCGTGTGTACGCGGCTTTACAGAATAATCACCACAATGGGTGATGATCTTTCCCTCGTTCGATTCCTCCCACTGACACCAATGATGGAGGACTATTCCTTCCACCAGAGAGAGCAGGGGTTCCCATCAGAGTGCCCCCCATCATAGAGCAGGTATCCCCATCAGAGAGCCCCCCCCCCATCAGAGTGTCCCCATAAGAGTTGTGACTGAGCCATCACAAAGTAGAAAAACGTGTACCTGGATAAGTCCTTGACAAAGGAGCATGCTGTGGGGGGGGGGGGGGCAAAAGCCGGGCAGAGGAACTTGTTGATGAGGGAGGGAGCACAGGTGATGTCATTGGTTGTTAGGACAATGGCGGTTCTAGCAGCCAATGACAGTATTGCAGCGGGGATCTAACGCTGCAGATTGGCAGGCACGGTCCTGTATAATATAGCCGCAGCTGCTGGAGGCTGGGCATCGCCGCTTAGTGAAGGATTGGCTCGGGCGGCTCTATTCCTGCAAAGGGAATGGCGTTCCTGCTGTGAAAAAAGTGCAGGGACACCGTTCCCACACGTTCCCACAGGACTCAAGCCCTGGTTCTGAGGCTAATTTAATGTAGATAAGGCACCAAGTGAGTTTAATTACCACCTTAATCAGCCACCGAACCTGTGTAATTAATATGTGTTTGGGTTTAAAGGGATGAGGTGGCAACCCTAAGCCCAGTCCTCCTTAAAGACACAGGGGCACACTGTGACTGGACACCCAGCACAATGGCAGCAAAGGTGTCCAGTGTGTCCCCTCACCAATATTACATCAATAACAAACAACTGGCCACTGTCCCCACCTATAACTGGCCTTCACGGCAAGGAGAACATGGAAGGGCAACCCATGCATTGTGGTGATGACACCCTGATTGTAAGCAAATTACTGAAGCAAAAGTCCAATCAACCACAAGGTGGGTTAGACGTATAGCACAGCAAGGACGACTAGTTCACCAAAGGAGGCACCACACTTCTTTTGGCAAGTAAAACAGTCAACATCAATGGCATATTTATTATTTCTCCTTTAAACGAATGAATCATTTTCTTGATGGTTAACCCTCAAACCCAGATCATTAACTTGCAGTGGCCTCTTCTATTCAATCCAGCTCCACAGTCAAAATGAAAAGCCACAACTCTTCACTATAAAACCACAACATGGCCATAGCTCTTTGAACATCTTTTATCTCGTCTTCTCCCAAAAATAAAGCAAGAAAAAATAATAGACAAACCTTAGTCTAATTATGTTGAAGTGGAAACATTTTAAATCAAATCATGTAATATATGTAATTGTGCTGTAGTTGCTGGTGCCCTTCGAATTTGTTTCCAGTGCGATGTGTTCCACTTAAAATAACAAACACAAATGAAACAAACAGAAAGAGCTACGAAAGAGAGGAAAAGGTCGAGAAATTGGCAGTTAGCCTACTTTTAGCAGAGGAAAAGTGAGACTGCCTGGCTGTACCCAGGGCACGGCTGTGTGGGTGGGAGGGAAGATAAATGGATAAACACAAACAGCAGATTTATTTCTGTATGCTCTGGAAAAGCACAAGTTTTCCCACAAAGAACAAAATTTGAATTTAATACAGGTTAGATCGGCGGAGGGGCTGACTTATTGTACGGCTGGGAGATAAGCTGACTGTCTAGAGCGCTCAGGACAGAATATAGAGCTGGACATGCACAATGGTATTGGATCTTTTATTTCTTAGCAATAAGACCCTTGGCGGATGCTTGGTGCTACCGACATCTACGTTTACTGTACAGTGTATATGCATACCTGAAATGGCGGCTGGTGCTCCAAATTTTTTGGGGGGGGGCGCAAACAAACTGAAAAATTCTGAAAAACACTGAAAAAAAACATCAATTGCAGCCTCAATGTGCCATCAATTGCAGCCACTGTGCCCATAAAATGCAGCCATTGTGCCCACCATATGCAGCCACTGTGCTCATCATATGCAGCCTCTGTGCCCATCCTATGCAGCCTTTGTGCCCATCCTATGCAGCCTCGGCCCCATAATATGCAGCTTCTGTGCCCATCATATGCAGCCTCTGTGCCCACCATATGCAGCTTCTGTGCCCATCATATGCAGCCTCTGTGCCCATCATATGCAGCCATTGTGCCCATCATGTGCAGCTTTTGTGCCCACCATATGCAGCTTCCGTGCCCATCATATGTAGCCTCTGTGCCCATCATCCAGGCACGGGCATAGAAAGGGGAAACGCTTCATACACGGTTACCATACTTACAGGATATATGCAATCAGGGACTATTAGGTATTACCTGTTAATCCAGGTAATCCTGTTATTACACAGATCTGGGAATTCATTTCCTTTCAATCTTACAGCGGCTCTGTGTCTGGCATCCATCGGTTGCTTCATCTTAATAATTGTCTCTCTTTTCTCTTAATATGGAATCATTCCAATAGAGCTAAAATACCCCTGACCATACTCTACTCTAAGCCCCTGACGGAGGTGTAAAAAAGCTGGAAACACATTGGGTATTAGGGTGCAACACCCTTTGGAGAGTATTAGTGTAATTTCACATATTTGTCATATTTTGGTTTTTGTCATTTGTTCGTATTTATTGTATGTACCTTTTAGACGATTTATATCTTTTTATCATTGAGCTACAACTATTTATTATTAAATAATTTTCTATTCAATATTTGTGTTGGTGGTCCTTCAAAGTCCCATCTAGGGGGTATTCTTTTTTGTCTATCAAATTAGGGATGGGACCACCACACTTGTCATCTGACATGGTGGAAGTCTCTTCTTTTTCTGTGCCCATCATATGCAGTCATTGTGCCCATCATGTGCAGCTTCTGTGCCCATAATATGCAGCCACTGTGACCCCCCCCCCCCTGCTTGCCTGCCATCAGACCTTCACTTACCCAATCTGGGTGACAGCCACAAGCTGTGGGATGGGCAGGCGATGGCTCCTGCATCCTCCATGGTTCCATGCGTCTCCTCTCCTCCTCCACTCCACTGGGCACGGGGCATGCAGCACACCGGCAGTACCTCGCAGGAGGAGGTCCGGCACTTACTGGGCTGTTGGGTCCTCTCTGCTCTTGTGCCTCCTGTGTTGTCAGCTATGGCGGAGGAGTCCGATCCCCCAGCTTCCTCCCCTGTGTGTCTTTTCCGCCAAAGTGCTGGGCATCCAATAGGATGCTCGGGAACTTTGGCCACTCGGGAAACAGGTCTCACTGACCTGCGCCCTGATTGGCAGGGAGCCACTGTGGTGTAAAAATAGTCACACAACAGGATGGAATCAGGGCGCACTCTCTGCACCCCAAGCTCACTCTTTTTTGAAGCCCATTAGAGCTTCAGGTGCTTAAACCCCCCCACGCTGCCATAGGAGTCCATGCATCCGGCATCCTGAAAGGGGACGGGTGCATGGATAGGGAGGCGGCGGCAGGGATTAGGGGGGTGGCACCCATGCACCCACAAAGCACGGGCCACCCCTGCATACATGAGAATTTGTGTAAGGCTGCAAGTCTGAAATTCTAGGTGGCTTTGTTTATTAGTAGCCATGTGTTCCTGGTGATTGCCTATTGTTTGGCACCGAATGGCTTGTAGGAGGCTTGTAGGAAGAGTAGGAGGCTTGTGGGAGGAGTTTTCATTCTGGTCTTACTGTCTTTTTTTTTTTAAATAATTTTTATTAGGAAAATAAAGAAAATACAAAGACATATGTTCAGGCACAATCATTAAAGACAAGATACATATCCAGGTCATACCCTGAGGTGACAGAGAACCACAAAGCATAGAACGTTCAAAGACAGTGAGATTATGTAAAACCTAGGCAATAATGACCAGACTGGATAAATCAGCTACTGTTTTGGACCTTAAATAGTACAGGCAGTAACAATAAAAACCAGTACCCCAGGGGCCAAATGCCTAACTGCAACTTAGAAAGCAATATGTTGACAGAAATAAGGGGGAAAGAGAGAACAGGGAGGGACATGGATGGGGGGAGGGGGGGGGGTTCAATGGTGATGTCCAGAAGAGGGGTCCTGGCGTGGGAGAGAATTGAGGAGAGTTTTGAGGAGAGTCTTGAGGGGGAGGGTGTCGGCCTCTGCATAAGAGTCTCACATTGGTATCAGGAATGGAGCGGATCCTTGTAGATAAAAGAGAGTTGATCCAATTCGCGTTGGTCCTGTATAGACATGTTTGTGGTCATGAATAGCTGCCACCTGGCAAGGAAGTCAGCTTTTTGTTTACCATGCGAGAAGTCTGTCGTGAGCCTCTCTGTGTGTAGGAGAGATAGAAGATCTTTGCGGAGTTGGGAGGCTGGAGGGCCAGAGGGCAGGAGCCAGAATCGTAGTATGAGACGGCGGGCCAACAGTAAGCACAACAGGGTCCAGTCCACTGTAGCTCGCATAGGATGAGATCCTGAAGAGGGTCTAGTGCCTGCAGAGGTGGACCAAGGTAGCAGGATGGGATCCCAATAACCAAAGATTAGGAGAAGAGGTTCTTTAGGTAGTTTCATCAAGGTTACGTCAAAAATGAAGGCCAAGACCTGGTCCCAAAAGGTAGATATAACGGGACAAGACCATAAACGATGAGCAAGGGGTGGCTTCGGGAGATGGCAATGAGGGCAGGAAGCCCCATCGGATTTGGATTTGGAGGAAAGAAAAGGAATGTAGGCCCTGTGGGCAATCTTAAGCTGAGTTTCCCTCCAGGTTTCATTAGGCGTCAGGTTGAGGACTTTGTTTAGACCGAGCAAAATTTTATGAACAAGATCTGTGTCCGGGAAGGCAGATGACCATTTTGCAATAGAGGTAGAGGATGCAGGTGGCTGTGATCGTTGCAGAAGCGGCTTGTAGATATCCGAGATTTTAAAGGATTCGTTACGTATCAGCTGATCCAGGAAGCTTGGTTGAAATCGACGGGAGACCTCCTTACAAGTGTGGGTAATGTAGCTGATGCATTGTTGGTAATGGAAGAAATGAGAGGTGGGAATCAGGAATGAGTCCATCACTTTCTGAAAGGGGAGCGGTTTGCCAGTATTCGGGTCGCATAGGGAAGAAAGAAGGGACAGGCCCCGTGCTGACCATTCCGAGAAGGCCTTACAGTGGAGACCTGGAGTAAAGCAAGGGTTTCCTTGAATAGGTAAATGAATAGAAAGGAAAGGCGTAAGTCCGGCCAATTTTCTGGATTCTCTCCACGCTATTGCCGTGTCTCTGAAGACTAGATTGTGTTGGTGGGGGAGGGGTACCGATTTCCAGCGGCAGTGTAACAGGGCAGACAATGAGAAAGGGTGAGCCATAGCGGATTCCAAATCAAAGTTAGAGTATCTGGACGAGTGTGTGATCCAGTCTAGGCTCGTTCTGAGTAAACAGGCTAGATTATACAACCTAATATTAGGTAGACTTATACCCCCATCGCCCCTGAGAAGGTGTAATTTTTTGAAAGCAATACGTGGTCTTTTGCCGTGCCATAAAAATTTAGAAATAGCAGATTCCAAAGAGGTAACATCTTTGTGTTTGAGCAAAAGAGGAAGAGTTTGCATAGGATATAAAAGTCTGGCAAAACTGACCATTTTTACAAGGTGGCACCTTCCCAGGAGCGAGAGGGGCAGATCCATCCAGTTGGTCAATTCTTGGGATATCTTAGTTAACAAAGGGGGATAGTTTAGCTGATACAAAGAAGAAGGCATTTTACCAATTTTGATTCCCAGGTAGGTGATGTAAGAGGGAGCTACAGAGAATAGGGAGTCACTGACCCAGGAAGGAGTTGAGAGAGAGCCAATGGGTAAAATTTCACTCTTAGAATAATTAATGCGTAGCCCTGGGCACAACCTAAACTCATCGAAAGTAGTTTTAATGGTGTAAATGTCAAGGGAGGGGTTAGAGGTGAAAATAAGGATATCGTCTGCGAACAGGGATGTGCGGAGTTCCACTCCTCCAATTTTTATGCCCTGGAGGGGAGCTGAATGAGATAGGTATCTGGAGAGCGGTTCCAAGGCTATGTTAAAAAGTAGAGGGGATAGGGGGCAGCCCTGCCTGGTACCTTTGTGTAAGGGGAAATTTGGTGAGAGGAGGCCTGCCGCTACCAGACGGGCGGTGGGAGAGGAGTACATTGAGGTTATAAGATGACTGAATGGGCCTGAGAAACCTAATTTAGAGAGGGTCATGGATAGCCAGTCAAAACTGACGTTGTCGAAGGCTTTCTCAGCGTCTAAGGTAATGATGGCATAGGAACCATTAGGGTCCTGTTTGGCAGATTCAAGAGCGAGTAAAACTTTACGTATGTTTAGAGTGGCTGTCCGACCTTTGACAAAGCCCAATTGGGCTGGGTGGATTAGATGGGGGAGAATATCAGCTAGCCTTGTGGCGACAATTTTTGAGAGGATTTTCACATCTAGATTAAGGAGGGAGATAGGTCTGTAAGAGCCGGGTTGTAACGGATCTTTACCTTTTTTAGAGAGAAGCTTAATTACCGCTTGATTCCCGGAGGGAAGGTAGGGACCCCCCGCCCAAATAGAGGAGTAAACTGAGAGGAGTATGGGCCCTGCAATGTGAATGAGGTTTTTGTAAAAGTCGCTAGTGAAGCCGTCGGGGCCTGGCGCCTTATGTGAGTGCCGATGACGAATGGTAGATTCAATTTCAGATAGAGTGATGGGGGCGTTTAGGGTCTCTAATTGCTGTGCTGATAAGGTGGGAAGTGCCACTTTGTCCAAAAAGGCCTGAGCCTTTTCTCGTACTATGGGGTCTGGTGCATAGAGATCAGAGTAGTATTTCAACATGGTCTCATTTATGGCTTGAGGGGAAGAATGTGTCTGTCCCGTGTGGTCACGGAGGGAGGTGATGTGAGTGGGGCGATGGCCCCCTTTACACAGCCTGGAGAGGAGTTTTCCGGCTTTATTGCCATACTTGTGAAGGGTAGCATCCAAGTGAGCCTTTTTCGATCGTTCAAGAGTGTCAGCCCAGGTATCAAAAGCTGACTTGGCTGATACCCACTCATCATGATGCATGGTGGAATTGGAAGACGAGAGCTGCCGTTGGGCAGCATGTAGTCTGGCACTGGCTGATTTGTAATGCTTGAGTGCGTTGCGTTTAAAGGATGTGGCATAACAGATAATGCGACCTCTAAGGTACGCTTTCCCTGCATCCCAAAAAAGATTCGGATCAGCCGCATGTATGGCGTTTGTGGAGGAGTATTCCACCCAGGCCTTATCCATAAATGTCAAAAAATCTGAGTTATTAGCTAAAAAAGGTTGGGATGCGGGGGAAGATCCAGTCTGTCTAGGGAAATTGCCACTGGGGCATGGTCAGAAACCGCTATGTCATGAATTTCAGATTCAGATACCAAGGTTATGAGATCATCCGAACCAAAAAAGTGGTCAAGTCTGGCCAGGGACTTATGAGGGTTGGAATAGAACGTGAATTCTCTGTCTGTAGGGTGACTGAGACGCCAAAGGTCCGTCATATGTAGGGAGTCCATGGTGGAGGCAAAGATAGTAGGGATCATTATGGTGTCATCCTGCGGTTGTTTTTTTGGGGGGGATCTGTCAATCGAGGAGTGCATAACGTCATTAAAGTCACCCCCTACTAAATGAGGCAAGTGGGTGAATTTAAGTAACCACGATGAAAGTTCAGAATAGAATTGCTTAGAGGGGTTATTAGGGGCATAAACGTTGGAGATAAACATTTCCTTAGTGCCTATCCGTACCTCGGCGGTGAAAAAACGACCCATGTTATCCGAGAGAGTGGATAGAATTGTGCAGGGAAGGTTTTTGTGAATTAAGAGCAATACCCCGGCTTTCCGACCCACTGACTCGGCTCCATGTACTAATACCACCCACATTTTTTGCATGCGTGGAAAATCGGATGCGTGTAGGTGGGTCTCCTGTAATAAGGCAATGTCTGCTTTGAGTCTTTTAAGGTGACGAAGGATCTTCACTCTCTTTTGGGGAGAGCGGAGACCCTTTACATTCCAGGAGACTACTCTAAGAGGAGCGGAATTTGTGGGTGTGAATGGCAGGATATGAGATACAGGTGGCTGAGGATAGTTAAAATGCCTAGGCCGAGCTCAATGGTGATACAGGGCATAAGGTGTTGACCAGGGAATCTTGACTGGTAGAGGGGAGAACCCAATAGGTCACGGGGAAAGAACCAGGGGAGGGCAGGAAAAAAAAGGGCTTGGGGGGTAAACAATAATAAAAGGATAATAACCGAACAAATAAACAACAGCATGTACTTCTCTTTTTTCCGCATGAGTTCACTGTGCATAAGGGAGGGAGCTCTCCAGCAGAGCCCCGTGGAAACAGGGGTAGAACGCGGGCAGTGCCGTAATGCCGCTTGAGGCCCGCCGGACTAGGGTATGTGTCACAGCGTACCGGCTAGATGGTAGAGGGGTGGTATAATACACAGTGGAGCCATGCCAAGATCTAAACCAGGTGGAGGAACAAAATAAAAGCCGGTATGGCAATAAAATCTTAAACAATAACTTAATAAACGGTGCAAAGATAAGAGTATAAGCGCTATATGATAGAAACCTGAACATTTGTCCAAGGACGCGAGCGTACAACCGAAAAGGAGAAGGTCATTTGTTGAAAGCTCGCGGCGTCCGTTGTCCAGAGCCTTCGGGACCGGCAGAGTACCAGCTCCCGGTGTGAAGCAATATAAAACTTGGTAACCGGAATGAAGGGGAGATGAGGCAAAGTACCCAAGAGCACGGGGAGCAGACAGCTGTTACTTAGCACTTCATGGCTTGCAAACCGGGTAGAAGGGGGGGACAAGGAAAAGACATCAAGCCGTGGTAGGGATGAAGAAAGGTCTTCAGCGAGGAATGTTGTGATGCCGATGATCCGGATCCGAAGCTTGGAAGCGTTTAGGGGAATCCTTTCTGGGGCTCCTCTGGTCCAGGGCACGAAGAGATGAGGCAGATTTGGAAGGAGTAGCCGGAGAAGGATCTGAGCGAAGTGAGCGTAAAAATGCTTCCGCTTCAGAGGGGTCCTGGAAGGAAAGTAGCTCCCCTTTGGGGGACTTGAGACGAAGCACGGCGGGGAATGCCAGGGAGAACTTAATTTGTAATTTAAACAGTTCTGAGCAGATCGGTTGGAAGGCTTTCAGTTTTTTTGATACTTCGATAGAATAGTCCGCGAAAATTAGAATCTTGACCCCATCGACCTGCACTGAGGAAGACTGCCGGAATGCTTGCAGGACAGCAGCTTTGTCCGCGTAGTTCAGATATTTGGCAATGATGGGACGGGGAGTTTTGCGGTCCACATTAAAGGATCCTATGCGGTGGGCCCTTTCCACCGTGAAAGGGCCTGTGAGACCGAGGGCTTCCGGGATGCGTTTAGCGCAAAAGTCACCCAAATTGGCGTTGGGGAGCGATTCAGGGACACCAACGAAACGCAGATTGGAGCGTCTGGATCTGTTCTCTAAGTCGTCCAACTTTTGGAAGACATACTGAAGCGCTTTTTCCTGAGACCGCTCAGTGGCTTGGGATTGATAGAGATCATCCTCTACCTCCGAGATTCTATGTTCAAGGTCATCAAGTCTGGTAGCATGCACTTTGATTTGGGCCTTGATTTGTTGCATCCCAGCCTGTATGGCTTTCTCCACAGAAGCTGTGATCATGAGAGACAGCAGGGCCGCCACAGCTTGTGCTATGCGATTGGTGTGTCCATCATCCCCCGGGGGTGGCTGGTGTGTATCCCCATTAAGGTTATGAGGGGGCTTTGCAGTATGCCCACGGGGGTGTGGTGGTCCTGAGGTTGCTGGGGGTGTTGGGGTGGCGACCCCGCTTACTTCCATGTCTGTGTCCGGACGATCTGCTGCATAGGCCTGAGAAGTTGGAGCGGAATGAGCCGGAGCCGAGTAGGTCAAAGCGGGGGGCTCGATTTGCGGCCGATCCGCGGGCGCCGCCGCGGCCGCGTACGAGCGGGCTCCCGTTTTTTGGACGAATCGATCCATAGGAGCGGGGATCGTGGGGGACCACCCGGAGCCTGAGTGGAGCACTGGGGCCGCTGTGGCAGGATTTTTAGGCCGGTTTGAGGGGCTCTGCAGTGGGAGCTAGGCGGGAGCGCAGCTAGCTCATTCCGGAACCGGAAGCCTTACTGTCTTATGATACTACAACACCCTTGACCCTCTGTCTGGACAGTGCTGATTGGCCCTGTTCTGATAACATGCACCCTCCCCCAGAAAAAAAAAACCTCTCTAGCAATACACATCAAACTGAGCATGTGCAGAGTGCCTCCAAGGCTCAGCAGATAGATTGGGAACTGTAGAAGAAGGGGAGGATCAGAGAAGACAGGATCAAACAGACTTTTTACATAATACAGAGGATTAACCTCTAATGCCCCGTACACACGAGCGGACTTTTCAACATCCAAAGTCCGAAGTCCGTCAGACTATCCGATCGTGTGTGGGCTGCAACGGACTTTTGATTCGCCAAAGTCTGACGGACTTTAGAAATGAAGCCTGCTTCAAATTTTCCCGAAGGAACTCCGCCGGACCCGGTCCCCTTCGAAAACTCCGCTCGTGTGTATGCTACTCCGACGGACTAAAACCGACGCTAGGGCAGCTATTGGCTACTGGCTATGAACTTCCTTATTCGAGTCGGGTCGTACGTCATCACGTTCGAATCCGTCGGAGTTTAGTGTGATCGTGTGTGGCCAAGTCCGTTCGGCCGAAAAGTCTGTCAGAACTCCGTCGGAACTCCGGCGGAACTCCGGCGGAACTCCTTTGGAAGTCTGTCGGACATAAGTCCTCTCATGTGTACGGGGCATTAGGTTTCACAGTGAGTATAACAAGCATGCTTTACTATATATACAGACTGTTTTTTCTGTGTGGGTTTAGTAACACTTTAAAGTAAATTACATTTCTTTAGCCGAGTGAGCAGGCTCTCTTCCTTTAGTAGATCAGCTTCAGTATTTGGCCAACGCACAATGGCAAATCTGACAGTATGTGAAAAACAAATATGGTCAATGCTCTGGTGATTATGACCATACTCGGGTAACAAATTGTCAATCTTGACCATACAAGGCCAACAAATGGGCAATGGAGACGAGACACATGCAAAAAAAATAAAAAAAATGAACAACACATTGGCAATCCTTACAGTGGGATCCTTACAGTGGGCAACACAAACAGTTCTCTTTACTCCACAGTCACTCATTATGGATCCTTACTCAACGTACTCCCAGTCTTTCACTAGACTTCAGATCCACTAGCCACTGGATCTCTTGAGCTCTTCCACTTAGCACTCTGTATCTTCCTCAAGCGTCAACCCCACTTCCCTGCTGGGTCCCTGGCTTGACACTCACAGATACTCTTCAAGCGTCACCCCCCGCGGACCTGACATGCTAGGTACCTGGCTTGGCACTCACTGATGCTCCACAAGTGTCACCTCTGCTGTCCCGATGTGTTCCTAACTTGCCACTTGCTGAAATTCTCCCATTTCTTCACCGTCCCTGGCTGGTAAGAAGTCTGCTCTGTTACTGTCCTCAGCTTACTTATAGTGGTCTGTGGTAACAGGGTGGATGGTCCCTTAGTGGTGACAGCTTCCCCTCTACCTCCGACCACAGCTAGTTCCCCAGCTGGCGGAACTGCTACTTCTGGTTAGACTACAAGCCCGCAGTCCCAACCCTATGCTGCTCTCCTGCTTCTGGATAGGCCTCAGACAGCCTAGCAGCCAGATGTCCCCAGGATTAGGGATGGCCGAACGGTTCGCCTGACGGTCGTTTCGCGGCTAATTTTGGCTGTTCGCGGTCCGCCCGATCGGCCCGGCGGACTTCTGTGTTTACTGTGTAAAAGAACTTTGACCTATGATGACACATCCATCATGGGGTACAGGACAGCCAATTGAGACATTACAGCACATGGACACTTGGACATTCCCCATAACTTATAAGTAGACCCGATCGGGCGGCCATTTTACATTCTTTCATATGTCACTATAGGGAGAGGTTGCTGTGTGGAGCAGGGAGAGACTGCAGTGACCCAAATCGCTAGCTATTTGGTCCACAAAAGTTATTTTCAGGACTGGTATAGGTGTTAGGTGTAGTTCAGGATATATGTTTGAGGCAGTGCTGTGCTAGTGATTGTTGCAGCAGCCTGAGTGTCTTTTGTCAGTGTAGAGAAAGGGACAGGACACTGTGTGCTGCAGGGACAGTCAGTGTAATCATTAGCTGTTACTATTAGGTCCACAAAAAGTGCTATTCATGTTATTGTTCCAGCAGCCTCTGTTTTGTCAGTTTAAATAGGGACAAGCAGGAAGCTGTGTGTGAGGCAGTGAGGGACAGTCAGTTTAATCAGTAGCTGTTACTATTAGGTCCACAAAGGTTCTTTTCAGGACTGGTATGGTAATAGGCTTGTACACGTATAATATTCTTTCTTCCACATATAGAAAGAATATTATACTTGACTGCTGCCCTTCTGCTGCAGTAGTCCTTTATCAGTATAGGGACTGAGGTACAGTCTGCTAATCATTCACAACCTACTAGTTCCACAAAGGTCCTTATAAGGACTGGTAAGGTCTAGGGTACTACAGTACATAGGGTTGAGTGAGGTACAGTCTGCTATTCCTTAAGGACTGGTATAGGTCCACAATTTATATAGGGTTGAGGTGCACTACTGCTGACTGCTGCCCTTCTATTGCAGTAGTCCTTTATCAGTATAGGGACTGAGGTACAGTCTGCTAATCATTCACAACCTACTTATTCCACAAAGGTCCTTATAAGGACTGGTAAGGTCTAGGGTACTACAGTACATAGGGTTGAGTGAGGTACAGTCTGCTATTCCTTAAGGACTGGTATAGGTCCACAATTTATATAGGGTTGAGGTGCACTACTGCTGACTGCTGCACTTCTGCTGCAGTAGTCCTTTATCAGTATAGGGACTGAGGTACAGTCTGCTAATCATTCACAATCTACTTGTTCCACAAAGGTCCTTATAAGGACTGGTAAGGTCTAGGGTACTACAGTACATAGGGTTGAGTGAGCTACAGTCTGCTATTCCTTAAGGACTGGTATAGGTCCACAATTTATATAGGGTTGAGGTGCACTACTGCTGACTGCTGCCCTTCTGCTGCAGTAGTCCTTTATCAGTATAGGGACTGAGGTACAGTCTGCTAATCATTCACAACCTACTAGTTCCACAAAGGTCCTTATAAGGACTGGTAAGGTCTAGGGTACTACAGTATATAGCAGTGATGGCGAACCTTGGCACCCCAGATGTTTTGGAACTACACTTCCCATGATGCTCATCTACACTGCAGAGTGCAGGAGCATCATGGGAAATGTAGTTCCAAAACATCTGGGGTGCCCAGGTTCGCCATCACTGGTATATAGGGTTGAGTGAGGTACAGTCTGCTAATCCTTAAGGACTGGTATATCACGGTGCTGGTGTCAGTGCTTTATGTCACGCTGCTGATGTCAGTGCTCTCTATCACGGTACTGGTGTCAGATCACTCTATCACGGTGCAGGTGTCAGTGCTCTCTATCACGGTGCTGGTGTCAGATCACTCTATCACGGTACAGGTGTCATTGCTTTATGTCGCGCTGCTGATGTCAGTGCTCTCTATCACGCAGCTGGTGTCAGATCACTCTATCACGGTGCAGGTGTCAATGCTGTATGTCACGCTGCTGATGTCAGTGCTCTCTATCACGGTGCTGGTGTCAGTGCTGTATATCACGGTGCTGGTGTCAGTGCTTTATGTCACGCTGCTGATGTCAGTGCTCTCTATCACGGTGCTGGTGTCAGATCACTCTATCACGGTACAGGTGTCATTGCTTTATGTCACGCTGCTGATGTCAGTGCTGTATATCACGGTGCTGGTATCAGTGCTGTATATCATGGTGCTGGTGTCATTGCTGTATGTCACGCTGCTGGTGATCATCTCCTGCACCCTCTTCTTTGCCTACCCTGATCTTCCCTCTCCCCCATGCGCTCCACAGTCCTGAATTGTCACAATTTCACATATATAAAAAGAGTTGTCGATCCCAGATTCACCTCATACATGTGTTATGTCATTGGCCATGTGGTGGGACTATGTTTGCACAGCTAGTAATTATTTTGTGGCTGCAAATTTGACCTGTAGGTTTGCAAAGTTCGCCTCCCATTGAAGTCAATGGGGCCCGCCGCGAACGTTACAGTTCGCGAACTATCGGCCGCGTTCGCGGTCCGCGTTCGTGAAACGTCCCGTCGGAAGTTCGTCCATCACTACCCAGGATAGGCCTCAGGCTTCCAGGCCTATCAGCCCAGGGCAACATAAAACACATCCACCCAGACAGCCGTCCAGGTGGCACAGAACCCCAATCACCTGACTCCACCCAAATAAATAGGCCCTCCCAGCAGGCCAAGGGACCCAAGAAAATCCCTGCCCATTGGTTGAGACACCCCATTTTTTATAATCTGTCCTTGCTATGCCCTTCTCCTATCCAATGGCAACATCTATAATGCCACCCAGTGACAGAAAGAGAGAAGTGCAGCAATTAGAGAATTAAGGGGAAATCAGATCTCCTAACAATTGGCCAAGGCAACTATCGCCGGGCAGCTAAATTTGATAGCAGCCCTGCCTAAACATCAGGGTGCTACATGTGCAACAAACAGATGAAGCCTGGCAAATCTAGCAGTAGCTTAACAAGTCATTTTCAAACTTATCTCCCTCCTGTAAAGCTCTCAATTGCCTTGCAATCCTGTTGTAGGATTTAGCTTGCATTGATGCTTTAGGCTAGGTTCACACATGTGCGGTGCGTGTTGAAGCTCCACTTTCACCGCTAATTGACAAAGTAGTTGTTCAGAATTTCACATCAGCTTTTGATCAGGATCAGGTCAGGATTGCATCACTATCAGGTCAGGATTTTATACTGTTCACAGCGGAATGCATCTGCGAATCAGATGCGTTCCCATAGAAGATAAGGTGCTTGCGATTCACACTGCAATGCCCAGAAAACACACACGTTTTTTGGGCAATGCAGATTGCCAATGTAATGCACATATGTGAACCAGCCTCATTCAAGTGAACAGATTTTAAAATGTCATGCGAATTGGATGCAGTGTAAGACGCATCCAATTCGCATTGGTGTGAACCCAGCCTGAAACTTTGTTTTTTGTTCAGGTGGAATGACCTATGGTTGTAGCTGAATGCTAGGCAAAGTTGAGCATGTCCATTAGTGATCCTATACTATAAAAGGGTGCATGTTCAGATTTTAGCAGTGCCATATGCTGATCAGTTGTTTAATTACACTCTAACAGAGTGCAATCAAGCAACAGATCAGCAGAATTCACGGCTAATGTTTGAGCATGCATGTCTGAAGGGATAATTCTCAGAACCGTAGTGTAGTGATTGATGCCCATACATGATAAAGAGTAAAATGATTGATGGCAGAGAAAGCTAGTAGCTGTTAGAGGCAGCCCAATGACAGTATGGATCAGAAGGAAAGAGGAGTGATGATGATTGAAGCTTGGTTCGATATAGCTGATAGAGCATCATAGAGTTATATTATGTAGATGCAAGTTTGCAGGGAATTGATAATAATCAGTTTCAACACACAAGGACTTGCTACAAGTGTGAGAAATAAAGGTAACACTGGAGTTCAATCAGGGCTTTTTTTCAGCTGCAACTTGGTGGAATTCAGTTCCACCACCTCTGGCTCAGGCCCTCTGCTCCCTGCTCACCACTATCTCTTGCAAACACAGAAGTCAGGCTTCTGTGTTTACAAGTGAAAGCTTGTCTCCCAACGGCTCCCATAAATCTGATCTCCTGAGTGACTGCCACTGAGTGCAGGATGGGGACAAGGGAGATGCAGGTGCAGATCCCAACACACCAACTGAATGATCCCCCTGCAAGAGAGGTGCGGGGAGGTACTAGAGCTGGCTGGGTGCTTCAGCTTAATACACCAACGCAAGTTAGCCCTTGTACACACGGTCAGAAATTCAGATGGACGGACAGACCGTGTTGTCGGATAATCTGACCGTGTGTGGGCTCCATTGGACTTTTTTCCATCGGAATGTCCGACCAACAAAGTTTGAGAGCTGGATATAAAATTTTCCGACAACGTGATCCGATCGGACTTTGTCCGATCGTTTGTAGTGAATTCCGATTGGGCAAAGTGCCACGCATGCTCAGATCAAATTACGAGACAAAAGCTATTGGTTACTAGCCTGAACGTAGTCCCGTCGTAACGAACAAACGAACGTCATCACGTTCCGAACGGTGTTGCGCTCCACACAAAATTAATTAAATCAAATAATAGTGAATAGATAATCGCATACAAAATCTGAAAGACACACCTATACTACGAATATAATAAACAATTAATTTAAAAAATATCTATATGCATAAAATCATTTATAAAGTGACTAATAGGGTATTCAGAATATACACATATTCCCAATAACATTTATAAAGTGATCAGTAAAGGATGCAAATAATCGACGTATTCCTAATAAAGTGCAAGTGAAGCAATAAAAAACCCGCAGGTAATAATAATAATAATAATCCAGAAAGGTGTACAATCCAAAAGGTGTACAATCCAAAATGTGTCTCAATCCATAAAAGTGCATCCAAGTGAAAAAATATGTGTTGAAAGTTGTATAAAGGTAAAATCCAGCAAGTAAAACCACAAAAGAAAATATAAAAGTATATAAAAAAATATTATATAAAAATATAAATAAGGCTAGATATAAACCACAATCCAAAAAAATTCCTTAAAGTGTCTCTATTTGTTGAAAAAATGACAATCCATATCAGGTCATGCAAATAAGTGAATCCACACTGTGCTGTGTAAAAGGTTAATTCTGTGAACAGACACGGGATAGTTCCACCGGTGATCTTACAACTCCTCAAAGCAGGTGCTCACACACTGAGTGCAGTGGGTACCTTACCTCACTGCTGTCAGTTAGACAGCAATATGCTCCAATGGTTAAGGTGTGTATCCTCAGTTGATATAGGCACAGCAATATGCTCCAATGTTTAAGGTGTATGTCCTCAGTTAACACAGGCACCCCAGGCAATTCCCTCCAGGTACTCAGCCATGGACCACAGATCAAACCCGGAAAAAAGAAAAGGGGCTCCCATAGTGAAGTAATGTCACACAGATTTTATTATAAAAAGGACAAAGTCCTGGGTACTCACATTTAGTAATACAGTAAAAACGTTACAGCTAAAAAACGGACGGACTCCTCGTTCGTACCCCGGACGTCGCTTCCGGTATCCTCCTAGGCAAATCCTACGCGTATCGTCATTGATCACGTGACTTCATCAGGGACTAAAGCATAGGAGGTGAACGAACGTTTAAATAGTATCTCTAATTCGCGGCCATTTTCCTGTAGCCCGTAGTATCTACTCCTATTAGCGGTCGTAAATCTTGCTACGTGGCCATTTTCTAGTAGTCTCTAATACCGATCGCTTCGCGGCCATTTTCTTATAGGCTCTTAGGGAGTGATAACTAGTGTTCAGTTGACGGCGGCCATTTTGTCGTAGTTTCCTCATCTATACTCATCTTAATGAGTGGATGTTATGCTTGCCGCCATTATCTCATCGTTTAGATGAAAGGAACAGAAACAAGCCCATATCCACTTTTGTGGACCGGGTTTGTTTCAATTAAAACGCCCTGTGGTTACGCCTATTCGGGGACATAACTACAGGGAATCCTGTACTCCAACTAGATGGCTCTAGGTATCGCTAATAATATTAATAAAGAATTTTAAGATTTAAAATTTATGTTTTAATTAAGAAATTAAAACGAAGGAACCATATACAAAAATATTCATAAAATAATGGCTTAAGACAAGAGGTATTATTAAAATATTAGTAGGTTCTTTAATTTATAGGTGAAAGCAAGTTGTATCTAAAACAAAGTAGAGCTATACCTACAACCCTACATCCGACCAACAGTCGGTAATTACTCCAAACTCCAAATATTAGTAGGTTCTTTAATTTATAGGTAAAAGCAAGTTGTATCTAAAACAAAATAGAGCTATACCTATAGCCCTACATCCGACCAACAGTCGGTAATTACTCCAAACTCATAACCTGTTCTAGTGTAAGGATAAGGTAACCCAGACGATTTATTTAGCGGTATTCAAGGTATCAGAAACGGCTCATATATATGCATGTGATTTAGTAGGTGGATACCGGAAAGGAAGTCCAAAGTTCCCATATCTCCCTTCCAGTCTACCATCCTCAGCATAATAAATAAACTATATAATAAAACTTCAAAATTCTAAAATTACAATACATAATCAAAACTATCTAAAAGTCACTAATAAAACAGTTAAGATCAAACTCTATATTAAGCCCTTGGGGTGTAAAGGTATCTAAAGTAAAGATCCACTTTGATTCTAGTTGACTAAGTGTTCTAACTTTGTGACCCCCTCTCCAGTGCTTCCTGTAGGGCTCAATACCCCAAAATGTAAGGTGAGTGGGATCTTTATTGTGGTGTGTCAAGAAATGCCTTGACACACTATGTTTGTCAAATCCATTGATTATGTTTTTGACATGTTCCTTTATACGCACTCTCAGAGGTCTTTTGGTGCGGCCTACATATTGTAGGCCGCAACTGCATTGTAGAACGTACACAGCTCCTTCCGTGTTACAGCATATAAACTCTTTGATGTCATAGGAGTTCCCAGTACTTGTAGAACTAAATTAGAATTTTTTCTCAGGTGGGCGTTTTGTTTTTGTACACGCAAAGCAACGTTTGCACGGAAAGAAGCCTTTTCCTGTAAAGAAAGTCACACCATTATATGGTGGATCGGGGACATTCTTAACAATCTTATCCCTCAATGTAGGTGCCTTCTTGTACACAAATTTTGGGCATTGGGGTAGGAGGTCCTTCAAATGCACGTCTAAGCGTAGAATATACCAGTGTTTTTTAATAATCGTCTCAATTTTTCTATATTGGGCATTGTAATTCAATATAATTGGTACTTTGCCAGCTTCCAGCTTAGGAGTTTGTTTATCTTTAATCATATCCATTCGATCCATGTTTTTGACTTCCGTAATCTTCATCCTAATTTCTTCATCCTTATACCCTCTGTTTGTAAACCTTTGGCCAATTTTATCTGCTTGTGTGAGATATTCTTCAACCTTTGTGCAATTTCTGCGTAATCGCATCAGCTGTCCTTTTGGAATATTGCACAACCAGTTTCGGTGATGGCAGCTCATGACTGGCAGGTAGCTGTTCTTGTCAACATTTTTAAAGTGCCTTCTTGTGCGTAAAGTTTTGTTCTCTTGTAAAATTTCTAGACGTCTCTTCGCTATACACAGTGATCCTACATCATCAGGCTTGTGAGGCTGTAAAATGGGGCCTAAGAAAATATAGTACATTGCCATGCTTTCAGCGGAAATACTTAGTCAAATGCTTAGCATTTTGCTTAAAGCTACTTTTGGTACGATCGTGAGTACTACCATCAAAAAACCGGAGTGGCGATGGGAGCTAAGTTTGCACCCAGCGTGGCATGCTTGTTTATGTCTCAATGGGAAGAGGATGTGGTATTTCCTGGCAAACCTGAAGAGCTAATGTTGTATAAGAGGTATATAGATGTTATCCTCATATTCTGGAAAGGAGATACCGATAGCCTAATCGCATTCTTGGAAACATTGAATCACAACGACAGGAATATAAAACTGTCGTGGGTAGTCAGTAGCGAATCGATATCTTTTCTTGATTTAGAAATTTTACAAGAGAACAAAACTTTACGCACAAGAACGCACTTTAAAAATGTTGACAAGAACAGCTACCTGCCAGTCATGAGCTGCCATCACCGAAACTGGTTGTGCAATATTCCAAAAGGACAGCTGATGCGATTACGCAGAAATTGCACAAAGGTTGAAGAATATCTCACACAAGCAGATAAAATTGGCCAAAGGTTTACAAACAGAAGGTATAAGGATGAAGAAATTAGGATGAAGATTACGGAAGTCAAAAACATGGATCGAATGGATATGATTAAAGATAAACAAACTCCTAAGCTGGAAGCTGGTGTAATGGAAATTTGTAGGTTCTGTATATAATTGTATTCTATTTTATATGTATTGCACAATGCCCTCACTGTGCACACGGCACTAATAATGTTTTCAGTACATGTTTTGCATTCTTTCGAGTTCTGATTAGAATAAGCCTGCCTATGTAACGCCCCTTGTTACCATAAACGTACAATTGTAATATTAATGTGATACCTACGTAATCATGTGTATAAAAGCCTTCAAATGCGTCATAATAAAGGAGAACGGTTATTTGGAAAGATGCTGAGCGTATCTTTTGTGTCTGTTCCCTACTGCAGTAGTTATTAATTTGGAACCACTAATCAATATGAGGATAGGAGTTGCCTATCATCAAAATATCCATTTCAGGTGGCGAGCCAGCCAGGAGGGGTTATCAGGTGACCCTGAGTATCCGAAACGAGGAGCTTGAGACGATCCGGGAATTTCTGATAATCAGCCGGCTGAGGTAAGCCTTTTGCTTACATTTGAGTTATCAGACTTCCTTGATCGGTAAGGCATTTTCGGGACAAAGGGTACCTATTTTACTCCCCTTAATCGAACTGTATTGATTAGTGGTTATATGTTATGTTGTCACTGTCTACTGTCCATCAGAGTGTTATAGAGAAAGAGAAGAATAGTGCTGTTCACAGAGTATAATGTAGTACATCTGCTACATAAAGTAGTTTAGAGGCAAGAGGGTATAGGCACACGTAGAGAAGACTGGCCAGTCATTATGGGCATTAAATTAAGTAAGGGAATGATGGGTAATAGACCCTCAAAAATGCCCAGCGCAAGAGGAGCGCTATATATGAACCGAAGGTGCGGTTCCGCCTATACTGAGCCCCTAGATTAATGGTTAAAGTGGACAGGGATCCACAAAGGGTAACTGGGTTACCACCAAAGTCCACAGGGACAAAGAATCATACAGAGTATACAGCTAGAGAAACAGCTATTTATGTGAGCAGGATGGATCAAGAGTGACATTAACACAAGACAGAAAGGGACTTTTTGATGTTAAGTTGAGGGATGAATTTGGGGTCAGGCACAACAACTAGTAAAGTCAAGAAACAGTAATGAGAGTCAAAACAGAATGCTTTATATGTTGTCAGAGAGGGAAGATGGGATGAGCACTATGGCTGCCCGTCTGATCATAGAAGGTACAGTATGTGAAGTATGGAATTACAATACATTGGATGCAAAGGATATCAGAACAAAATAAAGAAAGCAGAAGTTTAAGCAAGGAAGTATTAAAAAAGTGTTAAAAGAAAGTGAGAGAATGATATGCATGTGTTGTGTACAAATGGGAATAATGTAAGCAATTTTAGAGCGATACTTGTGTATGTTTGTGAATGCTGGAACCTTTAGTTCGCTCGCTTGTGTGTGTCATGTACGCAGATGTGACCCCCACCTTTGTGCTCTCCTCAAAGAATGTAGCTGAGATGAGAGTTTGGTGATAAGCTGGAGGACACCATGCCAATTTCAGTTTTTTAGACAAAACATTTATAACAAAATGTGCCGGGTTAACGAATCTAATGATAAACAATGTGGTCACAATTATTTTTGAATCTGTTTTCCAAACATGGTAAAATCAAGGTTACATTTAACCATGTCTTACACTAATTGAATATCTTTTGATAGTGGAAACAGTGCATTTAAAAAAAAAAAAAAAAAGAGAGAGAAATTGAGTAAAATTAAGTAACATGTCCCCCTTTAAGGACATTTATCTGTGCATATATATATTAGTGTGTGATATTGAAATGATCATATGAGTATTAATTTCTAATATGAGTTTAACAATTTTATTAATAAATATAGATATATTGAAACTGGGTTAGACAACCTTTGGTAAAAATGGAATTAGTTTAGATTAAGATAACAATTTTGTAATTTTACATTTATTGAGTGGAAAGAAAAAAAAGTTTAAGATGAAGTTGTTAATTTGAATACAGCTGCAATAATGTTTAACAAAGCCAAGATGGATGGGATACATAAGGAAGTTTTTCTACAGAAATTAAATCTTAAAGTCTGATAATAACTTGATGTGCGGTCCATGATGTGAGAGTAATAATAACATTTAAATATAATAGACCCATCGCATCAAGTCCACACACCCTGTTAGGATAGCTGCTGCCTGCAGCCAGTTGGTTTATAGTTTTTGATGGCCAAGTGCTTTCTGGTCCAGCATACATATTGTTGGTCCTTTTGTTTTTATGTATTTTTATTTTTGAAATCCAACGCAGAATGTGTGGATTGTGAAATGATGCGCCCCTTTTCCTTGTAAGTGCAGTGGGTATATATACTTAGGGTTTATGGAAATCTCTGCATGACTGCAGGGTATTCTTATCATTTATTATAATATTGCTAGGAAAAAGTTGTCTTTTTGAAACATGAAACAGGAGTTCTTACACAATAAGCATGATAGGAAAAAGCTATTGTTATATTTATGCAAGCTGGACCCAGTAATGAAGGGTTCACCCCGATATATCAGAGCTGTAGCTTTATGCAAAGTTGCTATTAGACAAAGTTACAGATATTATTTTGGTTGAATATTTAATTTTTAATAGTCCGACATTCTGCACAGCAAATATATAGCTAAGTGTTTGTCTAATGAAAGGTTCAAAATATGAATTTGTTTTGTGTGTTTATGTACAAATCTAACAATGAAAAATGTGTACATTTGGATCCAGCCACCTTATTGCCTCTATTGGAGGAGGCTGGAGACAAAGAAAAAACACATGTGTTCAATTAATGACGTGGGAATCAGCTGCTGTGAGCCCAGTGCAGGATACACTCCCTGTAGACCCGAGTATTTACTTTTTTGTAGTGTTATTCCTGGTTTTATACCGAGGATGAAGTTTATCACCCAGAAGGATTCCCTGTATTCAGAGTCATTGGATCCTTTTCCCCCAGCTCAAGAAGCAGAGCTCCATGTTTTAGAAAAGCCTGTGAGCTATAAAACGAGCATATATTTATATATATAGTCAAGAGATAGAGAGCTTTTGGTTCCATTTGAAGGGTCAGAAGTTTGTTTTACTTCAGCAGGTAAACCAATCAAGCATGCCAAGTTAATTCGATCGGCTGTTTTCAGCCTTCCAGGTGCTGAGGTAGCCATACTAACAGTAAAACTCACATATGGAAGCAGACCAGGCGACTCTAAGGATGCTGCATTTGCAGCCCCGGACACTTGCTGGGTCTGTGCAACTCACAGATTCCACCCTAGTTCTGGCCCAGTATAGCTGGGATTAATAATTCAACTTTAAGGACCCCAGAACGAGAAGCACAAGTGGTCCACAGAGGGCAACTTCTTACAAAACAGGACTTTGGAAAAGGTGATCATTTATGTCTGCCAGACACTCTTTTCCCTTCAGCTTGACACGTGGACCGTGTCATCAGTCACAAGTAGCTATGGCTGCCTTAGTAAATGAGCGTGGGATAGAGCCAGGGTTCTCCACAGTTGTTTTTATAACATACCACTTCTTGTTTTACCTGTTACCAAAGGTGTTACCAAAAGCTGAACATCCCTTCCAGAGATAGCAAAAAGCTATATCCAAATGCCCAAGTCAGGATCCTACGAGTATGTATTTTGTTTGTATGGACATGTTTTATAGATGTCCAGTGGCAAATGCTACTGCAAAGCCCATAGTAAAAAAGTGTTATCAGAAGTAGTTTGTAAGTACAGAGTGCAGAATCTACAGAGAGTAACAGAGGAAATCATTTTTATAGGAGAGTCCTTACTAGAAGTTTTGAGGTTTTATTTTTACACCCCCTACTGTCTACAATGTAGTGGACAAAGTAGAGTAAGAAACTAGAAAACTTTTGCCTGAATGTTTTATTATATTTTATCAAGCCCCTAAGGGGATGTTGGACTCTCTCCCTATGGGATTTGGTTTGGGAGTGTGTTACTCACTTGCTTATATTTTGTCTCAGCAGCTGAAGTCCTCCATTCGGATCTCACAGAGAATGTTGCTGATCTTTTAAGGTTTTTGACAAACTTATTTATGTGTTTTCTCCCCAATTCCAGATCCTAAAAGTTTGGAAGGATCTAAAACTAAAGCCAGTTGACTTGTGGATTGTTAAGAGACATTTATATATAAGGAAATGTTTGGAGACTCAATACAGCATCTGTTTCATGTACAGTTTTGCAAAACTTGAAGGAAAAGTCACCTGGATCCACACCAGACACTGCAAAAATGACTAAATTAAAGAAATAATCTGTTTAATTTGTTTCCCTCTTGCGATCAGTCTAGGGTACTTTTTGATTCAATTACTTTAATTGTAAGGGATACAGATATTTGAAAAGTAGTTTAGCCTTGTTGAAGTCATATTTGTCTTTTGTACCTTTTCCATTTTATGTAGAATTGTCTGTGTTTACATGTGCTGATAAGTCAGCATACCAGCAATTAAGCTAGAAGGCCATTCTGGCCACAGGAGTGTACAGCCAGTACTCTGTAAATATGTCTTATCAATCATTTGTTTTTCACAGTGAAAAGTTGTTTTGTAATGAAAAAAGCTGCTCAGCTATTATTTTCTCCACAATGGAGTTTTTGCCTCTTTGGCCAGGACTACCTCCACCTAAGCGTGTGGAGGTTCCAGGTTAAAGGTGATAGCAGGTATGGTTAGTGATCAAAATATTGATCAAAAGAGAGGAGACCCCAAGATGGGATGAGCACTATGGCTGCCCGTCTGATCATAGAAGGTACAGTATGTGAAGTATGGAATTACAATACATTGGATGCAAAGGATATCAGAACAAAATAAAGAAAGCAGAAGTTTAAGCAAGGAAGTATTAAAAAAGTGTTAAAAGAAAGTGAGAGAATGATATGCATGTGTTGTGTACAAATGGGAATAATGTAAGCAATTTTAGAGCGATACTTGTGTATGTTTGTGAATGCTGGAACCTTTAGTTCGCTCGCTTGTGTGTGTCATGTACGCAGATGTGACCCCCACCTTTGTGCTCTCCTCAAAGAATGTAGCTGAAATGGATATTTTGATGATAGGCAACTCCTATCCTCATATTGATTAGTGGTTCCAAATTAATAACTACTGCAGTAGGGAACAGACACAAAAGATACGCTCAGCATCTTTCCAAATAACCGTTCTCCTTTATTATGACGCATTTGAAGGCTTTTATACACATGATTACGTAGGTATCACATTAATATTACAATTGTACGTTTATGGTAACAAGGGGCGTTACATAGGCAGGCTTATTCTAATCAGAACTCGAAAGAATGCAAAACATGTAATGGAAATTTGTAGGTTCTGTATATAATTGTATTCTATTTTATATGTATTGCACAATGCCCTCACTGTGCACACGGCACTAATAATGTTTTCAGTACATGTTTTGCATTCTTTCGAGTTCTGATTAGAATAAGCCTGCCTATGTAACGCCCCTTGTTACCATAAACGTACAATTGTAATATTAATGTGATACCTACGTAATCATGTGTATAAAAGCCTTCAAATGCGTCATAATAAAGGAGAACGGTTATTTGGAAAGATGCTGAGCGTATCTTTTGTGTCTGTTCCCTACTGCAGTAGTTATTAATTTGGAACCACTAATCAATATGAGGATAGGAGTTGCCTATCATCAAAATATCCATTTCACTGGCAAAGTACCAATTATATTGAATTACAATGCCCAATATAGAAAAATTGAGACGATTATTAAAAAACACTGGTATATTCTACGCTTAGACGTGCATTTGAAGGACCTCCTACCCCAATGCCCAAAATTTGTGTACAAGAAGGCACCTACATTGAGGGATAAGATTGTTAAGAATGTCCCCGATCCACCATATAATGGTGTGACTTTCTTTACAGGAAAAGGCTTCTTTCCGTGCAAACGTTGCTTTGCTTGTACAAAAACAAAACGCCCACCTGAGAAAAAATTCTAATTTAGTTCTACAAGTACTGGGAACTCCTATGACATCAAAGAGTTTATATGCTGTAACACGGAAGGAGCTGTGTACGTTCTACAATGCAGTTGCGGCCTACAATATGTAGGCCGCACCAAAAGACCTCTGAGAGTGCGTATAAAGGAACATGTCAAAAACATAATCAATGGATTTGACAAACATAGTGTGTCAAGGCATTTCTTGACACACCACAATAAAGATCCCACTCACCTTACATGTTGGGGTATTGAGCCCTACAGGAAGCACTGGAGAGGGGGTCACAAAGTTAGAACACTTAGTCAACTAGAATCAAAGTGGATCTTTACTTTAGATACCTTTACACCCCAAGGGCTTAATATAGAGTTTGATCTTAACTGTTTTATTAGTGACTTTTAGATAGTTTTGATTATGTATTGTAATTTTAGAATTTTTCAAGTTTTATTATATAGTTTATTTATTATGCTGAGGATGGTAGACTGGAAGGGAGATATGGGAACTTTGGACTTCCTTTCCGGTATCCACCTACTAAATCACATGCATATATATGAGCCGTTTCTGATACCTTGAATACCGCTAAATAAATCGTCTGGGTTACCTTATCCTTACACTAGAACAGGTTATGAGTTTGGAGTAATTACCGACTGTTGGTCGGATGTAGGGTTGTAGGTATAGCTCTACTTTGTTTTAGATACAACTTGCTTTCACCTATAAATTAAAGAACCTACTAATATTTTAATAATACCTCTTGTCTTAAGCCATTATTTTATGAATATTTTATTATATGGTCCCTTCGTTTTAATTTCTTAATTAAAACATAAATTTTAAATCTTAAAATTCTTTATTAATATTATTAGCGATACCTAGAGCCATCTAGTTGGAGTGCAGGATTCCCTGTAGTTATGTCCCCGAATAGGCGTAACCACAGGGCGTTTTAATTGAAACAAACCCGGTCCACAAAAGTGGATATGGGCTTGTTTCTGTTCCTTTCATCTAAACGATGAGATAATGGCGGCAAGCATAACATCCACTCATTAAGATGAGTATAGATGAGGAAACTACGACAAAATGGCCGCCGTCAACTGAACACTATTTATCACTCCCTAAGAGCCTATAAGAAAATGGCCGCGAAGCGATCGGTATTAGAGACTACTAGAAAATGGCCGCGTAGCAAGATTTACGACCGCTAATAGGAGTAGATACTACGGGCTACAGGAAAATGGCCGCGAATTAGAGATACTATTTAAACGTTCGTTCACCTCCTATGCTTTAGTCCCTGATGAAGTCACGTGATCAATGACGATACGCGTAGGATTTGCCTAGGAGGATACCGGAAGCGACGTCCGGGGTACGAACGAGGAGTCCGTCCGTTTTTTAGCTGTAACGTTTTTACTGTATTACTAAATGTGAGTACCCAGGACTTTGTCCTTTTTATAATAAAATCTGTGTGACATTACTTCACTATGGGAGCCCCTTTTCTTTTTTCCGGGTTTGATCTGTGGTCCATGGCTGAGTACCTGGAGGGAATTGCCTGGGGTGCCTGTGTTAACTGAGGACATACACCTTAAACATTGAAGCATATTGCTGTGCCTATATCAACTGAGGATACACACCTTAACCATTGGAGCATATTGCTGTCTAACTGACAGCAGTGAGGTAAGGTACCCACTGCACTCAGTGTGTGAGCACCTGCTTTGAGGAGTTGTAAGATCACCGGTGGAACTATCCCGTGTCTGTTCACAGAATTAACCTTTTACATAGCACAGTGTGGATTCACTTATTTGCATGACCTGATATGGATTGTCATTTTTTTCAACAAATAGAGACACTTTAAAGTGGGGTACCCCCTAAAAAAAAAAAAATTAAAAGTCAGCAGCTACAAATACTGCAGCTGCTGGCTTTTAATAATCGGACACTTACCTGCCCCAGGGTCCAGCGATGCGGGGGAACGAAGCCCCCCCCTCGCTCCCCGCTCCGCTCGCGGCGCCGTCATGCATACTGTGGGCACCCGGCTGTGGCTTCACAGCCGGGCACCCACTGCGCATGCGCGAGCGGCGCAGGGCGCCGTGATACGCCGTACAGTCACCTGGGACACATGACAGGTCCCAGGTGAATGTGCGGCGTGAGGGGAAGTGATGTCACCAGCCCGGGCAATGAGGAAGGCAGATTACGAGGGACCCCCTAGCAATTTTTTGGTGGCAACACCACTTTAAGGAATTTTTTGGGATTGTGGTTTATATCTAGCCTTATTTATATTTTTATATAATATTTTTTTATATACTTTTATATTTTCTTTTGTGGTTTTACTTGCTGGATTTTACCTTTATACAACTTTCAACACATATTTTTTCACTTGGATGCACTTTTATGGATTGAGACACATTTTGGATTGTACACCTTTCTGGATTATTATTATTATTACCTGCGGGTTTTTTATTGCTTCACTTGCACTTTATTAGGAATACGTAGATTATTTGCATCCTTTACTGATCACTTTATAAATGTTATTGGGAATATGTGTATATTCTGAATACCCTATTAGTCACTTTATAAATGATTTTATGCATATAGATATAGTTTAAATTAATTGTTTATTATAATCGCATAGGTGTGTCTTTCAGATTTTGTATGCGATTATCTATTCACTATTATTTGATTTAATTAATTTTGTGTGGAGCGCAACACCATTCTTTTTTATTAGTATCACTTGAGGGGAGGGTTTGCACCTCTGTCGGTGGTTTGCTGCAACCATATTAGCTCTCTTTGATTAACCATTGTAGCGCGAGGATAACCAACAATTACCATCACGTTCCGAACGATCGGATTTTCTGACAACTTTGTCCGACCGTGTGTATGCAACACCAATTTCAGACAAAATCCGTGGGAAAAAATCAGACGGATTTTGTGGTCGGAATGTCCGACCGTGTGTACAAGGGCTAAGTCCTTGTACACACGGTCGGAGAATCCATCAGAATGTGTCCTATCGGACCGTGTCGTCGGATAATCCGACTGTGTGTGGTATGCATCGGACTGATTCCGTCGGAATATCCGTCGGACCCAATTTTCCAACATGTTGGAAATATTTCCCGACCAACTGGGCTGATCGGACATACTCCGATCACGTGTAGAGAATTTTGATCGGACCAAGTGCCACGCATGCTCAGATCAAATTCCTACATCAAAGCTATTGGCTACTAGCCTGAATGTAGTCCCATCGTAACGAAATTACGTCATCACGTTCTGAAAGATTGGATTTTTTCGCCAACTTTGTCCGACCGTGTGTATGCAACAGTTTCGGACAAGATCCAACAGACAAAATCCGACGGGCAAAATCCGACGGATTTGTTTGTGGAAATCTCCGAACGTGTGTACAGGGGCTAAGACATGTGGAAGATGGCAGAGCTTTTAAGGAAGGAAGTAGAAGATGGAGACAGTGGAAGGGGGGTTGCATGCAGAGTTGAAGACTGGTGAAAGTAAGGAGGATAGGGGATGCAGAGGTAACCAGCCGTAGAAATCTGACCACACTCACTATTTGATGTGGTTTCAAGGGTTTGTGTGGGTGGGAGAGGGTTTTTTGAGAAGTCGTGGTTGAGTTCCTGCACCTATTTTCTGAGAAAAAAAGTCCTGAGTTCAACTATAATAATACATTTACCATACAACCGTAGGCTAATGTCCATGGTACCTGGGCAAGAGTGACACCACAGGCCTTCAAGGCAGAACATGGGAAAGCCGGAAGGGTTATGTTGGCACCCTCCCTGGGTGGAAGCCAAGGTGTAAAATAATTATATGTACAACTTTTTTTTCTCTTAATGTGTGATTTTTTTTGTTTTCTGTTTTATGCTGCATTTCGACATGGGTGAGAAAGGATCTAACGAATAATCTTGCATTTTGATCCACTTTAGGAGTTGAAATGTTATACCAAAATTCATAGTATTTTAATAAATCTTTCAAATTCTGGTAAAATAAACCAAGGCCAAGAATTGAATAAAAAAACATTTATATCAGTTTCTCTATCACAATTAACTTCAATGTGTTTTTCAAAGATTCTTTTTTAACCACTTGCCGACCACCCGCCGCAGTTATACTGCAGCAAGGTGGCTTGGCTGCACAAATCTCCATAGGTGTACGACGGCTCATGAACTGGTTTTGTGGGCACGGAGGCATGCGCACACTCCCATTGGCCAGCGGGGAGACCCAATCAGTGGGTCCAGTGGACTCGATGTCCGCCGGCCACCCGCGATCGTTCCCCGCAGTGACAGAACGGGGATCTGCCTGTGTAAACAAGGCAGATCTCTGTTCTCACAGGGAATATCATACAGATCCTGTCTTTCTGCTATGCAGAACGATGAAACTGTGTGCTGTCCCAGTGAGCCCTTCCCCCATACAGTTAGAGCACACAGTGAAGAAACACAGTTAACCCCTTGAGCACCCCTGATGTTAACCCATTCCCTGCCAGTGTCTTTAGTACAATAACAGTGCATATTTTTAGCACTGATTAGTGTAGTATTTAGTAGGGGTGCACCAAATGGGTTTTTTGGTGCCGAAACCGATACCAAAAATGAAAAATACACTAGGCCGAAAACCGATACCGAAACAGCACCGATACCGAAACATATTTAAAAAAATATATTTTTATACAGGAGATGGTCAGAGACTGGGGACATGGTACAGGAGATGGTCAGAGACTGGGGACATGGTACAGGAGATGGTCAGAGACTGAGGACATGGTACAGGAGATGGTCAGAGACTGGGGACATGGTACAGGAGAGGATCAGAGACTGGGGGCATGGTACAGAAGATGGTCAGACTGGGGACGTGGTACAGGAGATGGTCAGAGACTGGGGACATGGTACAGGAGATGTTCAGAGACAGAGGACATGGTACAGGAGATGGTCAGAGACAGAGGACGTGGTACAGGAGGTGTCCCCTATTGCAGCCAGTGTGTCCCATTGCAGCCAGTGTGTCCCATTGCAGCCAGTGTGCCTGTGCCCCATATTGCAGCCAGAGTGCCCCATATTAAGGCCACAGTGCCCCATATTAAGGCCACAGTGCCCCATATTGCAGCCAGCCTGTGCAGGGAAGAGAGGAGAGCTGCCTCCGCCGCCTGTTTAATCACAGCGTCGGGAACATCACAGCTTTCGTTTCAATAGCTGTGTGTTCCCGGCTACGCCCTCACACACAGCCCATCACCCTTGTCGGGGCACTTTGATAGACAGATCATCCATCCAATCCTGCGGTTGATCTGTCTATCAAAGTGCCTGGACAAGGGGGAGGGGCTGTGTGTGACGGCACGGCCGGGAACACACAGATATTGAAATGAAAGCTGTGATGTTCCCGATTCTGTGATCAAACAGGCGGCGGAGGCGGCTCTCCTGCGCTATAGGACACCCCCATGATGGGCGGCACCAGGGGCTGGGGCGGAGCCACGCCCCATTTTCAGCTCCATTATCAGCCGTTTTTCTCTTTCGGCAAATTGCCGAAAAGGGCATTTTCGACCGATATGTTTCGGCGGCCGAAATTTCGGTGCATCCCTAGTAATTAGTGTAAAAATCACTAATCACCACCATTACTAGTAAAAAAAAAAAATGATAAAATGCCATAAATCTATCCCTATTTTGTAGACACGATAACTTTTGTGCAAACCAATCAATATACGTTTATTGGGATTTTTTACCAAAAATATGTAGCAGAATATACATCAGCCTAAACTGATGAATACATTTTGTTTTTTTTGACTTTTTTTTGGAAATGTCTTATAGCAAAAAGTAAAAAAATTAGTTTTTGTTTTTTTCAAAATTCTCGCTCTTCTTTTTGTTTATAGCGCAAAAAAATAAAAACCACGGAGGTGATCAAATACCAAAAGAAAGCTCTATTTGTGACAAAAAAAGGACATCAATTTTGCTTGGGTACAGTGTCGCACAACCATGCTATTGTCAGTTAAAGTGAAGCAGTGCCGTATCGCAAAAAATGGCCGGTCATTAAGACCCCTTTCACACCAGGGCGTTTTGCAGGCGCTATAGCGTTAGAAATAGCGCCTGCAATCCGCCCTAAAGAAGCTGCACCATTGTATGTAGTGTGAAAGCTCCGAGGGCTTTCACACTGCAGCGGTGCGCTTGCAGGACGTCAGGAAAAGTCCTGCCAGCAGCTTCTTTGGAGCGGTGAAGGAGCGGTGTGTTTACCGCTCCTCTACCGCTGCTCCCCATTTAAATCAATGGGACAGCGCTGCAATACCGCCGGCAAAACGCCGCTATTGTGGCATATTGCCGGCGGTTTTAACCCTTTCTCGGCCGCTAGCGGGGGGTAAAAGTGCCCTGCTAGCGGCCGAAATGCGCCGCAAATCCGGCGGTAAAACGCTGCTAGAAATGTCGGCGTTTTACTGCTCACGCTATGGGCAGTGTGGTGTGAAAGGGGTCTAAGGGGGTAAATTCATCGGGGGCTGAAGTGGTTACGCTATTGCTGTAGATTTCCACAACCATCATATAGATTATACTGTCTAGTACAAAAAGATCTGATGCATCTTTAGCTGTGGTCAGGATTCTATTGATGTGGAATCATACAGTAGGTTCCTCATGGGTACAAGTTCCATACTGCAAGCAAAGTGGACATTTAGGCCTCATCCACACTTCGTATTGTGAGACCACACAATCGCTTTGCTTGCTCATATTTTCTGCGTTCACTTGAATGGACTGCAGTATGCGCATTTGTAGTGCAAAAACATGTAGCAGAATACATAGAAGAAGAAATTCGATTTTTTAAATTTTTTTTATTGGATATGTTTTATAGCAGAAAGTAAAACATATTGTTGTTTTTTTTTTTATTGTCAGTATTTTTTTTTTCATAGTGCAAAAGATAAAAACCGCAGAGGTGATCAAATACCACCAAAAGAAAGCTCTATTTGTGGGACAATAAGGACAATTTTGTGTGGATACAGTGTTGCATGAATGCACACTTACCAGTTAAAGTAGCACAGTGCCAAATTGCAAAAAATGCTCTGGTTAGGAAGGGGGTGAAAGTGGTTAAGAATGAATGACACCTAAATGCACATCAAGCATTTTTCCACAATATTAGCATAACCTGGAATCATATGCAGAGCTGTGCAAAGTATGCTGCAATTCCAATTCGGCAGGTGTGAATGGGGCCTAAATGGACTGCCCTACGCACGACAAAGGCATCAAAGAAGCTCATGTCCCAAATTTTGGCACTGATCCAGGCGTGTTTGGCGACAAACACAATTGCAACACGTTTGGGGTGGCATTGTGCCATTAGGAAATAATGGCATTGCAAGTGCATTTCTGAAGCTTTTCTGAAAACTCGAGCAGAAACGCATGATTCTGCCAGCATTTTCAACATATGTGAATGCAGCCTTAGAGAGTAGTGCCCCATACACACGGTCGGAAATTCTGAGGGAAAAAGTCAGATCGGATTATGTTGTCAGAAAATCCAATTGTGTGTGGGCTCTATCAGACTTTTTCCATCTGAAAAAAGTTTGAGAGCTGAATCTAAAATTTTCCAACAACAAAATCCGATCTGACTTTTTCCAATTGTGTGTAGAGAATTCCGATGGACAAAGTGCCACGCATGCTCAGAATAAATTCCAAAATGAAAGCTATTGGCTACTGGCCTCTTTATAGTCCATATCGTACGTGTTGTACATCACCTCTTTCTGAACGATCGGATTTTCCGACAACTTTGTGCGACCGTGTGTATGCAACACAAGTTTCAGCCAAAATCCGTCTGAAAAAATCCAACGGATTTTGTGGTCGGAATGTCCGACTGTGTGTACAGGGCATAGTTCTACTTTTGTTGAGAAAAAAACATTCCCCTCTGGGTGAGCTACATACATTGCAAGAATTTTAACCGCCTTAATGACCAGAGCACTTTTTTTCAATTTGGCACTGCACTGCTTTAACTGCTAATTTGCGATATAAATTAAAAAAGACCAAACATTTTGAAAAAAATTATATTTTATACTTTTTGTTATAGAAAAAATCCAATAAACTAAATTGTAGTTATACATTTAGGCCAAAATGTATTCAGCCACATGTCTTGGGTAAGACAAATTTCAATAAGCATATATTTATTGGTTTGCGCAAACATTATAGCATCTACAACCTATGGTGCATTTTATGGAATTTATGCAGCTTTTAGTTTATGACTGCCTATCTCATTTCTTGAGGTGTTAAAATGGCAGGGCAGTACAAAACCCCTCCAAATTTTCCCTTTTTGGAAAGTAGACACCTCAAGGAAGTTGCTGAGAGGCATGTTGAGAACATTGAATATTTTATTTTTATGTCACAAGTGATTAAAAAATTGCAAAAATAATATTTTTTTTTTACACTAAGTTGTCACTGAAATGATAAATTGCTCACACATGATTCTGCTGCTTCTCCTGAGTATGGGGTTACCCCATTTGTGAGCCTTTTTGGGAGCCTAGCCGAGTACAGGACCCCAAAAACCAATCACCGCCTTCAGGCTTTCTAAGGGCGTACATTTATTTCACTCCTCACTACCTACCACAGTTGCGGGGGATGTTCTATGTGGAAAGCTTTACCCCTGATGCCTGCATACTTAGATGTGCCTCTTTTAATCATCAACCATGTGTAGTGATATGGACTGTTATTAGAAAGCTTCATACCTTCCAGTGTTCCAAAGATTGTTTGTCCCCATGATTATTCGTGCAGCCAGTGACCTCATACCTGTGTGCCAGCGGAGAGAACGTGTAGTAACTGCTATGCACCCAAGTAGCCTAAGACTACAAATCTCCGGGACCCTTGCAGTGGCCTGAAGGTTGCTTGGAGGGACAATAAAAGGAGCTTAAAAGTTCACGCACGGTCTCTTCTTCCTGGGCCTGACGCAAGACGGACCTCTCTGTGTGATAGAGAGAGAGAGTTTGCGGCCTACCACGCAGAACGCTACTTCCACCCCGAGGCCTAAGGGGCCTAGTCCTGCTACCCACTGTCACTAGCATCATTTACAGCAACTACCCATTGGTTCAAACATGTGGAGAAAGTCACTACAGAAGGCCGAAACAGAGTATCCGTTGCAATCCGTGTTCCTGTCTAGAAGACTGCATATCGATTTGGGTTGTTGGTAAGAGAGCAAGCTGCTCAATCTTTATCTATATCTATTATCTTTATCTATTCACTACTACCATTACAGAACACAGTGAACACACACCTCTACCCAAGAACACTTTACTACATTGCTGGAACACTGTACTCAGATGCGTAAGGCCTTCACCACTTGGAACCAATTGTTTTCATCTGCAACCAAACGGATTACAGTTAATGAGCTCCAACTGGCTAGCAAAGAACAACAGATCTGCTGCGTGGAACGTTACCGCCATTACTCATAGGAAGCCTATATATATATATATATATATATATATATAATATTTGTACTTGGAGTATTTACGAGAGATCGAGTAAGAAACGTGATAAAGGAAAATATAGAAAGTGACCTGGGGTGTGCCAAAAGTCAAGTGGTCAGTACCAGGGCCATCTTTAATATTGATTGGACCCTGGGAAAAACTTTTCTTGGGGGCCCCCTCCCCATGCAGTTTCGCTCTCCACCTGCTCTGAGACATACAATAAATAGCAGCTAGACTCAGATCAGGCAGCTATTGCGGTTGGTTGCCAGAGGTTTCAGTGTATCATTACCGCTCACTAACTGGTTGCTAGAGGTTACAGAACACATTACAGCTCACTGGTTAGTTGCTAGAGGTTACGCCACATGATTGCTGCTTGTTGATTGGTTGCTAGAGATTACTGTGGATATGACCTCAAGGGGGCATGATATACATATCAATGCCACCGGCCGCCTCTATTTACATATGAATGCCGGTAATTTACATGTAAACACAGGGTCTCCAGGTGAGTCATCTGGGACACAGCACAGGACTAAAACCTCAAGGGGCGAGGGAATTTAAACTAGGATAGTTGGCAAATATGAAGCAGCTGTTTTTGGCCCCACAATAAGGACAGGGTCCAGGGCAGCTGCCCCTTTTGCCCTGCCTTAAAAACGGCCCTGGTCAGTACGCCTAAAGGGGCATTCTCAAATATGAAATGAAAAGGAAAAGATAAGAATAAAGGGGACTGAGTGGGTGGGATACGAGAGGGAAGGCCGACAGGAGAAAGGAGGAAGAGGGCGGGTTTAAGTACACCCCCACTCCTCCTACAGATTCAGGCTAACCTGTATCCAGCCTTCTCATTTGTACTTGGAGTCTTTACAAGAGATCGAGTAAGAAATGTGATAAAGGAAAACATAGGAAGTGCGCCTAAAGCGGGCAAAAATAAAGACAGTAGGATAAATCAGCAAACAGATTTATTTGAAGTAAACATAACATCAGTCAGCTAAATGCCTGAAAGCCTGAGACATCTCAAGAAGTGGATCCGGGACATATCTGGAGAAACATGCTGAGTTCCATTTACCCAACTTCTTAATAATGTGAGCGGGCACCCCCTGGCGAGAAGCTGCGGAACCCGCCCCTGTTCTGAAGTAGTGGCCAGAAAAAAACTGCAGGGTTCACCCCAGGTTGGTCAGTAATGTGCGACAATGCTTGGTAAACTGTGCCGTCGCGAGGGGAGCCTGAGGGATAGGGGAACAAGGGACTATCCCTAGGTTTGTCTATGACCAGCACCATAAGCTGGTCCAAAACTGCAACGGGGCATGAAGCACTGCCAGTCGTGAAAAACCTGACGTCCGTACCGGCCCCAAACTGCTGTGTCTTGCCCGCAACCTAATGTAACCTGAAATTATCTGGATGTCTAACCAACTGGCTAATTGTGAGCACACCGGAACTCGAGCTGGTATGAGTGAACTTGCCCGGCCTGAAGAACCCATAGAATGCCGAATGTATAGCTGTTTTGAGAACCGCGCTGAGCAGCCTCTCAAAAGGCGACTTGGCCAACAAATCAGACATGCCCCAAAGATATGCCCCAAGATAAGCCATCGCTGGACCCCGGAGAGATGATCATCCGTCGCTGGATAGCAAGAGTGGATTACCACCGCTGGAATCTTTTTATTTTTAATAAAGGAATTTTTCAAAAGGGTGTTTGTCTTATTTAACTATTTTTTACACTTTCTTTGTGAAATGGTAGGGGTACTTTTGTACCCCCTTACCATTTCAAACAGGGGGGCCAGGATCTGGGGGACCCTTTGTTAAAGGGGGCTTCCAGATTCTGATAAGCCCCCTGCCCGCAGACCCCCACAACCACCGGCCAGGGTTGTGGGGATGAGGCCCTTGTCCCCATCAAAATGGGGACATGGTGCTTTGAGGGGTCACAGACCCCCAAAGCATCCTCCCAATGTTGAGGGCATGTGGCCTGGTACGGTTCAGGAGGGGGGGCACTCTCTCGCCCCCCCTCTTTTCCTGCAACCTGCCAGGTTGCGTGCTCGGATAAAGGGTCTGGTATGGATATTTAGGGGAAACCCCACGTCAATTTTTTATTTATTTTTTGACGCGTTGACGCATTGACGCGTTGACACATTGAAAGTCATTGATAAAAAAAAAGTGTGGGGTTCCCCCAAATTCAATTACCAGGCCCTTCAGGTCTGGTATGGATATTAAGGGGAACCCCACGCTTTTTTTTTATCAATGACTTTCAATGAGTGTTCTCTGTATTACGGGAGCCGACAATTCATTATAGCCCCGAGGGATTTTAAAAGACTTTTTTTCCTGCAGAAATGACACTTTGTGCAGGGACAGTTCTAAGCACGGAAAACATACGCCCCTTCACAGGCATACTATAGACAACCCCCAGGTGCGAAATTTAAAGGAATATTACACTTTTATTGTTTCACTTTAATCATTATTAAAATCACTGCTCCTGAAAAAACTTCAGTTTTTAAACTTTTTTTTGCATTGATATATGTCCCCTGGGGCAGGACCCAGCTCACCAAACACTTTTTAGGACAATAACTTGCATATTAGCCTTTAAAATTAGCACTTTAGATTTCTCCCATAGACTTGTACAGAGTGTTCCCGGCTTTTAGAATTTGCCGCGAACAACCCAAATTGTTCACTGTTCGCCGAACAGGCAATGTTCAACTCGAAGCTCATCCCTACTGGCCAACCCCACATGATGTGGTGGGATATGGTCGTGCTGCTGGTGGAAGCCGTGCTGCCCCAAATAAAGAAAAATTACTGCCCCACAACGTTTGCTGGTACATGCTGCTGCACCCTAGTTGGCCCGGTGTACTACAAGACTCCAAAGGTTCTAATGGACATCAACCCCATCACAAACCCACCCCCCAAATCAACCTCACCTGATGTCCTGCCCAGATACATCCCTATGCTGGCGTTATCATGGAAGTATTTGCATACCGTGGATCCCCCATGTGAGTGGAACCTGTGACAACAAAACAGTAAAATGCATGACTTACTGAGCACACAGAAATAGATTTGGCTGAACGTACATACACTCCCAACAGGATCCTAAAGAAAAATCATAAAAATATGAGGAGCGTATGATATGGATAGCCAACATAAAACAGCTATGTGTAAGGCAACTTTATTAAAAATAACAACCAGTCAGCAAAACCAGGGAGACAGACTATGATGACAAATATCCTAGAGCCCTCCTGATGCAAACTGTGGAGCAAATAACCCCCCCCCCCCACCCGTCCCAAACACCCCCCACTTTATGGCAAAGAAATAGTGCTAGGTACAGGGTACGTGTGGGGTAGAAATATTGTGAGTAACAACAGATATCCTGGACATGCCCCACATGGTAATGTGCCTGTGTGCGATAGTGGACCCCCCCCCTGAATGGCCCAAGGAGCGGGCCCCCTCACCGCTGACTACTGTAAGGCCGCGTACACACGCACGGACTGTTTGCCCAACCTTGTTCGTCAAACAGTTTCGGCAAACAGTCCGCTCAAAATTTGCATGAGCGGACTTGCCCACACACGAGCGGACTGTTTGACGAACAAGGTTGGGCAAACAGTTCGCTCAACTTTTGAAATGAACGGACTCGCCCACGTAAGGAGGAGGCAAATCCGCCCATTTCGAGCGCGTGTACAGGTAGGCGGGGCCCGCGAAGGAGATGTCGCGGGATGCGCCGCCTGGAATGGGCTTAAAGGGGAACCCCAACGCCGAAAAAAATCGGCGTGGGGGTTCCCCCAAAGTCCACACCAGACCCTTGTCCGAGCACGCTACCCGGCCGGCCAGGAAAGGGGGGCGAGCGAGCGCGCCCCCCCTCCTGAGCCGTACCAGGCCGCGTGCCCTCAACATGGGGGGGTGCCTTGGGGAAGGGGGGGCCGCGCGGCCCCCCCACCCCAAAGCACCTTGTCCCCATGTTGATGAGGACAAGGGCCTCTTCCCGACAACCCTGGCCGTTGGTTGTCGGGGTCTGCGGGCGGGGGGCTTATCGGAATCCGGGAGCCCCCTTTAAGAAGGGGGCCCCCGGATACCGGCCCCCCACCCTATGTGAATGAGTATGGGGTACAATGTACCCCTACCCATTCACCTGTGAAATAAAGTACAAAAAAAAACACAACACAGGGAAAAAATATTTTATTGCACAGCTCCGGGGGTCTTCCGTCTTCGGGGGTCTTCTCGCCGGACTCCTCCGCTATCTGTGTGTAGCTCTTTTACTAGCGGAGGAGTCCGGCTTTCTTCCTCCCCGCCGCCGGCCTCTTCTCCCGACTTCGGGGGTCTTGTCCCCCTCTTCGGTTCTTCTGCCGGGCCACCGCGCCTTCTTGTAGCTCTTTTACAGGCGGTGGCCCGGTCTTCTGTCGCCGCTGCCTTCCGTTCTTCTGTCGCCGCCTTCGGTTCTTCTGCCGGGCCACCGCGCCTTCTTGTAGCTCTTTTACAGGCGGTGGCCCGGTCTTCTGTCGCCGCTGTCGTCGCCGCCGCCGCCGCCGCCTTCCGTTCTTGTTCTTCTTCTTGTTCTTCTTCTTCTTCTTCTTCTCCTGGAGATGTTGACTCGACGAGCTCTCCGGCCGGAATGCCAGGGACACGCTCCGCTGCCACTTATATAGTGACAATGGGGCGGTGTCACATGGTATATGTCACATGGGTTGGTCACATGGTGACCCCGCCCCCTTACGATGTCATAGTCCCCATGTGACATCAACCCATGTGACCAACCCATGTGACATATACCATGTGACACCGCCCCATTGTCACTATATAAGTGACCGCACAGCGCGGCTCTGGCATTCCGGCCGGAGAGCTCGTCGAGTCAACATCTCCAGGAGAAGAAGAAGAAGAACAAGAAGAAGAACAAGAACGGAAGGCGGCGGCGGCGGCGACGACAGCGGCGACAGAAGACCGGGCCACCGCCTGTAAAAGAGCTACAAGAAGGCGCGGTGGCCCGGCAGAAGAACCGAAGGCGGCGACAGAAGAACGGAAGGCAGCGGCGACAGAAGACCGGGCCACCGCCTGTAAAAGAGCTACAAGAAGGCGCGGTGGCCCGGCAGAAGAACCGAAGAGGGGGACAAGACCCCCGAAGTCGGGAGAAGAGGCCGGCGGCGGGGAGGAAGAAAGCCGGACTCCTCCGCTAGTAAAAGAGCTACACACAGATAGCGGAGGAGTCCGGCGAGAAGAACCCCGAAGACGGAAGACCCCCGGAGCTGTGCAATAAAATATTTTTTCCCTGTGTTGTGTTTTTTTTTGTACTTTATTTCACAGGTGAATGGGTAGGGGTACATTGTACCCCATACTCATTCACATAGGGTGGGGGGCCGGTATCCGGGGGCCCCCTTCTTAAAGGGGGCTCCCGGATTCCGATAAGCCCCCCGCCCGCAGACCCCGACAACCAACGGCCAGGGTTGTCGGGAAGAGGCCCTTGTCCTCATCAACATGGGGACAAGGTGCTTTGGGGTGGGGGGGCCGCGCGGCCCCCCTTCCCCAAGGCACCCCCCATGTTGAGGGCACGCGGCCTGGTACGGCTCAGGAGGGGGGGCGCGCTCGCTCGCCCCCCTTTCCTGGCCGGCCGGGTAGCGTGCTCGGACAAGGGTCTGGTGTGGACTTTGGGGGAACCCCCACGCCGATTTTTTTCGGCGTTGGGGTTCCCCTTTAAGCCCATTCCAGGCGGCGGAGCCCGCGACGTCTCCTTCGCGGGCCCCGCCTACCTGTACACGCGCTCGAAATGGGCGGACTTTCCGAGCGGGAACAGTCCGCTCATTTCGAAAGTACAGCGGACAGGCCCACACACGGGCGGACTGTTCGCTCAAACACAGTTTCAGCGGACAGTTTTTCGGAATTTCCGAAAGACTTTGTCCGTCCAACTGTCCGCTGAAACTGTCCGCTGAAAGCCCACACACGAGCGGACTGTCCGCCCAAACACTGTTCAGCGGACAAGGTTGGGCGAACAGTCCGCCCGTGTGTACGCGGCCTAAGAACTGGAGCCCCCATGCGGGCAGCCTTGCACTGGCCACAAACCCCTCCCTGTTCAGATGGCACTGAAAAGCCAGACCCCCACTGCCACTTGCTGGATGAGTGGAGCCCTGCACTGAATAAACGTGACCCCCACCACCGATTTCCGGGTAAATGGAGCCCCCCGTGGACCACATAGCACATGTCACAAGTCACAACACCTCCCCAATCAATACTTGAGCCTGTGGAGACCATGGTCTCAGGCTGCCGCATGTCCACCTTGCGGCGCTGAAACCCGTAAATTACGTCAGACGGTTGCCCGGAAATGACGCGAAAACATCTGAAGCGTCATACAAGAGGGAAGGCTGACAGGAGAAAGGAGGAGGAGGGTAGGTTTAATTACAGCCTGACTCCTCCTACAAATTCAGGCTTACCTGCTGCCAGCCTTCTCATATAACACCAGCAGGATATTAGCTCTTCCATTTAAAATAGAATAGGCTGTCTAAATTACATCTATCTTAGCCCCCGTACACACGGTCAGAGATTCCGGCAACCAAATCCGTCGGATTAATTCAGACGGATTAATTCCAGAAGAGGTCCGGAAGTGATGTTGCATACATATGGTCGGACTCAGTTGTCGGAAAATCCGATTGTACATAACGTGATGACTTTATTTCGTTACGACGGGACTACGTTCAGGCTAGTAGCCAATAGCTTTGGTCTAGGAATTTGAACTGAGCATGCGTGGCACTTTGTCCGTTGGAGTAGGCTACACATGATCGGAGTATGTCCAATTGGAGCATTTTGTTGGAAACTTTTTCCAGCAAGTTGGAAAAGTTGGTCCGTCGGATATTCCGACGCAAACAGTCCGATGCAGACCACACACAGTCGGAATATCCGACAAAACGGTCCGATAGGACACATTCCGTCGGAATCTCCGACCATGTGTACAAGGGCTAAGAGTGGCCACTTTGGACTTTGGATCTGAATATAGTGAATCCTTGTGTATATAGCAGTATATAGCATTATTCATTGTTTAACCACTTCCCACCCGGCCAATGCATATATACGGCCGGGTGGGAGCCGTCTACTCCTGATAGGACGTTCAGGAACGTCATTCAGGAGTAGCGGGATCACGCGCGCGCGCGTCCGCGCAGCGGCGCGATCCCGATGTGCTCGTGTCACCCGGACACGGCACATCTCAGATCGGCAGGAGGGCTCTGTGATTGGCCCTCCTGATCACATGACGGCCGTGTCCAATCACGGCCGTCATGTGATGTAAACAAACAGCCGGTTGCTAGGCAATCGGCTCTCCTCTCCTCACACGGAAGTCACCGCTGAGGAGAGGAGAGCAGAACGCTGCAGCCGGCTGATGATCAGTGAGTATGGGCTGCTTTTTACAGCTTTTTACTCACTGATCATCAGTGTAGTGTAAACACACAACACACCACAAAGTACAAACACAGTCCCCACATATGTCCCCAAAACACACATGTCCCCAAAACATACATGTCCCCAAATAATAAAAACACATGTCCCTAATAATAAAAACATGTCCCCCACATATGTCCCACTAAAATCACATGTCCCAATGATTATCTGCACACATATGTACGCGATCACCTGCACACATATGTACATGATCATTTGCGTACATATGTCCGTGATCACACATACCAATTATTATACACTTAACGGAATTTTTTTTACCAAAAACATGTAGCAGAATACATTTTGGCTTAAATTTATGACAAAATTTGATTTTATTGGATTTCTTTTCAAATAGAAAAAAGAAAATATTGTTTTTTTTCCAAATTTACGCTATTTTTGCGCTTATATCGCAAAAAAAAAAAACGGAGTCGTGAATAAATAACACCAAAATAAAGCTCTATTTGTGCGAACAAAATGATAACAATTTCATTTGGGTACAGTGTAGCATGACCGCGCAATTGTCACTGAAAGCGCTAGAGCGCTGAAAGCTGAAAATTGGGCTGGGAAGGAAGGGGGTGAAAGTGCCCTGTATTGTAGTGGTTAAACATTGTTGTGTCTTGAAGAGTCTGTTTGCTAAGTTGGCGCTGTTGTCACAGCTCAGCGGATTTACTTCAGTTACTGTGGTCCCTGATAGAGGTGGTTGGCCCTTTAGTGGCGACAGCTTTCCTTCTACCTCCGACCACGACAGGTTCTTCGACCGGCAGAACCATCACTGTTGGTTGTACTGCAAGCCGCAGTCCCAACCCTGCGCTGCCCTTTTACTTCTGGATAGGTCCTCCCACAGCATGGCAGCTAGATGCCGCTGGATAGGCCAAGCAGCCCAAGGCATACAACACACGTCCACCCAGACAGCGGTTCGGGTGGCACAGAACACCTGACTCTACCAGAATATATAGGTTCTCCCAGCAGGCTAAGGGATTCAAGAAAACCCCTGTCCATTGGATGAGATATCCCATATACTCATAACTTGACCGTGAAATGTCCTCCTCACATCTAATGCCACCAAGTGCCCGGTCCCACCTAATGTCAGAAGAGAAAAGCACAACAAGGCCAAACATAGGGAGAAATCAATAGATTTCTTACAACTATCTGTTAGCTACTCCCAACAAGGAATTTGGTGAGGGGCTCCCTGACTAAACCCCGGGACGCTACTGTACATCCATCACAGGTAATATTATTTGCTGCTGTGATTGCAGTATTCTAGTCTGCATCTTCCCAAGGTAATACTTAATCAGGCCTGTTAGTGGGTCCTGAGGACAGGAGTTGAGAACCACTGCCTTAGGCACACACCTATGCAGTTTTAGTGCTTTTTGCATTTTTCAGATTTGCACCACAGTCCATATAACATGGTTTCCTATGGAACACGTTCTGTAGTGCAAATCTGCAAAATGCAAAAAGCACTAAAAATGCATGGGTGTGAATCCAGCCTTAGAGGAACATGGGTTCCCCTGGCTCTCTGCTCCCTCTTTGTCACAGCGCCACCTATGCAGGGAGGCCAAAATACACCTGACTATATTCTGCATCTATTGATCTATTGAAGCCCTTGTGTCCAACAGAACACCTCCACTCTGCAATATTTTATAACATAGGATGGAGGTGTTCTGTAGCACACGGAACTGAACTGAACTGGGCAGAGTTGATAACACTATTTGAGATTCTGCACAGGAGGTTACAATCTCACTGGGTTTTTGGCAGGTTCAACAAGTTTTTTTTGTTTTTTTCACTTATGAAACAGTAATAAGCAAATGCTTTCAGGGGTATGTTTAAAAGACCAAAAATGGGGGGCGTGGCTTGACGCTGTTCCGAGATGGGCGCATAACTCCCGAGCTCCCGTCCACGAGACCCTGCTACATAGGCTAAGGCAAGTGACAGTGTGCTTTTTACCTCTGAATTGCACTCCTTATCGCTCCACTATGTCGGCGGCTAGACCCCGCTCACCCCCGGAGCCTGAGACTCACCCGCACAGGCAGATTCCGGAAATCTTCCGGTCGCGGCCTACCAGTAGCTCCTGAGCCGCGGCCTCGAGTGAATCTCGCTCGCACAGCAGGAGCCCGCTGCGCACTAGGCCGGATGCAAGTCCCCGGAAACAGCCGGCGATAAGCCTAGAAGACTTACGCAGTGTAGCAGCGGATATTAAGCATACCCTATCCGCTGCAATATCCGACCTGAGGGCTGACATTCATTCCATGTCGCTTCGGGTGGACGAATTAGAAGCTGTGCAGACCCGCCATGATGCCTCCCTCTGCCAAGTGCAGCAGCTTTCTGAGTCCCACGCCATACACCTGAGGGACATCAACAGGCACCTGGAAGACCTCGATAACAGAGGGAGACGCCGCAACCTGAGGGTGAGGGGCATACCAGAGTCCCTGGACCCTAACCTGCTGTCCCAAAGAGCCACCCATATCTTCAATGACCTCCTGGAAAGACCTCCGGACACCCCAGTGGCTTTTGAGCGCATACACAGAGCCCTGCGCCCCAGAGGCCGTGATACTGACCCCCCGAGAGACGTGATATGCTGCCTGGTGGACTTTCCCCTGAAGGAGGACATTATGCGCAAAGCGAGAGAAAGGAACCAGATTACCCACAGAGGAGTGAACATCAAGATTTTTCAGGACCTTTCCAACATAACCCTGCAGCGTAGAAGGGAACTTCGGCCTCTACTGGAAGTGCTGAAAAACAGAGCCATTCCATACCGCTGGAAATACCCTTTCTGCCTCTCTGTTTCTCACCAGGGTCGCATAGCAAACCTGCGAGTCCCAGAGGATCTTGAGCATTTCTGTACCGCGCTTGACCTCCCTTCCGTTGACCTCCCTGACTGGTACAGTGACTTCAGGCTGCCTACTCTCCGTAGAGTATCCTCCATGGAGGTGATGGACGAAGCGGGCAATTATGCCATTGGGAGACGCCGGAGACCTGACCACCAACCTCCTCCCCCTCACTCGCCACAGAGGAATGCCTCTCCACCAAGAAATGGTAGTCTCACAGCTTCGCCTGCTCACCGCAGACCCCGCCGTAGTTGAGAGGCCACCGACATCCTCTCCTACTTGTTGAATGACGCTTTCCGTTAATAATGCTGGACCTAGTTGCCGTATAGGCCTGCGGACACAACCCTCTTGACCTCTACACCCGTCGAACTTCTTTTCAGTGTGCTCCTACACCGAGAACCTTCGACTGATCCCTGCTTCTTGAAGACTTCTACCTATCGTCGAATCTTCAGCTTAAACCCAAAGTCTCCCCAACTCCACCCGCACAGGTGATGAAACGTCTGGTTCCCTCCTTATGACAATACCCACGTCGAGTCTGGATACATTCCCTTCGTCCATCGTCTTCTGTCAAGTCGCCTGGAACTCCCGGCATCTTTCCTGTCTTTTTTCCCATGTGCTCCGACTGAGTCCCTAAAGGCCCCCAGTATACTATTGCTTTGCCTCCTGCTACCCACGGCCTCGGATTGCTCCATGAGACTCTCTCAAAACTTTGCCTCTTCCGGCACCAGTTTGCCAGCATGCTGTGCCCACCTCAGCATACCTCAGCCAGACGTGTCCATGACACCACCATCTACTTAAGTGGTATACTTGCCTGTGTTTCTCTCACTTCTGCCTCTCTCCCCTCTTTCTCTACTCCTCACTGTTCCTCTTTCCTTACTTTTCTTTTACAGTGTCTACAGCTAAGGTTTATTTGCATCAAGCTGACATAAAATGCACTAACTCGTAACCTTCCTGCGAGTCGGAGGTGAGGTGCAGGACAAAATTAGATCTTGAACCCCGCTGCCCAGTTATTGTCTCGTTTTCGCCCACTATCCTGGGCGCTCGCCTGCATACAGCATGACTGGCCTCATGTGGCTTCTCCTCCACGCCTGATGGTTGACAGAAGCTTTTGGGACCATTAACACGTGGAATGCATGCAACCGGATGGCAGTGACCAATGGTGACTGTTTACCAATTCCCATTATAATGAGTACTCCCCAATGGAATGTTTACTACCCACCAGACTTGTCCTGCCCCTCACTTCCGGCTCCGGGGTCTCCGCCTTTCTCCATAAGGCTTTCAGGTAACTGTTATATATCCCATGGGTGTAGGTGCCAAAGTATTACCTTCCTTCTTTGTCTTGTGTCCGATTTCCTTGTTCATGCATTATATTGTGTCATTCCGATCCTTTGTTTGTGGAACATGTTACGTTATAGTCTACTTGCTAGAAAATTTTATTTGCATACCTGTGATGTGCCCCGCTCTAATGTTCCCCCTTATGCACGAGTTATCAGGTCTATTTCATGTCACCCTTTCAACTGCCAACTTATGGCCAACCTCTTATCGCATTCCTCACGAACCTCTGACCCTACCTCTTCGGTTTCCCCTGAACTACCGTTCCTATTTCACATCACCACCCACCCCCTATTTGGCCCCAAACAGTATTAATTGCCCCTGACTCTCTGGTTTCACTGTTTCAACTATGACACATCCGCATCCACTTGTTCTCTCGCTCCCCCATAGCCCTTTCATTATAGCTACTATGCTAATAATTTCTGATTGCATATCCATTATCTTAAACAATTGCCGATCTTCTGCCTCTCTAGGTCTCTTAGTGACGGAGACCTCCTACATCTCGTGTGACCTCGCCCGCCACCCCCGCACAACGGACGCTGGTAGTCAGAGTTGACCCGGCCGGTGCCTCCCTCGGTTTTCCGAGGGGTTGACAGGTTCAACCCACCCACCGGTCCCACACTCCCCGTACCCCTTCCAGGTTCACTCTTCCCTTAACACCCCCCCCCCTCTCCTGTCCCCTCCTCTCCTCTCCCCCCCCCCTTTTTTTTCTTTTTCTTTTCTCTTCCTTCTCCCCCCCTCTGGGACCCCCCCCCCCCCAGAAGCACCTAAGCTAACCTTACATCTCTCACAATGTTACCGACATCGCAAAGCTCGAAAAATTTGTCACTACAGCTTGTCTCCCTAAATGCCAAAGGCCTAAACACTCCTGAGAAGCGCCACCAGACGCTAACGCTAATGCAAAAACTGAAGGCAGATGTGGTCCTCCTTCAAGAGACCCATTTCCGTGCTAAATCTATCCCCAAACTGTCCAACCATGCCTTTCCTGTAGTATTTCATGCTACCAGTCCATCTGCTAAATGTAAAGGTGTTTCCATACTCCTCTCCAAGCGCTTTGACCTTCAACTTACGGATACCCTAGCAGACGATGATGGAAGATTCCTTTTCATCAAAGGAACATATAAAAATAGAATGTTCACCTTCGCTAATATATACAGCCCCAACTCCTCACAGGTGCCTTTCTTTCGGAAAGTGGTGCGTAAACTGCACTCTTTCACGGAAGGAATGCTGATCCTCGGTGGTGATTTTAACGCTCCCTTGGATCCCTTATTGGACACCTCTTCAGGGTCCTCCAGCCTGACATACCGTGCCCTCAAACAAATCAAGAAAAGTCTCCAGGAACTACTACTCCATGATACATGGCGATCGCTTTATCCCAAAGACAAGGATTTCACCTTTTTCTCCATCCCGCACAATAGGTATTCGCGTATTGACTACCTCATGGTTTCCCAACACAGCTTACATAATCTGACCAAGGCCTCAGTTGAGCCTATGACGATCTCGGACCACCACCCCATCACAGCCCTGTTCACATTCCCTGAAAAACTTGACCGGACTTGCATCTGGAGATTGGATGCCAGTATCCTCACAGACGAGCTCAGAATAAACAAAATTAGGGACTGTTTAACCCACTATTTTTCAGAAAATGACACACCAGATGTTTCCCCCCTTACTCAATGGGAAGCACATAAATGTGTTGTAAGGGGAAAGATTATCTCCCTGGCCGCTGCCCTCAAAAAAGAAAGAGCTGCCGCGCTAACAACACTGTTCTCACAACTTAGGTCCCTTGAAGCCCAACACAAGAGAACTCTTGCGTTGGATACCCATGCAGAACTGACGAACGTCCGCACCCGAATCCTAGACATATTGGAATATCAGACGAGAAAGAGATTCGCCCTATCCCAGAAGCTCTTTTATGAGCATGGGAATAAGTCAGGGCGCCTCCTGGCCCGAGCCCTGAGAATTAAAGCTGCTAATCGAACGATACACCGTATAAACTCTCCCGCGGGTTCGGTCCATGAGTCCAACACAGATATAGCCTTGGAATTCGAACGTTACTACACCTCTCTCTACAACCTCAATCTCTCGACTCCACAATCCCTGGACCCCCGTAAACGACTCTGTGACATCCAGACGTACCTCTCGAAGCTCCCCCTTAAGACTATCCCCTCAGACACCCTCCAAGCCCTGGAAGCCCCCATCTCTTCAGCGGAATGGTCGCAAGCAGTTAAACAACTGAAACCTGGAAAGAGCCCCGGCCCAGATGGGCTGACCTCAGCTTATTATAAGTTGTTCACGGAGACGCTTCAAACACCTTTTCTGAAGGCCTTCAATTCCACTCCAACCTCGAAATCCCTCCCCGGCGGTATTTTAGAAGCCCACATTGCTGTCATACCCAAACCAGATAAGGATCCCACACTCACTAGTAGCTATAGGCCGATTTCCCTACTTAATGTGGACGTGAAAATATTTGCAAAAATTCTCGCCAATAGAATCCTCCCGTTCCTCCCGACCCTGATATCCCCCGATCAAGTAGGTTTTGTCCCCGGACGCGAAGCAAGAGACAATACCCTGAAATCCATTAATATTCACCATCTGATCACGCAATCTCAACAGAAAGCCTTCTTCTTATCCCTAGACGCGGAGAAGGCGTTTGACAGAGTGGCCTGGGACTATATGGAAGCAGTACTCACCGCCCTAGGACTCGGCCCTCACATGATTAATATGATCATGTCCCTTTACTCCACACCAACAGCATGGGTACGGGTCAACGGCACTCTGTCAAACGCCTTCTCCATCAGCAATGGTACAAGGCAGGGATGCCCCCTCTCCCCGATCCTTTTTATTCTTACACTGGAACCTCTCCTCCAGACCCTTACCTTGAACAGTGACATTAAGGGCGTCCACACTCCAATAAAAGAGTTCAAGTACGCGGCCTTCGCCGACGACATCTTAATGTATCTCACGGAACCTATTACCACCATCCCAATTGTCCTCTCAGAGTTTCAAAAATTTAAGGCTATATCTAATCTTAAGATAAATTTTTCCAAGTCCTATGCCCTTAGTATTTCCCTTCCAGAAACACTCCAGACGCAATGTGAATCGAATTTCCAGATACGCTGGAAACCAGATTCCATTACGTACTTAGGCACCCAAATCCCTCGAAAGTTAAAAGACCTGTATACGAAAAATCATCTCCCCATCTTGCATAAATTGACGACGGACCTTGAAAGATGGAACAAACAAAATGTATCCTGGTTTGGCAGGATCGCGGTCCTCAAAATGAACGTTCTACCCCGCCTATTATACATCCTCCAAACCATACCCATACAAGTCCCCCAATCTTTTTTCACAACCTACAACAACATCTGCTCCAGGTTTGTATGGGGTAACCGGAAACCTAGAATCTCACTTAGGACTCTTTCTCGCCCAAAACATCTAGGAGGCCTGGGCTTCCCAGATATTCTTAATTACTACAGAGCGGTCCATCTGACCAGGGTAGTGGATTGGAACATTCAGGACCCCTATAAAGAATGGGTTCCGCTGGAGGCTTCTTTCTCATCTATACCACTTGCTTCACTACCCTGGATAAGATCTACCCACATCCCCACTTCCGCCACCCTACACCCTCTCCTACACCCCACTCTGAAATGTTTTCAGCAAATATGCTCCCGCACAAAAATCTCCTCGATCCCCGGGCCCCTAACTCCACTCAAGTGCAACCCAGACTTCCCCCCCCGGCGGATCCCCCGACTTTTTATCAGCTCACTGGCCACAAGACAGATTACAAGCCTACCATATGTACGACAGAGGCAGACTCATCTCCGCCCCAACCCTTGCCAGCACCGTGGCTAGACCACCTATTCCCCCCTGGACTTACCTTTTAATTGCACACTATCTGCAATCCTTAAACAGGAATTCCCTATGCTCCAGACCTCTCTCGCCCTTTGAGAAACTTTGCACCCAAACAGCCCCCCAGAGACACGTAATAGCCCTCACTCACAACATGTTGTGGGATGGGGAACTCCCCGGATCCACCTTGGCCTGCAAACGCTGGGAGGAAGACCTCTCCCGGCCAATATCCGACGAACAATGGAGCTCCATTTTCCAGACCATTCATAGAGGCTCTTCCAATGTTAGCACCCAGGAGAATAATTATAAAATCCAATCGAGATGGTATCGCACCCCTTCAATTGTACACAAATTCGCCCCCAATGCCACCGACGTCTGCTGGAGGTGTCTCCTGGAAAAGGGTACGCCACTGCATATTTGGTGGTCCTGTGCCCTCATTCAGGACTACTGGAGAGAAGTATGTAGGATCACCTCCCAAGTTACCACCTACAATATTGAACCCTCACCATCACTATGCCTTCTCCACCTTTCGCCCTTACCTAGACGAGTCTACCAGGGCTCCCTGGCGATGCATATGCTCAACGCGGCAAAACAGTGTATCCCTGTTCATTGGGGGTCTCCCAGAGTCCCCTCCATTAAAGAATGGTTCGCCAGAATCAACAAAACGGCCGAAATGGAGGAGCTGATTCATATTTCCAAAGACACCCTCTCGAAATTTAGCACAAAATGGGCCTGTTGGAAACACTTCCAGACCACCACAACTTACTCAGAGGTTTTCAAATGATGGCTTTGATTCACAGATTTACTGCCTTTACCCTACGGGGCTTTATCTACTCTCCACTACTGAACTTACTATTACATAACTGAGAGAAAGGTGAGAACCTACGTTACATGACCACTGCTCTGCTTCGGGGGGGGGGGGGGGTCACGGGGAAGGGGGACGCCTCCCCCTCGACGTGATCCCTTCTTACCCTTCTCCCCCCCCCCCTTTTTTTTATTTTTATTTTTTATTTTTATTTTTTTTCTCTTTCTCTCTTCATTCCCTCCTTCTCTTTCTCTCCTTTTCCCCCCTGCCCCTTTCCCTAATTTTATTTCGAACCATCCCAAAACAGACGTTCACACATCTTAGCCCCCGTAAACACCACATACCCCCAACAACACATAGCCCTCCCCATCCTTGGTGGATCCCCTCCTAGGTCTCCCTTGCCATGTCCCCATACACACACTAACCCCTTGTTCTCATATGGCTTGACCCACCGTAATATATTATGAGTCCCTTGACCCTTACGAAAACCCTGGGACAATTCCTTTCAAAGTAACATGTTCAGGACCATACCTGATAGTTCGTATTCTGCTTATCCACCGGACGAGCTCCTAGTCAGGGTTTTCTCCTACGCAGATCTGGTCTTGTGATTTTCAGAATGTTTCTATATTTTGTACACCTTATTGCTCTGTAACTCGGCCGTGTATGTATTCTAACTGTTGTTGGAAATTTCTGTTCGTCTGTACTTTTAAGCCTTTTCTGAATAAAATATGTTTAAAAAAAAAAAAGACCAAAAATGGATCACATAAGAGAAGTTGATTGTTGGCGTTTACAAACACTTTAATACAGAACAGACAGTCATTTCATACAGTGCTCTTGGAAACCTCATTGATTTATCCTCGTAAGCAAGACTGGTTTTGTTATTTCTCTGTCTAGTGGAAGGGGTTAATAAACAGTTTGTTGAGACATTCATTTTCTCCCTGAACAAATAGTACCCTCTGGATAAAGATAATAACACACCACAGGGTGTTAAAACTCATGTAACACTACAGACTGAAAGCAGAGACTCCAACTACCTTGGTGCTTGTTAAATATTGAACCCAATGTTCCCTGTCTTGTTCTGCAGGAAAATATCAGATCAATGACTTACATGAATTATCTAGCAGTACCTGGTGGAAAGAATTTGATTGCAGATTTTTTTTCAAATTAACAGAATTTGATTGCAGATTTTTTTCAAATTAAAAAACTCCGACAGTAAAGAGCCATCTTGGAGTTTGCACCCTGTTTTTTGAGTGGCAGACAGATATTTCCAAGGGCTCTTGTGCTTTTCTGCTCTCACTTATTTCAAATCTACGAGTTAGATCAGGGTTCTTTTGGCCTGCAGCTAGGTTACCATTGTTGGTTGCTAGGACTGGCATTCTGATAACCAATCATTTGCTTGCCACAGCATTTACATGAGGGTAGCACTTCCTGATCTGGTTTGCCTCCACCTGCTGCTACAGCCTCCCAGTCATGCTATAAGGTTGTGGGGTGGGCAGCTGAGCCAAGGTTTTAACACCCCGTGGTTATCCAACTAAACTGTAAAATAGCAGCCAGACAGGTCTGCACACATGCTGGGGCCGTGATATTCTGAACTTGTAGAGTTTGACAAACAACACAATTTGTCAAACTCTCCCATCGAGTGACTAGGGCTGTGCCACAACCATGTGCAATGCACAGGACTGCAGAGTTATAGGGTTAAGGAAGTGAGGAGGTGCTATAACACCAGCAATATTAGGGTCCATTGGTTTGAATACCAACCAGCACTCTACATGCATGGAGTTTGCATGTTCTCCCTGTGCTTGCATAGGTTTCTCCTGGGAGCTCTGGTTTCCTCCCACACTGCAAATACATGCTGGTAGGATGACTGGCTCCTGTCTAGTTGGAGCCTAGTATTTGTATTTACTGTATTCATGTGAGATAAGGACATTAGATTGTAAGCACCTTCAGGGCAGGGGCTGATGAGAATGTACAACATGTAAAGTGCCGGCTTACTGTCCTTTATAATTTAGGGGGCCAGACTGTGGCCATTGGGAGAAAAAAATGTCCCGGCATCAGTGGGAGTAAACAATCCCTCATCATTGGTGTCAGTGGGAGGAATTGTGTCCCATCTATAGTGTCATTGGGAAGAATTGTGCCCCATTGTTGGTGTCATTGGAAGGAATTGTGCCCCATTGTTGTTGCCATGGGAAGGAATTGTGCCCCATCATTGGTGTAATTGGGAGGAATTATGCCCCATCATTGGTGTCATTGGGCCCCATTGTTGGTGTCATTGGGAGCAACTATGTCCCATCGTTGATGTCATTGATAGGAATTCTGCCCCATTGTTGGTGTCATTAGGAGGAATTGTGCCCCATCATTGGTGTCATTGGTAGGAATTGTGCCCTATTGTTGGTGTCAGCGAATAAAATAGAACCTCAAGGGCTTGATAAAAGCAAGCAAAGGGCTAAATCTGACCCCAGGCCGCAGTTTGGAAACCAGTGTTCTAACTAATAGACCCCATCCATGCAGTGTCAAGAAAATAGCAGGGCTATGCACTGCTTTGGTTAACCTAGTAATAACTCTCTTATGTTTAAGCCCTATAGGGCTTAGTAGTAGGCCCTCCTATGTTATGCCATAACACCACCAAAAGAGAGCTACATCATCATAACCCCCTCTTATTAAATAATAATGTAATGAAATAAATCATAGCTTTAAGGCAGAGAAAGATTAAAATCCCGCAGGCAGTAACAAAGTATTACAAATTCCTGGCCTGGACATTAATAAACTATAATATCCTCCCAGTCAGCAATTAATAAGAAACACAGCTGCTGGTCTTTGTGTAGTCATTGAGCATAAGTACAGTGAAAGGTTAGGTGACTTAGTGCTGCATCTGTCATTCCACAAATGGATGTGTGGGTCAACACAACAAAAAATGTACAGTATGCACGAGTGTATGGGAAGAGTTCTCAAAGAGTCAGTATAAGGTGACCCCAAAAGTCAAAAAGTATTACGTTTATTAAACTCAACAATTAAATAACAAAAACAATTAAATGATTATAAACCTCCACCGAGCACTGCAATAACAACATTGTTATTATGAATTAAAAAGTAGCACATACATGGCCCATGGGCACATACTCAATGAGACAGGTAGGGTCTCTTTGAGTATGTGCCCATGGGCCCTGTATGTGCTACTTTTTAATTCATAATAACAACGTTGTTATTGCAGTACTTAGTGGAGGTTTATAATCAGTCATTGATTATAGTAATAATCCATATTCCCATTGCACATGTTCCTGGGGAAAGCTCTAGGGTACTAGGTAATGTAGCAACCACCAGCTGGAGACTGGACCATGACCATGAAAGCCACCATGAAGATATTTGCCAGCACATTGTGAATCTTCAAGTTGAGTCCAAACTTTTTTAAATGAAGCATGATCACATCACAAGCAAGAGAGTGCAATGTTTCGGAGTCACCCAGGACCCCTTCATCAGGCATGTGGTGACTTCACATGCCTGACGAAAAGGGTCCTGGGTAACTCTGAAACATTGTGATGTGATCATGCTTGAAAAAAATGTTTGGACTCAAATTGAAGATTCACGATGTGCTGGCAAATATCTTCATTGTGTCAGTATAGTGAGTATAGGGCTGCTGCTCGTGTTCATTTTGGTCATCGCTCTGGGTAGTATAGCACAGGTGCCTTCTAATACTCAACAGAAAGTTTTCACACAGAAAACTATGGACATCCAGGTAGAAAACAATATAAATAAAGGCAGACATCATATCTTCACTCTGACCTATAGTAATAAAATATGGTCATCACGGGTCTGAAACACAAAGCACCTGCCCCCAAAGTACCCCGGTCTATTGATGCCACTGCCCTGCATGCTTGCAAGCCCAGAAATTGTTGACCTCAAGAATTCAATTTACCACCAACTAAACTGTTTTAAAGTGACCCAGTAAAGTTTTTCATTTAAGCCATACCTGTAAAGTCTGTAAATACTTCCTGATGCCCATACCATGAACACAACTCCAATCCAGAGAAACTCCAGGAAAACTAACAGTTTTGGAATTGAACCAATCAATATATGCTTATTGGGATTTTTTTACCAAAAATATGTAGCAGAATACATATTGGTCTAAATTGATGAAGAAATTAGATTGTTTGCCATCGGATTTGTTTTATAGCAGGAAGTAAGAAATATATTTTTTTCTTTTTAAATTGGCGGTTGATAGCGCAAAAAATAAAAATGGCAGAGGTGATCAAATAACACCAAAAGAAAGCTCTATTTGTGGGGAAAAAGGACATCAATTTTAGTTGGGTACAACATCGCATGACTGCGTAATTATCAGTTAAAGTAATGCAGTGCTGTATCACAAAAAAATAGCCTGGTCATGAAGGGGGGGGGGGGTTAACCTTCCATAGCTCAATTGGTTAATAATTACTACTTCTGTGTTTATTTCCACCAGAACATTACTTCTCTACTGTAGTGTGCAATGTATACTGTTTTCTGTTCTTTTGTACCATAAAAATAAAAAATAGTAATTTTTTTATTTTTTTATTCAACCAGCACCATTTTATTCTTCAGGGTCTTTGCTTTCAATAAATGCATAATATTTTGGGAGTTGTAACTAATCTTTAGGCCTAAAAATGTGCATTTTAAAATGCCAAAACGGCCCTGGCATTAAAATGGTTAAAAGGGCCAGGAGCACTACAGCTAAACCTGTATAATAAAAAATATTTTTCACAGAGGAACGGTCTCCACAATGTATTTCAGGGTTTAATTTTCAGCTTTGACTGAAGTGTAACTTTAAGCTTTTCACACATCTAAAAAAAAAAAACTATAGATTGCCTTTAATATTTACTTGTAGACCTGAGCTATCACTGGACGTAATTTAAAAAAAAGTGATTTACTCTTGACGTGTGGCTGTATCCGTACGGCACCATGCAGGAAATTGCAGAGCAAATGTTTTACTCCAGCAGCCATCTCTCTAATCCGCTCCATTTAACTCCTCTGAAATGAATACAGCACTTTACCTTAGCAATTACTCAGACTTGAAATTAGGCACTCCAGATTAATAGGAATTTCTATGCCGAATTCAGAATAGTTCAATCACACTCACAAATTACCATTCCCAGATGATAATTTGATTAGCAGAGAACTTTTTGACATCACAAAGTTCAATCAAAGGCGGAGAACAAGGAAGAAAAATGGTTTTAATAACATTGTATTTTGCTCCAGTCTTCTTGTTCCTAACGCTTTGTGAGTGCGGCATCGCGGGCTCGTCCGTCGCACATGGGGGTATTTAGTGGTGAGGGCATTGAGTTAAGAGATTATCCACAAAAGTATGATAGATGCATTCAATTTAGTGGATTTACACCTACATAAGTGGCTTGGTGTCATAAAAAACGGCGGTGGTTTTATACAAATTATCCTCCTTCTTGTAAAGGGAAACAACACCGGTAAAAGGCTTCATAAACATGGATGTGTCTGCTTGTGCAGTGTAAACTGGCTGCGTATTTTTAGTGGCCCTGATGTCCTGGAGCTGTGTACAGCTGCTTGTGGACATGAATGGGTAAAGGCGACTGACTGTACACCGCTGTGCACCACTATTAGTGTATTGGTAGTGCACACGAACACACTATTTACTAAAGGCAAATAGACTGTGCACTTTGCAAAGTGCAGTAGCCGCCTGCAAGCGCAGTTGCCCGAGGGCTTAGTAAATGGGGAAGGCTTCACTTTGTAAAGAATACCCAATCACATGCAAGGAAAATAAAAATAAAAACTGCATTTTTGCTTGCACATGATTGGATGATGGAAGTCAGCAGAGCTTCTGCTCATTTACTAAGCTCTGGAGCAACAGCACTTGCAGAGTGCAAGTGCACCTTTCAAAGTGCACAGTCTTTTTTTCCCCTTTAGTATATAGCATATATATATATATATATATATATATATATATATATATAGTCTAGCCAAGCCAAGCCTATACCTGACTGTAGGCCATTGCTGGAGTACGTGTTCAAAGACATTTTCGGGCAGGCAGGTGACTCAGAGAGCTGCAGTTCATAAAATATATATCCGCTGCATTGTAGTCCAGCCAAGCCTATGCCTGACTGTAGGCCATTCCTGGAGTACGTGTTCAAAGACACTTTCAGGCAGTTGACTCAGTGAGCTGCAGTTCATTTAATATATATATATACAGGCTTGTGTATATATATAGTCTAGCCAAGCCTATATCTGACTGTAGGCCATTCCTGGAGTACATGTTCAAAGACATTTTTAGGCAGGTGACTCAGTGAGCTGCAGTTCATTTAATATATATATATATATATATATATATATATATATATATATATATATATATATATATATATATATATAAAAGGCATGTATTAATATATAGTCTAGCCAAGCCTATAAGCCTATACCTGACTGTAGGATATTCCTGGTGTACTGTTTTTAATAAATTTAAGGCATTGTTTTTTGTTTTGCTAATCTAATTGTACAGTATGTCTGGAAGACCACCAAGGAGAGGCAGACGCTCACCGGCCACTAAAAGAGGGCAAGCAGGCTCTGTGTCTACAGCCAGCGGTGCTGGCTGTGGACATGGTACATCCTCAGCACGTGGCCGTAGGGCACGCTTGTCCTTTTTTTTTGGCAGCTGGTCGTGTTAAGCCACAATATGCAGAAGAGTTGGTAGAATGGATGACCAAGCCGTCCTCATCCATCTCATCCTCTGTCACCAGGCTCAGGGTACTTTGTCTGCCAATGCAGCTGCCAAAGCGGCCTCTTCCATTGGATCAATGTCATCAGTCACTCCTTCCCTAGCCCCACCATCATGCCCTGAAGAGTCCCCCAAACTGTTGGACCACAGTGTAGGGTACATGCTGCAGGTGGATACGCAGCATTTTGAAGGCTCTGATGATAGTACCCAGGTTGCGGATGAAGGCAGTAACATGAGCCCAGAGAGAGGGGGTGCCCAAGAAGGACAAGAAATTGGGAGTCACGTTCCCCAGCTGCAGCATACTGCCCGGTTTGCTCCAGTGGTGAGAAGGAAGGGCATGATGAGGTCACTGACTCTACGTGGGTGCCAGATAGAAGAGAGGAGGAGGAGGCACATCTCCAACGAGGCAGGATACCCTCCAGGGGCCAGCTTAAGGGTAGCCAGCCCACTGCATCACACCGCAGAGCTCCACATGTGCAGGGCGCTGCTGACTCCATGCGTTTTTCTAAAAGTTCTTTGGTGTGAGCCTTTTTTAGGCGTGTGCAGTAAATTGCACCATTGCTGTTTGCAACATATGTCTGAAGCGCATAAAGCGTGGCCAAAACAGAAACCGCTTGGGCACCACATGCTTGACCAGACACATGTCGAGCTCCCATGCAGTCCGTTGCCAACAGTACTGAAAAGACCGCCACCAAAGAACAAGACGGACCTCTCCTTGCTCCTCATCAGCTGGGATCTCCAACCCCACTATAACTTCAGTCCTCTGAGACACCTGCACTGAGAGAAATGAAGATGTAGAATTAGGTGTCCCAAGCATTTCCGGGCAATCTGCTAGAGGTACATCAACATCCAATTGTAGCAGATAAATTTCCCTACCCGAGTTGGTAAACTGGCAAAAGAAATTCAGTCCCAGCCATCCACATGCTCAATGGCTGAAGGAAGGCCATTCCGGCTCCCTACCGACATGTGCAAGGCAATGTCTTGGCCTCATTGGACAGGGCAGTCAGCAGTAAGGTGTATATTATCGATGACCCATGGTCCAGTAGGCATGGACAGGGACGTTACCTTTCTTTCACAGCGCACTGGGTAACCTTGCTGGCAGCTGGGAAGGATGCAGAACAGGGTGCAGTATTGTTGGAGCTTGTTCCAGGCTCAGAGGTGGTTGATGCCACGCCAGCTTCAGCCAGGAATGGTGGTTTGCAACAATGGCACCAACCTCCTCTCTGCACTCCAACGGGGACACTTCACCCATATTCCCTGTTTGCCTCACGTCCTTTGGTGGTGCAGCGGTTCTTGTGCAGGTACCCGGGCTTGCAGGATCTCCTGAGGCAGGCCAGGAAAGTCCGTGGGCATTTCCGTCAGTCATATAATGCCAGTGCTTGTCTGGCTGACCTCCAAAAGGAATGCAACCTGCCCAAGAACCGCCTCATCTGTGAAATACCCACAAGGTGGAACTCAAGGTTGGCAATGCTGCAGCTGCTGCACACACAGCAGAGGGCCATCAATTAGTATCTGTGCGAGTATGGCACAAGGACAGGGTCAGGGGAGCTTGGCTTTTTTTTGCCACGCCAGTGGCTAATGATCAAGGATGCATGCATTGTCCTGTCACCATTTGAGGAGGCCACGAGGATGGTGAGCAGTAACAGTGCATGCATCAGGGATACTGTCCCTCTTGTCTTCCTATTGGAGCACACGCTGCGTGGAATAATGGACAGGGCACTTGAGGCAGAACAGAGGGAGGAAGAGGAGGACTTCCTTACCTCTCAAGGCCCCTTTATCCAGACAGTAATCCTGCAGGCCTGCCTTTCACACAGGAAGAGGAGGAGGAGGATAGTGTCAGCATGGAGGTGGAGCCTGGCACTCAGCATCAGCAACAGTCTTCAAGGGATCGTTTTCAGTCCTCAGAAGCCAATGGACTTGTACGTGGCTGGAAGGAGGTGGCTGTGTATCATGTCGTCCTTAGTGACCCAGAGGACTCTGAACTGAATGTCTCAGAAAACCTACGCTGCATGGCCTCCCTGATCCTGCAAAGCCTGCAAAAGGACCCTTGGATTTGTGGTATCAAGGAGAGGGATCAGTACTGGCTGGCAACCCTTCTTGATCCACGTTACAAGGGTAAGGTGGCAGAACTTATCCAGCCATCGCAGAGGATGAAACATCTTTGGGAGGCCTTGCAGAAAGGTTTGTTCAATGCATTTCCAGAGCCTGGGAGGTTACAATTTCCTGGTCCTCCTGGACAACGTGTTGCTGAGGCTTCGATCAGTCACAGAAGGAGCGGTGGAGCAGGTGGCCATCTGTGCATTCACACAATTTTTTAATCCGCAGCCCCAAGGTCTGATCGATTCCAGAAACCATCGCCATTTTCTGTTGTACATGCAGGAATACCTAGGGGCAAGATCAAACTTGGAGACCTTTCCAACCGAAAATCCTCTGGCTTACTGGGTCTTGAGGATGGATCACTGGCCAGAGCTTGTACAGAATGCAATTGAGCTACTGGCCTGTCCTGAATCCAGCATTTTTTTGGAATGCATATTCAGTGCTGCTTGAGGCTTTGTAACTGATCACAGAGCGTGCCTGTCCGCCGACTCGGTTGATCGGCTCACCTTCATAAAAATTAATCAGTCTTGGATCACCAGCTACCAAGCACCTGAAGCTGATGTAACCGATACATTTTTTTATGAATGTGAGATCCCTTCAAGACTTCCTATGCTGATGCTGAGTGACTATCCTATTCCTCCTCATTGTTCACGTTGATAGCTTCTAAGAAATTTTTTTGGTTCTAGGCACCACCACCAGTGGCTAAGGCCCAATTTTTCTGCCCCTGTTTAACAGGGGCATGTAATTACATTTTGCTCTGTAATATTTTGCAGCAGGGCTCGTTCCTGCACTCAAAAAGAGTATCTGTGAGGCTTTACAGTGTTGTGGCACCACCACCACTGCCTAAGGATCAATTGTTATGCCCCTGTTTAACAGGGGCATGTAATTACATTTTTTGATCTAATATTTCACAGCAAGGCCCATTCCTGCACTCAACAAAAGTATCTGTGAGGCTTTACAGTGTTGTGCCACCACCACCACCGCCTAAGGCCCAATTTTTCTGACCCTGTTTAACAGGGTCATGTAATTACAATTCTTGATATAATATTTCACAGCAGGGCCCGTTCTAGCGCCCACCAAGAGTAACTGTGAGGGCTTACAGTGTTCTGGTACCACCAACACCTAAGGCCCAATTTTCCACAGAGTGTATAGGGCAGGCCATATATTATATACAGGCGGCCCCCTATTTTCAAAAATCCGAATCCATCCACTTATAAATGACTCCTACTTACAAACAGAGGGAGACAACAGGAAGTAAGAGGAAATCTACCCCTAGGAAGAGAAATTCTCTCCTGTATAAGTTATTATGGGAAAAAGGTGTCTTCTCCACTGATTTATCACCAATCCTTGTTTCCCTTAAAAACCCCAAATTTTCAAAATCCAATTGTCATTGGGACAGAAAGTGAGGTGAAATCTTCTGAACATGGGCACAGACAGCAAAACAAATGTTACAGGGGTGATAACCCTTCCCTATGTTTTCCAAAAAGCTTTACAATAGATTTTTTGGCTGGAGCTGCACTTACAAAATGTACCTGTTTCAAATTACAAACAGATTCAACATAAGAACAAACCTACAGTCCCTGTCTTGTTTGCACTGCCTGTATACTGTTGTTCAGAGTATATAGGGCCTGGGGGCCCAACGCCTTTTCTTTTTTTTAATTCGGGTGCAGGGTTCCCCTTAATATCCATACAAGACCCAAAAGGCCTGGTAATGGGCTGGGTGGGGGGGGGGGGGGGGGGGTACCCATGCTGTTTCTCACTGATTTTCATCCATATTGCCAGAACCCAACATTACATTAAAACCTCAAGCAGTTTTAAACAACTTTTATTCATTTAGAAATGTAATTTTGTGCTGGGACTGTTATAAGCAGAGGAAACATGTGCCACTTTACAGGCATACTATGACACCCTCCAGGTACGATATTTAAAGGAATATTTCACTTTTATTTTTTCACTTTAAGCATCATCAAAATCACTGCTCCTGAAAAAACGTCAGATTTTAAAACTTTTTTTTCTTTTGATACATGTCCCCTGGGGCAGCACCCAGACCCTTTTTAGGACAATAACTTGCATATTAGCCTTTAAAATTGACACTTTTGATTTCTTATGTTCGAGTCCCATAGACTTTAATGGTGTTCGAATGTTCGGGCAAACTTTCAGTCCGTTCACATGTTCTGGTTGCGAACCGAACCACATGGTGTTCGGCCCATCCCTATTGGCTGCCATGCACAGCTGCACCAGATTCGGAGTGCTCCAATTCTAGTAAATCTTCCCCTATATTACAAAAAGTTTTGGCGCACTTGCCTTTGCATTCACATGAACCTAAATTGGCATCTCAGTCTTAGCCTGTAGGGTTCAATATTGAGTTGGCCCACCCTTTGCAGCTATAACAGCTTCAAAACTCTTCTGGGAAGGCTGCCCACAAGGTTTAGCAGTTTGTCTATGGGAATGTTTGACTATTCTTCCAAAAGCGCATTTGTGAGGTCAGGCACTGATGTTGGACGAGAAGGCCTGGCTCACAGTTTGGTGTTCTTTCGGGATGAGGTCAGGACTCTGTGCAGGCCAGTCCAGTTCCTCCACCCCAAACTCGCTCATCCATGTCTTTAAAGGCCTTGCTTTGTGCTCTGGTCCAAATCATTTGGTGGAGGGGGGATTATTGTGTGGGGTTGTTTCTCAGGGGTTGCGCTTAGCCCCTTAGTTCCAGTGAAGGGAACTCAATGTTGCAGATGGCCTCTTCCTGTTCCAACATGACTGTGTACCAGTGCACAAAGCAAAGTCCACAAAGACATGGACAAAACCCCGTCCCCCAATCCATGTGCCGGCCCCTAATTTACATGCAGGGTGCCAGAAACATGGATTCCAATTCATTTTTTTTTTTTTAGAAGCATGTGATTAGAGCCTAAGGCTCTAATTGGCTTAAAAAAGGGTGGGCTCTGGGTCCAGAGCACTGAGTCCACCCAGTTGTGTGACAATAGCAAATTAATATTATCTATTTTCTTCCTGATTCTCCTCCCGAAACTGGTTCTGAAGATCAGGTTCAGATTCCAAATTACCCAAAATAGGGACTATGGGCGAAGGTAGCGGGAAAATGGAGGAGCAACGGAAGGCGTCCCTATGCACTAGTAAAGTACAAAATATATGAGTTTCACTTTTTGGATTGAATTACTATTTAATAAAAAATAAAAATAACTTTTCATGATATTTTAATTTTATGAAATGCACCTAGTAGTATCGTATAACCCACTAATTCTCCATAGCCAGATTTGTAAGCGGCAGATAGTAACAAGCAAAAATGCATTTAAAAAATAAAAAATTTGCATGTTCCCCTTCGATCTAGAGCAACTGCACTTGCAGTACACAGACTGAGGGTTATTTACTAAAAGCAAATCCACTTTGCACTACAAGTGCACTTGAAACGTGCACTTGGAAGTGCAGTCACTGTAGATCTGAAGGGGAGATGCAAGGAAAATAAAAAACAGCATTTTAGCTTGCATATGATTGGATGATAAAATCAGCAGAGCTTCCCTCTTTTCAGATTTTCCCCTCAGATCTACAGCGACTGCACTTTCAAGTGTACTTTCAGTGCAATTTAAAGCGGTTCTTCACCCTAAAGGGGAAGTTCCGCTAGTATTATCCCTCCCCCCCTCCGGTGCCACAATCGGCACCTTTCGGGGGGGAGGGGGGTGCAGTTACCTGGATAATCCAGGTAACTGCACCCACTTCCGGCCAGACCGCCGCATGGCTCCGCCCACCGCCGCATGGCTCCGCCCCCCCCGTTGTGTTCTGGGAAACACACAGTTCCCAGAGACACAGCGGGGAACCAGCGCAGCGCGACTCGCGCATGCGCAGTAGGGAACCGGGCAGTGAAGCCCTCTTGCTTCACTTCCCGATTCCCTGACAGAGGATGGCGGCGGTGGCTGCAGCGAGACGAGCGATCGCTCGTCATCTGCCGCCGACATCGCTGGAACCTGGGACAGGTAAGTGTGATATTATTAAAAGTCAGCAGCTGCAATATTAGTAGCTGCTGGCTTTTAATATTTTTTTTTTGTGTGCAGCTCCTCTTTAAAGTGCACTGGCAGTGCACTTGTAGTGCAGAGTGGATTTTCCTTTATTAAATCAACCCCACTATTTGCTTTTAGTAAATAAAATTACAAACGCCTGTAAAAGTGGTGTTTTTTTGTGTGTTTTTTAATCCCTGTGTGCATGAGCTATAAGTAGGACTACATATGACATCCCACCGCACAATGAAAGTAATACATATATTATTTTTTGTTAATAATGAAAAAAAAAAAAAGCCTAAAAGGGTATTTTCATTCAGCTGAAGTTCTCTTCAAATGCACTTTGTTAAACTTTTGCCGAGCAGATGTTAATGATATCTGATGTAACCAGAGACTGTTTACGTGGATCAATAATCAGAGAAAGAAGACTCATCCAGTAATGGAACATATCAATTTCTGCATCTCAAACACTATTATTCTCCCCATCCGTAATAGCTAAGAATTTAGTCTGCTTGCTCCTAAAAGCCCTGAGTAGAAATAGCATTAAAGGACCACTATTGCGAAAAATATTGCATTCTGATAACTGTAAAAGGTTAATCGATGCAATGATAGTATTTGGTATATGAATTTGCTTTATTTATAGATTTGACATGCTTTTATTTAAAGCGATGTTAAACCCAAAAGCAAACATTTGTTATATTGCAGCCTACCAATTCTTAGATGTGATAGCTACATTACAACAAAAGAACACCGCTCTAGGCAGACAACTCATAATGCATCCCACCTGCTAATGGAAACAGGTGCTGGCTCTGCATGTAGGAATGAATCGAAGAAAAGACTGGACGGCCGCACTCTGTTGACACCTTTATTGAAGACGGTTTAAAAATTCTTCTGGTACAAAGACATAACTATGCCTAAGCACCCCATGGTGGTGTGAAACATGTCAGCTTTTTATTGATCCTGTGCCTCTGATGTCTTTGTACCAGAATAATTTTTAAACTGTCTTCAATAAAGGTGTCAACAGAGTGTGGCCGTCCAGTCTTTTCTTCAATTGATGGCTACATTCGTTTTCTTTTTTAGACTTTCTTCCTTTTATTTTCACCTGGTGATTCAGCCAGTAAGTCTGTTATTTTGTAAAAAAACAAGCTGTCATGCACATGTAGCAGTTACAGAAATGAGACAAACCATTTAACACTGAGAGGGGTGTTTACAATTGTCAGCTTTTATTTATTTATTGAAAAACCTTTATCCCAGTTGCAACATCACTTTGTAAATTGCTGTTTTAAAAAAAAAATAGAAAACAGGCATTCGGGAGACAGAATCTCCTCCAAATTCCTGACAGTGGCTGCTGGGCCACAGTCTAATACGTGATCCACTGCAGAACACTTTACAAAGCACAGGCTGGTGTGTTCCTGGCCCAACAATGTCATGGATAATTGAGCAGTTGAATGCAAAAGGTGATAGAAATTCCTACAAATCTGTACACGTGATAATCTAAGATGGAAATACTGTTCACTTTGGAGAGATTAGCTCTCATTCCCTTTTGTGTCTCCAGAACAGGAAGTGAAAAAAATCTTCCCAAGCAGAACGCAGCAAGAAATAACTTAATGGGGGTTTTAGCCCTTCTGTAGCAATCTGTTGGTTCTGGATCAATGTGGGAGTCACAGGCAGATTTTTTACTGGAATAATATGTCTGTAAACAGGTGAAGTTAGCTAGTCTGCTACTAGGTGGCTCTGTCCCAGAATAGTGTAATCAGGTGTTAGGTCCCTTTAGCTTGAGCCCTCCTGTAGACATGTCTTGGGTGAGTCAGTAGCCATATATAAACCAGGAGCCTGAGTGCAGTTGGGGCATGGGCGTCAGTTGACCCACATCTATGCAGCTGTAGTCACCTAGTTTTAGGGCCCTGGACAGGGCTGGAGGACAAGGTGAAATAGTTCTGCACCCAGAAGAGCCAACTGAAGTCATCCTGTCTCCTATTGCAGTGGAGGCTAGAGAGGGTTGCAAAAGGCCTTTCAGGGTAGGAAAAGTGTTCGGAAGTGAGTTTATCCCCCTGGAGGACCTGGGAAAAATGTACTGGGGCTACAGGTGCAGCTGCAGTGATTCTGTCTCTGGAACAACAAGTAGGATTGTAATGAGCTGGACACAGATAGCATATGGCAAGGCAGGGCCCTCTGAGTGAGTACTAATGACCCTGGGAAGGAGAGAGAATGTGAAAATGGAAGATGGTCTAACGGTGAAGTGTTGTATGCTGTTTTTACATGTGACTGCTGTGAATTGTCGCTATACGTGATTGACAAAGTGCTGTCAAGTAACTCCGGATAGTATGTCTATGTGATGTGACTGTAATTGTCATCTTCTGAAGTAACATCAGTAGAGCACAGCGACTATTTTCTCTGGTGTGAACATTCCCTTCTTCGGAATATAAAATGTCATGAGGAGGCCTTTAACAAGGAGTGGGCACTTAGCGCTTCAAGCAGGAGGGTTGTTGTTCTAGCAAGAAGAAGCCAGGCAGGGACTTGTACCAGTTGGCATCAAACATTAGCCATATAAAAGCCCCCTTACATGCCGCCCATAACCCCTATATTTTACTCTTCTTATCTGGGCTATTATGAATGTGGTGGATAGACAGAAATGGGCCTTTCCCTATTTTATTGAGAAAAGGGACAGTTACGTAGCAGCTTCTGAGATATAGGTTGAAAGTGCTTCTAGCGCAGTGGTGATACACGTTTTGTTAGCTTCTGAGATTTGCCAACGTGACAGAAATCCTCTGCATGACATAGTAAGCACAACCAACACTGCTCATAGCTTTCATAGCTTGTTATGGTGCAGAAGTTAGACCTTCATGGCCGGAAAGTCATAGGTGGTGCTCAAAATGGTTGCACTGCTTGGAAGTAAGAGGCTTTGTAGGGCCAAGCTATCATACTCTTGTATATTTTGTGTTATTATTATGTTTTTTTTACTCTACAGCAGGGATCCCAAACTGGCGGCCCTCCAGCTGTTGCAAAACTGCAAGTCCCATCATGTCTCTGCCTGTGGGAGTCATGCTTGTAACTGTTGGCCTTGCAATGCCTCATGGGGACTTGTAGTTTCGCAACAGCTGGAGGGCTGCCAGTTTGAGACCCCTGCTCTACAGGATATTTATATTTCTAAACCCAATTTTTCAGAATAGAAATGGATTTAAAAATTACAAGTTAAGATGGATACATTTCAAGTTAGGGAATTCTGTTCAGTTTTGGAGTAGGTTTAGAGTAAAGTTTAGGGTGGGCCAACCCAGAGACAGGGTGAGATACATTTTAAAAGCTAGATCTAGGGTTAGGTTAGGGCGGTGGGGGTGTAATGGTAATTTGCCATTTACTGGCATTGTATATGTGCCACATTATACAGTATAATAGGTCATATAACAGGAGCAATGACAAATACAAGCTCATAATCATAAACTGCCTCAGAGTATTTAAAGACCTTAATCTTTTCAAATGGTATTGTTATTTATATAATTACTCCAAATCATATAAAAAGCCTTTTAATTCTACTCTGGTGTGAAGGCTTTTATTGTTGGAAAACTCTTCACAGGATATTTAGAAAATATTAGCCATAAATTGTTTATATTGCAACTTAATAGCTATTACTTAAATGCTAGAGGCAATTGTTTAGCTAATCTCGAGCAGTTGATCAAATTAAGCATGCATAAGAAACATAATTATTGAATGAATCTGGGACGCAGTCAACTTGTATTGATTGAAATGATTGCAGAATGGTTTATCCAGCTGTTTTGTAGTATATCACTCTCATTGCCAGGAATGATGAATTTCTGTGGAGCAGTCATATTCCCATTATTCTGTGATGTGCATTACCTGGTGATAAAATCAGTGGTGCAAATGGGTAGCTCATAGCCATAGGAGACAATGCGATAGCTGTGATACCCCAGCAGCACAGGAGGCTCCGTTCATAATAGCAGCATAATTATTTAAACACATAGCGATAACATTTAACTATTTCATTTAGATCAGGTACTTCTGCCAGAGCAATCCTATAGTATATGGCTGTTTATGAACATTGCAACCTGGTTGCTTAGCTCCATCGCCTTACAGCTCTGGGTCCTCTGAAATACCACCTAGATCTCTGTTTGCATGGAGTTTGTATGTTCTTGTATGTTGTATGTTATAAGTCAATGTGGGTTTCCTCCCGAATTACCAGTAGAGTGCGTATTAGTGTGATATAGCTTAGATACTAGAATGCAAGCTTATTGTGGGGCAAAATTATACGGCTTTAGGAGAGCATGGACCACAATGTGATTACCTCTAAAGGAGGCCTGAGAAATAGGTACAAAATCAGGACAGCTGTGACATAAAAGAACATACAGTAAATCCCTATGTGTCAAAAGTCCTCAACTTAGGGGGTTAGGTTTGGTAATAAAGACCATGCCACAATCATAATTATTCTGACCATGCAGTTGGACAATTTTCGTGCATTTTTCAACCAGCTTCCAATTGTAAAAACAGTAAAAAAAACATCAAGGCAATTGACACCAGCGGTTTTGATCATGTATGATTTTTAGTAGCAATGATAGTGAATTGGTGGTCAACTCTCTTGATATGGGGGCCTTAGGTGGGGCCCTTAACATCACCAAAGTGCCACACTGAAAATTAAATTAATATTCAGTCTCAGAAACAGCAGACATACAACAGGATATAGTCAAAGACTAAGGGCATGATACAAGAGATGGTCAGAGACTGCAGACATGGTACAAGAGATGGTCAGAAACTGCAGGCATGGTACAAGAGATGGTCAGAGACTGCAGACATGGTGCGGGAGCTGGTCAGAGACTGCAGACATAGTACAGGAGATGGTCAGAGACTGCAGACATAGTACAGGAGATGGTCAGAGACTGCAGACATAGTACAGGAGATGGTCAGAGACTGCAGACATGGTACAGGAGATGGTCAGAAACATGATACAAGGGATGGTGAGAGACTGCAGACATGATACAAAAGATGGTGAGAGACTGCAGACATGCTGGGGGAGACTGTTGGAGACTGTAAACATGATGAAGGCGTTGTTGGAGACTGGGGACATACTTCAAGAGAGTCATAGGCTGGAGGCACATTACATGAGACTGCAAGAGATCACTGGTATAACAGGGCAGTAGGGAAATACAGATTAAAGTCTACAGGGGCGCTGAGGGCTGCACAAAAAGTGCCCACTCTGCACACCGAGATGTACACTATATACCCCACACGATCGCACATTGCAGACTGTGCTGTACATTAAATAGCAGTGGCGGCTGGTGCTCAACATTTTTTTTTTTGGGGGGGGCACAAAAAACATCAATTGCAGCCTCACTGTGCCATCAAATGCTGCCACTGTGCCCATCAAATGCCACCACTGTGCCATCAAAGACTGCCCTTGTGCCATCAAACGCTACCACTGTGCCCATCAAATGCTGCCACTGTACCCATCAAACGCTGCCACTGTGCCCATCAAATGCAGCCACTGTGCCATCAAATGCTGCCACTGTCCCCATCAAATGCTGCCACTGTGCCCATAAAGTGCTACCACTGTGCCATCAAATGATGCCACTGTGCCCATCAAATGCTGCCACTGTCCCCATCAAATGCTGCCACTGTCCCCATCAAATGCTGCCACTGTGCCCATCAAGTGCTACCACTGTGCCATCAAATACTGCCACTGTGCCCATCAAATGCAGCCATTGTGCCCATCAAGTGCTGCCACTGTGCCCATCAAACGCTGCCACTGTGTCCATCGAATGCTGCCAATGTACCCATCCAATGTGCCACTGTGCGATCCAGTGCTGCCCCTGTGACCCCCCCCCCCCCCGCCTGCTCGCCTTCTGCCCGGCACTTACCCTGTCTCGATGGGGCAGTGGGTGGCGGTGGCGAGAGGTGTCCTCCGAGCGGTATCCTCCGAGCGGTGTCCTTCATTAGTCTCCTCCCGTCCTCTCCTGTCAGGCGTCCAATCACAGTGCCTGTCATTTCAGCCAATCAGGTGACGAACGGGATTGCAGACTGGAATACAGGTGACAATCTCACCCCATATACCAGCACATCTCAATGCGGTTTTAAATATATTAAATGTGTGTGTAATGCTATGAGCCTAATGCTCCATTCACGCGGTCGCAAATTCCAGTGGAAAAAGTCCAATCGGATTATGTTGTCGGAAAATCCGATCGTGTGTGAGCTCTATCGGACTTTTTCCGTCGGAAATTCCTGAGTTTGAGAGCTGGATCTAAAATTTTCCAACAACAAAATCCAATTCCGACGCACAAACTGCCACACATGCTCAGGAAAAAATTGGAGGCGAAAGCTACAGTATTGGCTACTGGCCTCTACGTAGTCCCATGGTACCATGTTGTACTTTGTGTGACCGTGTGTATGCAAGAAAAGTTTCGGCCAAAATTTGTCTGAAAAAATCCAACGGATTTTGTGGTCGGAATGTCCAACCGTGTGTATGGGGCATAAGTTTTTTATTAAATTAGATTTTAATTTGAATTACACTATTGCACACCTCTATTATTCCCCTTATGCATATGGGGTGATCACTGAAACACCAGGCGGAAGTTGTAGCTTTATTGATCAGCATTCTTACCAGGAGATGGAATGACTATGGGATTCATGCTTACCACTAACCAGTCATTATATGGATGATGACCATCTAAGCTGTTACCAAATACTACAGGCTTGTTTTAAAAGTGCTTAAGGCGAGGGCATACCTGAAGGGGGAGCATGCACTTTTGCTTCAATTATTCCTTTGTTATTTCTATGGACCATTATTATTTGCTTGCAAACATAATTGAGTACTGTGTGTATATACACACTGAGCAATTACACTTTATTTTACTTTTTACCGAGCACGTGCACTGTATTTGGGTTATATATTTTATTTCTTTTTAGAGCGTTTAGCATATTGTTTATATATGACATCCTGTTACATGTTCACTTTAGCGCTGCACATTGGATATATATTGATTGCATTGTTACATTTTGAGGAAGTGTGGGGAGTGCCGGCAGCTATTTTTTTAGTATAGTTATTTATTTTCACTTAGTTTCGATCTGTTGAGGTTTTTATTTTCGGCAGCTCACAAGGTTTATAGATACACAATCAGGGGATGGGTAACAGACCCGAGCACCTGATTGGTGGAGAGGTGGTTCAGTGTTGGGGCAGAAAATATTAATTTGCTGTTCTAACAGACCTGGGTGAACTGTGAGCGCCAATGGCTTTAATCAGGTGCTTCAAACCCTCCCCCCCCCCCGCTGCTGTAATTCAGGTGCCCAAAAAGGGGCCGGTGTGGCAGCGGCAGCCATGGATAGATTCATGCAATGCGTGAAACTATCCATTGGTTATAGAGGGGGTGGCTGCATAGAGGGGGCGACGCGCGTACGCCCTTATGGACGCACAGCCACTGTTAAATAGTCTACGCCACGTCACTCTGCAGACTGTGCTGTACATTATATGCTAATACTCTGTACACTGAGGTGTATATTATATATTATACACCACCCCCCTCAACTCTGCAGACTGAGGTGTACAATCTACTCTCAACGCCATGCCACCCCACTCTGCAGATGGAGAAGTACATTATATACTGCACATTGCTTCACTTTGTACAGTATGCTGTACATTATATAGTCCACACTGTTCCACTCTGTACATTGAGATGTACATGATATACTGAATGCCACTCCACTCTGCAGACAGTGCTGTATATTATATTTTAAATAAAGGAAGAATACTGTGCATGTGTAAAAATATAAAAATAAATGTCAATCACCACAATTACAGTGTAAATTGTCCAGCGGCATCACAAAAGTGAGATATAATCACAATAAACAACATGTAGAAAAAAGATTATTATGTAATTATTATATTTATAATTATTATATTTATATTAATTATTATATTAATATTATATAATACCACTCTGCACACTGGGATGTACATTGTATATTCCGCACCACTCTACTCTGCACAATATGCTGTACATTATATACTCTAAATTTATTCACTCTGTATAGCTTTCTTTATATGCCTGATGGACCGGCAGAGTGTAGAGGCTCTAATTATCTATAAAACATTAAACACTTGACCAATCCCTCCTTCCAAAATGACCACACGACACATTTTATTTGGAGTCAAATTGCCATAGCAGCCTTTTATTACAAACCATTAAATACAACATTCACAAGAAAACAAGTTTAATGCATACAATACAGTCAATGCATAACAAATAATCCAGCCTCAGCTAATGCCCGGTCTAAGGTCTTTGAAGGACTATATACTCACGATTAACCGGTTGTATCTGCCACCCAATCAAAGGCCCCCAGCCGCAACTACACCGGCTCAAGGAGAATTAACCACTTACATACTACCATATACATTCTAATTAATACCCCGATGTTACCACCATATTGTTAGGAAGGGGCACCCATACCTTAGACGGGATCAACCAACAATTTCCCACAATTATTTAACCAGCACGGCCTTCAAAGACCCAATAGATTCCCTGCCTGCTGCTACGACAAGAAAATAAGGACTAAGGTCTTAGAGAGCCTATATATTAACGATTAACTGGTTGTATCTGTCACCCAATCAAAGGCCCCCAGCTGCAACTACACTAGCTCAGGGACAATTAACGACTTATATACTACCAGATACAACCTAATTATTACCCCGATGTTACCAACGTATTGCTAGGAAGGGACACCCATACCCCAGATGGGCCCAACCCACAGTTTTCCACTGATATTTAACCAGCACCACCTTCAAATACCCAATAGACGCCCTGCCTGCTGCTATGACAAGAAACTAAAAGGACCAAGAAATTGAATGGCAAGCTAACTTAAAACACAAAAACCCACTACAAATACCCCAGCACCTTGAGAAAGTAGGAGTCTCCCCCAAACCAAAACAAACCAAAACAAACATGGGAGGGAGGGTGGGAAAAAAATGTCTGATGCTGTGATGAGCTCTGACTGAGCACCAACACGATCCCCCTGTTAGCAGAGTATTGAAATCATGCTGGAAGTTTGTTGTATGCAATAATACGGCTTATCAATGCATGTTTTTACAGAATGGAGAAACATGAACACAGGAACAAGGAGCACCCAAGTACATAGAGAGAGGATAGACAAACATCATGTTATATAATAGATACCATAATTATACACTATAATACTACAGCGCCACCTGCTGCTTAGACAGGCATAATGCATATACAGCATATAGTCAGTTTATAAACAACTTATCTGTTGTACTTTTCCAACACCCCCCTCCTCTCTACGCACTACAGGACACACTCTCTACCTTGCACTCTTCAATGCTAAGCAGACTGCAGCATGTAAAAATCACCCACTAATACTCTGCCTCTTCTGCAGGCCCCAGTCATGCTGGCCCTCCTCCTAGTTTCACTCAGCTCCAGGCCTTGTACTTTATATACTTCCCATTTCTCCACTCTATACATTGAGATGTACATTATATGCTCCACGCCACTGGACTCTGCTCATTGTGATGTTCATTTCTCACTGCACACCACTCAAATCTACACTGTGCTGTAGATCTACCCTCTATATAAGCCTCCACATTATGCATCTGTTAGACACCTATCATTTGGACAGAATTTAAGGTAAAATCTGCTCAAAAGAAACTTGAACAGTAATAAAAAGTTACTTGTTTTAAAGCGGGAGTCCGCCGGGAGTCCGCGTTTTTTTTTTTTTTAAAGCCAGCAGCTGCAGTTTAAAATAGTGACACTTACCTGTCCAGCGCGCCCGCGATGTCGGCACCCGAAGCCGATCTCTTGATCGTCTCTCGGGTGCTGCCGCCGCCATCTTGGATATGGGAATCAGGAAGTGGAGCCTTTCGGCTTCATTTCCTGGTTCCCTACTGCGCATGCGTGAGTCGCGCTGCGCAATAATGGACCCGCTGCCTCTGGGATCTGTGTGTTTCCCAGCAGGCAGCGGGGGACTTTCGGAAAGGGGCGTAATCTACGCCCCTTTCCGCAGAGAGCTATCCCGGAAGTGGGTGCAGATACCTGTACTGTACAGGTACCTGTACCCCCCTCCCCCCTGAAAGGTGCCAATTGTGGCGCCGGAGGGGGGGAGGATTCCAATGAGCGGAAGGTTCACTTTAGGGTGGACCTCCGCTTTAAGCCTCCTTATACTATTCAGAACTAAAAAAAAAAATGAACCACTTCAGTCCCCGAAGATTTGGCTGCCTAATGACCAGGTCATTTTTTGCAATACGGCACTGCGTCGCTTTAACTGACAAATGCGTGGTCGTGCGGCACTGCACCCAAACCAAATTGGCATCCTTTTTTCCCCATAAATAGAGCTTTCTGTTGGTGGTATTTGATTATCTCTGCATTTTTTATTTTTTGCGTTATAAACATAAAAAGAGTGAAAATTTTGAAAAAAACACTATATTTTGTAATTTATGCTATAATAAATATCCCCTTTTTTAAAAAAAATATTTTTTCTCTGTTTAGGCGGATATGTATTCGTCTACATATTTTTGGTAATAAAAATCGCAATAAGCATATATTAATAGGTTTGCGTAAAAGTTATAGAGTCTACAAAATAGGAGATAGATTTATAGCATTTTTATTATTATTTTTTTTTTAGTAATGGCGGCGATCTGTGATTTTTATCAGGACTGCGACATTATGGTGGACACATTGGACACTTTTGACACATTTTTGGGAGCATTGGCGTGCCTGCTATCCCGCTTAAAGGAGCCCACATATAGCTATGACGGCTCATGGGATCGCGCCGACCTGCCCCAGTATAATGACGGCGGCTGGTCGGTAAGCAGTTAATTTGACTATAGATAGGCTTTAATAAATATAAATACATTTTCTGTTCTCTAAATAATTCAAAAATATCGTGTTTTTACTTGCTGTCAGATCTGTGGAGTTTGGATGAGTTCTCCAAGGCCACATGTCTGCTAGAGACATAGAACTTCTCTAGTTTAAAGGCAATCAATTAACTTTGTTTTATAAATCACTAAGCAATGGGTTTCACTGTGTGTTGTGCTGAAAAGGTGACCTTTTAAAAAAAGAAGAAATTATTAAACAAGTCTCTACACTACTCAAGAGGCTAACATATTACAAGCTGCTGACTGACTGTGAAATCAAACAGTAACAGCGCCAACATCATCACCTTACAACACAATACCAAAATAGTATAGATGCTATGGATGAGCCGGTGTTCGAGTCGAATAAAATTTGAACAAGAGTCGAATTGTTGAGTCTCGGCAATACAGATAAAAGTCATTGAAAAAAATGGCATGGGGGTCCCCCTAAAAAATCCAGACCAAAGGGTCTGGTATGAATATTAAGGGGAACCCCGAACCAAAATTGAAAAATAAAAATGTGTGGAGGTCCCCCCAAATTCCATACCAGGCCCTTCAGGTCTGGTATGGATATTAAGGGGAACCGTGCACCATTTTTTTTTAAATGGCATAGGGGTCCCCCTCAAAATCAAAAAAAAATGTAGTGGGGCCCCCCCAAAAATCCATACCAGACCCTTATCTGAGCACGCAATCTGGCAGGCTGCAGGAAAAGAGAGCGTCCCCCTCCTTAATCGTACCAGGCCACATGCCCTCAACATGGGGAGGGTGCTTTGGGGACAAGGGCCTCATCCACACAACCCTTGCCAGGTGGTTGTGGGGGTCTGCGGGCGGGGGGCTTATCGGAATCTTTATGTTCATGGCAGGTGATGCTCTGCATCCGTCTCCCGCGGGGGCTGGTGTTAGTTTGCCAACCCCCAAAATATTGAACACCAGCTGCCACTGCCAGGCTGCTTTCAAACTGATTGCAGTGCACCTGTGGGTTACCTGCACTGAGCCATAGACTTCTGCTCTTGCTTGTGGGATTGGTGTGCTTTAAGAAAATGCACCTCACCTGTAGGATATAATAGAAGTCTATGACAAAGTGCAGCCATAGGTGCACTGCTCTGCACCCACGGTGTGGTCAAACCACAGCGCATCAGTTTGAAAACAGCTTTAGGCCCCTTTCACATGATCAGCCCGATCCAATCAGACCCTCCATTCACCTCTATAAAGCGACCAATGTAAACAGTCTTGTGTCCATTTACACCTACACCTGCCTACCTCCAAATCGACCAGCTGAAAAAAAAAGGAGGGCCCAAAGAGTAGAGCGGGTTGTGTCCATGACCATGACCTGTCATGCGCCTGCTCCGCTCATTGTGGCCCGTGACTGGTTACTAAGCCGCTTAAGCGCCCATCACTTTTCAAAAGGTTGGGCATCCCTACTGTATATGGTGATATGTCAGAATTAATTCATAAAATCTTGTAAAGTTACTGACAGGTCCACTTTAAATTATTATCAGTAAAGCCATCTTCCCTGCAGTTCTCCTGGAATGATAACAAATGCCCTTTAATGTCCTTACAATGGTTTTAGGATGAAAATATTATTATTAAGACAAGGTTTGCGTTTTTGACATTACCCGTAGCCTGTAACTGTGAGTGAGACATTCTACAGTCAAAGCGAGCTGCCAGCCTGCCCTCCAGTTATCGATCTACATCGGGTATAATATGTCTTCTAACAAATCTTCCTCTATTTAATGACACTGCAAGAAGCGTTGAGACAGGGCATTAAATACTTGATCTGATGAAGCCTTGTATAAGTACAGCACAGAAAAGACCAATAAAGCTCAGCGACGAAGGCGAGATTTATTTGCGCCCAGACTCGCCTGACATTTTATTCTTTTACTGTGTGCAGCAATCTTAAGTGTCTTCCTGCTGAGGCTGCAGTGACATTTTATAGAGCGGGGCCCAATGATATTCCTTTCTAGTGAATAGCCTCCAACTCCAAAACATGTACAGTTCTCTCATTCTGCCTTCCTCTGGGAGGCTATGACAACATTTTGGCAAGTAGAAGTAAACAGCTTTGTGTTGGCATGCAGTAAATTAAACTGAGTAATTAAAATCAATAGCAAAGCACCAACTAGACAGAAAGGTCATATAACGCAACAGAACACTCGGTGAGTAGCATATTGTTGAAAATCAAAATAATATTCAGAAGTTTTCTATAGCCCCAAAACATGCTTTAACTCCCCCTGGGGATGGAAGCAAATAGTAATATTGATATAGCTCTAAAAATAAGGTTGGTTGCAATTAAGCCTTTTCATTTTAATAAAGGCAAGGCAAGGGAAGGGAAGCTATATGCTTTCCTAAGGGCTTGTGTCGATGGGCTTTTGTTGGCATCAATTGCTTCTTTCTCCATACAAGTCTATTAGAACAAATAACCCATAATACAGTATAGCCAAGCCAGGTGTTCTTTGGTACACTTATTATATTGCTATGTTGATCACCTCCAAAATACATAACCATTCCTTATCCATATATATCCCTAAGGCCCGGTTCACATTGGTGTGCCACAAAAGCTGCACGACATTTGATCCGACTTTGCCCTGTGACTTCGGTCCGACTTCCATGTGACTTTAACGAATGGGATCCGATTTTGATCCATCTTTGAGATGAGTGCGAATTGTCCTTTGACCAATCAAAACAATTCCTTTGGCTCTGGTATGGATGAAACCTCACGCTAAGGTTATTAAAAAATGGCATAGGGTCCCCCCCAAATCCATACTAGGCCCTTTGGGTCTGGTATGGATCTTGAGGAGGAAGCCAATGTCAAAATATTTTAAAAAAAAACAGCGTGGGGTCCCCCCAAGGCTTTGAAAAAGCGCATTTGCGTGAAACATGTAAGCCATGCCAACCCAGAGCTTGTGGTCCACCACGACAGACGGGTATCCTGTTTCCCTTAATTTCCAGCATGAGGCCGACGTCATCCTGTGCGCCCGGCTCCATCCAGCTCGTTCGGTTTTCCTGGTCCCATTCCTCAGCGGTGGACATCACATCATACTGTGCGCAGCTCAGCGGGGTTCACACCCGCCATCAGCTATAGAGCTGACAGCTGTCCACAAGGGTCCTCCGCTACTGTGGTTTTTCATCTTGGACAACAGCTGAGTCTGACTGCTAGCCAGAGGTAAAAGGTTGTGATAAAACCACCCCGTTTCAACTACCGGATTTCCATCATTATTGACATAGATTATTACATCACTTTCCACATTCACATCTGATTGGTTGATGTTAATCCCTCCCCACCCGGATGTTACAATGGTACCGTTCCTTTTAATAACATTCTTTTACATTAGTATCTACATTGACTATATGCTTTTAACCCTTTCATGACTAAGCCTATTTTTGGCATTTGGTGTTTACAAGTTAAAATACATATTTTTTGCTAGAAAATTACTTGGAACCCCCAAACATTATATATATTTTTTTAGCAGAGACTCTAGAGAATAAAACAGTGATTGTTGCAATATTTTAAGTCACACGGTAGTTGCGCAGTGGTGTTTTAAACGCAACTTTTTGGGAGAATGGACACTTTCATGAATTAAAAAAAAACAAAACAGTAAAATTAGCCCAATTTTTTTGCGTAATGTGAAAGATAATGTTATGCTGAGTAAATAGATACCAAACATGTCACACTTTAAAATTGCACGCACTTGTGGATTGACGACAAAGTACGGTACCTAAAAATCTCAATAGGCGACGCTTACATTTTTTTTGCCGTTACCAGGTTAGCGTTGCAGAGGAGATCTAGTGCTAGAATTATTGCTCTCACTCTGCCGATCGTGGCAATACCTCACATGTGTGATTTGAACACCATTTACATATGCGGGCGCGACTTCCGTATGCGTTTTCTTTGCTTCGCGAGCTCGTGGGGACGCGGGTGCTTTAAAATTTTTATTTTTATTTTTTATTTTATTTTATTTATTTGAAAATGAAAAAATTGTTTAAAAAAAAAATAAATGTGATCACTTTTATTGCTGTCACAAGGAATGTAAACATCCCTTGTGACAGTAATAGGTGGTGACAGGTACTCTTTATGGAGGGATCGGGGGTCTAAAAGACCCCCCACCCCTCCTTTACACTTCAATGTATGCAGATCGCCGAAAAAGGCGATTCTGAATACTGTATATCTTTTTAAAACCGGCGCCATTGGCAGCCGAGTAAACGGGAAGTGACGTCATGACGACGCTTCCGTGTTTACTATGAGGAGACTGGAACGAAGCCGCTTACGGCTTCATTCCAGTTCCTCCCCAGCAGCCGGAGGCGTCGGATCGCGAATCGGTGCTTCCGATCGAGCGGGAGCACCGGTAACAGCGGCGGGAGGCGGCGGGAGGGGAGACGTCCCCTCCCGCTCCTCCGGCATAACAGCCGAGCAGCTTTTAGCCGCTTCGGTTTTTATGGCTGGAAAGCCAATCGCTCGCTGAAAAAAATGGTAGCGGGATGATGCCTGCAGGTGCGGGCATCATCCCGGTATACCCCCCGGAAGCCGAGTACGCACATCTGCGTACGCTCGGCGGGAAGGGATTAAGATTGCCTCTGCAACCCCTTCAAGCTTTTATCATTGACAGTTGTTTATTTCCCAGAAGTGCAATAAATAAATTAACTTTTTACTTGGCTAAATGTCTACAGTGGGGATGGAAAGTATTCAGACCCCCTTCAATTTTTGACTCTTTGTTATACTGCAACCATTTGCCATCTTTACCTCTCTCACCAAGGCTCTTCTCCCCCAATAGCTCAGTTTGGCCAGACGGCCAGCTCTAGGAAGGGTTCTGGTCATCCCAAACATCTTCCTTTTAGGGATTATGGAGGCCACTGTGCTCTTAAAGAGTTTATTAAAAGCCAGCAGCTATAAATACTACAGCTGCTGACTTTTAATAAATGGACACTTACCTTTCCTGGGGTCCAGCGATGTCGACAGCCAAGGCCGATCGATCACTCGGCTCTCGGCTGCTGCTGCCGCTATTCTCGGTGAGGGAATCAGGAAGTGAAGCATTGTGGCTTCACTTCCTGGTTCCATACTGCGCATGCGCGAGTCGCGCAGCGCAACGGGAATGGTCCACGTTGTCTCTGGGACCTGTGTGTGTCCCAGCAGACAGCGCGCCGAGACAGGAAGAGGCATAGACTCCCATGGGAGTCTATGCCCGGAAGTGGGTGCAAATACCTGTCTTAGACAGGTATCTGCACCCCCCTGAAAGGTGCCAAATGTGACATTTGGGGGGGGGGGGTTCCGATGAGTAGAAGTTTCACTTTAGGGTGCAGCAGAAATTTTTTTGTAACCTTGGCCAGATCTGTGCCTTGGCACAATTCTGTCTCTGAATTTGACCTCATGATTCTCATTTGCTCTGACATGCACTGTGAGCTGTAATGTCTTATATAGACAGGTGTGTGGCTTTCCTAATCAAGTCCAATCAGTATAATCAAACACAGCTGGACTCAAATGAAGGTGTAGAACCATCTCAAGGATGATCAGAAGAAATGGACAGCACCTGAGTTAAATATATGAGTGTCACAGCAAAGAGTCTGAATACTTAGGACCATGTGATATTTCAGTTTTTCTTTTTTAATAAATGTGCAAAAATGTCAACAATTCTGTGATTTTCTGTCAATATGGGGTGCTGTGTGAACATTAATGAGGGAAAAAATGAACTTAAAAGATTTTAGCAAATGGCTGTAATATAACAAAGAGTGAAAAATTTAAGGGGGTCTGAATACTTTCTGTCCCCACTGTACAAGTATTTATGCTTCACCCATAGAGCGCTGCTTCTTTGTTTTTGATAATCACTTCACAGCTTTCAGGGATTGATGTTTCTGATGATGGGCTCTTGTCAAAATAAAAACCATGGCTTATTGTCACTTGTCAGTCTTTGGGTGTAGGATTCTGTAACCCTTAATTTGCTCGCTGTAATCTACTAGAATATCCTCTATGGTTCTATTCTCCAGCGTGGATCGCTTTTCACTTGGAATATAGGCATATGCTTTACATCCAAACACTCTGATGTGCTCAATGCTAGGCTTTGATCCATACCACATTTTGAATGGAGTACTTTTAATGGCTCTTGAGGGTAGTCTGTTCTGTAGGTAGATTGCAATCATGACTGCTTCCTAGTACTTCTGAGGTAGGTTGGCATCCAACAACATGCACCTGGCAATTTCTATAAGAGTGTGATTTTTTCCTTTCTGCTACACCGTTTTGTTTAGGAGTGTATGGTGTGATTGTCTGGTGTACTATTCCTTGTATCTTAAGAGATGAGGCCACTTCTTTGCTTATGTATTCTCCCCATTATCTGTGTGTATTATTCCTGGTTTCTGTTGGAATTTGTTGCTAGACATGGCAACAAACTCTTGACGTTTCTCTAATATTTCATTCTTGTGTTTCATCAGATAAGTAGTTGTGTACCTGGGATGAAGGTCAGTAGATATCTGTTCCTGCCTGAGATGGGTATTTTCATTGGACTGCATACGTCACTGTGTATGAGCTGCAGGTTGGGTGGTTTCTCTTTGTGAATGCCTGTGGAAGGGGAGCACATGTGGCTTTTGCTTCAATACAAAATTTGCATTTCACGACCACTTTGCAAGGCATTATTGTCAAATGTTCTGATAAGCCTCTCTTTATAACATCTTGTATAGCTTCTGGACTTCTGTGTCCCAGCCGCCTGTGCTATAAGTGGATGCATTTGCTGTGTAGGTCATTAGAGACACTATTGGGTTGCTGATCTGTGGTGATGAGCCTGTATAGGTGATCATCCAGTTTTCCTTTTGTTTATTATAGTGAATTGTGCATTCATCAACTGTAATGCCGCGTACACACGAGCGGACTTTTCAACATCCAAAGTCCGGCGGATTGATTCCGTCAGACTATTCGATCGTGTGTGGGCTGCAACGGACTTTTGATTCGCCAAAGTCTGACGGACTTTAGAATATGGAACATGCTTCAAGTTTTTCCGACGGAACTCCGCCGGACCCGGTCCCTCCGAAAAATTTGCTCGTGTGTATGCTATTCAGACGGACTAAAACCGACGCTAGGGCAGCTATTGGCTACTGGCTATGAACTTCCTTATTCGAGTCCAGTCGTACGTCATCACGTTCGAATCCGTCTGAGTTTAGTGTGATTGTGTGTGGCCAAGTCCGCTCAGTCGAAAAGTCCGTCAGAACTCTGTCGGAACTCCGGCAGAACTCCGGCAGAACTCCTTCGGAAGTCTGTCGGACATAAGTTCTCTCGTGTGTATGGGGCTTTAGACCATTGTTTGCAAGACTTTTCACTGATAGAAGGCTGCCTTCTAGTTCTGGAACATACAGCACTTTCTTTACAATTATACTGTGGTGACCTCCTTGTGGTGTAATGCAGTTCAGGAAGCCCAGGCCTTTACTCTCTGCAATCCCGTTTGCTAGGAAAACATCTTTTTCACCGTAATCAATATTTGTGAAAAAGGTCTCATCAATAGCCATGTGGCTTGCTGCTCCAGCCGCCTGGCTTCCCACTCTGTGTCATTTTAAAGGTGCCACTCCATGATGTGTCTGCAGTTACCTTTGCGGCTGCTTTGACTCTTTCTGAAGCTGTGGCTTTCGCTGCTTGGCTTTCCATATAGGACCATCCTTTTTTAACCACTTGCCGACCGCCGCACGACGATGTACGTCCTATTTTTGAAGAGGGATATCTCGGTAACGGCAGCAGCTGCTGCCACAACCGAGATATCCATCTCTTCAGGCGGAGGTCAGCTGTACGATAACGGTGGTCTCCGCGGCAGATTTGCCGCGAGATCACAGCTATCGGCGGCGGGAGAGGTGCCACCCCTCCTCCCGCCGCCCTCCCGCACCTTCCGCCGCTTACCGGAGCAGTCGATAGCGGCGGAGGCGATCGGGTCCTCTTCCTAGCTGGGCATAGAGACAAGTGAGGCTAAGATGGCCCCCACTCGTCTCTATACCATAGGAGGGTGGAAGCGACGTCAAAACGTCACTTCCGCCCATACCTCTTAAAGGCATATTTTTTTTAAATGTAATTTTTTCTTTTTTTTTGTTGCATTTTAGCCCAAATATGAGATCTGAGGACTTTTTGACCCCAGATCTCATATTTAAGAGGACCTGTCATGCTTTTTTCTATTACAAGGGATGTTTACATTCCTTGTAATAGGAATAAAAGTGATCCATTTTTTTTTTTTAAAACAGTGTAAAAATAAATAAAATCAATTAAAATAAATAAGAAAAAAAAAAGGTTTTTTAAAAACACCCCGTCACGACGAGCTTGCGCACAGAAGCGAGTGCATACGTGAGTAGCTCCCGCATATGAAAACGGTGGTCAAACCACACATGTGAGGTATCGCCGCGATCGGTAGAGCGAGAGCAATAATTCTAGTCCTAGACAGCCTCTGTAACGCAAAAAATGCAACCTGTAGAATTTTTTAAATGTCGCTTATGGAGATTTTTGAGGCTAAAAGTTTGACACCATTCCACGAGTGGGCGCAATTTTGAAGCGTGACATGTTGGGTATCAATTTACTCGGCGTACCATTATCTTTCACAATATAAAAAAAATTGGGCTAATTTTACTGTTGTCTTATTTTTTAATTTAAAAAAGTGAATTTTTTCCAAAAAAGGTGCGCTTGTAAGACCGCTGCGCAAATACGGTGTGAAAAAAAGTATTTCAATGGGGGTGTTAGAAAAAAAACAATATAAAATGTTTGGGGGTTCTAAGTAATTTTCTAGCAAAAAAAACTGTTTTAAACATGTAAACACCAAGTCTGAAAAAGAGGCCTGGTCCTTAAGTGGTTAAGGGACCAGTCCTTTTACAGCGAAAACAGGCTCTGCTTTCTTTGTTGTGCTTTGTGCCTTTGTACATCTTAAGAGCTTTGTCATTAAGGTGCGTATTTTCTTTCCTTCTGTCAAATTCATCTATTAATTTGAATTTGACATATTCAAATGTCAGCTCCTGCTCGGGTCTGGTTTTTAAAGCACTAATATGAGCAGTATATGTCTCTGGAAAGCTGCAGGGGAACAGGGCAACAATATGATTATTTTTTATGTCCTCTCTGATGGTGCGTAGCTGCTCTATGGTTTCTAGCATAGCTTTCTTGTGGTCATACATATGCTAGCCTTCTTATAGTCTCATTTTATATCATTTTCTTAGTAGAAACAGCTTACTGTTTAGACTTGAATGCTCATACAGTTTTTTGTAATGAAGTCCACATACCTTTGGCCGTTTTCTCTGTTCTTATGTGGATCAGCAACCATAAGCTTCCACTAGTAAGCTTATGGTTGCTTTTGCCTGCCTATCTCTTCTGTTCATTCCTCTGTCTCTCCATTTGGAGGTCTGTCTGTATTCTGCACTTGCCACAAGTTATCAATGCTAAAAAAGCATTTCTAGCTTAAAATTTCATAGCTGACAATTGGCATTGTTCAGCTTTGCTATTGCAAACATCACATCTGAACTGCTTGCCATCTTCCAGTAGCTTGTATACAGTGCTCACTGACTTGCTGTACTCACTGAGTATTCTTTCTAGTGCCTCTGGGTGTTGCTGGGGTTGCTGACTGGGCCTGGGCTTATAGTATCCTCCTCAATGCCTGGACCCATAACCTATTAGCAGGTTATTGAATAATTATGTGCTGAAAGCTAGTTGGATGCAGAGAACACTTTACTTTCATGGAGGATATCTTTATCATGTCTTTAACATCATGGAGTTAGAAACAGGAAGCAGGCGTATGCAAGTACACACACTTAGGAACAAAGGTGCTTCCTCTAAATACATTACTATAGAATCCACATTATAACACTGCAGTGCCAGCTGCTGTATAGAAAGGTATAATCCATAATGTATTGTCAGTTTATTAGCAACGATGCTGTTTTTCTTTCCAACAATGTGCTCTCAAAGTCGGAGTGCATGTCGCACCAGTGTGAACCAGACCTAACCTCAATATGTGGATAGAGAATGGTCAAGGCTATCAAAATGCAAAACCAGTTTGAAACAGATTAATGCAGTTTATAATCAAGTCAAATACAAGTCAAGAGAAGGTCAAATGCACCTATCAATCAATTTGAAATGTCCTCAAAAGCACATGCTGATACCAAATGCAAATGAAAGGCAAATGAAAGTAAGCTGTATTTGCCTATTAACTCAAGCCCTAAAAAGGGATCATTTAATAAAAATTGTACTTGCATTCATGCTAAGGAATACAGGCATAAGGATCCAAGGTCTTGTCACCAGCACTTCTCTGTCAACTTTGACATCAGTGTACAACTGAATAAATGGCACAGGTAACGGTTGACATTAGACAGTATCAGAGGTGAACATATGTCATGTCAAAGTTGTTGAGAAGTGCAAGAATTAAGATGTATCTGTTACTAAAGGCTAAAGGCTCAAGTTTTTTTACCTTCATACCTCCTCTGTGCACCAGCCCCCCCAATACTCCCCTGAGCAGCATTCTCATCTAGCAATGTGCATAAGAGCCTATGCTCTCTGGGGACTCTTCATCCTCATTGGCTGCCAATCACTGTCAATCACAGCCAGTGAGCCAATGAGATGGGGGTGAGCTGCAGCTCTGTGTGTAAATGGAGAAGCAGAGCCGTGGCTCAGGGACAAGCCCGCTTGGCTGCCCCCATTGCAAGCTGCTTGCTCTGGGTGCACTTGGCAGGAGGGAGGAGCCAGGAGTGGCAGCAATGGACCCGGGAAGAGGAGGATCAGGGCTGCCATGTTTATTATTTTTTAATTTTTATTTTTTAAAGGAAGCCTTTAAAGTCGCTTTAATGTAAAATATGTAGTTCATAAAAAAAAATAAAAAATAACCAATTTCATCATAGTGTTCTTAATGAGCAGAGTGATTTTACTAAAATAACTAAATAAAATATCGCTTATGAAGAGAAAAGTGTGACTTGACCTGTCCACAGTAAAAGGCCTCCATCCCTGGCTATGTGAAATAGAAACAAAAGAAAATGGGACTTTAAATGAGGCTTATTGCTGCAAAAATTCATGTATGGAGTAAATATATGATAAAATATTTATTGCATCAAATGCATCTCTGTGATATAGAAATGCATGATAATGTTTTCAAAACATAAACATAACCATATACAAAGGCTGACATATTGGTAAAAATATACCATGAACACATACACTGTATACAATGATGATACATAATTATACATATACAAAGATAAGTACATGCTATATAAAAGCCAAACTGTCTTGGCATCACATGAATAGAAAAACTCTACATGTTTTGTGAATCACGTTCACTCATCAGGAGTATGGATGCAAAAATGAATTCACTGTAAGTACAGAAAAATCATATATATAAATATAATAAACCCTTCATAAAAAAGGGGAGGGGAAACTTTCTGAACAATACAAAAAAGTTCCCTTAGGAAGTATTTAGATATACTAATACTTACAGATCAGCCCAAGAACTGAACTGGCTCATGTCAGGATGAAGGGAGTGGGTGAGGGGGTCCCCATCAAATGCCTGGCGCGGATCTGAGGCAGGAAACCCAAACCAAGTCAGGGGGTCAGCTCATAGGTAGGCCAGGTCATCACAGTGCAATCCTAGAGAGGATAGATGATCTAATAGCAATCTGCACCAGATAATGATTGTATGGTGAGTGGTGTGTGATAAATAGGGGAAAAAGTGGAAACATTTTTTAAAAAAAGTGTATGTGAATGTGTACATTTAAAAAGGTTATTGTAAAGTATAAAATATAGCTTAACCTCCCTGGCGGTATGATCATGTCAGATTTTTGATGCTCAAAGCGGTACAATGTTTTGCATGGAAATGTGGCTTTTTATATTGTAGGCCTGTAATTCTTAGGAATAACTCACTTAAATCTGTCCAAGCAAGAGTCTAAAGGCCCGTACACACGGTCGGACTTTTTGACAACAAACATGCAAATTAGCTGTTTTGGAGCAACATCCGACTGTGTGTACGCTCCATCGGACAAACTTTTTCTGTTTTCATCGGACTTTTGTTGGCTCTGCGAACGGACAAACTTTTTGACAACAGAAGTCCGATGGAGCAAAGTCCTACCGTGTGTATGCAAAAGCATCGGACTTTTGTACAAGGTACAAACACGCATGCTCAGAACCATTGCAAACGATCAGACTACAATACAGAAGTTGACCAAAGGTGGCGCTGGAGTCATTGAACGTCCTCTTTTGAAGCGGCGTCAGTACGTTGTGACGTCACCACGTTCGTGTTTGTTGTCAAAAAGTCCGACCGTGTGTATGCAATACAAACTTGTGGACAACACACTTTGTACAAAAGTCCACGGAAAAGTTTGTACAAGTCCGACCGTGTGTATGGGGCTTTATAGACAATTAGACATCCCAGGTATGATAATGATTTGAAACATGAAATCACCAATTAGAATATAATAAATAACTATAAATAATTATAACAAATAATAATATAATAATAATAAAAATTGTCGCTGTCATTACTTTCAGTGTTTGAGGACAGATTTCCCCATGAGTCACTATCGCTTAATTCTGCAAGTGATTCTAATTTATTATCACTGTTTTCTAGCTGGTTTAAAACTACTTTTGATGTAAAGGGATTATTTTTGGTTGCTATGGACAATCTCCAGTTTCCAAGGAGAAAGAACAGTATTTATAATATAAAACTGCATGCAGGACACTGGACAAAGCCCTAGGGACAAAAGGGAAGTGAAATCATTTAATACAGTAATATAATCTATAAGATTACAGTGTACTATATGCATTGTGTGCTTTTAACTTTTTTTTAATTCAGCGCCGTGCTCCGCCCCCATGCGTCGCAACGCTCACAGGGAACGGAGCTTGGAACTGTGATGAATCAAGCAGAGACACGGCTCACACACACTGCGGGGAGACATCGCAGGATCCTGGGGACAAGGTAAGTAAGTTTGCCTGGATCCTGCGATGCGATCCCGAGTGTGGCTCGGGGTTACCGCATTTGGTACTGAGAATTCACCGCGAGCAACACTCGGGAATACCGCTAAGCAGGTTAAACCATTACATACTACCCAACAATCGTACCTATATGAGCATGTTGGAAATCCTATTCCAAAACCATGAGAATAATATGAAGTTGCCACCCCCTCCCCCCCATCCTTTGTGACCATAACACCCTTAACTCTTCACAAAAGGCTTTCCACAAGATTATAAAGTGAGGCACTGGGAATTTTGCCCAGTCAGTCAAAAGAGCATTAATAGGTTCAGATGAATAAGAAGATCTGACTCACAATCAGTGTTCCAATTCATTGCAGTGTTCAATAGGGTGGACGTCAAGCATTTGTGTAGAACAGCCCTCAAAAATTCCACTCGCATGCTTGCATTTTGCGAGTGGATTTTGAGGGCTAGCGAGATGTGGCTGCCTGGGAGCAGGGGGGCGAGCACCTCTGGCAGGCGGGTTGTATGGGAGCCGTTCTCCGAGCGATCAGAGGAGAAGAGAGAGGAGAGCCACTGTCCAGATGGTCAGAGAGCCAGGAACATAATGGCTTTCATTTCAATAGCTGTGTGTTCCCCGCCGTACGCTGTCACACACAGCCCCTCCTCTTTGTCCGGGTACTTTGATAGACAGATCACCCATCCAATCCTGGGATGAATGATCTGTCTATCAAAGTCCCCCGGACAAGGGGGAGGGGCGGTATTTGACAGCATGCGGCGGGGAACACACAGCTTTTGAAATTAAAGTTACGTTCCAGGCACTCTGACCATCCAGACGGTGGCTCTCATTTCTCTTTCCCTGCACAGATAGGCTGAATTGTTGACACACGCTGCATTGGGGGCACAGGCTGCATTGGAGGCACAGGCTGCATTGGGGGTGCAGGCTGCATTGTTGGGCATGGATAAAGTTGTTAACATTTGCATAATCCTGCATAAAACATTTAAGAGTAATTTCATGAGATAATTTAGGAGGGCGTGTTTAGGGGCAGGGCAACTGGTGGCGAGTAACCCTTGAGACCTGGCTAGTAGCTCAGGACTTGAAATGTTGAGTCCTAGGACTCCCGGACAATCGGGTCTCAGCGCCCACTTCCTGTTTGGCCGGGAGGAGAAACAACTGCCCCAGAGCGAGGAGTGTCAGCGAGTGTCACCCCGGATGAATACTTGTCATCTGACTCCTAAGGTAAAGAGGCTCTGATCGTCCGTCTCCCATGAAGTGGGGGGTGGAGGGATTGGTGCCTTCCTGTCCATCTCCTGCAGGGATGATCGCCGATCTCCCATCCGTCTCCCGTGTGGGGGGATCTCTGTCTTCCAGTCCATCTTCTGCATTGGCGTTGGTTTGCTACTCCCCCCCCCAAAATATTGAGCACCACCCGCCACTGTAGTCAAGTATCAATCTCAGTGGCTAAACAATAAAATCCTTGCAGCATATTGATGCCTTGTATGCGAACCCTTCAGCCAAAGTGAAAGTCAATGGCCTCCTGTCAGACACCTTCTCCATCAGTAACGGGACGCGACAGGGCTGCCCCCTGTCGCTCTTAATCTTTGTTTTGACACTTGAGCCCCTGCTCAATAGCCAACCCTGATATAAAGGGGTGTGTGGTGGGCGATAGGGAGTTCAAGGTAGCAGCGTATGCGGATGATATCCTGCTGTCACTGCAGTCCCCGCGCACGTCCCTGCCTAATATCCTCAGTGATTTGAAACAGTTCGGGGAATTGTCAAACTTAAAGATTAATTACTCAAAATCATATGCCCTTAACGTCTCACTTCCCCCGCAAGAAGCGATTCACTGTCAAGATTCCTTCCCATTTAGGTGGCAAAGGGATAGCATCCCTTATCTGGGTATCCAAATCACAAAGAAAATTTCTGAGTTGTACAAACAAAATTTTCTACCTGCGCTCTCCAAAAATTTAGACGGAACTAGCAGACTGGGCCAACCTAAATGTCTCCTGGTTTGGCAGGGAGGCGCTGGTAAAGATGATGGTCCTCCCCCGGCTCTTATACCTGATGCAAACAATCCCGATTCACCTCCTTCCTTCCATTTTTGCAACGTATAAAAAGTCCTGCACTACGTTTATCTGGAAGAACTCGATCTCGCGTATAAAATATTCCCGCCTAACTCGGATTAAGACAGGGGGGGGGGATTGGCCTCCCTGACCTTTCTAAATACCATTTAGCCTGCCACCTAACCAGGGTGGTCGATTGGTGGATCCACACGGTCAGGAAGGTGTGGATTGCTCTGGAACAGCATTTTGCTAACGGAGTGCTCCACTCCCTCCCCTGGATTGCCCCGACCCATTGGAACCAGGCCATTAAGACACACCCTTTTATCTTTCCTTCCCTGGTGGCCTTCAACCAAGCGTTACGTCTCTACAAAATCTCCTCGCGACCGGGACCCATGACACCCTTGCGCAGCAACCCAAAGTTTAGCCCGGGAGAAGGCACTGCATTCTTAAGCAGAGAGTGGCCTCATGTGGAGGTTCTAGCACACCACTTCTTTCACAGAAATAGACCAAGCTCCTATGACAACCCAGTGGTGCTCTCCCCGACCCAAAGCTTCCCCTTCTGGTCGTATAGACAACTGAGCCACTTCCTCGCCTCGGTGAACCCATCTACCATGTGGTCCAGACAACTTCTCCCATTTGAACGCCTTTGCACAAGCACCACTCCTTTGCGACACTTAATCTCAAGCATATACGTACTTCTACAGGAGGGGACGGACCAGGCACTGATGACTCCCACGCATAGCTCCTGGGAAAAGGATTTTCAGGCCAACATTACCAATGAACAGTGGGAGGATATATTTACTTATGTCCATAAAGGCTCGATGAACGTGGCCATTCAAGAAAATGGGTATAAGATCGCTACTAAATGGTACAGGACTCCTGCCAGACTACACAAATTCTCCCCTACGATTCCCAACACATGCTGGAGATGCCAGACGGCGATAGGTTCAATGATTCATATATGGTGGGAATGCCCCTTGATACAACCCTTATGGCAGGAAGTCCACTCTATTATCGCACAAGTCACCACCTACACCTTAAACTAAAACCCCGCGCAATATCTCCTCCACCTTACGACTCTACCTAAACAGACCTACCTTAAATCATTAGCCATGCATATGGTCAACGCGGCCAGACTGTGTGTGCCTACACACTGGCGATCTACCGACACTCCTTCCATTAGGGAATGGCTGACCAGGGTCGCTAAGATAGAGGAGATGGAAGAGCTGATATACACCACTCAAGACCGATTACAGAAATTCCCGACTATTTGGGCGCGTTGGAAACATTTTCAAACCACAGATAAATACAAAACACTCTTTCCCCTACATTAATAAACCAAAGAGGTGCAGGGTCGGCGGGGACTGGGCTGGGGGGGACACCTACCCGCCCCCTCTTTTTCTCCCCCCCGAGATTCTTACTTTCTTTTTCCCTTTACCCCCCCTCAATCCTTTACCCCCCTCACATTTCCTCAGTTAGATCTGGAATATTTCATTTTATAGGACTTTAACAAAGCAGCTGTTTGCTCTCCCACTTGGTCACGAGTGTCGGGAACTACACCACCCCACACACCCTAGCGGGTCCGGAAGATACCGGTCCCGAAGGCTGGGGACTCAGGCCCAGCACTACCCGACACGACCTGAGTAAGCCTCTTTAAAAGATAGGTCCACATTTATTTTGTGTTTGTTAACCAGTTGCGCCTCTGTATAGCAATGTTCTATTAGCCACGACCAATGTAACAGGGTAATAGCACTGTCTGTATTGCGAGTAGATAAGGTCGTGGCAGCACTTTGTGTTTATGATGCTTCTATGACTTGCACGTTTGTATGTCTTGCATTTTTTCAATAAAATCTTTTATGGATAAAAAAAAAAAATCCTTGCAGCAACAGTGAGGACACAAGATACAACAAAGTTTGGGTCACTGCCGGCAAAACGTAGAAGTCTCAGACATCAGAGGAAGCCTCCAACATACATATATGAACTTAAACAGAGGAATCCAAACATGTTTAATAAGAAAACAATAAAAAATAGAGGAGCCCCCGGAGGCCAAAGTAACCCAATAAGGGTGTATAACCTAATAGGCAGAGTATAGTGTCAGGATAATTGCAGAAAACTGCAAATTATATATCTCGGCATTCAGTAGGGATTGCGGGCAGGGAGCTAATGAGGGGTTGGGGGGGGCAGAAAAGGGGGAGAAGTAGAGGGCAAGCATAAGAGGAGCAAAGTTGGGAGGCCCTAAATGGAAGGATAACGAAGGGAGCTCAGGAAAGGAGTAGCTGGACTGAATAATTTAGAGGGGGGGTCCACTTACTTTGGGCCATAAAATTATGTTCAGGTGTCCTTTTGGCCATATAGTGTATTTTATAGGCAGCTTAACTCTCAGTACTGTAGAAGACAAAGAAAAAATAAAGCCAGTGATAGTTTTTATTTTGTGTGTTCCACAATCTGTAGATGGTGACTGTAGCCTTGAAATTAAAAGGAGCTAGGTCCTTGGAATGATATATTAGGAACACTAAAGAGCAGAGATGCAATGCCAACAAAAATGTGTGTTATAAAACTACAGTAAAACTTTGGTTTGCGAGTAACTTGGTTTGAGTGCGTTTTGCAAAACACGCAAATTTTTTTCAGAAATTTTAACTTGATATACAAGCAATGCCCTGATATACAGTGCCTTGCGAAAGTATTCGGCCCCCTTGAACTTTTCAACCTTTTGCCACATTTCAGGCTTCAAACAAAAAGATATAACATTTTTATTTTTTGTGAAGAATCACCAACAAGTGGGACACAATTGTGAAGTGGAACGAAATCTATTGGATTTTTGAAACTTTTTTAACTAATAAAAAAATGAAAAGTGGGGCGTGCAAAATTATTGGGCCCCCTTGCGTTAATACTTTGTAGAGCCACCTTTTGCTGTGATTACAGCTGCAAGTCACTGGTGTATGTCTCTATCAGTTTTGCACATCGAGAGACTGAAATTCTTGCCCATTCTTCCTTGCAAAACAGCTCAAGCTCAGTGAGGTTGGATGGAGAGCATTTGTGAACAGCAGTTTTCAGCTCTTTCCACAGATTCTCGATTGGATTCAGGTCTGGACTTTGACTTGGCCATTCTAACACCTGGATACGTTTACTTGTGAACCATTCCTTTGTAGATTTTGCTGTATGTTTGGGATCATTGTCTTGTTGGAAGATAAATCTCCATCCCAGTTTCAGGTCTTTTGCAGACTCCAACAGGTTTTCATCCAGAATGGTCCTGTATTTGGCTGCATCCATCTTCCCCTCAATTTTAACCATCTTCCCTGTCCCTGCTGAAGAAAAGCAGGCCCAAACCATGATGCTGCCACCACCATGTTTGATGGTGTGTTGAGGGTGATGAGCTGTGTTGCTTTTAAGCCAAACATATCGTTTTGCATTGTGGGCAAAAAGTTCGATTTTGGTTTCATCTGACCAGAGCACCTTCTTCCACATGTTTGGTGTGTCTCCCAGGTGGCTTGTGGCAAACTTTAGATGAGACTTTTTTATGGATATCTTTGAGAAATGGCTTTCTTCTTGCCACTCTTCCATAAAGGCCAGATTTGTGCAGTGTACGACTGATTGTTGTCCTATGGACAGACTCTCCCACATCAGCTGTAGTTCTCTGCAGTTCATCCAGAGGGATCATGGGCCTCTTGGCTGCATCTCTGATCAGTCTTCTCCTTGTCTGAGCTGAAAGTTTAGAGGGACGGCCAGGTCTTGGTAGATTTTCAGTGGTCTGATACGCCTTCCATTTCAAAATGATCGCTTGCACAGTGCTCCTTGGGATGTTTAAAGCTTGGGAAATCTTTTTGTATCCAAATCCGGCTTTAAACTTCTCCACAACAGTATTACGGACCTGCCTGGTGTGTTCCTTGGTCTTCATGATGCTCTCTGTGCTTTCAACAGAACCCTGAGACTATCACAGAGCAGGTGCATTTATACAGAGACTTGATTACACACAGGTGGATTCTATTTATCACCATCAGTCATTTAGGACAACATTGGATCATTCAGAGATCCTCGCTGAACTTCTGGAGTGAGTTTGCTGCACTGAAAGTAAAGGGGCCGAATAATTTTGCACGCACCACTTTTCAGTTTTTAATTTGCTAAAAAAGTTTAAAATATCCAATAGATTTCGTTCCACTTCACAATTGTGTCCCACTTGTTGGTGATTCTTCACAAAAAAATTAAAATTTTATATCTTTATGTTTGAAGCCTGAAATGTGGCAAAAGGTTGAAAAGTTCAAGGGGGCCGAATACTTTCGTAAGGCACTGTAAGTAGCGTCATATCACAACTGAATATAAAAGAGAAGAGAGGCGCCTCTAAGTGTGGCAATATGGTTACATTTAATGACGGTACAACATTTAGCAACTCACATATTCCCAACTCATCATCCTCCATTGACATCCTCCCTTCCAGGCTGGGCTCCACAAGCTCTTCAATCCTCGCTTTTTTTTACGCTCTACTGCAGGGTAGTCTTCTTGATCACGATTGCAGATTGACAGCGGTGAAAACCGGCGGGGCAGAGGATGGTCTTTGTGGACAGCTTTACACCTGATGCCTGCATACTTAGATGTGCCAGTTTTAATCATTAACCATGTGAGTTTCTAAATGTTGTACCTTCATTAAATGTAACCATATTGCTACACTTAAAGGTGCCCCTCTTCTCTTTTATACTCTGTAGTAGACTTGTGCACAACAGAACATTTTGTTTAGTTTCGATTCATTGTCTTTCGTAAAATACATAATTTCGTTCTGTTATATTCGTTATGTTATGTTAGTACGTTTTCGGATAATTCGTTATTATTCGTAGAGTGTCGAATTCATTTGTTCGTATTCGTTGAAATTCCCTATTTATGTATGTATAGACATTCGTGATAATGATTCGTAGTTTGGAAAGTCGTTTGTTTATTGAATCTTTTAACACACACAATAACAACGTCTCTTCTCCTCGGCTCAAATACAATACAACACCCTTCTCACTCAGTTCTCAGGAATGTACTTTGCCAGTAATCCATCCTCCGGCACAAAATTAATTAGCTGATTGGACTATAAGATTTACTTTGAGCTGACCTTTTGTTTCATTAGAGCTTTAAAGAATTACCGAATCATGTCGAATTCATTCGAATTCATTCGTTATATTTCTTTCTTATTCGTTGTTATTCGTTATTTTCTTATTCGGATGCATCCGAACGTCCGAAAGATGCAAAATTCGTCCGAATTTCGATTCGTTACGAAACGAATTGCACAAGCCTACTCTGTAGCTCCTGCTGGATTTTGTTTCTAATCCCCCTGTGGAGGCTTCCATTTGTAAATGGACATTTATGGTTACATAAATTATCACATTGCTATGATCTTTTTATATGGACTATCAACTGAAAGACCTATGAATAAATGGTTGTGGAATGAATCATCTAAGTTTCCATTATTTCTCATGGGGAAATTTGCTTTAATATACAAGTGCTTTGGATTACAAGCATGTTTCTGGAACAAATTATGCTTGCAATCCAAGGTTTTACTGTGTTAGGAAGGATAAGCTATAGACATTTTTTGTCTCTGAATCCTGATGATGGAGGAACGTGTTGAGAGCTCTTTAAAATGAAAGAAGTCAGTCAATATTGAAGGGATTGTTCACTGAAAGGGCTTATGCTGCCTATACATTTATCTATTTTGTATTGATTTTCTTCTATTGCAATTTTCATTCACACGATGTGATTTTTTTTCTCTCAGGCATCACATGTGTTTGCTGTTTTATTCAATTTAAAACAAGTTATGATTATAGATCCAAGCAAATATAAAACCGTTTTCATTAAAATGTTAATTTAGTTTATTTTTTAATTGTTCAATTGTTCCGTACATGCTATGGCCACATTGAAAAATGTAAAAAAAAAAAAATCCAAATCTTATGATAATTTCCTCTTCATTTAAACTATGGAAAATCAATTGTAGCGCTACCCACATAGAAGCCGCTTAGTAGATTGCCTGGAAGCCTTTCCCCCCAGCCAGGCACACACGGTCAGATTTTACAACGGAAAATGTTCGATGGGAGCTTTTTGTCGGAAATTCTGACCGTGTGTAGGCTCCATTGGACATTTTCCATCGTAATTTCCGACACACCAAATTTTAGAACTGGATCTCAAATTTTCCAACAACAAAATCCATTGTCAGAAATTCTGATCGTGTGTACACAATTCCGACCACAAAGTTCTATGCATGCTCGGAATCAAGCAGAAGAGCCGCACTGGCTATTGAACTTCAATTTTCTCGGCTCGCTGTACGTCACCTCGTTCTTGACATTCGAAATTCCTGACAACATTGTGTAAACGTGTGTATGCAAGACAAGTTTGACCCAACATCTGTCGGAAAAAATTCCATGGATTTTGTTGTCGAAATGTCCAATCGTGTGTATGCGGCATTTGACTCAAGGAACAGTCCAGGGGTTTTATTTTTGGTGTTTTATTTTTGGATAACTTGGATGGGGTTAGGAAATTTGACTGAGACACCCTAAAATTATGTGCAAGTAGGAGGACACATATCTTCTATAGAGCTTTAGCCTATAGCAAACTTAAGGAGATTAAAATAGGCTAAGCTCTTCAGGACACTAAGGATGGCCTCAGCTCATAGTCTCTAGGATCTCTCTCCAGTCTGTACTCACACTTTTTGCAACACTTTTTCCTGTGATACCAGACTAGATCCTTAGATGACAGTCCATCAGCCAGCTTTCTGCAGCTTCCAGCAAAGCAAGTCTCCAGGTAGCCAACCCAAGGCATCGGCACCATGTGGGCACATGGCAGGGTGGCCTAGGAAACCCCCTGTGATCTCCTGAATCTGATCCTCTCTGTCCCAGAATATTTATACAAACTCCCAGCTACCATCTGGATGACCTTCCCTAGGGATTGGCCAGTGCTGCATGCATATTTAGATGATGATTAGACTGTCTGTCCACTAATTTCCACAGCTTTCTGGACTAATCGGGGGGGGGGGGGGGGTTGGGGGAGCAGTCCTGACTGCAACTACTGGAACATAGCACAGACCAAAACAATCAGCCACACTGGTTACAGTGAGACACAACTAAATTTGCCTAACAACGAACAGCAGCTTCACAGAGAGCCAGAAATAAATTTACCTAACCCTAGCACTTACCTTGGAGGGCGTACACATGAGAGGAATGTCCGACACAAAAAGTCCGACAGAAACGTTCCATCGTATATTCCGATCGTGTGTATGCCTCATCTGACTTTTTTTTTTAGAAAATTCTGACGGACCTAGAAATAGAACATGTTCGAAATATTTCTGATGGAGCCAATTCCTATCGGGAAAACTGTTCGTCTGTAAGCTGTTCTGACGGACCAAAAAGGCGCATGCTCTGAAGCAAGTACGAGACGGAAGCTATTGGCTACTGGCTATTGAACTTCCTTTTTCTAGTCCCGTTGTACGTGTTGTACGTCACCGTGTTCTTGATGATCAAACTTTGATGTGATCGTGTGTACGCAAGACAGTTTCAGCGGAATTCCGTCAGAACTCCATCAGAAAAACCTTCAGAGTTTATTCAGACGGGAAAACTGGTCGTGTGTACAGGGCATTACTGTGTCATGTATGAATTGTAGTTACTTGCTTCTTTGGACTTTTGAGTTGTTCCTACGGCACGTAAGATTCTTTGTGATCACAGTAGATGCAGTAATGTAATTTTTAACAGTGTACTCTGATTCTATAAAGTGGTTGTAAAGGCAGAATGTTTTTTATCTTAATGCATTCTCTGCAATAAAATAAAAAAACCTTCTGTGTTTAGCTCCACTCTCCCCCCCCCCCCCCCCCCCCCGCCCCCCCAGCCCCACACTAAATACTTACCTGAGCCTAACTCAACCCAGCAGTGTGCCCCAGAGCAGCAGCTCTCTCACTCTGCTCACTAGACACAGAGGCAGCAGCAAGAACCATTGGCTCCCGCTGCTGTCAATCACAGCCTGTTAGGAGAGAGGAGGGGGGTTTCAGGGCCAATCAGTGCTGTTTGTGTCAATGGAAACACAGAGCTCAGCTCAGGATCAAGCCCACATTAATGCTCCCATAGCAAGTGGCTTGCTATGGGGGCACTTGGAAGGTGGGAGAAGCCAGGAGGGTCGGCAGGGATCTCAAAAGAGGAGTATCAGGGGTTGCTCTGTGCAAAAACATTGCACAGAGCAGGTATTACATGTTTGTTATTTAATAATTTACCTTTTGCAATCACTTTAAGAATAGTACATTTTTACATAAAAAACAAATTACATACTCTAACATACACTATATTGTCAAAAGTATTGGGAGGCCTGCCTTTACATGCACATGAACTTTAATGGCATCCCAGTCTTAGTTTGTAGGGTTCAATATTGAGTTGACCCAACCTTTGAAGCTATAACAGCTTCAACTCTTCTGGGAAGGCTGTCCACAAGTTTTAGTAGTGTGTCTATGGTACTGTTTGACCATCCTTCCAGAAGCGCATTTGTGAGGTCAGGCACTGATGTGGACAAGAAGGCCTGGCTCGCAGTCTCCACTCTAATTCATCCCTAAGGTGTTCTATCAAGTTGAGGTGCAGGCCAGTCAAGTTCGTCCACCCCAAACCCACTCATCCATGTCTTTATGGTCCTTGCTTTGTGCACTGGTCCAAAGCATTTGGTGGAGGGGGTATTATGGTGCGGGGTTATTTTTCAGGGGTTGGGCTTGGCCTCCTAGTTCCAGTGAAGGGAGCTCTTAAGGTGGCAGCATACCAAGAAATTTTGGATAATTTCATGCTTGGGGACGAGCCTCTTCCAAAATGACTGCGTACCACTGCACAAAGCAAGGTCCATAAAGACATGGATGAGCGAGTTTGGGGTGGAGGAACTTGACTGACCTGCACAAACTTCTGACCTCAACCCAATAGAACACCTATGGAATGAATTAGAAGGGACACTGCCAGCCAGGCCTTCTCATCCAACATTAGTGCCTGACCTCATAAATGCACTTCTGGCAGAATGGTCAAATATTCCCATAGACACACTCCTAAACCTTGTGGACAGCCTTCCCAGAAGAGTTGAAGTTGTTATAGCTGCAAAGGGTGGGCCAACTCAGTATGGAACTCTGCGCACTAAGACTGGGATGCCATTGAAGTTCATGTGCGTGTAAAACCAGGCGTCACAATTCGTTTGACAATATAGTGTATGTATTGACTTTTGTTGAGTGTTAAGTTGGCCAAACACTTACTATAATTCAGGTGTTTTTGTTTAGCCAATAGAAAGCACTAGGAGAAAGAGAGGAGAAGAACATTAGGGAAGGAGAGCTGCTATTTGAGCAGAAAATGTGTGACAAAACACTTGTAAAACGCTCAACGTTTCTATTGAAGTTTATGGGGCCAAAATAGCTTGTAATCTGCCAAAAAGAAGCTCATGTACTTTTTTGAGATACAGGAGTTCTGCTTCAGGTGACAAAAAGGCTCATATATGAACAAGGGCCATTGAAATGAATTGGATTTGGCTTGTCGAGCGTTTAAGAGCTTCAAGCTGAAAATCGTTCAGGTGTGAACGGGGCCTGAGTTTGCAGCAGCCTTTATTTTATGACCCAGTATCAACATGCAAGAACATGTTTGTGATCAATCGCCAATCATTTTCTTTTATAATGGAACAAAGTGTGTGCGCAGAAACAGAACTATAAAAAAAATTAGAATGTTAGAAAATATGTGGCCATGCTGTCACTTTTTAGGATTGTTTAACACGTGGCCAAAATCTTACAATAAGGAGCAGAAAAGTTGTAGAAAATAGGGCTTCCAGAATTGTTCTCTAAAACAGTATTCACTTGAAACTATAGACTTTTTCATAAGTTGGGAAGTTGTATGTTTTACTTACAGTAAAAAAAAACATTTTAGGTGTGCAGGTTTCCCTGAGGTTGTAATTAAAAAAAAAATACACCACCCCCAACCCACTCATAATTATCCATACTCACCAGTGGGGTTTACCAAAGTCCCAGTAGTCTATGCCCCATATCTTCATCTCCATTTTTTTGCCATGATGGAAGTTTGGATGCATGTGGGGTTGAAGACCTGGTTGGTTGTTTAACGTAGAGGCAGCCAATTGGACCGTCAGTCTCACATTGAGTTCTACTCTGGAACAGTGGTAAGTATTGGGGGGGAGCTTTTGTAATAACAGCCTCAGGGGGCCAGCAAACCCAAAGTCAGCTTATAGATAGGTTTTTGCAGGGAACATGGCAATGAGATAGGAGTAATTTGGTGGTTATTGTATCCATGGTTGGGCACTTGCCTATTTTTGGCTAGTGTCCGGTTTCCCTTTAACTAAGATTACATTTTTCTCAGGCGTGGTTATATTTCTTTTTTAAGACCATTTTAATTAATGTATCTTGCGAATCCTTTCTTCTACTTCTAATGCTCTCTAAAGTGCTTTATGGACCTGGATTTATCAGCCTAATTTTATCTTAAATGAGAAAATCTCTCTTAATCCTGTAAAACCATGGTGCTTGAAAATCTTGAATGGTTTGATTTCTCTGATCTATAAAAAAGATAGTCGGAAGATTTTCCTATTTCAGTTGATCATGTTGACCTGCAAAGGTAAACACTCCAAGGTCTGAAAAGTTTTCTACATAATTAAGGAAAGGTGTTTTATGTAGTGAAATGCCATCTTTAAAAAAAAAACAGATTAACTATATATATTTCAAGGATATTGACAACTTTAGAGAATAATTTTACTTTTTAATATTCTGGAAATAGTGGAAACACCAAAGAGGAGCCCAATTCAAAATCCTACATGAAGGTAATGGTCATCATTTTAGAAGATCTGTATTTAAAATGGAGCTACAGCAATGCATTATGCTTAATTGTCTTTCGCATTTCAAAGGATAACACTGTATGATAATTAAACTTTTAGTGTTACTATATTTTATGTTAATATCCCAAGTGAGATGTTCATCACACTCCTACCCGAGCCATCTGTAGGTAAAATACGCTGGCATATGATTTCCAGTGTAGTGATGAGCAACCGGTTTTGAGAAAAAAAATCTGCTAATACTTTGCTTGACCTTTTTGTGCGGAGAGGCCATTGTGGCCCAACAGTCCAGCCCAAATTTAGCAGTATCAGCAGTGGTGTTATATTCTTTGGGGGGGCGCAAACAATCCACCTGCCACCACCCTCCTCCCCAGGTCGGTCGGGTCACAGGCACCCCCCTCCCCGTCCGTTGGTCACCAGCCCCACATCTAGGTCATGCTTCCTTCGGGCAGCAGATTCACCATGCCTCTCCTCCTCCTGGGTCTCACAGCAGCTTCCCCTGAATCTCCTTCCTCCTTGGCAGCCAATAGGATTGCTTCACCTCTCGGCCAATCGGGTGATGTGTCTCATTCGCTTCCTGATTTACCGGGAGGAGAATCAGGAAGACAATTTCGAATATTAATTTGCTATCATCACACAATTGGGTGGGCTTGGGGCACAGTGCTCTGTGCCCCAAGCCCACCCCTTTTTTCAGCCAATTAGAGCCCCTGGCCCTAATCACGTGCTTCTAATAATAAAAAAAAATCCATGTGTCCGGCTCCCTGCGTGTAGATTAGGGGATGGGTGCATGGATTAGGGGGGTATGCACTTGAGCCCTTAGTTGCAATTAGCAGCAGCACCCTTAGGGCTCCTTCACACGTAGTTGGGGGTTGGAACCCTGCGGTTTTTTACTGCCCCCAATCCCTACCACCTTTAGCTGTTGAGGTAGCAGCCAAAGGTGTACATATGCCGTAGCAGGAATTAAGCCTCCTGTTCCTTTTCGTGGGTGCTACTGCTTGCCAGTCGTGACCTGTTCAATAAAATATGGCCACTCTGCAATCGCCCTGCAACTGCAGTCTTCCACTGGGTCTAAGGGGTAAAAGCAGGTGATGAGAAAGCAACACAATGCTGCCTGCTTTAGCCCCTTATTTGTTGTACTGCACAAGGTTGCAGGGCACTTGCAGAGCGGCCTTATTTATGTGAATGGGTCATGTTTTGTAGGGGGTACACCCACAGACCATTGCAGGGTATATAACTCCTGCTGCAGCTGCGACATGTGTACACCCCTGGCCACTGCAGCTAAAGGGGGTGCGGTTGGGGTGAGTGTGATAAAAACATGTCTTAACTATGGGAGTTTTACCACCCCCGAAACTGAAAATGTAAATTAACCTTTACTGTTCTGAGCCCCCTCTAAAGCTGCTTTCACACTGATGCGCTGTAATTTACCTGTACCACAGTGCATCTGCGACTTTTCTGGGTTAGCTGCGCTTTGCCATAGACTTCTATTATATCCTGCAGGTTTAATACTCTTTCTGAAAACACACCAAAACTCTTGCATTCAGAAAGTGCACCAAACCCACAGGAAAAAAATAGAAGTCTATGGCTAAGCAAAGCAAACCCACAGGAAAGCTGCCAGTACACTGCACTGCACCCGCGGTGTGGGTAAAGTGCAGCACACAGTTTGAAAGCAGCCCTCTACTATTATGCCCAGTGTATTGGTTCACATTGTCCTGAAGATCTCTTCTTTCCTGCTGCTGGCACCACTCTGGAGACCGCTGGCTGGGATAAGAGGTGGAGTGCAGTTGGTATCACTCCACATGGGACAGGAGCCAGCACTACAGAGGAGGTATCGGCTTATGCGGCTCTTGTTCCCTACTACAACTCCAACTTTACAAGTATTCCTTTTGCATTGCTCTCTGTTTGATGCTCTGGGATGGCGGGTCAGCAAGCCCAGACCGAGATCTTCCAGTCACCTAGTCCCCATCTACAGGTAGATTGTGAGCTATGGGTTGCTGACCCCCATACAATGTATGTAATAACAATAATCTTCAAATGGGTGAGCAAGAAGAGGTCAATATTGTCATTATGTGTAGGTCAGTTTTAGTCTAAAATTGCAGTCACCCTGAGACAAAATGACAAATTTGCATGAATATTCACTTGCCAACCGCCCCATAGCAGATTTACTGGTACAGGACAGTTGCGCTGTGCAGGATCACGTGTATATGTATATGTGGTCCTACACTTCTGGGTATTGGGCGTGGTCCGCCAGCACCCGCTGATCATTCGGTACACTGACAGAATGGCAGTCTGCCTATGTAAACAAGGCAGATTGCTGTTCTCATAGATGCCAACTGTCCTGAATTTCCCAGAACATTTCCGGGATTTAGACCCTTTTACCAAATTTTTTGCGTCCTGGGAAATATCCTGGGAAATCCGGTTTTTACCTGTGTTTTCATGGTGCGCGGCCTGGCGCCGATAGAGGTCCGTTTTTAAAAAGACCAGAAGAACAGCCCTTGCAGTTCCTCAGCTAATCTCCCCAGGGTTCCTCTCTTCCCCTTCCCCCTGATACCTCTGGAAGTTTTTAGGGGAGACGCTCAGATTCAGGGCCTGCAACGACCAGAGCACATCTCTGGGCATGGCGGTTCTACGCGGGGCTTTGGGGGATTGAGGACATGGAGATGGCAGACCTGGACAATCACACTCCACGCTGAGCCGAGCCGCGTTCCCTGCTGCCGAGCCACGTCCCCCACGGTTGGCTGCCATGCTAACAGAGCAGGAAGCGCTAGGACCAATCACAGTGCATCTCCATCGTTCTGCCCCGCCTCCTTGCACTTGTGGTTTGTAAGGAGCTGATTCTGGGTCATGTGACTGGTGATGTCCAGTATTATCATCCGTCTGTTGTATGAGAGACAGCAGGGAGGCGTGGCCTGTGTATGAGCACCTGCTCAGCTCTCAGTGTCCGCTCATACCTACAAAGAAAACCCTCACTTTATAATGAAAATGATAGTGCAGTCATGGGGGCAGAGTTCAGACAAAGTGGGCTTCATTTAAATGTCATCCTTGTGAGGAAAGCATGTCTTCCATGGAGCCTGTTCCACAAGGTAGCGTTCTGATGGGTGCTGCCCTACCTATAGTATAGGAAGTATGGTAGCGTTTAGTATTGATATTAACGTATTGCTACAATAGAATTAAAGCTGCTGTTGCAGCTGGGGATACCTGATGTAAGGAGGGGCTCCGCTGGGGACACCTGATGTAAGGAGGGGCTCCACTGGGGACACCTCATGTAAGGATGGACTCTGTTGGGGACACCTCATGTAAGGACGGACTCTGCTGGGGACACCTGATGGCATCTGGTGGCAGGTGACACGCTCAGGGCTTCCACTGATTCTGCATTATGGTGAGTTGAATCATTTCATTCTATATTACAATGTAATAATAGAAATAATGCGCTTCAATCATCCTGACACCATGACAACCATGGTGTCGGGATGATTGAAGCGCTAACACCAGGTGTTTGGAGTATCTTTATCTGCTGATTTGTTAAACTTTCTGGAATACACATATTTCTTTTGTGGTATATGATCTGGGCCTGCTGTCCCTCCATCCCTCTTTCTCTCTTTATTTCTCTCTTTCTTTTCTCCCTCTTTCTTTCTTTCTCTCCCTCTTTCTCTCCTTCTTTCTCTCTTTCCATCTTTATTTTTTTCTCCCTCCATCCCTCATTCACCTCAGACCACCAACCACACCCCTTTTGAGCCACGCCCATTTACGCCACACCCGCCATCCAATGTAAACCACACAAATTTTTTGTGCGCCGCATTTTTCTCTTATGTCACGCCTACAAATGAATGCCCCACCTCTAATTATAGCAAGGAGCCGCCTACATGCAAAAAAGTGTCCCGAATGTATTATTTTGCAATGTTAGCAACTATGTGTTCTGTCAGTACAGAAGGCATGGATCGTGTATTTCTGTAAAGTAGAAACACAGATCCATGCTTACCACTAGCACCTCCATTACTACACTGAAACATTAGCTAGGTACACAGTTAACCCTTCGATCACCCCTGTTAGCCCCTTCCCTGCCAGTGTCATTAGTACAGTGACAGTGCATGTTTTTAACTATAATAATGTCACTGGTCCCCAAAAAAGTGTCAAAATTGTCAGTCTCAGATTTGTCTGCCACAATGTCGCAGTCCCACTATAAGTCGCTGATCGCCACCATTACTAGTAAAAAAATAAAAAAATATCCCATAGTTTGTAGACGCTATAACTTTTGCTCAAACCAATCAATATATATGCTTGTTGGGATTTTTTTACCAAAATATATAGCAGAATACATATTGGCCTAAATTGGTGAAGGGATTTTTTTATTGGATATGTTTTAGGGTAGAAAGTTAAAAGTATTTTTTTTTTTTTCAAAATTGTTGGTTGTTCTTTGTTTATTGCACAAAAAATGTAAACTGCAGAGGTGATCAAATACCCCCAAAAGAAAGCTCTATTTGTGGGAAAAGAGGACATACATTTTATTTGGGTACAGTGTCGCACGACCGCACAATTGTCAGTTAAAGTGACGCATGAACCGGCGCACGCATAAGCGCAACACATAATATGCCAGCACAATTCATAGTAGCGACCGCCGTATCATTAACAGTGCATTCACAAAGGGGCGACAGGGGTAACATGACTTCCAGCGCGACTTTGGGAGACAACTTGGACACGACTTGAGTATGAATCACAGTGCGACTTGCTGCGACTTACAACACGACTTTAAGTCGCCCCAGGCCAGGCGACTTTAATTTTAAAAAAAAACGGCATGGGTTCCCCTCCAGGAGCATACCAGGCCCTTCAAGTCTGGCATGGATATTAAGGGGAACCCCATGGCAAAAAAAAAAAATGGCGTGGGGGTCTCCCTCAAAATCCATACCAGACCCTTATCTGAGCATGCAACCTGGCAGGCCACAGGAAAAGAGGGGGGATAAGAGAGCGCCCCCCCTCCTGAGCCGTACCAGGCCACATGCACTCTTGCTTATCGGAATCTGGAAGCCCCCTTTAACAAGGGGACCCCCAGATCCCGGCCTCCCCCTGTGTGAAATAGTAAGGGGGTACAAAAGTACCCCTGCCATTTCACCAAAATAGTGACAAAAGTGTTAAAAATGGTCTTTAAAAAGTCCTTTATTAAAGTCTTCTTTCATCTTCTTTCTTCTGGTCTTCTTCCTTCTTCCTTTCTTCATCCTTCAGTTTCTGCATCTTCTTCCTCCATCTTCTTCTTCTTCCGATACGCTTCTTCTTGCTCCGGTGTTCTCGTCTGGCATCTTCCTCCACGGCGTCTCTTCTTTGTTCTCGGACCGCTCCGTGCAATGGGAGGCTCCCGCTGTGTGACGCTCCTCTTCTTCTGACGGTTCTTATATAACGGACCCTGCCCCCCTCTGATGCACGGTTCCATGGGACAAGGTGCTTTGGGGGGGCCGCTAGCCCAAAGCAATGTTGAGGGCATGTGGCCTGGTACGGTCAGGAGGGGGGGTGCTCTCTGGCCCCCCCTTTTCCTGCGGCCTGCCAGGTTGCGTGCTCATATAAGGGTCTGACCTGAAGGGCCTGGTATAGAATTTCAGGGGACCCCCACACATTTTTTTTTTTCTTAATGCTAACATGACCTGTGTGCAAATAGCCTTAAAAAAACCCACAGAAGTGAACCAGCACAAAAAAAAAAGTCAAGTTGAGAGGTACACCTGTTCTCGTGCAAATGAACCTACATGACTTGACATTTACTAAGATTTTGCCGGCCCAGTGAACCAGAGCACTTGAACGGGCACAAATGCCGTTTGCGCATGTGCAGTGCATAAAATGATCTCACACAATTCCGAGTGTATTTGCAGGCGCAGCAAGTTTGCTCAGAGAAAGTTAATATTTTTGCCATATTTGTTACTTGGACAGTCATATCTATACTTCCTCACATCACCCCCATAATTTTCGCACTTCCAGCTTCTTTTAATTCTGAGTTGAAGATGCCGTGTGCCAGGTCTATAGCGGCACACAGATTGCGGCCGCCTGTGCGCCGGCAACATGATAGAAAATGGGGAATTGTGCTATGTTACAGGCGCAAATGCTTTGTGAATACAAAAACAGCCGTTGCGCATCGGCGTGCGCCACTACTCATGGTGCAAATGCTTTGTAAATCAGCCCCATTGTCATTGTCAAGGAAATGGTCACCAACTTCCTGTTACCGCACATAAATACGATCAGTTGGGATCCAATCTGGTTCCCCTGATGAAGTCACGTGACATGGCGTAACGCATAGGGTGTGGCCGGAAGTATTGAGCAGACCGGGAGTGAGGTAAGAGGCGTCTGGAACACCGTTGTTGCACTTTACATGCACTTTTAAAATTCTATTTAATGTAAGATTCCATTTGGCTTTTTAATAAATATTTGGTTATTTAAACATTTTTACGCAATAGGAGGCATTTATTTTATTCTCACATCGTACCAAAGACAACCGGCACTTTGAACAACCTGGTAATCGGGAGCCTTGAAGTGGCAACCTGCCACCACCATACTGTAGATACTTATAAGGCTGATTCAACATTACACAGAGGTAAGAGTTCTGTGAGCACTAAGCAAGTGTGTGAAGTCACGGGAACATTACATAGTTACATAGTTAGTAAGGTTGAATAAAGACACCAGTCCATCCAGTTCAACCTGAGTGAGTGTGGGTGCGTGTCTACAATTCTCCCTATCCCTGTACATTGTGCCTCATTAAGATGCTCATCTATTATAGATATATTCTTTTTATTTAAGGTACCCATATCACACACTCACATCGGTCCCTACCCTCAAGGAGCCCACAATCCAAGGTCCCCAACTCACATTCATATACTAGGGCCATTTTTTTTTTGGACAGAAGCCAATTAACCTACCAGCATGTCTTTGGAGTGTGGGAGGAAACCGGAGTACCTGGAGGAAACCCATGTAGGCACAGGGAGAACATGCAAACTCCAAGCAGGTAGTGTCGTGGTTGGGTTTCAAACCATTGACCCTTTTTACTGCGAGAGTGATAACCACTACACCACTGTGCCGCCCAACATTGTTTGTTTGCAGGAAAATGTAGTTGGAAGGACTGTCTTATCGACACCCGGAAGAGCTTTTTGCACTATAGATTTACTATATTGCACCATATTGTTTGTGACATTTAGCACGTCACTGTTATTTAATATTTGTATCCATTTTTTAATATTATTGATGTTTATGATTAAGAGGTTACGCTGATCACTTTATATTTACATTTAAAGTGAGGCAGCGCCATATCGCTAAAAAAAGGCCTGGTCAGGAAGGGGGGTAAATCTTTCGGAAGTGAAGTGGGTATGATAGCATGGGTATTTTTGCATAAGCTTAATATTTGTACACATTGTTAGCAGCTCTTTTACATACAGTAGCCTTGTTGTATCAAGTTTTTGGACCTTTAATCACATTTTAGTCCGGAAGAGCTGACAATCTAAATTTGTGAGGAAGGGTTTACTATTTTTTTCTAATATATTGAAATATTGACAACATTTCTTTGTATCAGACAGTACAGGCTTGTGGGATTATGTACTTTAGATTCAAGGGCAGTCGATTCCTTTCTCAAACTGCTTAGTAAATGCTATATTTTCCTGTGGGAAGAACATTTAATGAGATACTATAATGACGGGACCGCTGGCGGGCTTGTGGCGCTCAATAATATAATCACTAGTCATGGACCTGCTGCTACTGTAACTCGGGAAAGGTGAGGCCTGTGTGGGTTAGTAGATTAATGTGTTTCTGATTTAAAGGGGCAGCTCTACCTCCGCATTCTGCTCTGCAGCCTTTTCATGTCAGTTCTCATTATTGACCGCCGTTTCTATAGCTCTCGCGCTGGATACATCAGCAATATTCGTTTGACCCTTCTTTAAAGGGCCCTGTTTTCACTGCATGACCAGATTCTGGTACTGACATTTATGTCATTAATGTCTTCCTATTGAGAGTTGTAATACAAAATACTGATTGGCATATTATCCGGAAAGAGAGGTGTTTGGCTTGGGGGCAGATAGATCAGTTGTTCGGGTCAGCATAGCAGGAAATGTAAAGCTTCTAAGTTCTGTGAATAGAAAAATGATACTGTTAGAGCAGGAATATGAAGCCAAAGGCATGCAAGCCGGGCCCTCAGGTTTATTGGCACCCTGAATATTATCATGCGGCATGTGCATAGGCTCAGCCTGGCCTGCTATACCATAGCTCCCAACTCTTCCTGATTTCGAGGGACTGTCCCTGATTTGGAACAAAGTTCCTCTGTCCCTCATTCCTCCTTGTGTGGCCCTCATTTTGGTCTGATCTATATAATTGTATATAAAATGAACGTTTTCCTTCAAAAAAGTATTTTGCAGTGCAAAACCTTTCATCCAGTTTCTAAATGGCTGCATTTGAAAATGTTGTATAATTCTCCTTTAACCACTTGCCGCCTGCCATATAGCAAAATGATGGCAGGAAAGTGGCTCTGTTATCCTGATCGGATGTCATAGGACGTGATCAGGATAACAAGCTGGCACGCGCTCGTGGGGGCATGCTCGCGGGGGGCGCTCAGCACGGCAATCAGAGGTGCTGTGTGTCAGTCTGTTTCCTGTTCAGTAAGTATGTAGAAAATGTAGTGTGCCTGGCTGTGCAGGGTGGGGGATCCCTATTCACCAGCAGCTCCTATGGAGGATACGCTAAGCTTAGAACAGATTCCCTTAACCTCCCTGGCAGTAATCCAGAGTCTGGCTCGGGCTGAAATTTCAGTACCACGAGCAGTAACCCCGAGCATCGCTGGATACAGGGAGACTTACTTACCTTGTCCCCTGGATCCAGCGATGTCCTCCCCGCTGTGTGTGCGAGCTGTCCTCCGCTCGATTCACACAGTGCCCGAGTGCCGCCGAGCTCCGTTCCCTGCGACGTTACGACGCACAGGAGCGGAGATCGGCGCCAAATTCAAAAAAGTTAAAATACACAATACACATACAGTACAGTAATCTTACAGATTACATTACTGTATAAAAAAAATTACACACCCCCCTTTGTCCCTAGTGGTCTGTCCAGTGCCCTGCATGCACTTTTATATTATAAATACTGTTTTTTAATTCCTGGAATTTGGAGATTGCCCATAGCAACCAAAAACTGTCCCTTTATGTCAAAAGTGATTTTAGACCAACTAGAAAACAGCGATAATAAATTATAATCACTTGCCCAATTGAGCGATAGCGATTTGTGGGGAAATTCGTCATCAAATACTAAATGTAATGACAGCAATAATTCTGCAAATGAGCAAATTTCAGTGTTTTTGGATTTGATTACATTATTGAATAATTTTTATTATTTTTTGTTATCATTATTTATAGTTATTTATTATATTATAAACTTTATCGTACCTGGGATGTCTATTAGACTCTTGTTTGAACAGATTTAAGAGAGTTATTCCTAAGAATTACAGGCTTACAATATAAAACGCCAAATTTCCATGCAAAATAATTGTACCGCTTTCAGCACATAAAATCTGAAATAATCATACCGCCAGGGAGGTTAAAAGCCCATGCTTTATGACTTTCCTAGCAGCACCCAGTTCTGTATAAACTTTTGAGAAGCGTAGTAAATGCATCATGTCAGTATGTATCTCCCAAGTCTGCTTACTGGGAGTATGAAGAATGTGCAGTACTATATAAAATATGTTATATGTATTTTTTCTTCAGTTCTGTTATTGAGTAATGTATCTAAACTTAAACCGCAGTTTATTATATTTCAGCTTACCATTCCTTAGAACTAGAGGCTGTGTTTGTTTTTACTTTTAAGACTAAGAACATTGTCAGTAAGCACAGAAAACAGCTGTTGATCTTGCCATAAATTCTGTGTCTTTGTCACTAAGCTGAAATGAAAGCACAAACATCCCTACCGGTCTTGTGTAAACTACTAGTCCCATCAAATCATTTAGCCGCCTGCCCTAAGATGGAGTATCTATTTAAATTTAGAGTTGCTAGACTGTAATCAGCTAAGCCTGATTGATAGTTCAGCTCTCTTGGGTCTCTCCTAAGCTCTGGTTATTGTTTTCTTCTGTCTGCTTTTAGATTTTTTCCCTGATAGTAGTGTGGTAGGTTGCAATAATTATGAATATTTTTATTTTCCCTGACCAGCCACTAGGAGGTTTATTGCCAGTGGTGCAGGCTGGAAGAGGGTATACATATTCTGAACAGCATACCACGGATCTTCAGAATGAGTCCAATCTTAAATAGAGATGATCATCACATGCCTGACGAAGGGGTCCTGCGTGACTTTGAAACCTTGTACTCTCTTGTTTGTGATGTGATCACTCTTCAATAAAAAAAATGGTTTGGACTCAATCCGAAGATCCGTGGTGTGCCGGCAAATATTTATACTTTGACATGTATGATCCAGTCTCCAGCTGGTGGTTGCTGCAGCACCCAATATCCTACAGCCTTTTCCCGGAATGTGTGAGCTAGGAGTATGGATGAAAATCTTGGAAAGTTAGTCTCCCTCTGCATGGGGGAGGGGTGCAGTTGTATGTCTGATACTTTAAGATCTGCCGCCTCAAGAGGGTGACCATGTGATTGGTGACATGCCTGTGTTCAAAGACTAGAATGCTAATAAAAGGGAATTTTAGCAGCGTAGAGAAATCTCAGCCAAATTGGATTCCAAGAGATGCTGGATGAAAACTTGGTCTTCAGCCAACTGTAGTGACCTCTCGGTAGCCAAACCCCCAGTAAATAGAAGCCAGGACCTGAAGCATAGAAGCCATAGAAGTGTCAGGGCTGAGCTTTCAGTCTTTAGGTTGCTCAGCTGTCGGTTAATTGCCAAAACTCATTGTTCCACAGTGGTTCACCTGTTGATCATCTTCTGCTTGTTAGTAAAGCCCACAGCCAGGCCTGCTGGCTATTTAAACTGCCCAGTTGATTTCATCAATTGCCTTCTCCATCGTCAAACATATCTAGCGACTCTTTGCTGTGTTTCTGTTAAAGACTTGCCTGGCTGATGTCCCTTCTGGTTTCTGATCTTGTCTGCTGCCTCTGACTACGCTGATCTCTGGCTCCCCGATTTCCTGGCTTTTTCTGACTACCCGATTTGTTTACCAAATGCTGGCTATATTTTGACTACGTTTACAAGTTGTACCATTTTTACCATTTTATTAACAGGTTGAGTTTTACTGCATTTTCTGTCTCCGTCTGTTTCATGGTTCCTGACATAAAGGCCATAAGCACCTCTTTCTTCTAGACTCTGCCACATCCATGGGTGTCATGGGCCATGGCCTTCTCTCCCATACCTAATAAACTTTATCTTTGGCCTGTAAAATGACTTGCACCCTTCTGTGCATATTACTCTACTACTGCCAAGGATTAAGGCGAAATGCTAGCCCACCCTGCCTCTGAGGTTCCTTCAGGCATCAGAGGTGGTGCATCAGAGGTGTAATGGAATCAAAAGCAGACATGTACAGACCAGCCTAGGTGACTACCATGTCTCCATCCATAGACACAGTGGAGAAGTGAGAGTGAGTGTAGCCACAAAAGAGTTTTTTAACCACTAACCGACCAACTGCCACAGTTACACTGTGGCAGGTTGGCACGGCTGCGCAAATCGCTGTAGCTTTATGTCTCTCCTTTAAGACGTCATAGCAAGAGCGTGTGCACCCACCGCGTGTCCCTGGAGCTGATGCACGTGCCCGGTGAGTGCGATATCTGCCGGGCACTGACGAACGCTCGTGACACAATGAGAACGGGGATATTTGAAGGTAAAAAAAAAACTTAAACCTTTACAACCATTTTAAGCCTGCCTTGTATATCTGAATGCAGAAATCAGAGAAAGAGAAAATTAAAGAGCATGGACTTCAGGAAGTAGACTCCTTCTGGCCATGTGAGGTGGTCTGTGCTCTGTGAATACAGCTTTGAACTCAGATTAAGATAAATTGAATTCAATTAGACTTTAGAATTTAGAGACACAAAGGTTTTTCAGCATGTTGAAAATTGTTAGCAATCAATCAATGTAGGTTTCTTTGTCTAAGCAGGGATGTCAATGCATCGTTTAAAATGATGGCCATGCCACATATGAAGCCAAGCTAGCTGGGCATCACGTGTATCCTGGTGATTGCAGTGCTCTTGACAAGACGAAAGATCTGCACATCTATGGCCAGCCTAAGACATTGTGAGGCATGACACCATAATGGCTGTTTTGCTTTGTGCTTCAGCTGAAACTGGACGGGCTGGATTGCCAAGTGCATGCAAGAAGCCTGTGATCATTCTATCGATCATCGCTGTGTCTGTCATCCTATGTAATGAGTGAGACGTATTGATGCCCATGTAACAAAGTATGCACTTAACCCCAGAGGTATCTCACTTAAAGGGGAGCTATTGATCCTCCCTTTTCATAGAGCTATACGAATTGCTATTTTCCATAGCGCCTGCATGTAGTTATTTACCAGGGGACGTTATTGATTTTAATGGAGACGGTGAATGCTTGTGTCAGATACACAAAGACAGCTTAAGAAATAATGGATGCATTTACCTTTTTTTCGCTTCCAGAGTACACAGAGATGATCCCTGCGTCGTCAAGCAATGCATTAGGGTTGGGAAACAAAAAGAACTTTCTGTTCTATTGAACACAGCAATGGAAAGTGATATGGAGGATCTACCACAGTCAGAATTCATATTCAGAGTTAAGAATGTTGTACTTTTAAATGTTTAAGTGATTTTTTTCTATGATGAAAACCATAGGAAGCAGTCAAAGTTAAAATTCACATTTAAATATTAAATAAAAACTATAGCCTCTTTATTTTATTTTTATTACACATACACATAAAAGTGATAATGTTAAAATTATATTACAGTCAAAACTGAAAAGTACAACAAAAAACTGTAGAGTGGTAGCTCAACATTTAGAGTCTATCCAACTCGATTCTGGTGGCCTTGGACACTCCAGGCACCCACAGCTCAAAACCTGCTTCCGTCTGTCAAAGTGAATCTAAAGCTAAAACTTATTTTTTAGTTTTGGATAGAGTGCGGAAGGTTATATCATCTGTCAGGTTGTTATTGTTGTTTGTGTCTCCACTATAGAGATTCACTCTTTTTTTGAGTTTTCACTGGAACAGGAGGTCCTGTGGTTTGGAGACAACTGTCTAAGGTTACATACACATGGATGTTTTCTGGCTTAAACTATCGTGTTCCTTGCCAGGGTCTAAATAGAGGTTATAACCCAGGATTCTCCATCAGGCAGGTTGAGGGGCTCCTGGGAGTTTGCTTAATGCAGAGTAAACTGGCTTTTCAGTTTCCTCATTGTTTCATAAAGTCCATTTTGGGACCTGGAGATTTCTTAGCGATTGGATTAAATCTCCATTCCTGAATCCGGGTTTTGTGAACAGCCAGCACACTGATTGCACATGTGTGTGCTAGGCTTTTAGTAGTGACCTGACCATGGTTTTGGGATTCCCCCCCCCCCCCCCCCCAGCAGGCTGGAGGTCTTCGTCCAGGAGTCAGGAGGGCTCCACCTAGGGAAGAGATGCGTGCCAGAGCAACAAGGGGCTGATAGCCGTATGGACAAAGTGTGTGTCTGTGAAAAGACAGCCTGTAGGAAACATACAAGGGCCTGAAGAGTAGGGCCAGAACCACAGAGCTGTATGTATAAGCCAGGAGGCTCACTGTCATTTCGTTTGGCTAAAAGAGCAATGCTGGATACCCCGTTTCCCTGAAAATAAGACCTAGCGTGATTGTGGGTGATGGCTGCAATATAAGCCCTACTCCACAAATAAGCCCTAGTTAAAGTCCTTGTAGGTCTTATTTTCGGGGAAACAGGGTATCTCTGTGAGGGAAACTCATGTTTTGTTTCTGAACTTTCTTTTTAATAAAATTGGGCAAGAAAAGTCCTTAAAAAGAAAAAAAGAAAGTGGTGGTGTCTTTTAAAATTCGACATTTTAATGCTAATTCAAACAATATGCTTAGCATAAAAAACAGTATGTCCATTTGCATATTGCTCTCTGGTCCAGTTCTGATGCTCACATGCCCATTGTAGGTACTTTTGGCTGTGGGCACGGGTCAGCATGGGCAGCCTGACTGGTCTGCAGCTATGCAGCCCCATATGCAACAAACTGGGATGCACTGTGTGCTTTGAGATCCTTCTATTGGAACCAGCATTTTTCAGCAAATTGAGCAACAGTAACTCTTCTGTTGAATCGGACCACATGGGCCAGCCTTTGTTCCCCACATTCATCAATGAGCATCTGCCATCCATGACTCTGTTGCCGGTTCAATGGTTTTTCTTCCTTGGACCACTTTTGGTAGGTTCTGACCATTGCAGACCAGGAACATCCCACAAAAGCTACAGTTTTGGAGTCACTCTAGCCATTACAATTTGGCTTTTGTCAAAGTCGTTCAAATCCTTAGCCCTTGTACACACGGTTGGAGATTCCGACAGAATGTGTCCTATCGGACCGTTTTGTCGGATAATCCGACTGTGTGTGGTCTCCATCGGACTGTTTCCGTCGGAGTATCAGACGGACCAAGTTTTCCAACTTGTCTGTAAAATTTTCCGACAAAATGCTCTGATCGGACATACTCCGATCATGTGTAGCCTACGCCGACGGACAAAGTGCCACGCATGCTCAGATCAAATTCCTAGACCAAAGCTATTGGCTACTAGCCTGAACATAGTCCCGTCAAAATGAAATAACGTCATCACGTTATGTACAATCGGATTTTCCAACAACTTTGTCCGACCGTGTGTATGCAACAGTTTCGGACAAAATCCGTCGGACAAAATCCAACGGATTTGGTTGTCAGAATGTCCGACCGTGTGTACAAGGGCTTACACTTGCCAATTTTTTTCTGCTTTCAACACATCAGCTTCAGACACAACATATTCAATTGCTTCCTAATATATCCCACCCCCTTCCAGATGCCATTGTAAGAAGATAATCAATGTTATATACTTTACCTGTCAGTGGTCATAATTTTATGGCTGATCGGTGTATATGGGCCCGGTCAGTCTGTGGAATATAAGTGTTCCAGAAACCTCAGAGGCCATGCGCAGGCAGGAAGCAAATGAGGTCTTCCCTTTTCATGTTTTCCTTCTCTTGTGAACAAGCTGGGAATTTATACATTCCAATTTCCAACATTAAACTGAAGACTTATAATAAAACTGGAAACTGATTCATAAAAAGACTAGAATTAATAAATCTGCTGCACTGATGCACAATTCTAGTCCTCCAGATCCAATATAAATTAGAGAATAAGTCTAGTGGTAAATTTTAGAAAATGGCCATTTTTACTAATGACAGTTTAATATGGTAGAAAAAAGAATTCCCTATAATTAAGCACAGTTCTAAGGCCGCGTACACACGGGCGGACTGTTCGCCCAACCTTGTCCGCTGAACAGTGTTTGGGCGGACAGTCCGCCCGTGTGTACGCGGCCTTATAGTTACGGCTGTTATTTTTTTCAACAGATCACCAAGAAAGCTTGGTTACTATTAACCTATTACCCTTTAATCCACCAGAGTTTAGGCTCAACTCAAACACGACAGATACTACAAAGAGCTGAGTCCCCACAAAGGCCCAGGGAAGAAACTTTGGCCACAGAAGAAAGCACCTTAGTACCGCTATCATGTCATTTTAGGAGCACTGTCGTTTCTGCTCTAAATACAGTTGTGTCAGAGGTCGGCATACTCAATTATAGATCCCATTTGAAGCAGAAAAAAATAATAAAATGCTTACAATGCTGCACACAGCTCTCTTGGCCCTGACAGAAGGGATTAACAACTTTTGTTTAGAACAAAAAAAGAATCTAGAAAATGGTGCTAAAAAAAAGTAAAAAAAGAAAAAAATCATCATGCAGTAAAGGAATGTTAGGCTCCATTCACACTTGGGCGATTAGGAATCGCGGCAAAATACACGACATGCATTTGGGTGCCATTCATCTTGATTGGCACCCAAAACGTGGTGCAAAAGAAGTTCAGGGACCAACTTTTGGCCCTGAGCCAGGTGCATTTTTACATGCCTGTTTTGCAGCAATTCTTGTACATTTTGTTGGGCAACAATTGCTGCAAAACAGGCATGTAAAAATGCACCTGGCTCAGTGACAAAAAGTGGTCCCTGAACCTCTGGCATGACAAATGCATATAGGGCAGCCCATTTAAGTAAATGGGCTGACTTATGCACGACACATGTGTGATTTACACTTTTAAAATCATGAGCAAGGAACTCACGGTCCCACTATGTGACATATAAACAGGGCTTTATGCTCAGCTGTGGCTTTATTCTTCAACCCTTACAACATTGTTAAGTTCTGTAGCGACGTAGGTTTTGAAGGAAGAACCAAGACAGGCAGTGACGGACACAAGCATTTCGACACTACTGGAAATGTAGAATGCTTAATGCCGCATACACACGATCGGGAATCCTGCCATCAAAAGTCTGATGTGAAGTTTTTGTCGGAAAATGGAACCGGGTATGCTCCATCTGACTTTTGCTGACATGATTCCAGTCAGCAAAAGATTGAGAGCAGGTTCTCTATTTTTCGGTTGGAAAAAGTTCCGATCGGAAATTCCAATCGTCTGTGCAAATCCTGACGCGAAAAATTCCTGCGAATGCTCGGAAACCATTTGATGCATGCTCGGAAGCATTGAACTTAATTTTCTCGGCTCGTCGTAGTGTTTTACGTTCTTGATGGTCTAAAGTTCAGAGAACTTTTGTGTGACCGCGTGTATGCAAGACAAAGAATAAGGCCGCGTACACACGCGCGGACTGTTCGCCCAACCCTGTTCGTCAAACAGTTTCGGCAAACAGTCCGCTCAAAATTTGCATGAGCGGACTTGCCCACACACGAGCGGACTGTTTCAGCGAACTGTTTGCCAAACAGTCCGCTCAACTTTTGAAATGAACGGACTCGCCCACGTAAGGCGGAGGCAAATCCGCCCATTTCGAGCGCGTGTACAGGTAGGCGGGGCCCGCGAAGGAGACGTCGCGGGCTCCGCCGCCTGGAATGGGCTTAAAGGGGAACCCCAACGCCGAAAAAAATCGGCATGGGGGTTCCCCCAAAGTCCACAACAGACCCTTGTCCGAGCACGCTACCCGGCCGGCCAGGAAAGGGGGGTGAGCGAGCGCGCCCCCCCCTCCTGAGCCGTACCAGGCCGCGTGCCCTCAACATGGGGGGGTGCCTTGGGGAAGGGGGGGCCGCGCGGCCCCCCCACCCCAAAGCACCTTGTCCCCATGTTGATGAGGACAAGGGCCTCTTCCCGACAACCCTGGCCGTTGGTTGTCGGGGTCTGCGGGCGGGGGGCTTATCGGAATCCGGGAGCCCCCTTTAAGAAGGGGGCCCCCGGATACCGGCCCCCCACCCTATGTGAATGAGTATGGGGTACAATGTACCCCTACCCATTCACCTGTGAAATAAAGTACAAAAAAAAACACAACACAGGGAAAAAATATTTTATTGCACAGCTCCGGGGGTCTTCCGTCTTCGGGGGTCTTCTCGCCGGACTCCTCCGCTATCTTCGTGTAGCTCTTTTACTAGCGGAGGAGTCCGGCTTTCTTCCTCCCCGCCGCCGGCCTCTTCTCCCGACTTCGGGGGTCTTGTCCCCCTCTTCGGTTCTTCTGCCGGGCCACCGCGCCTTCTTGTAGCTCTTTTACAGGCGGTGGCCCGGTCTTCTGTCGCCGCTGTCGTCGCCGCCGCCGCCGCCTTCCGTTCTTGTTCTTCTTCTTGTTCTTCTTCTTCTTCTCCTGGAGATGTTGACTCGACTTATATAGTGACAATGGGGCGGTGTCACATGGTATATGTCACATGGGTTGGTCACATGGGTTGATGTCACATGGGGACTATGACATCGTAAGGGGGCGGGGTCACCATGTGACCAACCCATGTGACATATACCATGTGACACCGCCCCATTGTCACTATATAAGTGACCGCACAGCGCGGCTCTGGCATTCCGGCCGGAGAGAGCGACGTGTCAACATCTCCTGGAGAAGAAGAAGAAGAACAAGAAGAAGAACAAGAACGGAAGGCGGCGGCGGCGGCGACGACAGCGGCGACAGAAGACCGGGCCACCGCCTGTAAAAGAGCTACAAGAAGGCGCGGTGGCCCGGCAGAAGAACCGAAGAGGGGGACAAGACCCCCGAAGTCGGGAGAAGAGGCCGGCGGCGGGGAGGAAGAAAGCCGGACTCCTCCGCTAGCAAAAGAGCTACACACAGATAGCGGAGGAGTCCGGCGAGAAGACCCCCGAAGACGGAAGACCCCCGGAGCTGTGCAATAAAATATTTTTTCCCTGTGTTGTGTTTTTTTTTGTACTTTATTTCACAGGTGAATGGGTAGGGGTACATTGTACCCCATACTCATTCACATAGGGTGGGGGGCCGGTATCCGGGGGCCCCCTTCTTAAAGGGGGCTCCCGGATTCCGATAAGCCCCCCGCCCGCAGACCCCGACAACCAACGGCCAGGGTTGTCGGGAAGAGGCCCTTGTCCTCATCAACATGGGGACAAGGTGCTTTGGGGTGGGGGGGCCGCGCGGCCCCCCCTTCCCCAAGGCACCCCCCATGTTGAGGGCACGCGGCCTGGTACGGCTCAGAAGGGGGGGCGCGCTCACTCGCCCCCCTTTCCTGGCCGGCCGGGTAGCGTGCTCGGACAAGGGTCTGGTGTGGACTTTGGGGGAACCCCCACGCCGATTTTTTTCGGCGTTGGGGTTCCCCTTTAAGCCCATTCCAGGCGGCGGAGCCCGCGACGTCTCCTTCGCGGGCCCCGCCTACCTGTACACGCGCTCGAAATGGGCGGACTTTCCGAGCGGGAACAGTTTGCTCATTTCGAAAGTAGCCTACACACGGGCGGACTGTTCGCTCAAACACAGTTTCAGCGGACAGTTTTTCGGAATTTCCGAAAGACTTTGTCCGTCCAACTGTCCGCTGAAACTGTCCGCTGAAAGCCCACACACGGGCGGACTGTCCGCCCAAACACTGTTCAGCGGACAAGGTTGGGCGAACAGTCCGCCCGTGTGTACGCGGCCTAAGAGTCTTATGTAGGCTGCAGGCCTACAGAATGATTGGAGGAGACATGGACCATCGGTGAGGTGAGTATAATACTTCTTTTATTGCAGTGAAGAAGTCTTGTGTTTCCTGACGGCACTGTAGAAAGCCAGCTTAGGCTGTATCTAATGCTCTAAGAACATTATTACTAATGAACCATTACATTTTTCAAAAAGTCCTTTAACCTTCCTGGCGGTATGATTATTTCCGTTTTTTGGACGCACAAAGCGGTTTTGCATGGAAATTTGGTGTTTTATATTGTAGGCCTGTAATTCTAAGTAATCAAATCAAAAACACAGAAAATTGCTCAGTTGTAGAATTGTCGTTGTCATTACTTTCAGTGTTTGATGACGGATTTCCCCACAAATCACTATCGCTCAATTCTGCAAGTGATTCTAATATTTTATCGCTGTTTTCTAGCTGGTCTAAAACCACTTTTGATGTAAAGGGATGGTTTCAGTTTCTATGGACAATCTCCAGTTTTCAGGCAGAAAGAACAGTATTTATAATATAAAACTGCATGCAGAGCACTGGACTGACCACTAGGGACAAAAGGGATGAGAAATAATTTGATACAGTAATGTAATCTGTAATATTACAATGTACTGTGTGTTCACTTTTTGAATTTGGCGCCATGCTCCCTCCCCATGCGTCGCAACGCTCTCAGGGAACGGAGCTCAGCGCTGTGATGAATTGAGTGAAGGACACGGCTCACACACATCGGGGAGACATCGCAGGATCCTGAGGACAAGGTAAGTAACGGTACCTGGATCCTGTGATGTGATCCCGAGTTTGGCCCGGGGTTACCGCTTTTGGTACTGAAAATCTACCCCGAGCCAGACTCGGGATTACCGCCAGGGAGGTTAAGTGAGATGAACTTTTGTACCAGACATTTCTCTATACATGAAATTAAAAAGATTGGATCGAGCCGCGCTTATGCAATACGGGAAGCAGAAGGGGTACAAAGAACGAAAAACATCCAAATATCAATATATACAGGTTGCAGCCCCCCAACCAGGAAATCCCCATCTTTCAAAATAATTAATAATCTCAAGAGAATATGGGGTGTCCGGCGCTACCTATTATCAAAGATGAGTACCACCCTTATTTCCACTAGACACAATATTACCACAAGACAGTAGGTTAATCGTTATAAATTTTTTGGAAACAATCGGATCCTCACCAAAAAATACAATAAACTGTGCATAAAGGGACTACAGAAAATCTTATAAAGTGCTTTGTGCAAGGATAAGTGCTACATATAATACTTGTTGTGAATCACATGCAATTCACACAATTCCCTATATGTGTTATATTATTCAGCATTCATAAACTACAAAAAATTAGGCTATGGTGCAACCTTATGAAAAACCAAAAACAATATGGCTATAAAAAAATTTCTATAGGCACCAGACCCCAAACTTCATGTGCAAAATAGCAAGATAATTTTACCAAATATATGCATATACAATAAATATCAACCAGGGTATTTATATATTATAATAAAAAATAGTAAAAGGACAAAAAATAATAAAAAAACAGTCTCAGACAAGTTATAATAAAGTTTTGAAAAAAAGCTAGCAGAGGGCAGAGTAAAGACTTTCAAATAGTTCACTCCATAATAGGTCCCAAGTTAACAGTCAGCAAGGGGCCAGCAAACTAAAGAGGACATATATCCATTTCATAAATAGTTAGTAGTGCCAGCAATCCGCCGTTTAAAAATGCGGAAACCCCATTGCTAACCCTCGGGTTGTGGCTAGAAAAAATTCATACATACACCCTCTGCAGGCTTCAAAAAACGTATTAGGGACCCGATCGGAGGATACGCAGCATGCGCTCCAACTGCGTTCCACCTGTTCACGGCGACCCGGAAATGACGTAGTGTGCGTGGCTCCGTCGGACGCGTTTCGTCATTGACGTCTTCAGCGGACCGCTGTATTTCCCTTTGCGCAAAAGTGGATATTCAAAGTAAACTCACGCTCACTTTATTATTTTTAAATATTATTATTAACATACACTTTTCTGAATGAACATTGCCAAGTGAACAACTTTCAATCCACCCTAATCAGTTTAATAAAAAAAATACAAAAGGATGTTCCCTGCAATAGAAGCGGTATTATACCTCAACTCCAGCAGCCTGCTATGTTCCTCAGTCTACAGTCCTGCTTCCTCTGTCAGTCCCTTTAGCATATGACACTTCCAAAAGTGTCTGATGTCCATGTTCACCATTGTGCACTGTTGTTTCTATTAAACTATTAGGTCTCTCTCTGTTGAATGCCTGTTTTAATACAAAATTGTTTAGAAGCAAGCATTTAGCTGAAGTTTTACCTTTTCATATGCTCAGTCTTTATTACCAAGAATTTCAACAGGTTCCATGGAATGGTTCTTTTATAGCATCACTTTTTCTCTGATATAGATATCTGTAAATGTAGAAAGTTAGTCTTTTTTTTTCCTTTAACCACTTAAATACCAGCCATTTACGCACCTTCCTCTCCCAGCCAATTTTCAGCTTTCATTGCCGTCGCAATTTGAATGACAATTGCACGGTCATGCCACTGTACCAAAACAAGTTTTTTATCATTTTGTTCCCACAAATAAAAATTTATTTTGGTGGTATTTGATCACCTCTGCGGTTTTTAATTTTTGCGCAACAAATAAAAAAAGTTTTTCTTTGTTTCTGTTACATTTTATTGTAAATAAGTAAGTTTTCTTCTTCAATGATGGGCACTGATATGGCTGCACTAATGGGCACTAGGGATGAGCCGAACACCCCCCAGTTCAGTTCGCACCAGAACCTTTGAACGGGCAGAAAATTTGTACGAACTTTAGAACACTATTAAAGTCTATGGGACTCGAATGTTTGAAATCAAAAGTGCTAATTTTAAAGGCTAATATGCAAGATATGCAACAGACAACACCAGCAATAAGGGGTATCTTCAGGTGTATACTGTGTTGGAGGCACACAACACCCCCTTTACCTCCTGCAGATGCCTATATTAGAGAACACCAGCAATAAAGGGTAGATACAGGTGTATACTGTGCTGTGCTGGAGGCACACAACACCCACTAACTCCTGCAGATGCCTGTATTAGAGAACACCAGCATAAAAGGGTAGATACAGGTGTATACTGTGCTGGAGGCACACAACACCCACTTTAACTCCTGCCTGAGTTCCGCCTGAGAAAAGAACACACTGTCCCTGCCTATCTTGCTCTTTCCCTGGGGCGGCCTTATATAGTGTGGGGCGTGTACTAAACCCCCTGAACTATAATTGGCTACAGGCATCTTGCCTGTGGCCAATTATGGCTCTCCTCGCTGCCGGCGCTGTGATTGGCCAAGCATGCGGAGTCACAGGGCATGCTTGGCCAATCATGAGCCAGCAATGCACTGCGATGGCGTAGTGCATTTTGGGCCATTCGTGCCACACGAATTTGGTGCGAATGGTCCACAAAGTTCTGAATTAGACGAATGGCGAACATGCGTTCTACCCGAACACCGAGCTCATCCCTAATGGGCACTGATAAGGTGGCACTGATGGGCACCGATGAGGTGGCACTGTTGGGCACTGATGAGGGGCACTGATAGGCAGCACTGATGGGCACTGATAGGCAGCACTGATGGGTACTGATAGGTGGCACTGGTATGCGGCACTGATGGGTAATTATGGGTGGCACTGATGAGTGCTTATTGATGGCAATGATAGGTGGCACTGATGGTCACTGATAGGTGGGCACTGATGGGCATGGATGGGCACTGAGAGGTGGTACTGATGACACTGATGGGTGACATTGCTGGACATCACTTGCTTGATCTGGACCATAATGTTGCCAGTCAGTGCCCATTTGTGGGCACTAATTGGCATCCATTGTGTATATTTTTTCATATGTGGATGGCCATGGGGTACATACCTGGCCATCCATATGTTGCCCTCTTCCCTGATGGTCCAGCGTGGGCATCCGTGGGTGGGCTGACCCCCCCCCCCCCCGTCAGGAGAGGTCTGTCAGACGCGAGTGAGGAAAAGCCGATCAATGGCTCTTCCTGTTTACATCGTGATCAGCCGTGATTGGGCATGGCTGATCACATGGTAAAGAGCCTCAGACTGACACACTGCACTACCGATCGCCGCTATGTGCCCCCCGTGGGCGCGGTGGCTGTTATCCTGCTGGACGTCATATAATGCCCAGTCAGGATAACTGAACCAATGCCCGGCCGTCATTCTGCTGGGTGGGAAGTGGTTAAAAAATCTTGTAGTGTGACTTCCATAGGAACTTTGGTGCTAAAAGGTGTCCCGTTGTCCTTTCTTGGAACGTTTGTCTGAATATTTCAGAAGGTGCATTAAACTGATGGATAAATGTTACATCAAATGTGATGGTCCGTCTTAAAGCTTTTGATATTTTACCATGTATTATGATTGCTCAAATGGTAGCAAACAGGAATCTGGCAATGCTACAATGCGTCATTTAAATTATACAACCCAAAATTCTGCCATTGTTATTACCAATACATTGAATGGAAATGTGGCTTTGAAACATAAACTTAATGATTTCCATCACCAGCCTCGGCTTTTAGCAAGTTTGCTTGTTGAAATGAGCCATGAACGTCACTGAGAAGGCTCTCGGGTTGCATTTTGCAGATAGATTGCAACATAAATTCATTGGCTGTTACTGTGAGAATGGGTAATGCCATTTACTGTGCATGAGCACAATGAGCACAGAAAAAGAACAATGAATATTTTTAAATACAATTAGAGCACATGTCCGCATTTCTGTTTTTTTACAGTGCTGTGCTGACAGCAGCTCTTGGCATTGTAAACAAAAATTCTGCAGATTATTAACAGACTTTATTATTACCCTATAATCAGGACCTTGCTCTTTAAATTGCCTTTGCTTTTCTATATTGTAAAAAAAAGTAGTAGTTATTCATCATATCATGTCTTAAATTGCACTGTAACTGTACTCTCTCCCTTTATATTGGAAAGTGCTATGCACTCTGTTGGTACTATATAAATCATGTATAAAAATAATAATTAACATAGCCCTAGTCAGTTTTTAGTAAAAGGAACCTGCCTTTATTTATAATGCCGCGTATACAAGACCGGACTTTCCGGCAGACTAGGTCTGACGGAATCAGTCTGTTGAACAATTCGATCATGTGTGGGCTAATGTGATAGTTTTTCCTAAAAAAAAATCAGACGTACCTAGAAATAGAACATCTTTAAAATCTGTCCGATGGACTCAATTCCTATCGGGAAAACCGTTAGTCTGTATGCTGGTCCGATAGACCAAATACGACACAAGGGAAGCTATTGGCTACTGGCTATTGAACTTTACTTTTTAGTCCCGTCTTACAGCATCACATTCAAAATGAACGGACTTAGTCGTGTGTGGCCAAGTCCATTAGTTAGGAAAGTCTGTCGGAAATCCACCAAAAGTCCTTCGGGAAGACCGTTGGACCTAGTCTGCCAGAAAGTCCAGCCGTGTGTACACGGCATGAGGCTTAAACATTGCTTGTTTTGTTTTGAAAGTACTGATAATGGTACTTTGAAGTTTTATGATACTGACTGCTGATCAGTGAACCGGCCTGGGTTCAGTTTCTTGGGAACATCCAGAAAACCAGCTTGAAATTGACAGATCAGGAACAGGTCAGGAACAAAGCCTGAACTGTATTGAAATTGATGGGAGCCCAGTCTTGTTATTTTTGTCTGGCCTTTTTCAAGGCCAATTAGCAAGTTTTTGGTAAAAAGGTAGTTGGGCATCATCCAAGGGAACATGTATACATACATAAACTTAAATACCGTTCAATTGGGAGCAGGTCATATAATAAGCCCTAAAGGATATAAATACACAATTCCTTTAAATTCCCTGGGGGATGCCTTAAAGCTGCATGCGAAGTGGAGCACCAGTATGATGTACCCCCAGAAAAGTGACATAGAGTAAGACTAAAGTAGACTAAATGAAAGTTCCAGGCCAGCTTCTGTTCCTGATTCTGTTTGTAGAGTGCCTCTATATCTACACCAGACTCTAATCTACCAGATAAGGATATGGTATTGATTTGTAGGTGGACTTTTGTGTTTTTTCTTCTTAACCACTTCAGCCCCGGAAGATTTTACCCCCTTAATGACCAACATTTTTTTTGATATTTGTGTGTCGCTTTAACTGACAATTGCGCGGTCATGCGACGTTGTACCCAAACAAAATTGATGTCCTTTTTTTTCCACAAATAGAGCTTTATTTTGGTGGTATTTGATCACCTCTGTGTTTTTTATTTTTTGTGCTATAAACAAAAAAGGACTGACAATTTTGAACAAAAGCTATATTTTTTACTTTTTGCTATAATAAATATCCCCCAAAAATATATAAAAAAAACAAATTTCTTTCTCAGTTTAGGCCAATATGTATTCTTCTACATATTTTTGGTAAAATAAATTGTAATAAGTGTATATTGATTGGTTTGCGCAAAGGTTATAGCGTCTACAAAATAGTTTTTTAATTAGTAATGACAGTGATCTGCAGTTTTTAATCAGGACTACGACATTGCGGCGGATAGATCAGACACTTTTGACCCTTTTTTTGGGACCATTGACATTTATACAGCGATGAGAAAAATAGCCATTGATTACTGTGTAAATGTCACTGGCAGGGAAGGGGTTAAACACTAGGGGCGATCAAGGGGTTAACTGTGTTCCCTCAGCTTGTTCTGACTCTAAGGGGGGAAGATCTACCTAGGACTTGACAGAGATAACTGCTCCCGATGACAGGGAGCAGTAGATCCCTGCCATGTCACTAGGCAGAACAGGGAAATGCCTTGTTCTGCCTCTCCTCGTGGCAATCGTGGGCCACCGTCGGACAGCGAGTCCGCGGGGCCCGCTAGCGCTCTTTCCTATGGACACCTTTTTACTAAGTAAGACAAAAGTAATTTTGTAAATAAAAACACACACACCTTAGAAAAATCCCTATTTAAATTTATAATAAAATGCCCCACAGTGTAAATCCAATGTAAGTCACACTGTCCAGTGTTGTGCATCCAACATCTATCAAGCTCCAATGACCTGCCAACGTGATAAGCCATACCATGACAATCTCCTCCTGCAACACTAACATTACAAATAACAGCTTCCCACTGGCTGCTGAATGTGCTGTAAAAATATGGTAAATGATGCTTGCTGACTTCAGTGGTCAGTGGTTTCACCAGGATACCCACTGTTTTGTTTACAATTTTTACTAGGGATACCATTTTTTTAAGACCAAGTACGAGTAACAATACTTTTTTTCAAGTACTCACCGATACCAGTTACCGATACCTATTTTTAGTGTCATGTGACAGTTTTTTTTTAGAAGAATGAAAAATTATTTTTGTTTCTTTATAATTATGAAGAACAGTTCTTTGCGAATTTTAAGTCGTACTGAAGTAGCGTGATTTCAAAGCCGCAGATCAGCGTGATTTTGATCTTCGATTTCATTGCGGCTTGTGACTTAATTTAACAGAAGTCATTGTAGGTCACAATGGAACAAGTACAAGTACTCGTGCAAATTCTTAGTATCAGCACCGATGCCGGTATTGCTGCAATGCAAATTTTGACTTATATTACCTATACATTTCCAACTGCAAAAGACTGAAATAAAAAGAAAAGACTGAAGTCTAAACTTCCAACTGCAGAAGCTGGAGGTTCAGCTGGGCAAATTGTCCAAATTAAGCCATTTGGATCATCCATTCATTAAACTAGGAGCAGCTTGGGGTCGGGTCAAATTTATGTTCAACCCTAACCCAAAGCTCATCATGCTGTTTCTCAATAAGTCACTAACATGGTAAAAGAATGCGGTCAGCAAAGTTTGGGGACTAGTGATTAGGTTCGCGCTTGCCACTAATCAGGGTTATAGTACATTGAATAGCCTTTACCCCTGATCATCAAAGTCACAAGAAGCAATAATTTGAAGAAATGGATAACCAGTCCTCTTTCTGTAAAAGGTGGGCTTGCAGCAGTAATATTTTCAGTGGGTGTAGGACCTGTTAGGGAGAGTTGACAACTCAGTGGAAGGAGATTCCCTTATTAACTTATTTTAAGTTTTGAAATTGACACATGCCCGCGGGAATACACTCACCCTTGGTTTGAATATTTGATGTGCATAAGCCTTTAAATTCAATTCAGATAATATTTCCTCATAACTGAGTTCCTCTTCCTATATACAGTCTATATACCTGACAGTCTATCAGTCCGATGAAAGCAATGGCCCATTACAGGCATGAACTAGAGGCCCCCTTAGGTGTGTAGCAGAATTTTAGTGTTCAGTTTGCATCACTTCTATGGCTACTGATCGCAGCACCACCTCTTCAGGCACTGCAAACCCACCTGGCTGCCCCTTTTACTAGCCCTCCATGTTAACTTCTCCCCACAGTCCTCCAGACTGACACTCACCAGCCCACCCACCTCCTGTGTTTTAGTAGGAACCTTCCAGCACCCAAGCTCTGGGTCCAAGGTCACCCGCCCATACTAATGCCCCATACACATGATCAGAAGTTCCGTCAAAAAAACTTGGATGGTTTTTCCGATGGAATACCGCTCAAGCTTGCCTTGCATATACACGGTCACACAAAAGTTCTCAAAACTTTTGACCATCAAGAATGCGGTGACGTACAACACTACGAGGAGCCGAGAAAATTAAGTTCAATGCTTCCGAGCATGCGTTGAATTGTTTCCTACCCAAAAATAGAGAACATGCTCTCAATCTTTTTCTGGCTGGAATTCTGCCATCAAAAGTCCAATGGAGCATACACACGGTTGGAATTTCTGATCAAAAGCTCACATCCGACTTTTGCTGGCAGAATTTCTGATCCTGTGTATGGGGCATAAGGATCGCCCTCAAGGGACACCAACATCTCCATCTTCCTTCTAACTTCCCCTCTCTGGCATGACTCATCCCTATTTAGGAGGTAGCCTGCCCCTGCCAGCCCTTTACTGGGGATTGGCTGAGGCCCTCATAAATATGTCAAGCAGCTCCTCCTAGCCCCCACCCACTATGTCTAGAACATTCTCCAATGTCCCAGAAAACAGGGGGAGGCACCAGAGAAGCTGCTAGGATGAGTCACCCAGCCCTGAGTCACTAATCTCTGACCCTGATTCATAGCTGAGGCTTAAATACAAACCTACATCTACATCTACATCTATCACACTAGAGGGTGCTACAGTAGTATCCTCAAACCCCCTCCCCCTGTACACTTACCTAAACCCGCATTTGATCCAGCACCTTGCCCACCAGCAGTGGCTTTCTCTCCTCACTTTCTTCTCTCACAGAACTTGGCACCACTGCTGTCAATCAAAGCCAGTGATGAGGGAGTGGGAGGTTGGCCCAAGACCTGCTGTTTATAAACGCAGGCAATGAAGCTCGAGAGCGAGCCCACACAAGCTGCTTCCTATGGGGGCACTCACTAGAGAGGAGGAGCCAGAGGCTCCAGTAGAGGACCCAAGAGGAGGAGATTTGGGGTCACTGTTCAATTCCATTGTACTAAGTTTTTGTTTTTTCTTTGGGCATTTACAATTACTTTAAGTAGATGTCCCCCATTCTCCATGCAGCTTTGTATACTAGTTAATGTCTATGTCTCCTCTAACTCTCTATACTTTATTTTTCCTGCCACTGTGAGCAAATGTACCTAATATCAACTAAAGGATTACCCCGCCTATTATATCAAAAACTCACATTACATCAAGGACAAAAGTCATTATGATGCCGCATACACACAGCCGGACTTTCCAGAAAACTAGGTCAGATGGTCTTCCCGACTGACTTTCACCATAGTTCCAACAGACTTTCCGAACAAATGGACTTGGACACACACAAACGGACTAAGTCCGTTCGAAAGTCCGTTCGTTTTGAACGTGATGATGTAAACGAGACTAAAAAAGGAAGTTCAATAGCCAGTAGCCAATAGCTTCACTCACGTCATATTTGGTCTGATTCTGTCGGATAGATTTGAAATAGGTTCTATTTCTAGGTCCGCCAGATTTTTTTCACGAAAAAAACTGGATTAGCCCACACACGATCGCATTGTCCACTGGATTAATCCCGTCGGACCTAGTCTGCCGGAAAGTCCAGTGGTGTGTACGCGGCATTAGACTTGCCTTGACTGGAGTCCCAGTTTGAAATCACTCATGCTATCACTGCCTTGGTTTAAACCACATCATCACTAACTTTCTTTCCCAATGATCTCTTCAACTTACTGAGGTTTTATGTAACATTTTTTTTCTTTTTTTACTTTCACGCTGTCTTACTACTTGGAATTCTGTTGACTTTGACAAGAACCATGCATGCAGAAAGATGATGATGTAGGGAAATGATTTTAACGGTTTGATTATATAAACCATTATAAGCTAGACAGGACCATTAAAGACTGAATTTCTTAGGTAAGGCCAGGATTAACAAGAGGAAGTTATAAAAAAAAAAGCTTTATGATAGATAAGAGATTGTTGGTCAAACTGATTTGGATTTTTGTTTCTGGAAATTAACTAAACAATGCCTTATGATCATTACCTTCAATATTCTGTTCCTGTGTTGGTAGTGTCATTGACAGTTGGGGAAGCTAGCATTTGTGAATATTTAAAGTTAAAGAGAACATACCAGTAATAATATTTATACAATAACTGTATGTGGCTGAATGCATATAGAATATAGTACATTTTATCATTTGTGCTGACCATTAGAACTAGTATAATGATCAAACTATAAACTAACATATACCATATAAAGCACAGGCTGCCCATCCCAGTAATACTGGACCACCTGTTTTTCTATGTCCCCCCTGGAAAATGTGTTAAATACCTGTTGATCCTGCATAGAAGTTCTGGATAAGCACTTCCTTTGATAGGGTGACCATGCTTCACTGCAGTGTTGTCACTCTTGCTGCTGTGGCAACTGCTCAGATGTTCGTTTTCTGTTTGTTTCTCAAAACTTCTGCTTTATGCACGTAGAACCCTCTAGTGTGTGCTAGAAGTAGTATAAGAGTTTAGGATAGCTAAATTCTAGTTTAGCTAGGGCTAAACTTGAGCTGTGGAATCTGGGTCAGGGTTCAGTAAGTCAGGGCTGGACGATTCATCCTGACAGCTCCTCTGGTGCCTCCCCCTGTTTCTAAGACATTGGAGAATGTTCTAGAGCTAGTGGGTGGAGGTTAGGAGGAGCTGCCTTGAATATATGAGGCCTCAGCCAATCCCCAGTAGTGGGCTGGTAGGGAGCAAAGCTTACCTTTTAAATAGCCATGAGCTATGCCAGCAGGGGCAATCAGGTGGAAGATGGAGATACAGTGGTGAGGAGTCTATTGGTGGCCATCAGAGATGCCACCTAGTCTGGGAGCGTCCTGCCTTGGGCCAGGTCTCAGATGCTGGAAGGATCCTGCCATAACACATGGAAGGAAGCCCTTCTTGGAGGCATGGGAGCAAGAGAGGACAGCATGACTAGATCAGCACTGCTGGGGACCAACAAGGGGGGAGTCTGTCACATGTAGCCAGTCTCCCTGAAGACAGCGGTGTGCTTAAGTCTTTAACCCTCTCTGGGAGATCTCCTGAGAGTCAGCCGGTTGGACTGGTGAAGAGTCAGCAAGGTTTGGAGAGTTAGCCTGGCGGGCTAGTGAAAGGGGCAGCTAAAGCAAGGTGGGTTGGCAGTGTCTGATAAGGTGGTGCTGGGATCAGTAGCCACAGAGGAGGAGTACAAGCTTTTTCACTGTATTTTTGCTACACCACAAGTGGCTACAAGTTCCTGCCTATAAAGGGCTATTGCTAAATCTGACTGAGAGCCTGTCAGATCAACTAACAGAGTTTCAGCTGGAGTGAGCAAGCAAGTGTGTGCAGGAGGAGAGTAAATGAGACTGTATATAAGAAGATGTCCCTGAAGTTGTTGCCAAGCTTTTGCTGAAGTCAAGTGGGCATCCCATAACCTCCCATTCCTATCCAAGCTATTAATCTTTGATAAATAACAAAAACAAAGTCACCGACTGTTCTCTAACTCTGGCTATGCAGAAGTGGGGGATCCGGTTGAGCAGTCCCTACAGGGGGTGTGCTACATGCAGTTAAATACCTCCATAGATCTTGATCTGTCTAGACAGTATGGCCACTTGCTGATTCAGAGAATCCACAGACAGCTTTACTCTTCAAGGTAAAAAAAGTTACATAGTTAGTCAGGTTGAAAAAAGACTAAGTCCATCTAGTTCAACCAAAAAAATAAAATAAAAAATACAATACCATATACACAATCATATAGCCACAGTTGATCCAGAGGAAGGTGAAAAACCCAAGCAAAGCATGATCCAATTTGCTATAGCAGGAGAAAAAATTCCTTCCTGATCCCCCACCTCTGGAGAAGTAGATGCCACATTTTTACAGCTCTTACTGTGAAGAAACCTTTTCGTATTTGTAAATTAAATATTTTTTTCCTCTGGACATAAAGAGTGCCCCCTTGTCCTCTGTGATGATCCTAACCACTTCAGCCCCAAAAGATTTTACCTTCTTCCTGGCCAGAGCACTTTTTACAATTTTGGCACTGTGTTGCTTTAACTGACAATTGCGTGGTCATGCGACGCTGTACCCAAACAAATTTTTTGCATCCTTTTTTTCCCCCAAATAGAGCTTTCTTTTGGTGGTATTTGATCACCTGCGCTTTTTTTTTTTGTGCTATAAACAATTTTTTTTATTTTTTGCTATAATAAATATCCCCAAATTAAAGAAAAAATAATTTCTTCATCAGTTTAGGCCTATATGTATTCTACATATTTTTGGTAAAATAAAATCACAATAAGCATATATTGATTGGTTTGCGCAAAAGTTATGGCATCCACAAACTATAGGAGCGATTTATGTTTTTTTAATGGCATTTTTATTATTTATTTTTTACTAGTAATGGTGGTGATCTGTGATTTTTTTGCGGTATTGCACCGGACAGATTGGACACGTTCAACAAATTTTTGGGACCATTGACATTTATACAGCGATCAGTGCTATAAATATGCACTGATTACTGTATAAATGTCACTAACAGGGAAGGGGTTAACACTAGGGGGTGATCAAGGGGTTAAATGTGTGTTCCCTCAGTGTGTTCTAACTGTATGGGGATAGGACTGACTAGAGGAGGAGACATATTGTTGTTCCTAATTAGTAGGAACAACAATATGTCTCCTCTCCTTGACAGAACAGGGATTTGTGTGTTTACACACACAGATCCTCATGCTGGCTCTCATGCATGCGATCTCGCGTGGCCAGTGGCAGCTCTTAAAGGGAACCCCGTATAGAGTTATGCGCAGGGGTGCCATTGTGCCCCCGTAAAAAGACGTGAGCCAGTCGGGAACCGGTTAAAGTGAATAACTCAACACTAAGTTCACTATATGGATCCCTTATATATTTGTACATGTTGATCATATCCCCTTTAATCTCCTCTTTTCAAGAGGGAATAAATTCAATTCCTATAATCTTTCCTCATAGCGGAGCTTCTCCATGCTTCTTATCAGTTTGGTTAGTTCTCTGCACTTTCTCCAGTTCCCCGATATCCTTTTTGAGACCTGGTGCCCAAAACTGAACTGCATATTCCAGTTGAGGTCTTACCAATGATTTGTACAGGGGCAAAATGATATCTCTCTCTCTAGAGTCCACAACTCTCTTAATACAAGAAAGGACTTTGCTCGTTTTGGAAACTGCAGCTTGGCATTGCATGCTATTGCTGAGATTATGATCTACCAAATCCCCAGATCCTTCTCCACCATTGATTCCCCCAATTGTACTCCCCCCTAGTATGTATGATGCATGAATATTCTTAGCCCCCAAGTGTATAACTTTACATTTGTCAACATTAAACCTCATTTGCCGCTTAGTTGCCCAATTCGATGTGCATTGAGGTTGGCTTGTAAATTGGAGACATCATGTAAGGACGTTATTCCACTGCATATCTTAGTATCATCTGCAAAGACAGAAATTATATTTTTAATCCCAGACCCTAAATGATTTATAAAGATATTAAAAAGTAAGTGTCCCAACACTGAACCTTGGGGTACACCACCAATAACCTTAGACCATTTAGAGTAAGAGTCATTAATCATTACTCTGAAATCAGTATGGTTTTCTATACATTTACAAATATATCTTTCCAAGCCTGTAGTTAAATCCAACAGTTTTTCTTCACAGAGTACAGAACAGAGAAAGTTTTCTTAGTATTCTAAAGCGTAAGTAGACAATAACATTAAGCTTTGTCTTTAATAAGACTGAAGTTGAACTGAGGGAACAAAAGAAAAGTGGAGAGGGTCTAGCTAGGTCTGTACATTACTAATTAGCACTAAACAGGGACAATGGACAGACATACCAGGTGCTCAAATAAACAAGTTGTTATGGCTCTATGTGAACACTAGATTTCAACAATGCAATAAAATATGCAATAAAATGCAGGGGCAACAGCATATAACACATATTAATTAGGACAAAACACTGTTGATAGCCCTGTCCACTAATAGCAACACCTAGCTCCACCCACAGTCCTTTAAAATGATAACACATTGCTGCATCAGCAGCAACGTAGGGAAACAATGTAAAAGCCCTGCTAAATCACTTAGACCTCCTCCAGTACTGTCTAGCAAGGTGCAGAAGAAATCCAGCTTTTCAGTTGCATTTGCTATTATAAAAGTGAAAAATCACACTTTCTTAAAGACATTTAACAAGCCAACTCACCTTGAAAATGTCTGTTTCTCACTCTGAAAGAAAATAACTAGAGGCTTAGAAGAATTTTAAAGCTGATATCCAATTAGACAAATTGATTACTATATAATGAAGTGCATTCAATGACAAATCATTACAAGTATTTTTACTTACAGCTAGTATAACTACTTATTAGAAAGCTTGTTTTAGGAGAAAAGTGCAGAGAAAGTAGAATGATGACCTATTAGTACAATGAAGCTTCATCAGCAGGCTGAGAACAAGTCATGGCCAGACTGCATTGCTTAACATCAGTGAAGAAAAGTGAGATTGGGGACCTGGCTATGCTGCGTGACAGCTACTGGCACACCAACCATTCTGATAAAAAGCAGCATTGAGTGATATCTCTTCTAAGCATGGGTAACAGAAACAGCAGGTGAGAGGACCAGCTCACACTGCTTTTTGTCTACCCAAAATAAAATTGAACTAGGTTGATTGAAGACAACATCAGATTAATAAAGAAATATAGGTTCTCCATTGTTTTCTGAGTCTTTCCTAAGCCCTTGTACACACGGTTGGAGATTCCGACGGAATGTGTCCTATCGGACCGTTCTGTCGGATATTCCGACTGTGTGTGGTCTCCATCGGACTGTTTCCGTCAAAATATCCGACGGACCAACTTTTCCAACTTGCTGGTAAAATTTTCAGACAAAATGCTCCGATCGGACATACTCTGATCATGTGCAGCCTACTCCGACGGAAAAAGTACCACGCATGCTCAGATCAAATTCCTAGACCAAAGCTATTGGCTACTAGCCTCAACATAGTCCCGTCGTAACGAAATAACATCATCACGTTATGTACAATCGGATTTTCCGACAACTTTGTCCGACCGTGTGTACAAGGGCTAAGGCTTTCCCTCAGAATCACATGAAACACCATGGGTGGGAGAATCTCAGGATTTACTATTATAAGATGCCCGCAATACAGCTAACCACCCAATTAAAGACCTAGTAGGTATACTCCAAGGCATCACGATTCACAACATTCCTCAACACACCAAAGGGAGCAAAGCACATCTGTGAAGAAACCTCACGAATTGCAATTGGGACTAGTGATGGACGAACTTCCGATGGGACGTTTCGCGAACGCGGCCGATAGTTCGCGAACCGGAACGTTCGCGGCGGGCCCCATTGACTTCAATGGGAGGCGAACTTCGCAAACCTACAGGTCAAATTTGCAGCCACAAAATAATTAATAGCTGTGCAAACATAGTCCCACCACATGGCCAATGACATAACACATGTATGAGGTGAATCTGGGATCGACAACTACAAACATTCTTTTTCTATATGGGAAATTGTTGTGACAATTCAGGACTGTGGAGCGCATGAAGGCAATGGAGGAGAGGGAAGGTCAGGGACCAGGGTAGGCAAAGAAGAGGGTGCAGGAGATGATCACCAGCAGCGTGACATACAGCAATGACACCTGCACCGTGATAGAGTCATCTGACAACAGCACCGTGATAGAGAGCACTGACATCAGCAGCGTGACATAAAGCACTAACACCAGCACCGTGATATACAGCACTGACAGCAGCACCGTGATAGAGAGCACTGACATCAGCAGCGTGACATAAAGCACTAACACCAGCACCGTGAACTGCAGCACTGACAGCAGCACCGTGATAGAGAGCACTGACATCAGCAGCGTGACATAAAGCACTAACACCAGCACCGTGATATACAGCACTGACAGCAGCACCATGATAGAGAGTACTGACATCAGCACCGTGATATACAGCACTGACACCTGCACCGTAAGCAGCCCCAGGAGGAAGTCAGCATAGCACAGGGATGGTGGGAGCCCCTCATAATGAGCATAGCACAGGGATGGTGGGAGCCCCTCATAATGAGCATAGCACAGGGATAGTGGGAGCCCCTCATAATGAGCATAGCACAGGGATGGTGGGAGCCCCTCATAATAAGCAGCCCCAGGAGGATGTCAGCATAGCACAGGGATGGTGGGAGCCCCTCATAATAAGCAGCCCCAGGAGGAAGTCAGCACAGCACAGGGATGGTGGGAGCCCCTCATAATGAGCATAGCACAGGGATGGTGGGAGCACCTCAAAATATGCACAGCAGAGGTACAGCCCCAGGAGGAAGTCAGCACAGCACAGGGATGGTGGGAGCCCCTCATAATATGCACAGCAGAGGTACAGCCCCAGGAGGATGTCAGCACAGCACAGGGATGGTGGGAGCCCCTCATAATAAGCAGCCCCAGTAGAAATATGACACTGCTCAACCTCTTCAAAGAGGAGGGTACGGGCATATATTACGGTGTGCTTTTTTTGGACAAGGAAGTGAGCCAAATGAAGAAAGAAGGTCTCTGTGCTTGTTTAAAAAAATGTTTATAGACATATACATGGTCTACTGGTCACATGTGTTGAATTCCTTCGAGATCCATGCCTCATTCATTTTTAGAAATGTGAGGTAGTTAACACTGTCGTGAGCTAGGCGAGTACGTTTATCGGTCACGATCCCCCCTGCTGCGCTGAACGTCCTTTCGGACAGGACACTGGACGAGGGGCAAGCCAACAGTTCGATTGCAAATTGGGCAAGCTCTGGCCAGAGGTCAAGCCTGCCCACCCAGTAGTCCAGGGGTTCATCACTCCTCAGAGCGTCCACTTCGGCCGTTAACCCGATGTAGTCGGACACCTGACGGTCTAGGCGTTCACTGATGCTGGATCCGGATGACACCTGTCGATGGGTCGGCTGAAAGAATGACCTCATATCCGAAGTCACCAACACATCTTCAAACCGGCCTCTTCTTGCAAGCGCTTTTGGATTGGTACCCGCAACTCCTTCTCTGGGAGTGGGAATTGCTCCTCTGCCAGCACACGCAAAGGCAGAATGCAGCATTTCTCGAAGCAAGGCCTGGAAGTGCTGCATTCTGCCAGCCCTTTGTGACGGCGGTAACATTTCTGCTATTTTGTGTTTGTACCGGGGGTCTAAGTACGTTGCCACCCAGTACTGGTCCTTGACTCTTATGCTTTTTATACGGGGGTCCCTATTAAAACACTGGAGCATGAAGGCCCCCATTTGCACTAAAGTGGAAGCGGTGTGGTGGCCTGGCTCCTGCTCATCATCCAGGATAATGTCGTCCTCTTCATTCTCCTCTCCCCATCCACGCACAACAGGGATCCCAGAAAGGTTTAAAGCATGCTCTTCTTGCTCCTCCGCATCCGCCCCGGCACCATCCTCCTCTGACTCCTCTTCAGACTCCTGTTGTTGACTTGTCTCAGATAGAGTAGCCCCCCCTGGGAATTCATCCAGCATTGCGACTTCCTCATCTTCCCGCTCCTGCTCCTCCACAGCTTGATCAATGACACGACGCAATTCACGCTCCATAAAGAAGGCATAAGGTACCATGTCACTGATGGCGCCATGGCTGCGACTGACCAGTTTGGTGATCTCCTCAAATGGCCGCAGAAGTCTGCATGCGTCGCGCATGAGCAGCCACTGGCGCGGTGAAAAACCCCCCAGCTCCCCAGAACCGGGTCTGCCGCAGAGTTCATACAGGTAGACGTTAACTGCACGTTTCTGCTGGAGCAGCCTATCAAGCATATAGAAGGTTGAGTTCCATCACGTCGGGCAATCGCAAATAAGACGTCTGACCGACAGATTGTGTCACCGCTGAATGTCAGCAAGGCGAGCCATGGCCGTGTAAGATCTTCTGAAATGGGCCGAGATGGCTGCACATCAGAAATGTCTTGATATGGATCGAAAAATAATTCCTGTGACTCAAGCAGAAGGTATGTGGTGGTGGTGGTGGTGTTGTTGGTGGTAGTGTCTTTGGGGGTGCACATAGCAGAGAGTGAAGAAGAGGGTGCAGATCGAGAGGATGAGGAGGGTGCAGAAGAGTAAGGCTGAGTGAGCCACTCAACCAAGTCTGGTGCGTCCTTTAAAGTAATTGAACGCACCTTCTGCAACTTCCCACTTTGGCTCAAGCCTGTTGCTCCTGCCCTACCCCTACCACCCCTGCGGAAGGGCCTGCCTCTTCCTCTGCCTGTCATTTTTTAAATGACCCTGTGACAAAACTCTCAGTCCCTATACCGATGAAGGACTGCTGCAGTATAGGGCAGCGGTCAGCAGTAGTGCACCTCAACCTTATGTATTGTGGACCTATACTAGTCCTTATAGAATAGCAGACTGTACCTCACTCAACCCTATGTACTGTAGTACCCTATACCTTACCAGTCCTTATAAGGACCTTTGTGGAACAAGTAGGTTGTGACTGATTAGAAGACTGTACGTCAGTCCCTATACCGATGAAGGACTGCTGCAGTATAGGGCAGCGGTCAGCAGTAGTGCACCTCAACCCTATGTATTGTGGACCAATACCAGTCCTTATAGAATAGCAGACTGTACCTCACTCAACCATATGTACTATAGCACCCTACACCAGTTTATTACCAGTCCTTATAAGGACCTTTGTTGAACAAGTAGGTTGTGACTGATTAGCAGACTGTACATCAGTCCCTATAACGATGAAGGACTGCTGCAGTATAGGGCAGCGGTCAGCAGTAGTGCACCTCAACCCTATGTATTGTGGACCTATACCAGTCCTTATAGAATAGCAGACTGTACCTCACTCAACCCTATGTACTACAGCACCCTACACCAGTTTATTACCTTACCAGTCCTTATAAGGACCTTTGAGGAACAAGTAGGTTGTGAATGATTAGCAGACTGCAGCAGAAGGGCAGCACTCAAGTATAATATTCTTTCTATATTTGGAAGAAAGAATATTATACGTGTACAAGCCTATTACCATACCACTGATACCAGTCCTGAAAACAACCTTTGTGGACCTAATATAGTAACAGCTACTGATTAAACTGACCCTCACTGCCTCACACACTGCTTCCTGCCTGTCCCTATATAAACTGACAAAACAGAGGCTACTGGAACAATAACTGGAATAGCACTTTTGTGGACCTAATAGTAACAGCTAATGACTAAACTGACTGTCTCTACAGCAGACACACCGTCCTGTCCCTTTCTCTAAACTGACAAAAGACACTCAGGCTGCTGCAACAATCAGTAGCACAGCAAACCTATATACACCTAACACCTATACCAGTCCTGAAAAGAACTTTTGTGTAACAAATAGCTAGCGATTTGGGTCACTGCAATCTCTCCCTGCTCCACACAGCAACCTCTCCCTATAGTGACAGAAGAAAGAATGTAAAATGGCCGCCGGATTGGGTGTATTTATAAGTTAGGGGGAATGTCCAAGTGTCCATGTGCTGTAATGTCTCAATTGGCTGTCCTGTACCCCATGATGGATGTGTCATCATAGGTCAAAGTTCTTTTACACAGAAAACACGGAAGTCCGCCGGGCGAACGGCGGCAATAGTCCGCCGATCGGGCGAATCGCAAACAGCCAAAATTCGCCGCGAAACGACCGCCGGGCGAACCGTTCGGCCATCACTAGTAACAGCTACTGATTAAACTGACCCTCACTGCCTCACACACTGCTTCCTGCCTGTCCCTATATAAACTGACAAAACAGGCTACTGGAACAATAACTGGAATAGCACTTTTGTGGACCTGATAGTAACAGCTAATGACTAAACTGACTGTCCCTACAGCAGACACACCGTCCTGTCCCTTTCTCTAAACTGACAAAAGACACTCAGGCTGCTGCAACAATTAGTAGCACAGCAAACCTATATACACCCAACACTTATACCAGTCCTGAAAAGAACTTTTGTGTACCAAATAGCTAGCGATTTGGGTCACTGCAATCTCTCCCTGCTCCACACAGCAACCTCTCCCTATAATGACAGAAGAAAGAATGTAAAATGGCCGCGGGATCGGGTCTATTTATAAGTTAGGGGGAATGTCCAAGTGTCCATGTGCTGTAATGTCTCAATTGGCTGTCCTGTACCCCATGATGGATGTGTCATCATAGGTCAAAGTTCTTTTACACAGTAAACACGGAAGTCCGCCGGGCGAACGGCGCCAATAGTCCGCCGAACGGGCGGACCGCAAACAGCCGAAATTCGCCGCGAAACGACCGCCGGGCGAACCGTTCGGCCATCACTAATTGGGACCATATTCTTGCCATCATTACCACACGTGGTCAGGAACCTGTACACCTTGTCCAAAACCTAGGCTTTTAACCCTACATTCATTTTGTGTCATTAATTAGAATAATCCCTAGGTGTCTAATATGATTTACACAAGGCAGAGCCCCTTCTTTTATATAGTTCATATATGACCTTTTTTCTTTGAGTGTCATCGCCTCAGATTTCAAGAAGATGACCTTCAAAAAAGCTTTAAAAAGAAACTTTGAAAGAAATCTGGCATTCTTTGTACATTTGTGTCTAGACAAGAACAAGGACTTCCATTTATACAACTATTGTCATGTAAATTTTGAACAAGCGAGTAGCAATGCTGAACCCAGGTTTAGGGTCTGTAAGTAGGTTTCAACTTATAAATATGGTCATTAGAAATTAAATAAGTGTATTTAAAAACATTAGTACGGGAATCTAATTTATACTAACATTTGGCAGAACAGAAAAAGGTATAAACCTTCCCAAGTGAAAAAATGGTGAAAGCTCTCTAGGGACAAGTCTATAAAGTCTGGGATTGTCCCTTGAAACATTCTGAACAGTTGGCATCTGGTCTGAATGAGTCCCATGGTAGGGAAATGATGTAGACTCAGCAGTTTCTAGACGTTAAATAAAATGCGTTCCCACTAATAATATGAATATGTTTTCCTATTTAGACCAGGCAATGTTTTCTTAAAATTTAAAGGACTTTGTCACCAGAACCAACAATTAAAATAAAAGTGCTTTATGTGTACACACTAGCGGTCCCTGTGAGCAATTATTTAATTATTATATATTTTATCAAGGTTCTGTAGAGTTGAAAGCAGGGGAAACAATTATAAGAGTTTTAGCATACCGTATGCAACTCTGTAATGTGTGCAATAGTGTGCACACATAAAAAACACTTTTGCTTTCATAAGTTAAAGTAATGTTGTATATAGTTCTGGTGAAAGGGTCTCTTTCAACTACAGCGCATTTATCTGTGTTCTGTATATTATTTGTATTTGTAAGGTAACGTGCTGTATCTAATCAAAGTTTTTTATTATGCTTCTTTTTTTTTTTGCTTGTTGCATTATATTTTTGTGATAATACTTTATATACAAATTAGTAGTCATAGTATCCTTGCTAAATTACTGTTGTAAAGTTAGCTACAAGACAACACCCTTGGAGAGTGTATTGCCATCCAGATAAACAAAGAACAATGCAGAAAAAGCAGCTAATTAAAAACAACCGTATTGTTCTTAATGTCCTTATCTGATAAAAGATGAAGACCAATTGTTGTGGGTTGCTTCAATTTGTTAGTCATCGTTGCTCTTTACGCCAGCCATACATAGATCAGAATTTGGCTGGCTCAGCAGGGACTGGCCTAATTTTGACCCATGTATGGGCAAATTCTGTACGACCAGCCTATTGGAAACTTTCTGCATGATCAGCACTGCAGGCCCCTGGAGCGCTACAGATAAGGCACTCTATTATACAAATATCAAACAGTTTCCTAAAGGTCTGACCCACACCCCCACCTCTACTTCCTTGGTATTGGTAGGCAGACCATTTCAGTTGGGACGATTAGTAAAGCACAACAAGTTGGTGGGCAGAACCTGTGAAAATTAATGCACTTTATATATGCTACAGGACAGTGCCCATTAACCCTATCCTCAGGGTCCACTAACAGGCCAGGTTTTCAGGATAACTGAAATACATCACAGGTGATATTATTTGCTGCTTAGTGATTGCAGTATTCTAGTCTGCATCTCACCTAGGTAATACATAAAACCTGGCCTGTTAGTGGGCCCTGAGGATAGGGTTGATGGCCACTGCTATAGGAGATTGCATTCATACCAAGAAAAACTTTAGGTAATATGCATTATATCATGTTAAAGCGGAGGTCCACCCTAAAGTTGACCTTCCGCTCATTGGAATCCTCCCCCCCTCCGGCGCCACAATTGGCACCTTTCAGGGGGGAGGGGGGTGCAGGTACCTGTACAGTACAGGTATCTGCACCCACTTCCGGGATAGCTCTCTGTGGAAAGGGGCGTAGATTACGCCCCTTTCCGAAAGTCCCCCGCTGCCTGCTGGGAAACACACAGATCCCAGAGGCTCCACAAAAAAAACACGGACTCCCGGCGGACTCCCGCTTTAAAGCGGGAGTCCACCGGGACTCCGCGTTTTTTTTTTTTTTTAAAAGCCAGCAGCTACAAATACTGCAGCTGCTGACTTTTAAAATAGTGACACTTACCTGTCCAGTGCGCCCGCGATGTCGGCACCCGAAGCCGATCTCTAGGTCGTCTGTCGGGTCCCGCCATCTTGGGTATGGGAATCAGGAAATGGAGCCTTTCGGCTTCATTTCCCGGTTCCCTACTGCGCATGCGCGAATCGCGCTGCGCAATAAGGACGCTCCCCGCTGCCTCTGGGATCTGTGTTTTTCCCAGCAGGCAGCGGGGCACTTGCGGGAAGGGGCGGGCACTTGCGGAAAGGGGCGTAAGTTACGCCCCTTTCCGCAGAGAGCTATCCCGGAAGTGGGTGCAGTTACCTGGATTATCCAGGTAACTGCACCCCCCTCCCCCCTGAAAGGTGCCGATTGTGGCACCGGAGGGGGGGAGGGTTCCGATGAGCGGAAGGTCCACTTTAGGGTGGACATCCGCTTTAACTGATATCCAAAGAAAGTTTTTCATTTACAGTGCTTCTCAGCCATCATACTTCAACAAACTGTGTTAAATGAGAACAAAAAAAAAAGCATACTTGTCTTTCAAGACTGACTAGAAATGAAATGCTGCAACCATACTATGAGATAGTGCAACATGTGTAGTTTATTACCATTTATTTTGCTAAGCTTAAAGTGATTTGAAAGGTACATTTTTTTTTTTAATAACAAGCATGTCATACATACCTGCTATGTGCAAGGATTTTGCACAGAGTGGCCGATCCTCTTTTTCTGGGGTCCCTCGGCGGCAGTCCTGGCTTCTCCTCTTCATCAAGTGCCTCTAGGGAGAGCCGCATTCCATGGGGGCACTCGTGCGGGCACGCTCCCGAGTCCTGCTGCTGCGTCTATTGACACAGACAGCAGGACTTGGCCCCGCCCCTGTGTCACTGGATTTGATTGACAGTAATAGAGTGACAATTTTGAAAAAAATGCATTATTTTTTACTTTTTGTTATAATAAATATCCCCCAAAAATATATAAAAAAAACATTTTTTTCCTCAGTTTAGGCCGATACGTATTCTTCTACATATTTTTGGTAAAAAAAAATTGCAATTAGTGATTATTGATTGGTTCTCGCAAAAGTTATAGCGTTTATAAAATAGGGGATCGTTTTATGGCATTTTTATTAATTTTTTTTTACTAGTAATGGCGGCGATCAGCGATTTTTATCATGACTGTGACATTATGGCGGACACATCGGACATTTTTGACACATTTTTGGGACCATTGTCATTTATATAGCAATCAGTGCTATACAAATGCACCGATTCCTGTGTAAATGACACTGGCAGTGAAGGGGTTAACCAGGGGGGTGGCAGTGTAGGGGTTAAGTGTTCCTAGGGGCGTGTTACCAACTGTGGGGGGCTGGGCTTTGTATTAGTGAACATTGATCTCTGCTCCAATCACATGGAGCAGAGATCAGTGTCACTTGTTGCTAGGCAGAATGGGGAGATGCTGTTTACAGTGGCATCTCCCCGTTCAGCCTCCCCGTGAGATGATCGTGGGTATCCCTGCGGTGATCGAGTCCGCAGGACAAACAACGGGACTCATGGGGGTCCCGACCAGAACACTAGCATGCCACCGCCGGTGCGCACGTGATGGCAGGGCGGCATATAGAAATGGATGTACCTGTACGCCAATATGCCTGCCCGTGCCATTCTGCCGACGTACATCGGCGTGCGCCAGTCGGGAAGTGGTTAAGGAGTATAAGTCCTAGCAACTAGGGAAACAGTCCATTCTGTGAGCCATACACAAATATACTGTATGTGTGTTAGAAGAATCCAAGATTGTGTAACCCCACCAAAAACAATCTCCACTAGACATGTGCACAAAATTGGCAAAAAATGTATTTGTTTTCATTTCATTTTTGTTTTGTTTTTTTGTTTCTTTTTTATCATTTTTTGGGCCGTTCGCTACGATCACAATTTGTAAATTTGAAAAAAATCGGCACCCAGCAGACACCAAGACGGCCCCAACTGTGGCCCAGTAATGTAACAGTCCATGCAGCCATGATTTTGACAACCATAAGGGCTACAACACAAGGTGGGGCCCCTCAGGCGTCTGAACACCCATGTCTACTGTATGTGAGAGCCACAATAGCTTTGTATCGAAGTGGAGCCCGCAGGCCCAGGTTTCGGTAAAGGCAGAAATTCTGTCATGAGCAGTGAAAGTTAATTCCTTCATCTTTTTTAGGCCATTCAGACACATGAACCAATTCCGGCACACTTGGTGGGGTAGTATCTTTCCAAAGGGGTAAGGGGACACTCAATCGATAAAATCTGGTAAGAGGCACAGTTCACACTAAAGCGTCAAAATGTAGCTGCAAATAAGGGGTTTAAAAATTTTGAGAGTTTGCAATGTGCCGATTGTAGCCATGGAGCATACACCAGAGGGGCTTCTAAAAAAGCCAGTTCCATGTGAACCCAATCTTTGTAAAAAATGTGTTTTGCCACTCTGGTCAAGTGACCTGCTAAATAGTATTTAGGCAGATCAATCCCTCCCTTGGCTTTCGAGCAAGAAAAAGTGAATAAGCTAAGTATTGCCGTTTTGCCATTCCACAAGAAGATCCGAAACTAACAACGAATTGTATGAAAAAAACGCCTGGTGTCAAAAAATCAGTACTGCCTGCATGGCGTACAGGAAATGCGGGAGGACATTCATATTCAATGCTGTTGCATGTCTAAACCATGAGAGCATGTTTTCAGGTCTTTTTGAATCTGGTACGCTAGGGGCTGAAGTTTTGAGCATAAAATTGAGACATGTCAGCAGGGAGCTCAATCCCCATGTAAGTTATTTCATCCTTCTGCCTAGTAAAGGTAAAGGAATGTTTGTAGCGGGTCACATCCTCCTCCAAAGGCATGGCCAGGTTGCTGAAGTGCTGAAGATTTGGAGTAATTAATGCACAAATTAGATAAGTGCAAGAATCCATCCAAAGCCTCTATGAGGTTAGGGAGGAAAATGTGCAGCTCTGTAATGAACAGTAACATATTGTACATTTAGGCAGCCAGTTTGTATTGTTTATCTGCTATACAAAAACCCTTAATGTCAGGAATCAGGATGGGAAAACAAAAGGTGAAGAAAGGGTTCCAAAGTCAAAATCAAAATCAAAAGTGCTAATGGGCATCCCTGCTGCGTGCCATTATATATCTGGAAGATGTCAGAAAGGTAGGCATTAACCTTAACCCTCACCATGGGGTTAGTATATAAGGCCATAATTCTTTTGCAGAAACGAGGTTGAAAACCTAAGACCCCTTTCACACTGAGCCGCCCCGGGCATTACCGGTGTTTTAGCAGAGCTATACGGCCACTAGCGGGGAGGTTTTAACCCCCTGCTAGCGACCGAAAAGCGGTTAAATCTGCCCGCAAAAGGCTCCTGCATCTGCGCTTTGCTTGCGTCATAGCAGCGCTGCCCCATTGTTTTCAATGGGGAGGAGCTGTGTATTCACCGCTCCTCCACCGCTGCAAAGAAGCTGCTGGCAGGACTTTCTGTGACACCCTGCCAGCGCAGTGCCCCACTCATGGTTCTATGGTGGGTTTGCAGCTGAGGCTTTTTTCAGGCTCTTTACAGGCGCTATTTTTAGCGATATATCGCCTGAAAAATGACTCAGTCCCATGCTACTCGATCAAAGCCTTCTTTGTCAGTCAAACATTTCACCCAAAGTTCAATGTTAATCACTTTCGGGGTACTGTCTTGTGCCTCTCGCCCAGGACAAAACCAGCTTGCCTTGGGGATATAAGTTGCGGAATCAAGGGTATTTGGTGATTAGCCAGGATCTTGGCATACAGTTTCATGTTCACATTCAAGAGAGAGAAGGGATGATAATTAGAGGCCTGGCTAAGATCTTTGCACTCCTTTGGAACCATGGAAATATGTGCCTTGAGCAAATGTGGTGGCATATGTGTTTTCACCAGGTAGTTGAACTCCTGAACAAAGTGAGTGGCCAGGGTTGGATTGAAATGTTTGTAGTATTGAGCTAAAAGCCTGTCCGGCCCCAGGCTTTTCCCCAGTCTCATTTGTTTCAAGGTCAGATGAAGTCCTCCATAGTTAGAGGGATATCCAAGCATGAGATCTCCTCTGTGGAGATGGAGGGTGGAGCATATTGTAGCAGAAATTCTGTAAGGCACTCGTCTGGGCATGTGTAGCACTACCTGCTGATATATTGTACAGTTGTTCTTTGTTCATAAGATAATCTACATTGCCCAGCAATGTCTTTAGTGATAACAAAATGATTTCCATGGCAGTTTTGAAGTCGTTCAAAATAAGTCCCCTTCTTTTTTTTTATTGTTTATTTATAACAATTATAAGACATTCCGTCATTTAATAGAAAAGGTAAGACATTTCAACTTCTGAAAATACAGAAAAATATATAAACAAACCAATAGAGCTTAACAAAGATACAAATATGGGTAAGTAAAAGCAACTACCATCATTGGATCAGCTGAGCAGAATTTACATACCGTATCATATATCAAACCTAATTTAGAAAACTATGTGTCAAATTAGAACATAAAGATAAAGGATATTCAGAGGGGGTTACTGGGGGTGCTCATAAGGTTGCATAGTTATTGGATTCAAGAGGATATACTGAACCATTCCAGGCTTTCCATTTCTTATCAAATAAGGGTAAGTTACCATCTAACTTTGCAGTCAGAGGTTCCATCCTACGGATATCAGCTACAATAGAAAGAAAGTGATGGAAGGTGGGAGGGGAGGTACAGAGCCAATGCCTAGGAATGGCTCTTTTCGCTGCCAAGAGTATAAAGGACCCAAGTTTCTGTGATGCTTTAGAGACACCCAGGATAGGAAGGCCTAAGAGGAAGTGTATAGGATTTAATTGAATGGGTTTAGAAAGTAATTTTCTTAAAAGATTCTGAATCTCAGTCCAATAAGAGCTAATGACAGGGCACTCCCAAAAGATATGAAAATAAGAGCCCACAGACTTACCACACCTCTAGCATAGATTGGAAATAGTGGGGTTATGGGCATGTAGTAAGTCAGGGGTTCCATACCAAAAAAAATTGTATCTTAATGGCAGTTTCCTTCTGCGCTACACATCATGAGACTTTTGATGACGATTCCCATATTTTTCCCCAATCTAATGATGATATTGGCTGGTGCAATATTTGGGACCATTTTTTCATGGAATCTGTTAGAAGGGGAGTCTCATGTAAAATTTCATATATGGATGAGATCAATTTGGGTTCATATGGACCATTGGCACATAAAATTTAAAAATCTGTGGGCTTCTCCAGAGAATTGTTTTTAATTGTATGTACGAGAACAACAAGGATGCAGGGAGTTCATGTTTCACTTATAAGTCTGGAAAGGACAAGAGTTTACATGTAACCGTGTGTACCAGATGTGGCAACTGAAAAATCCCCGCTTGAGTCCATGGGAATGTTCGCAGGTAGGACATGCCATCAGGTATATTCGGATTAAAAAGTACATTCAAGAATGGAAAGCAAAGGGAGGAGAGAGAAAACCGGCCTGCACATTTCCTCCAAATAGGGTGATTGGGGCTAAACAAAGGGATCTCAATTGGGGCATAAATTTAGTTGAGGAAGGCCATAACATATAGCAAGGATGCACTGGGACAGTGATCCCCATTTCAATTTCAGACCATCTATTTGGAGCTTTCCTAGAAATCCAAGAAGTCAGTACCCTGAGGTGAGATGCATAGTAGTACTTAATGATATCTGGTGCAGCCAGACCACCTTTAGTTCTAAGAGCAAATACTACTGAATGAGCAACCCTATGGGAGGCATTATTCCATACAAAATGAAGGCATTTTCTCTGGAGGCTTTTCAGTTGCGACATTGGCACCAGGATTGGCAATGTTTCAAATAAATACAGTAATTTGGGTAGAACCAACATTTTTAGAACGTTGATTCTGCCAAGGAGAGAGATAGGGAGAGAGGACCAGAAGTTCAGGAGTCTGGTTATTTCTGCAAACATAGGGGGAAAATTGGCTTGATAAAGAGAAGAATACAAGGGGGTGAGATGGATGCCTAGGTATTTTAGCATACATGAGCACCATTGATATTTAAAACTGCCTTGTAAGGAGCTGAGCAAGTCTGGGGTGATGTTGATAGGTAGGGCTTCCATGTTGGACTGGTTAATTTTGAAGCCTGACAGAGAGCCAAAGGTGGATAACGTGTTGTGTAGGAAAGGCAAAGAGATGTCGGGATGGGTGAGAGTCAGTAAGATGTCATCAGCGAAAAGTGACAATTTATAGTCCTGTTGTCGCAGCAGGATCCCCCAGATATCGGAGTGAGATGTAATGGCCTATGCAAGAGGTTCGAGACTCAATATAAACAGCAGGGGTGACGAAGGACACCCCTGTCTGGTGCCATTACTAAGGGTGAACCACTGCAACATATAGGAGAACATCTGAACCTGAGAGGTGGGGTGAAAATACAGGGCTTGTAGGGTCTGTACGAAGGGGCCTGAGAATCCATATCTAGCAAGGACAGCTAACATAAATGGCCAGCTTAAACGGTTGAAAGCTTTTTGTGCATCTAAGCTTAAAACAATAGCAGGTTGTTTCGTTTTTGTCAATAAGTCTATCAGGTCCATGGATCTTCTCGTGCTGTCCCCTGCATGTCTTGTTGGGACAAACCCCACTTGGTCTTTATGGATCAAAGTTGTCAGTAGGGGTGAGAGTCCCCTATATTAGCTAATATTTTAGTAAAGTCCGAATTTAATAAAGCAATGGGGCGGTAGTTGTCTGGCAGTGTGGGAGCTTTACCTGGTTTAAGGATGACTGTTATACGTGCATGTAAAAATTCAGAGTGTGGGATAAAACCCTTAAGGAGAGAGGAATATAGGGACTGTAAATAGAGGGTTAAAGTTGGGGAGAAGGTTTTGTAATAAATGTAAGGGAGACCATACAGACCTGGGGATTTGTGAGCCGGCAAATTTTTGATCACCTCTGCTATCACCTCGGCGTTAAGCGCAGAGACTTGATCAGTGGACAATTTGGGTAATATAAGGGAGGACATGAAATCACCAAACTTCGACTGTGAGAATTGGGAAGTCGAGTCAGAGCTTAAGCAATTATATAGCTGTTTATAGAAGTCACCAAATACCTTAGACATATCTTTAGGATAATATGTAGGGGTACCATCTAACTGCATAAGTGGTCAGGTATGGACAGGAAGGGATGCGGTTTTAGCCTATTAACTAGCATCCTATGTGGCTTATTTGCAAATTCGTAAAATTTTTGTCTGGCCCACAACATAGATTTGGAAATTCTATTCATATCAAATGATTTAATACGATTCCAGATTGAGGTAACAGCTCTCAATCTTTCCTAGACATGTGCAGAGTAAAATATTTCGTTTCGGAATTTCGTTTTCGTCTGAAAACTTAATTTATTTAGTTACTCCCGAAATTCGTTTTTATTTATTTCGTTCAAAAATTGCATTCGTCCGAAAATCCACATGAATCACGGTCGAATCTGTCTTTGAAGGCTTATGGTGTCTGTCGAATGTATAAAGAAGATTCGACGGAGCTAGTATATAGCATACTTTAGAACCCTATTAAAGTCTATGGGACTCCAACGTTCAAAATCTAAAGTGCTCATTTTAAAGGCTAATTTGCAAGTTACTGTCCTAAAAAGTGTTTGGGGACCTGGGTCCTGCCCCAGGGGACATGGATCAATGCAAAAAAAAGTTTTAAAAACGGCCGTTTTTTCGGGAGCAGTGATTTTAATAATGATTAAAGTGAAACAATAAAAGTGTAATATTCCTTTAAATTTCGTAGGGGGGGGGTTGTCTATAGTATGCCTGTGAAGGGGCGCATGTTTCCCGTGCTTAGAATTGTCCCTGCACAAAGTGTCATTTATGCAGGAAAAAAAGTCCTTTAAAATCACTCGCAGCTATAATGAATTGTCGGCTCCGTAATACAGAGAACACTCATTGAAAGTCATTGATAAAAAAATAAATAAATAAATAAATAAAAAAAGCGTGGGGGTCCCCCAAATTCAATTACCAGGCCCTTCAGGTCTGGTATGGATATTAAGGGGAACCCTGCCTCAAATTTAAGAAAAAATTTGACGTGGGGTTCCCCCTAAATATCCATAACCAGACCCTTTATCCGAGCACGCAACCTGGCAGGCCGCAGGAAAAGAGGGGGGGACGAGAGAGCGGCCCCCCCTCCCTCCTGGACCGTACCAGGCCACATGCCCTCAACATTGGGAGGATGCTTTGGGGGTCTGTGACCCCTCAAAGCACCTTGTCCCCATGTTGATGAAGACAAGGGCCTCATCCCCACAACCCTGGCCGGTGGTTGTGGAGGTCTGCGGGCGGGGGGCTTATCAGAATCTGGAAGCCCCCTTTAACAAGGGGACCCCCAGATCCCGGCCCCTTTTTGAAATGGTAAGGGGGTACAAAAGTACCCCTACCATTTCACAAAGAAAGTGTAAAAAATGGTTAAATAAAACAAACACACTTTTGAAAAATTCCTTTATTAAAAATAAAAAAATAAAAAAAAGATTCCAGCGGCGGTAATCCACTCTTGCTATCCAGCGACGGACAGTCATCTCTCCAGCGATGTCTCATCTCATCCAGCGCAGCGAATCCTCCGTCCTTCTTCTGTCTCCGTGGAGGAGACACTGCAAGGATTCCGGCGGCTGACGTTTCTTATATACGGAGGGCGGGGCCACCCGTCACCTGACCCCGCCCCCCTCTGACGCAAGGGGAAACCCGGGGTTCCCCGTGACGTATAGGTGACCCCACCCCCCTCTGATGTAACGGAAACCTGCCTGTGTTACATCAGAGGGGTGCGGGTCACCCCTACGTCACAGGGAACCCCGGCTTTCCCCTTGCGTCAGAGGGGGCGGGGTCAGGTGACGGGTGGCCCCGCCCTCCGTATATAAGAAACGTCAGCCGCCGGAATCCTTGCAGTGTCTCCTCCACGGAGACAGAAGAAGGACGGAGGATTCGCTGGATGAGATGAGACATCGCTGGAGAGATGACCGTCCGTCGCTGGATAGCAAGAGTGGATTACCGCCGCTGGAATCTTTTTTTTATTTTTTTATTTTTAATAAAGGAATTTTTCAAAAGTGTGTTTGTTTTATTTAACCATTTTTTACACTTTCTTTGTGAAATGGTAGGGGTACTTTTGTACCCCCTTACCATTTCAAACAGGGGGGGGGCCGGGATCTGGGGGTCCCCTTGTTAAAGGGGGCTTCCAGATTCTGATAAGCCCCCGCCCGCAGACCTCCACAACCACCGGCCAGGGTTGTGGGGATGAGGCCCTTGTCTTCATCAACATGGGGACAAGGTGCTTTGAGGGGTCACAGACCCCCAAAGCATCCTCCCAATGTTGAGGGCATGTGGCCTGGTACGGTTCAGGAGGGAGGGGGGGCCGCTCTCTCGTCCCCCCCTCTTTTCCTGCGGCCTGCCAGGTTGCGTGCTCGGATAAAGGGTCTGGTATGGATTTTTAGGGGGAACCCCACGTCAATTTTTTTTTTTAAATTTGACACGGGGTTCCCCTTAATATCCATACCAGACCTGAAGGGTCTGGTTATGGATATTTAGGGGGAACCCCACGTCAAATTTTTTCTTAAATTTGAGGCAGGGTTCCCCTTAATATCCATACCAGACCTGAAGGGCCTGGTAATTGAATTTGGGGGACCCCCACGCTTTTTTTATTTATTTATTTATTTATCAATGACTTTCAATGAGTGTTCTCTGTATTACGGAGCCGACAATTCATTATAGCTGCGAGTGATTTTAAAGGACTTTTTTTCCTGCATAAATGACACTTTGTGCAGGGACAATTCTAAGCACGGGAAACATGCGCCCCTTCACAGGCATACTATAGACAACCCCCCCCCCTACGAAATTTAAAGGAATATTACACTTTTATTGTTTCACTTTAATCATTATTAAAATCACTGCTCCCGAAAAAACGGCCGTTTTTAAAACTTTTTTTTGCATTGATCCATGTCCCCTGGGGCAGGACCCGGGTCCCCAAACACTTTTTAGGACAGTATCTTGCAGAATCTTTTCTCTCTATCAAATCTTTTTTCTCTGTGGAATATTTTCTCTATATAATCTTGGACTAATAGAGGTAAGGTTAGGCACATTCGAACACAGGTTCTATAGACACAGATTGGTGTCAGAGTCATGTCGAATCTCCTATTCTATATCGAACTGTTGTAACAATGAAAACGAAAATAAAGCATTTATTTATGTCGGATCTTTCGTTTTTCGGATTTTGTGCTTTCGTTATCGTTTGTCAAAACGAAAACGAAAATAGCTGAAATTCGGACGAAAATGCATTCGGACGAAAACGAATGCACATGTCTAATCTTTCCACAATGTGGGATTCGAGTAAGTGCATCTCTGCAGTCTGCAATTGAGCAACAAGGTAAATTTTTAATTTGGCAGAATCTCGTTTCAGGCAAGAGCCTGCAGATATGCACTCGCCTCTGAAAAAAGCCTTATTTCCTCAACTGACCCATCATTTAGCTGAAAGAATTTGCTCAACTTGTGTTGCAAGTGAGCTTGGGATACCGTATTTTTGATCAGGGGCTTGTTAAGACGCGAGTGGCATGTCTTGGAGTTTGGAGCCGTCAAAACAATGTCAAGTTCAATGGGCACATGGTCCGACCAAGTGATGTGATTTAGCTTTGAGGAGACTACATAGGGGAGAAGAGGGGCCGTAACGAAAAAATTATCTAATCTAGAATATAGCTTATGGGGGGAGAGTAAAACATATAATTCTTCTAAGTGGGATGTCTCTCCAGGTGTCAAAAAGGTTATGTGATCTAGTTAATTTACGAAAAGAGGCAGATAGTTTCTGTGTAGTTATCCATGGGGTATCTTGGAATAAGGCTCGCCTAATCTTGGTCGGGGACATGCACACATTGAAGTCGCCTCCCAAAATTTTGAAAGGCTAAGAAAAAGAGTTCAACTTCTCAAAAACAGTTGTAAGGAAACTGATTTGTCCTACATTTGGAGCATATATGTTAGCCACAGTGAAATTGGTGTTCAGATGACTACAATTCAGGAGTATGAACCGATCATGGGGGTCTTGATAGGATGAAAGAACCTGGATCGGCAGGATCGTTTGATGAGGATTGCCACACCTGCATTTCCAGATGGGTCTGAGGTCATATAGGCCATGGGAAAATGGGAAAATGTTTGAAAGCAAACTTGAATGATCCACTGGGTTTGAAGTGAGTCTCCTGAATCATAATCATCTCTGCGTTTGAGGACCTAAACTCCTTCAGAGTTTTCCATCGCTTCCCGATGGAATTCAGGCCCTTTACATTACATGAGTATATCTTAAGAGCCATATCTAAGTAGGTTTAAGTGTTGCTAGCATACTATAAACTTTAAATAGGTGTATGAACATCCATGAGGTAAAACACACAGAGGCACATAAACATAGACGTTGAAATGGTGTCATAAAATTAGAATTGATAACTGTATAAATTCAAAAAAGAGACCCGTAAAATGAAACATCAAAAAATAACAAAAAAAATAAAAATGTGAAAAAAAAACACAAAAACATTTTTTGAAAAACCTGAAGGTGAAAAAAACTTCAGGATATCCAGGTAGGAGCCAGGGGTTGTGGTGAGGAGCATAGCAGTCTGCAGGAACCGACGGAGGGTTCCTGTCTCTTCTAAAGTAGCAGTCAAAACTGATCAGTGTAAAGAAGCTATTTGACCAAAAGGGAAAAATTTTAGCTTCTACAAAAATGTGGGTGATGAGTTTCATCAAACAAAGCAAGGAATGTGTCTCTATATAAGAGAGGGTGACCCTTCTCCAAATGGGTCACAGGCATAGCCACACTAAACATTGTCTGGCCATGGCATGAAAAAACTAAAGAGAGATGGAGGGAGGGTTTCTTCAGGTCGGGAGTCTGTGAGGGTTAGCCCGCTACGGGGTGGAAAAGGCCTTCTGCGATCGTCGTTGAACCAGGGTCCAGATCTTGGCTGGAGTCGTGAGAAGCTTGGGATTCGGAACCTGAAGCTGGAGTTCTTCCTCAGTAGCTGGAGCTGGGAGACTGTATGTTTCATGGTGGCATTGTCTTCCTCGAGAGCATGTACATACTGAGTTAGCTCATCGAATTTATTCTCTGAAGTGTCAGTGATCTCTTATGCCCCGTACACACGAGAGGGATTAAGTCTGACAGACCTCCAAAGGAGTTCCGCCGGAGTTTCGACGGAGTTCCGACGGAGTTCTGGCGGACTTTTCGACCAAACGGACTTGACCACACACCATCACACCAAACTCCGACGGAGTCGAACGTGATGACGTACGACTGGATTCGACGTAGGAAGTTCATAGACAGTAGCCAATAGCTGCCCTAGCGTCGGTTTTAGTCCGTCGGAGTAGCACACACACGAGCGAATTTTTCGAAGGGGACCGGGTCCGGCGGAGTTCCGTCGGGAAAATTTGAAGCATGCTTCATTTCTAAAGTCCGTCAGACTTTAGCGAAGCTAAAGTCCGTTGCAGCCCACACACGATCGGATAGTCTGACGGACTCAGTCCGTCGGAGTTTGGATGTCGAAAAGTCCGCTCGTGTGTACGGGGCATAACAATTGATCTATCTCCTAGCTCATGTGCTATTTTACCCACCTCTTTTGTAAAATTGCGGGTCAGGTCCTGGAGAAGTGATTGTAGCTTGAGATCCAGTACAGCCACAGTCACTACATCTGTGGCATCTGATGGTTGGGAATGCTGGGACCAATGTTTCACCGAAGTTGCATTTTCGGTCATCCGGCGGGCTGGTCGAATCACACGAAACCGGGGATTGCGGCCTATACAGGAAGCGCTCCATGGTGTTGATAGGCTGCGAGGGTGGCAGCAGGAAAAATAACCTTTATAAATTGCTTTTTGGAAGAAGATTTTTACCATACGGTGCCCTGGGATAACTGGCAGCCAGTGATGTCACTTCTGGAGCTATTGGTGCTGTGTGAGCTGAGCAGGAGCCATGAACAGAGAGACGGGGACCGGAGCTCTTCTCTCACACGTCTGCCATCCTACATGCCGCGCATGCGCCTTCATAAGTACCCTTCTTAGCATTCAACATCCTTGCCAGTAAACGGCCACTTTTGTTACTGTATTTATAAAAAAATCTATTTATAAAAAAATGCTTCTCTTTTACTCTTTTTAACTGCTAAGTGCTGCCGCAAGGTTTAGAATACCTTAATTTGGCAGCACATATGAGAGTCAGATCACAGCTCTCACATACAAGCAGTTTCCAATTTCTTTATTAGTCCGATACACATCCTCCTCCATGTCCATTAATCAACAGTTCTCTTGCTTCCTAAGCAGCACTGTGTATCGAAGACGTGTTAAGCATGACATGGGCTGCTGGAGAGTCGGAACACTGCATTGTATGTGTGAGCAGAAACATGTCTTTCCTATATGCTGGCACACTTAGCAAATAAAAAAAAAAAAAGGGAAAATAAAATAAAAGCATATTTACTGCAAATGCAGCCTAACTGCTTTCTAGTAATAAACAAAAGAGGTTCAATCAGGCTTTATGGTCTTTGTATAACTATGTTATTAACTACATTGTTTAAAATAGGGCAATGACATCCACATTTCTGTTTTCATGACGTTTAAACTCCACGCTCATTTATGTAGAGCAACACTGGTCTGAGTTTTGCTTCTGCTTGGAATGTGTCCGTCCACCCAGCTTGTAAGCGTTATTAGTATTCAGCTGGCAGCAAAGCTTGGGATGGGATTTTGTTTATATATTTATTTATTTATTTTGCGTGTGTGTCCATAACCAGAGGGAACAATCACGCTGAAGCGGTTTTCCGGCTATAAACCAGCGAACGTAATTGGTTTTAATTTTAATTTTTGTAATAGCTTTAAATTAATAGGAGCAGCTGCTGTCACAGTGTGTGGGTGTCCTTTTTCCAGAAGGCATAAGAGCTAAAGTATAAAGGATAAAATATATATATAATAATAATAAAGAAGAAGAAAAGTAAATAGTGGAGGACGATAAAGGTTAATTCAAGAACTAAGCGATGTGTTCAGCTTTGTAGACACACAGGAAGGAAGATCCAGGACGGAGGTGCCCACCCCACCAATTCCAGGATAAGATATAAATCTTATTAGGCTTCAATATGCTGCCGGTATCAGAGAACTAAACTCTCTGTCTCCCCATGACTCACTTAAATAGATTAGTGATAACATAGCACTAGGAGAGATAAGAATAGATTAGCACAGAAAGGAATCCTAATATCATTATTTTTTTAGAAGATGCAGTTCGGATAGGGACTCCTGGGATCTTGGTATTAACCCTCTGTCTGATATAGACGTCCACTAGGAAATGTACTTTACATTTTTATAGATCGCCAACATCAGACATATGCTAAAAACATTAAGCCCAACTCCATCATAAAGCTGCACTCCCTATTTCTTCTCTTGTCTATATAATGGAACATCCAAGAAGTATGACACCCTCTTGTGGCTTTCTAGCAGCCATAGCAGTTGGATGGCGCTGGGAATTCAGATGCTGATACTTTAATGCTGAAGTCTATGTTACATTAGTTACATTAGTTCAGCATGTAAATATGCATGTCTCATACCTGAGGGACCGATGCGGAAGGAGACAATCACTGTAATAGTCACGGTTACTACAGTAATTGCCACAATCTTCTAGGTCTTGTGCCAAATGGCTTCCCTTCTGCATAGTGACCACAGGGGGGAGCTGGCTCAGTACTTCCACCATTCACACAACTTGTAATCAATTTAAAGTCGTTCTAAGGTCATAACATTTTTTTTACCTTAATGCATTCCCTGCATTAAAGTGGAACTCTACTCACCTTGGCTCCAGCAATGCGATGTCCTGGCTCTTCCCACCACCGGCTGCAGACCTCTTCAACCAGCTGGCTTCTGGGTATTGAACTCCGGCTGCTTTCATTGGCAGGGCAGGGATAATATCACACACCAAGCTTATCCAGCCATGAAAAAAGTGCGTCACCAGGAAGCCCCTGATGATGCAGAAGGTATTGCGAAACGCGTAGAGGCTGTGGGATTCATTTGCAGTGCAGGTGCCCATAGCAGGTGGACCCATGAGAGGGAGAAAAAGGTTACCTGTGGAACAACATTGATTGGCCCAGAATGCACTTTTTTCATGGATGGATAAGCTTGGTGTCGGCTAAATGACACAGTCAGGAACATGTGAGTGCAATTGGTTATTTTAGTCTTTTACAATAAAAGTTGGAACGTTTTACACTATGTTGGTTCCATATATTTTTTTCTATGAGCTTGCATAACTGGTGGATTGCTGACTGGAGAACAAGCGAGTATAAGGAGTGGTTATCCATTGAATGAACCGAAGGCAAAATTCCATTTAATATTGGTGAGTTGCCATTTCGTAAGGTGGTGGTGGCACGAGGGTGTTCTGTGGTGAGGAGTTACACACGTGAACATTAGAGGATTGTTGAGGAAAATTGGGACTGGGGAAACTTATCCCACTCTTACATACACATTTTTTATATTGAGTGTGTGTATGGACTTGAGGTGGGGGGGGGGGTCCTTTTGTGTTTAGGGTGCACTTTTATTGCACTTATATGGTGTTTATATATGTATGTATTTTTTTTTTATGTGTATGAGTTTTTGTATTTATTTAAGTTGGATAAGTTGGCATTGAAGCACTGATTAATATAATAATAAGCGGTGGTATTGGTAGGGTCTGCCTGTGCTATATGTACAGGCAAAAAAACTTTAAGCATAGTCAATAACACAAATTTGTATATTTTCTTGTTTTTTTTACTAATGGTTAGATAGGGGGCGCAATCCACAATTTGACACATATTTTTTCTCACTTCATAGAAGAGGTTTTTCTTGGAAAAAATTTCTTGGTATGCTGATGCCTTAAGAGTTCCCTTCACTGGAACTAAGGGGCCAAGCCCAACCCCTGAAAAACAACCCCATACCCTAATCCCCCTCCACCAAATGATTTGGACCAGTGCACAAAGCAATGTCCATAAAGGCATGGATGAGCAAGTTTGGGGTGTAGGAACTTGACTGGCCTGCACAAAGTCCTGACCTCAATCCAATAGAACACCCTGAGGAAGAATTAGAGTGGAGACTGCAAGCCAGGCCTTCTCGTCCACATCAGTGCCTGACCTCACAAATGCACTTCTGGAAGAATGGTCAAACATCTCCATAGACACTCCTAAAACTTGTGGACAGCTTTCCCAGAAGATTGAAGCTGTTATAGCTGTAAAAGGGTGGGCCAACTCAATATGGAATCCTACGGACTATGGCTGGGATACCATTAAAGTTCATGTACATGTAAAGGCAGGTGTCCCAATACTTATGGTAATATAGTGTATGTAGCCATGCCCCCGTAGGGGTTACTGAAGGTTGCGGTTTAGCTATCAGCCTGCCCAGCTCAGCATTCATCTCTCAGGCACTCAGAGACACAGACCAGTTGATAAGCTTTGGTTTGTTTGTTTTTTTCTTTTTATTGAGGGGATTGAACTTGGATGGGAATAGGAAATTATGGGATGCCCAGAAAGATTCAGTGCAACTTGCTTGGGACTTCTGTATACACTCCTGTATATACAGTACACTCCAGTCTTCTCTCCAGCACAACTCTTGCTTAAGACCTCTTTCCCTTCACTCCTCCAGCACTTCACTTGCTGCAACTCCTCCAGACTAGATAGCACCACACGGTTAGGCCTGACGCTAACTCAGCCAGGCCTCAGTGAATTGCCTATTGCAGGCAGGGACCACGGACACCTAAATTGTAGCAAATAGAAAGTTCTTGGTGCTAACTGTCCTCTTCCCAGCCACTGATCCCAGATAGCTTTCTTCAGGCCCTGCCAGCCAGCTTGGCTGCAATGACCTCTCTCCAGTGCCCTTCTCACAGTCCACTCTTCTGGTTCCGCACCCATCTCAAACTGCAAACTCCCAGTTCTCTCAGGCATGCTTCCCCAGTCCACCCGAGTGTACTTCACTCACCTCCAGGCTACGACCAGTTGTCCTCCTGGAGCCTCTTAGCAGTGTTTTCTCCCACTGTCGCCTCCTTGCTCTCTCATGTGCCTCTCTCCCAGGATCTCATCTCTCCTCCTAGATGCACCCGAGCCCCGGCCCAAGCTCTACACACTCTCACTCCAGCTCTTCCACCGGGCAACTCCTCCTCAGCTGGGCTGACCCAGGGTATTTAAGGAGGCCTTCCCCCTGCGAATACAAGTTTGAGATTGGTCAAGGCTCCTTAATACACCCAGGTAGCTCCATCTCTCCTCTCATCCTCTCTTTCTAGCACCTTCTAGCAAGAAAAGGGAGGTGACAGTGATGCTACCTGTAAGTCATCCAGCCCTGGCCTGAGCCACTCCCAGCCCAGAATGAAAATGAACAGGCTTAGCCACCAGTTAGGCCTGCCTAAATTTTCCCACCCTATAGAAAAACCCTCACTCTAGCACCTACCTAACTAGAGGGTGCTACATGTATATTTCTGTGACTTCAGTTTGGTCTTAATTTACCAGAAGTCACACAGACATCAAATTCTGTTAACGTGCCAACATACTATAAATATGAGTTTTGAGTGGTGCTGAACCTCATATGCATAAAAATATTTCCAGTATGTGAAAATCTGATTTTATATTATGTGACAGTATGACACAATTATTGGATTATCACTCAATGTGAAAAGAAAATGCCTAGCTACTATGAACAATACTAGTGTGCCAACCACTGTGGATTAAAACAGTTAAACGTTATAGCTGGCAGCATTAGTCCTAGCGAAGCTCAATGTCAGAATGACATAGAAATCCATTGTAGTAGATTTTCCCATCTGTAAGAGGTTCACTTTGCTATTTCTAAAGATTATGGAATGTACAGAATGCTGTCTTTGTTAGATTATTGTTTTTTTTGCTTTTAGTTGAACCTTGTTGCACTTGCCACTTCAAGGTCCTATATAATCCTGTTGGAGTATTAAACATTAGTTCGGTACAGGTAACTTTTAAAGAAACCCTGAACTGGGAGAAATATGAATCTTGCCATTGCTGACCTCACCAGAACTTGCGAACAGGCAAAAAATTTGGAAGAACGCACGAACACCGTTAGAATCTATCGGACACGAACATGAAAAATCAAAAGTGCTAATTTTAAAGGCTTATATGCAGGTTATTGCCATAAAAAGTGCCTGGGGACCCGAGTCCTGCCCCAGGGGACATGTATCAATGCAAAAAAAAGTTAAAACGGATGTTTTTTTTTTTCCCTGTGTTTAGAACAGTACCACAGCAAAATTACATTTCTAAAGGAAAAAAAGTAATTTAAAACTGGTCGCGGCTGTAATGAATTGTCGGGTCTCGGCAATATAGATAAAACTCATTGAAAAAAATGGCATAGGTTCCCCCCAATCCATTTCTAGGCCCTTTGGACTCTCACAGTGCCCCCCTCGTGTCACCCTGCCCCCACCTTTCACCCTGATTTCTCACTAGGGATGAGCTTCGAGTTCAAGTCAAACTCATGTTCGGCTCGAACATTGCCTGTTCGGCTGTTCGGCGAACAGTGAACAATTTGGGGTATTCGTGGCAAATTCGAAAAGCCACGGAACACCCTGTACAAGTCTATGGGAGAAATCTAAAGTGCTAATTTTAAAGGCTAATATGCAAGTTACTGTCCTAAAAAGTGTTTGGGGACCTGGGTCCTGCCCCAGGGGACATGTATCAATGCAAAAAATAAGTTTTAAAAACAGACGTTTTTCCGGGAGCAGTGATTTTAATAATGCTTAAAGTGAAACAATAAAAGTGTAATATTCCTTTAAATTTCGTACCTGGGGGTGTCTATAGTATGCCTGTAAAGGGACGCATGTTTCACGTGCTTAGAACTGTCCCTGCACAAAGTGTAATTTCTGCAGGAAAAAAAGTCATTTAAAATCACGTTGGCTATAATGAATTGTTGGCTCCCGTAATACAGAGAACAGTCATTGAAAGTCATTGATAAAAAAAAAAAAGTGTGGGGTTCCCCCAAATTCAATTACCAGGCCCTTCAGGTCTGGTATGGATATTAAGGGGAACCCCACGTCAAATTAAAAAAAAATGACGTGGGGTTCAACCTAAAAATCCATGCCAGACCCTTTATCCGAGCACGCAACCTGGCAGGCCGCAGGAAAAGAGGGGGGGACGAGAGAGTGCCCGTCCGAACAGTACCGGACCACATGCCCTCAACATTGGGAGGATGCTTTAGGGGTCACAGACCCCTCAAAGCACCTTGTCCCCATGTTGATGAGGACAAGGGCCTCATCCCCACAACCCTGGCCGGTGGTTGTGGGGGTCTGCGGACGGGGGGCTTATCAGAATCTGGAAGCCCCCTTTAACAAGGGGACCCCCAGATCCCAGCCCCCCTGTTTGAAATGGTAATGGGGTACAAAAGTACTCCTACCATTTCACAATGAAAGTGTAATAGAATGTTAAAAAAGACAAACACACTTTTGAAAAAGTCCTTTATTAAAAATAAAAAAAAATAAAAAAAGATTCCAGCGGTGGTAATCCACTCTTGCTATCTAGCGACGGATGATCATCTCTCCAGGGTCCAGCGATGGCTGAACTGATTCAGCGACGGGTGATCTCTCCGTCCAGCACAGTGCAGTCCATCAATCATTATTCTGTCTCCACTGGCGGAGACACTGCGGGATCCCGGCAGCTTGACATTTCTTATATGAGGAGGGCGGGGCCACCCATCACCTGACCCCGCCCCCTCTGACGCAAGTGGGGAAGCCTGGCTTCCCCAATGACGTGTGGGTGACCCTGCCCCCTCTGAGGTAAAGGAGACCTGTGTTACATCAAAAACATCTAAAGTGCTCATTTTAAAGGCTAATATGCAAGTTATTGTCCTAAAAAGTGTTTGGGGACCTGGGCAGTTGTGGCGGTCTGTGGGCGGGGGGGCTTATCAGAATCTGGAAGCCCCCTTTAACAAGGGGACCCCCAGATCCCGCCCCCCCCGTTTGAAATGGTAACGGGTACAAAAGTACCCCTACCATTTCACAAAGAAAGTGTAAAAGAATGTTAAAAAAGACAAACACACTTTTGAAAAAGTTCTTTATTAAAAAAAAAAAAAAAAAAAAAAAGATTCCAGCGGTGGGTAATCCACTCTTGCTATCCAGCGACGGATGATCATCTCCCCGGGGTCCAGCGATGGCAGATCTGATCCAGCGATGGGTGATCTCTCCGTCCAGTGCAGTGTAGTCCATCCATCCTTCCTCTGTCTCCACTGGCAGAGACACTGTGGGATCCCAGCAGCCTGACATTTCTTATATGAGGGGGCGGGGTCAAGTGACGGGTGACACAAGTGGGGAAGCCTGCCTTCCCCAATAATGTGTGGGTGACCCCGCCCCCCTCTGATGTAAAGCAGGTTTCTGTTACATCAGAGGGGGGGTCACCCACAAGTCATTGGGGGAGTTAGGCTTCCCCACTTGCATCAGAGGGGGATGGGGTCAGGTGATGGGTGTTTTATTTTTTTTTATTTTTTTTTAATAAAAGACTTTTTCAAAAGTGTTTTGTCTTTTTTAACATTCTTTTACAGTTTCTTTGTGAAATGGTAGGGGTACTTTTGTAACCCCTTACCATTTCAAACGGGGGGGTGGGATCTGGGGGTCCCCTTGTTAAAGGGGGCTTCCAGATTCTGATAAGCCCCCCGCCCGCAGACCCCCACAACCACCGGCCAGTGTTGTGGGGATGAGGCCCTCATCAACATAGGGATAAGGTGCTTTGAGGGGTCTGTGACCCCCAAAGCATCCTCCCAATGTTGAGGGCATGTGGCCTGCTACGGTTCAGGAGAGGGGGGCCGCCCTCTCGCCCCCCCCCTCTTTTCCTGCGGCCTGCCAGGTTGCGTGCTCGGATAAAGAGTCTGGTATGGATTTTTAGGGGGGACCCCACGTCATTTTTTTTTATTTGACACGGGGTTCCCCTTAATATCCATACCAGACCTGAAGGGCCTGGTAATTGAATTTGGGGGAACACCACGCCTTTTTTTTATATCAATGACTTTCAATGACTGTTCTCTGTATTACGGGAGCCGACAATTCATTATAGCTGCGAGTGATTTTAAATTACTTTTTTTCCTGCAGGGACAGTTCTAAGCACGGGAAACATGCGCCCCTTTACAGGCATACTATAGACACCCCCCAGTTACGAAATTTAAAGGAATATTACACTTTTATTGTTTCACTTTAAGCATCATTAAAATCACTGCTCCCGAAAAAACGGCTGTTTTTAAAACTTTTTTTTTTGCATTGATACATGTCCCCTGGGGCAGGACCCAGGTCCCAAACACTTTTTAGGACAGTAACTTGCATATTAGCCTTTAAAATTAGCACTTGAGATTTTGAACGTTTGAGTCCCATAGACTTTAATAGGGTTCTAGAGTTCACACGAAGTTTAGGTCTGTTCGCACGTTCTGGTGCAAATCGAACCGGGGGGTGTTCAGCTCATCCTTACTTCTCACCCACCCCCCTCCACCTCTTACATTGTACCTATCATATGACCCTGCCCCTCCCCTCCCCCCTCTCACAGTGCCTCCCTCTTGTCACAATGTCCCCCACCTGTCACACTGCCCCCAACTCTCACAGTGCCTCCGTCCTGTCACAGTGCCCCTCACCTCTCACAGTGTCCCCACTTCTCACTTTGCCCCCACACCTCTCACAGGGCTCCCTCTAACCTCTCACACATCTCACAGTCCCCTTCACCTCTAATAGTGCCCTCTCCTGTCACAGTGCCCCCTCACCTCTCACAGTGCCCCCCTCACTTCTGTCACAGTGCCCCCACCTCTCACAGTGCCTCCAACCTGTCACACTGCCCCCCTCCTGTCACACTGCCCCCCACCTCTCACCCTGCACCCTACCTGACTAGACCTTTGTCCTTTGCCGATCCCTATCCAAAATTTAGTATAGAATAAGAAGGCTCTGTTAGCCTTATACTGGTGTTGGTGCACTTGCTTGGGAACAGCCCTTAAATATCTTATATAATGTGGGGCCAAACAAAGGAGGAAGTGAAAAGAAATTTCCAAACAGAAACAGAGACAGTAAACAAATGCTATTCAGGAAGAATGGGGATGGGTTTGCACCTCTAGTATGATTTTTATTATTGCCCATGTCCCCATTAGGGAGATTTCTCCTCATTTCCTATTCAGGGATAACAGACTGGACAGGAAGTGAGATACAGTCTTGTCAATTGGGACAAATACATGATTTAAAGCCTGATATAAGTTCTAACCCACCCCATCCTTTTGCTAACGTTGGGCTTCAACCTCCTTCAGCACTTGTAGCCTTTCAAGCACGTAGTCCTGACTCCTGAATGTCTTACTATATTAGGTTTCAGCTTGGGCCTTCAAAGCAAATTCTTTGAAAATGCTAAAGAGGTCATTAAGCTATCCACATGTTTTACAATTGTATTGTACATTTTTCTATAGCACCTGAGATTGCACAAGGAGTTATAATGAAACAAACATAAAAAAAAAAAAAAAAACTTGAGTGTGGAAAGGCGGCAAACATATTTTGGCCATTCATGTGCCTACTATCTCCAGTTATGAAGTTTGTTTTTATTCCCCCTTGTAGTGTAGTGTTTAGTAACACTCTATTATGACAATGAATAAATTAGATTTTCTATATGTGGAAGTCCGTAAGAGATTTGTTATGACATTGAAGAAGAGAAACTGGTTTCAAGTCACGGACAAGGCAGAGGAATATTGAAGCCAGATGGTCAGGGAACCAAGCTCGGACACATTAGCCAGAGGCAGGGAGAGAGCCGGTGTCATGATGAGTAATAAAGCAGATGTTTAGCTTCTGCAATGAAAGGTAAAATACACTAAAGACAAAAGTCTTTGAGTTTTTAAAAGGCAGGAGAATTTTCAAATTGCCTAAGAGGAAGAATTTCAAGAGTCCAAATTATGAAATGAAGAGGAAGTGGCATTTTTAATATTGATACAGTAAGGCTTTGTTACAGGCCTGGCAGCTGTTGGGACTAGATATACATAAGGTGTATATAAATGTAAATGATACATATAAAAAATCTGTTCATAATGTCAGGATTGACATGATTGTGTCCCGTGCAATTTCCTGTGTTAGCTCAAAGAGGATAATTATCTCTCACAGTACTTGACTTAAGCCAGCGATACATGGATCAAAATTTGTCTGGTTCAGCAGGGACCGGCCAAGTTTAAATTCATGTATGGGCACCCTGGTTGTAAACAAAACTCAATCTGTCAGGGTTTTACCAAACGATTATTGTGTTCTACTGGCAGGAAAGGTTCCCCACTGGCAGAACACAAAAGAGCTGTGGTAGGGCTTCCTCCATCAACACTGACCATGGTAATGGGGGAATCAAGCAATATTCTTCCTTCCACCCATGGTGGAAGGAAAGAACATTGCATATTCTACAGCCTGCCTAAGACTGGCCATACACAGTTAACTTTTTTGTTCAGCCTGTGGACCTCCATCCATGCAAATGGACAAATCTCCCACTGTGCTTATTGTAGTCTGACAGCTGCTGCAGGTGGCTGTAAGAATTTCTGAACAATCATCTGATCAACAGCATCTGATAGGATGCTGTAAATGTTTGGGTAAAAATTCTACATCTGGCTACTTTTCAGTCAAAAGATGTCAGGTGGGAGGGGGCCAGCAGGACCACCCATAAAGCAAATTTCAGATGGTTCATCAGGAACCAAAGAATTCTGAGTGTGTATGTCCAGCTTTACTCAGCTACTGATACTCTTTGTACATCTGTCAGGGCTGGCTTATCCCTTCCTTCTCAGGTCTGGCTGCTCAGCTGTTGGCTAATTGGCAGCTCTCCACGGTTACCCAGCTGTCCCTGATCCTGCTTCTCTGACCTGCCTACTTAAAGCTGTCCAGCTCACTTCATCTCTGCCTTCGCCTTGGTCACATCACAAGAAACCATCTCCTGCGGTTCTGTTTAAAGACTGGTTTGCTGACATCCCTTCTGGCTACTTATCCTGCTTGCTGTTGCTCCACTTGGATCTCTGACTTCTGGACTGGTTGATTACCCGATCTGGTTATTGAACTCTGGACTGGCTGACTACTCTATCCGGTTACTGGACTCTGGCTATGCTTTGACTACGCTTACTCTATTTAGCTTTTTATTTAATAAACAAGTGTGATTTAATTGTACTTCTGTCTCGGTCTGATTCATAGTTTCTGACAACATCTAAATATATTCATTTTTAAAAACATTTTATGCCAAGTGATTGATAAGAAAACTTTAATATACGTATTAAAACAGAAAGCCCAACATACTTTGAAATTCTCAATGATGTACCCTGTAATATGTGTTGATTTGTAAAACTTAAGCCGCGTACACACGGGCGGACTGTCTGTCCAACTTAGTCCGCCGAAACACATTTCAGCGGACAGTCCGCTCGTGTGTGGGCTTCAGCAGACTTTTTCAGCGTGCAGTCTGGCGGACTAAGTATTTCGGAATTTCCGTAATATTGTCCGTCCAACTTTGGTTTCAGCGGACAGTCCGCTCGTGAGTAGGCTAGTTGGACGGACTAAGTATGGCGCATGCTCAGAAAGAATTTACACGGCGGAAGGTTGCATTGCTGTGTATTGGACGTCCTATTTCTAGTCCCGTCGTACGTGCTGTACACGTCATCGCGCAAGCTTTCAACGGACTGTTTGTTCATCGTGTGTGGTCAAGTCCGTTCATTCGAAAGTAGGACGGACTGTCCATCGGATTGTCTGACGGACTTAGTTGGCCAGACAGTCCGCCCGTGTGTACGCAGCTTTAGGAAACTATATAATACAGCAGTTTATAGACTTGTAGGCTGTCCAAAATATGAAAGTACAAATATTTTTTTTATGGTCAGAACTTAAAAAAGTATATATTTCTTTTTCTTAGGTAGGTAAATATGAAAGATTCTATATTTAAGCAAGTCACTGAGTTTAAGGCCCAACTCTGGAAACCTTTTTTTTCTTATGCATAGAAATATAGTAGGTGGAGAAGGAGCTTAAAGTATTCAGACATATGAAAATGCATAGAAGGCATCTGGCAGGATTATGCTGGAGAGGCCCGGGACTTGGCTACATATATGAAAAAATATGTGGGGCTATCATATACTGTCATGTGTCCTCTGGTTGGTCTACAAAATCGGTATCTGGGAAACCATAAAATGATGATGTTGGCTATCTACCTGTTCTTGGTGCTATCCAATGTAGGACTCTTCTCTTGTGATGCAGTACCTGGTATTTATATACATATCTACACCAACAGGGCTTCCAAAATCTCACAAGAACTTGGTGTCCAACACTGGGCAGATGAGCAATGCTGCAAATGGCCACTGCCCCTAGCTATACCTGACCTTTACAGCAAGGAGCACATGGAAGGACGACACGTGTCAAACAAAACCAAAGAAAATTCCCAGCTCTACTTACCGACTAGTCTGCAACCAACCAAATTAACCTGTCTAAGAGTATGCATTAAAAGCAGGGGTTTAGTTTGCACTCATTTGCAAAAACATGCTCAAGCTGCAGAGTTTCTTCATGGAAGTCCTAAATCTAAATTTTTGAGAGCCTCCACAGTGGAAGCACATACATTATAATGGATAGGTAGGGGGCAGGTAAGCCTGGAGGGAGCTCATCCCTCCTTAAAGGCACAGGGGTACACTGGACACCCAGCCTATATTACAATGGTGTCCAGTGTGACCCCTCACCAGTATTCCAACAGTACAAACAAATGGCCACTGCCCCTACCTATAACTGTCCTTTACAGCAAGGAGCACATGGAGGGGCAATGCAAGATGAGTAATCCTGGCTGGCTCAGGACACACCCCAGCCTGTGACTGATCAAGGAAGAATCACAGCACACTAATGTGAGCATAGCCATGCCATGCAATAGGGTCTTGATTGGCCCAGAGTGCTAATAATCAGCCCCAGTGTGAGTCCTGCTGTACAGAGCATTACAGGAGACTAATATGAATATACAGTAGTTTTAGGTACTTTCGCTAGTTCTGTAAACATACATTTATTATGCTTTATGAAAACATAACTGGATCAAATTGTGTTTTTTTATATCTGCCTGGAGTGTAGCTTTAAAGCAAGTGGCACAAATCTGTGCACAGCGGCTGCTCTCCACCTTTGTGTAAGAAGGACTGTTTCTGATAGCTCAGCTCTACATGGACAGATAAATTGAAAGTGTGGGACAGAATTAAAATGCTCACTGCCAATTTTCTAAACCAATATTTACATTCAGTAGATGTCGAGGTTACAACCTGCATATCCCCAGTCATGCTAGAGAGCCACCTGATCTGCTGACTCAGAGGAGTGCTTGCCTGGTTATTTAAACACATAAAAAAATTCAATAAAAAAATCTTCTTTATTCAGCAGCTCTATGCATTTCATTTTAGCCGTTCAGGGATCATGCTTGTAAAAAGCGTTGCCTCTTATAGGTCATTTAAAATGCTTTCACTGTGTTCACATGCCTAAGCCATTTTATGGGAAAAAAACCCTACTTTATTTAAGAGCTTTACTAATGTAAAATATGAAAGCGACAATAATTCAATGTAATGGTGTTATTTTTGTAACTTTTGTCACATTAATGTTTTTCATGGTTAATGCATATTAATGAAAAGTTGTTGATGGAGTGTTTCAAAGGCATTGAAGAAATTAAAGTGTACCTGTAGTCCTGCCATTCACTGCAAAATGACATAACAGTGTTAAGAGGGGTGGACTTCAGTATAGCCAACATAGGCCATGGTCTGGGGTAGCAAGTCTACCAGGGGCAGCACACATTCACCAATGTCATATTTATGATTGGCAGTATGTCCTGCTTCCCATTGTCAGGTCCCTCTTGTTACTATCTTGTACAGTTTGTTGGTGGAATAGTGTTTTAGTGACCCACTCTGGATCTGTATCCCTATAACTTACTCACTTTGGATATGTACTCGTAAAAAAAAAATATATATATACACTTTGTGCTAATGGTCCTTATGAACCTCAATTCATTTTGTCTATATACAATATTCTACATGACGCTCTCCCCCTGAGTCCACACCCATATGGTCCCATATTTTACAGCAATCTATCTCTTTAGAGGATTGGGGAAAATATGGGAATCCACATCTAGAACCTCACATTGTGCTGTGCAGAAAGAAACAGCATTTAAGAATCTTATTTTCTGGTATAGGACTCCTGACATGTTGCACGCTCAAAACCTAGAAGCCTCAAGTCTATGCTGGAGATGCCAGGTGTCCACAGGCACCCACTTTCATATATTCTGGGCATGCCCCATTATTGGTTTGTTTTGGGGCCAGATTCAGGATTTTCTGCAAAACCTACTGAACACCCCCATACCTCTCAATCCCATACATTATCTATTGGGTCGTCCTCTACCAGATATCCCTAAAGCCTCAGGGAGACTTACTGTATGTCCTTTATTTTATTGGCTGCAAAGTGGGTCATACCTATATGCTGGTTGTCCTCATCTCATCCTACCTTCCCAGAAGATGGAACATTTGACTGCATTTATTGATGGTTCATTACCTAGGTTCTTTAAGATCTGGAAGGCATGGGATGAATCTGAGTTCTCCAATCCAATTGGGGCTTTAATTAAGAGTCCAGTACACCACTCACACTCTGGTTCGGTAATGTTTGTTACAATCCCCCCTTTCCCCTTCAGGAGCTATTTTTTCTTTCACCAATGTTTTTCCTTTTTTTAAAGTTTTTTGATGTTTTAAATCAGTTGTACAGTATAGTATGATGTAGTACATATGTGTAACTGAAACAAAGATAGAAAGTTGATTTGTTAGACTACATCATGCATTTAAGAGTTCACATTCCTATGTGCATGTGATACTCCCTATATGGTGAAATGCCCTACTTACCTCATACTTTATTGTCTGTTTTATAAAGATTGTATCAATAAACATTTAAAATAAAATAAATAAACTCACCCACCCTAGATCTGTGCACCTAAAACTGATCCACTTCAAATATGTACACCTATAAATCCCAATCTCTATCTGTCCACCTAAAAATCAGCCCATTCTGGAGATGTTTACCTAGACTTAACCCATTCTGAATGTGTACACCTAGAACTGACTCACTCTGTACTTCTATGTACACATATAAGTGGCCTACTCTGGATCTGAACACTTAGAAAAGAACTGGTATCAAAATAGGGTAACAGGTTGCCTACTTCTCTGTTTGCCAACCTTTGATACTAATGTTGAGCATTTTTCAACCACCAGTTTCGGTATGTCTTATGTGGTTATGATGTTTGAGTTTGTTAGTTTATTACTAAGCTAGCCATCCCACTGGGGCAGTAAGAGTGGCAAAAAGCAGTTGTCTTAGGGTTGCAGGAAATTTAAATTCAGCCTTAAGTGTTGAATAAGGCACCCTGAAGTGCATACAAATAACCTCCCATCAGAAGCCTCTAAGCCTGGGGAACTCTAAAATGCAAGTAATTTGGTTTATAAATATGATCGTTAGTGATCCTGCTAGACAGGAAGACAGTAGGGATAAAAACGTTGTCATTCTAGCTAAAGTCACTATTTGTTTGTCAGAGTACCATATTTACTCATAAAGGGTTTAAGGGCTTTCAGAGCACTCTACAGGATAACAGAGCATCTGTATTAGCATTTTTGGCCAGATTTCTTTAGGGGCTTAGCACTTAGAAGGTGGGTACAAAATAGAAATTTACTGTATGTATTTTTTTTCTTTGCAGGCAAAGGCTGCCCTCCAAAAACGTGTACTACTATCGCTGCCCAGATCATCGCAAAAACTATGTCATGTCTTTTGCGTTTTGTTTTGACCGGGATGATGATGTGTACCAGTTTGCCTACTGTTACCCTTACACCTACACCCGCTTGCAGCACTACTTAGAGAACCTCGATAAGCAAAGGCTTGACTATGTTCATTGGGATCTGCTCGGCCTTAGCGTGGTGAGTAATCATCGTTATTTATACTCCCTTAAAAGGTCCTGCTAGAGAATGTACATGATTATCAATAACTATTAACTGGATTGGTAAACTAGTACAGGAGTTTGTTGGAAAACTGCTGAATATTGAGTTATGTTTCTTCAAAGGATCTAATCTGTTATGCTTGAAAGTGTTAAAAATAACAGTAATATTACCGTGATAAAAATAATCTACTGTTCCAGGCCACATGCCGTTTTGGGGCAGCAACTTAAAGTCCCCCCCCCCCTTCCTGAGATACAGTCTTTAAAGCTGTAATGTATGCGTATAATACCTTTTCTTGTTCCAAACTCCCCATGGATGAACTCATTGGATAAACACGTAAGTAGATTTTCATTTTTTTAGCTTTTAAAACTCTTTTGGCCATACTTCTCCTATGGATCAAGGGACTGCACTTCTGTGGCCCAGATTCAGCCGACAGTGCAGTCTTTGATCACCATTTAGGTGAGTATGTCTCTTATTATTATTTTTTCACACTCCTCTTTTAATTAAAGAGGTTTATCTAATAATATACTGCAAAAATTACCATTATACACATACAGTAGCACAGACCTAGCTAACTGCCACTGTGCATGTGAGATAATAACAATTATATAACAATAACAATATATAACAATAACAATAAGAAAATTCTGTCACCAGACTTCAGATGCACACATAAGCTGCAGCAGTTAAACCATTAGAATACAAGAGCACTTACCTAATAGTCTCTGCTTCTGGTCTGGTTTAAATACAGCAGCTCCTGCATGAAAGGTCATGCAGTTCAATTCTATTTCTACTTCCTGGAAACTCCCCTTTATAAGATATCACTGTCTTCCAATCAGGGCTTCTGACCCAGCTAGCAAGGGCAGGAATTACCTGTCTGTAACTATCTACCAAGCAATAGATACTTAAATACAGACACCAGAGGGAAGCAGCTCCCACACTACAATACTGTGAATTGTAGTGGGACGGGCTACATATTAGACCCAACAGTACTTTTTAGGACTCCATTTATATGTGTTCATTTGGTATTTAACTGCTGGCCCAACCTTTTGGAATTTTTTTATAATTTATTTTCACTTTTTTATATTTTGTTTTTACTTTCAGCAAGGTTAAAAAAAAATAAAAAAAATCCCACATCCTTAGTCCCCCATTGCTATATTTGATAGTAAAGTTAGACAATCTTTTATAATCATAATGTATGGCAGGCCTAAAGGCAGAGGCAAAAGTTTTGCATGCAGAGCTAGTAGGGGGTGAGTAGGTTCTGTAGAACAAAGCAGTGATCAGTCTGCACATTTGAGATGCACTACATGTCGACCCTTTCTCTCAGGCAGTGGGAATACTTTACAGCCAGAGCACACAGGGGTGATAGTTGAGTGGGGCACATCTTCCTTCTCCCAGATGCAGGACAGTCAGGTTTCACAACAGCTGCTGCACATCCATCAATTGCCCTGCAAACTTGCAAAGAGAAGTTGACTGAGTTATTTCTTCACACCACCAGTAACTTGTTGTAGGAGGATGCTCAAGAATTCATGTTATCAGATATTGAGGAGGAGAGGACCAAGAGCATAAAGGAACAGTAAACCAGTCAAGGAGCAGCAACTGGCTGTGATGTTCCTTCAGTTGCAGCTTACTGCCAAGTGGGTTTGAACAATGAGGAGGCTGACCATGGTTAGGTGGCAAACCATAACTGGGTGCCAAAGATTGTGGAGGAAACAGCTATTTTCTTCCACCAGATGGCACTGCCCCAGGAGCACAGGCTACTTGTATCCCCAGAGCTGCTCCACATAACTTAGCAGTCTGGGCTTTACTTCACAAATTTGCTATCAATGGCATCATATTGGTTTGAAGTCTTTGTCTGCAGCATATCAGTCATGGTAAAACAACCAGTCATTTGAATACCACGTGCATGAGGAGACATGAATCTGCAGAACAAAGCTTGGTGGAAGCAACACCTAACTGATACTGGTTAGCAGGAAAAGGTCTGCACGATTCCTTGTTCCTCACTTTCTACCTCTCCCACACTCTTGCTGCTGCCATTATTACCAGCCTCTCGCACCTCTGCTGACTTGGCGCCATTACTAGCTCCTGCCACCACCACTATTACCAGTTCCTGCCGCATCTCCCTGCCTGCCACTATTACTAGCTACTGCCACATCTTGGACTGCCACGTCAGATGGCATGACACCTCTTTCTCAGCTCCTGACACTTCTCCTGGCCTGCTGCTTCTACCATTATCAGCTCCTGCTACCTCTTCAGGCCTGCCTCTTTATCCATTCCTGCCACTTCTTTTGGCTTGCTACTGCCACCATTACCATACCCTGACGCTGCTACTGACTTACCATGATTACCAGCTCCTGCTATCTCTGCTGGACTGCCACTATTACCAGCTCCTGTGGCCTCTCTTGCAATATTTCTGTGCTCCAGCACTGTAAAAGTTTGATAAACAATGTTTCCTTAACTGGACCTGAATTGCGAAATGTTTCAAATGTTGGCTGCAGCGTAATCCATGCACAGTTTTTCCAAGCTGTGGCTAATTGCAGTGCTCCAATACTCCAACATTTGTGCTAGTGTCCATCTGAAATAATACCTTCTAATTCATATTTAATGTTAAAAATTGCCTGGTCCCTTTCTCTTACCTTGAATCCTGATTAAGCTGTTTACATACTTTGCAGCTAAAGTACAGTATTTGTGGCTACTGTTTCTGAAATAAAACAGTAATTTTTATTTGGGATACACACTGCTTTGTCTCTCTCTCTCACTCTTAAATTCTGGTCTAATCAAGCTGCTTATACTGTATTTTTGTCCATCAAACGTGCAATGTGTGTTGCTATTGTCTCTTAAATAATACATTCTAATTTATACTTCAGGATAAAAACTGCTTTGTCTCTGGAATGTGTGGATGTTGTTTTGAAGTGTTTTTGTGCACTCTATTTTGACATTACATTACACTTTTAAGGCAATACAATGTGGTACAATGAAAAAAGAAGTTCATAAGCTCTATTATGAAACTGTTTTCACACTGTCATATGATATGAAGTTGGGGGCTTTAGCTGTATATTTTGTAAAGTACACTTTGCTACAACTTTTAGATCTGTTGTGCTTGCAACTTCCACTGTTCAGCTTAGGCCTATTTCTGACTGATAAGTGATGGCCAAAAATGCCTAACAAAAGTCTTTTTTTCAACTGATAATAAATCAGATTGTGGTGCTGTTGCTGGAATAATGTAAAAGTAAAACAAATCTATACACAAAATATATGATGTCAGAAAACGTTGTTGCTGATGCTGTCTGTGAGAATCGTACTGTTCCATAACACCACATACAGCTTAAAGCGGGAGTCCGCCGTTTTTTTTTTAAAAAGCCAGCAGCTACAAATACTGCAGCTGCTGACTTTTAAAATAATGACACGCAATCTCGGCACCCGAAGCCGATCTCTTGATGCTGCCGCCGCCATCTTGGTTATGGGAATCAGGAAGTGGAGCCTTGCGGCTTCATTTCCCGGTTCCCTACTGCGCATGCGCAAGTCGCGCTGCGCAATAAGGATGGTCCCCGCTGTCTCTGGGATCCGTGTGTTTCCCAGCAGGCAGCGGGGGACCTTCGGAAAGGGGCGTAGATTCTGCGGAAAGGGGCGTACCTTCTGCAGAATCTACGCCAGAAGTGGGTGCAGATACCTGTACTGTACAGGTACCTGCACCCCCCCTGAAAGGTGCCAATTGTGGCGCCGGAGGGGGGGAAGGTTCCAATGAGTGGAAGCTCCACCTTAGGGTGGACCTCCACTTTAACCACTTGCATAGTTGCCAACATTGTAAAAAAAAAAAATCGGGACACTTTTTTGGCAGTAGGCGGAGTTGTATTATAATTAGGGGGTGGGGCATGCAGTTATAGGTGTGGCATTGGAAAAGGTGAAAATGAGACAAAATATGGGCGTGGTTTACGTAAATTAGTGGGTGTGGCTTACATGGGGGCGTGGCTCAAAGGGGTGTGGTTAGAGTCTGAGATGAATGTGGGGGGAGAGGGAAAGGAGGGGGGAGGGGGGAGAGGGAAAGGAGAGACAGTAGCCCCCCGATCCTACACCACAATAGCAGTATGTGTTTTCCAGAGTTTGACAATCAGCAGATAAAGATATTCCAAATACCTGGTGTTAGCGCTTCAATCATCCCGGCGCCATGATTGTTATGGTGTCAGGATGATTGAAGTGTATTATTTCTATTATTACATTGTAATATGAAATTAAATCATTCAACTCACATAATTCCATCAGGTGTCCCAAGCGGAGTCTGTCCTTACATCAGGTGCCCCATCAGAGGTACCTTCCTCATATTTGTGTCCATCAGCGGAGCCCCTCCTTACATCTGGTGCCCCTCTGACATCCAGACTGCCCCCCCACATCTCGAACAGACTAGCCCCCACATCTCGCACAGACTGGCCCCCATATCTCGAACAGACTGGCCTCCACATACTGCACAGACTGGCCCCCACATCCACAGACTGGCCCCCACATCCACAGACTGGCCCCCACATTCATAGACTGGCCCCCACATCCACAGACTGGCCCCCACATCCTCAGTGACAGCATGTAAAAGACTGGCCCCGACATACTCACTGCACGGCCCGGACTGGCCCCCAACAGGATATATGATCTCCTCCTGTCCTCCAAGCGGCAGCCGTCGTTGCCGCGCTAACTTTGAACTGTGGCACCACCCACTGCTCTTCACACACACACACACTGGCAGTGGGGGTGGGCAGCGCCACAGGTTCTCTATTGAAGACCAGCTTCTGGTCCTCTAGCGGCCGGCGGCAAAAAATGGGAAATTTGAATTTTCCGGGACAAACCGAATTTCCTGGGACATTTCCCAGGACAAAATTCATTTGGGACAAATGTCCTAATCCCGGGCATGTCCCGGGAAATTCGGGACAGTTGGCAACTATGCACTTGCTTACTGGGCACTTAAACCCCCCTCCTGCCCAGAACAATTTTCAGCTTTCAGCGCTGTCACTCTTTGAACGAAAATTGCGCGGTCATACAACTCCTAGATTGTAAACTCTAACAAGCTGTTAACTCTGCAGTACAGCTTGTTCTTTTGAAAAAAAAACACTTACTGACTGGATCACCAAGTGAAAAAATAATAAACGAATGTGCCATCACAATTACAAACTGTTAAGCTGCATATAATAAATGTTAGCTTTTGGATCTAATACTACTTGAAAGACATCACTCAAGCATATAATTGAAATGATTGTCTTCTCATGATTGTTCTTCCCATGTCTCCCTCAAAAATCCATAAAAAGAATGACTCTCTACTGCTATATATGACTTTTTTTAAACATTTTTTTGACCATCCCTTGTTTATTAATCATGCAAATGGGCAGAATTGGTTTTAAAAATATGCAATTTTCAGGCTTTATGATTGGTTGGCAGTTGCCCCACATATAAAACCCAGACAAGTTCACTCGCCCCTAGTATCAGGATTGAGTTTAAAGCGGTTACATACCCATTCTTATAACTTTTTATGGAATTATCAATTGCAGTGTTTAAAATAATTTGCCATCATTAATTTTATCTTTACCTGCTTGCCTTGGGAGTTTTCGCTATATTCGTTTGTGATGACGTCGCCTATGTATGCGTCGTACCTTTTATCTTTCCGACAAGCGGAGACCCTGCCGGAAAAATGCAGTGTCTATGTGAGGGCTGTGTCATTTCCTGTTGTCGACTTCAACCCCGACATCCCACAATGCTTCCTCCTAATTCTTCACGGATTCGCTATGCTTCATTTCCATAGAAACCGGAAACAAAGAAGAGGCTCCAGGTAGATGGGACTAGGGAAGGAAGTCAATGTCGCTGCCTCCATCAGCGAAATTGACACCTCGCGAGCCCCGTCACTTGGTATGAATTTAAGGGGGAACCCCTACGCTTTCTCCTTCATCGCCGCCGCTGTCCAGGGGTCTTCTTTCAACTTTGGGGGTCTTGTTCCACTCTTCGGGGGTCTTGTCCTTCTCTTCAGTTCTTCTTGCTGGGCCTCCACTTTCTTCTTCCAGCTCTTTTACTAGCGTTGGCCCAGTCTTGTCGCTGTTTTTTTTTTTATGTACACTTTTTTTCCCCAGGTGAATGGGTAGGGGTACATCGTACCCCATACTCATTCACATAGGGTAGGGGGCCAGAATTTGCAGGCACCCTTATTAAAGGGGGCTCCAGGATTCTGATAGGCCCCCACCCGCAGACCCTGACAACCAATGGCCAGGGTTGTCGGGAAGAGGCCCTTGTCCTCATAAACATGGGGACAAGGTGCTTTGGGGTGGGGGGGCCCCCCCTTCCCCATCCCCCCATGTTGAGGACATGCGGCCTGGTACGGCTCGAGGGGACCCTCGCTCGACTCCACCCCCTTTCCTGACCTGCTTGGCTGCGTGCTCAGGTAAGGGTCTTCTATGGACTTTGGGGGGACCCCCACGCCATTTTTTCGCCGTAGGGGTTCCCCCTTAAGTCCATACCAGGTGACGGGGCTAGCGAGGTGTCAATCTCGCTGATGGAGGCGGAGACATTTCGACTTCCTTCGCTAGTTCCATCCACCTGGAGCCACGTTCACATGTGTGGGCAAGTCTGTTCATTTCTGTTTCATTACTCTACTCGTCCGCCTCACAGAAGTAGCCGGAGTTCAAGACATAGATCTCCAATGGTTCGCGTCCTTCCTAGGAAATCGGTCACAGACAGTGAAACTAGGAAAATTCCTCTCCAAAACTCGGGCAGTCACCTGCGGAGTCCCTCAAGGTTCTCCGTTGTCACCCGTTCTCTTCAACATTTACATTTGCCCACTCCTTCAAATCATCAGATGCTCAGATCTCTGCTTCCACTCTTACGCTGACGACACGAAACTTTATTTCCGGATCAATGGAAAAAAAGATCACCAACAACAACTTGAAAACTGCCTCAAATCGATAGAGGACTGGATGACCATCAACTCCCTCCAGCTGAACGAATCAAAGACAGAGCTTCTTATCTTACACCAAATCATAAGCCCGCAACCAAAACCTCCTGGTCTCCACCAACCGTCTTTGGGCAGACTATCTCCCCAAAGACCAAAGCGAAGAGTCTCGGGGTTATTTTAGACGCACAAATGTCAATGGATGCGCAAATAGGATCTGTAGTCAGCCGATCTCACCATCTGCTGCGCATGCTTCGCAGACTCATCCCTTTTATCCCAAAGAATGACAAAGCAGTGGTAGTTGGAACAATCATTAATTCACGACTGGACTATGCAAACTCGCTTTACATAGGATTACCACAATATCAACTTGCGCGATTACAACTGATCCAAAACAAGGCGGCAAGGCTGATAACAGGAAAAAACCCTGGGAATCCATCTCTCCTTCACTGAGGAGCTTACATTGGCTAACCGTAAAAAAATCGGATCACGTTCAAGACCCTGTGCCTCACCCACAAATGCCTGCATAGAGAAGCTCCGCAATACCTAATGGAGAAAATAAATCATTACACACCAAACCGCAGTCTTCGATCAGCCAACAAAAACCTCCTCCTCGTGCCCAAAGCCCGGTATAAATCCAAGGGTGATCGGAGATTCGCTGTCCAAGGGCCTCGGCTATGGAATGCTCTACCAATCAACATCCGCCTGGAAGAAAATCACCTGGCTTTTAGGAAAAAACTCAAGACCTTCCTCTTTTAGCAGATGATCAAAGCTCGCAACAGCGCCTAGAGGCGATTCAGTTCGCATTGTGCGCTATACAAGTATTTCATTCATTCATTCATTCATTTCAGCGGACTCCCGCCATAGTCCGGCGGTGTGTGTGGGCAGGTCCGCTCGTTCGGAAAGTACGGCGGACCTCCGCTGCAAAGTCCAGCGGGTTGTCCGCCGGACTAAGTCCACCGGATAGTCTGATCGTGTGTACGCGGCATAAGGAGTCACATGACACTGGGGAGGGAAAATGGCTAATTGGGCCCAATTTGGACATTTTCACTTAGAGGTGTACTCACTTTTGTTGCCAGCGGTTTAGACGTTAATGGCTGTGTGTTCAGTTATTTTGAGGGGACAGCAAATTTACACTGTTATACAAGCTGTACACTCACTACTTTACATTGTAGCAAAGCGTGATTTCTTCAGTGTTGTCACATGAAAAGATATAAATATTTACAAAAATGTGAGGGGTGTACTCACTTTGTGAGATACTGTGGATGCGGCCATGGTTTCAGTGCGGCAGTCTGGAGCGTTTATGTTTACCGGTTAAGGTGCGATTCAGGTGTGAATTTGTACCTGAAATTGCACCTGCACTGGACCCAAAAATGCACAGAACACTTTTTGAAACTGCAGCCGTCCCTCACGTGTGAACCGGCTGCATTGAAAGCCATTCACAGTCACATGTTATGCATGTTATGCGAACTGGACGTGGTTAAAAAACTCATCCAATTCACATATATGTGAACCCAGCCTTAATGTCCCTTTCTGACCCTTTGGCCCTTTTCACACTTCACAATTTGAAATTGCAGGTTAAATCGCCGCAATTATGGCTGGGATTCCAAATTGCATGGCAATTTCTGCAAAACACACAGCACGATTTATTCCTGATGACACCCCAAATGCAGTACAATTTAGCCGCAATTGTCCTGTGACAGAATTGTACATCTTACGGATAAACAAGTGGAGAGGATTCTTTTGTTCTCCTACAAAACATCAATTTGCGCTAAGCACCAAGAGTCAGACTTTAAGGGGTTGACCTGGTGGTATCACACCCATGTTAATATTAATAAAATGTTTCCTCTATGTCCGTATCTCTGTTGGAGATGTGGAGAGGAGACTGGTTTCCTTCTTCACATTTTTTGGTCTTGCCGCTTATAGCAATCTTTTTGGACGGAAGTTCAATGGATAACCCAAAAATTTACGGACCGTGTGCTAACGAGGGACCCTGCACTTTTCCTTCTGCATCACCACCGTTTCTCTGGTAAGACCTATAGGCGTTTCATCTTGCTCTCTTGATCACAGCAGCAAAAAGTTGCATCCTGCTCTTTTGGAAACAGGCACAGGCTCCACCCATAGTGGTAGTTGAAAAGAGTGGCTGAAATTAATCAGATAGAGGACTTGGTGGCCACTGAGAGGGGCCTCTGAAATAAATTCCTCAAGAAGTGGTTCTACTGGCATGAATTTGTATACTCTGATGAGTACAATGCCTTGCTGAATTAATTTAGCCTAAATGAAGATTGTACTGATGAGTATCTGCCGGGTTGGTGGTTTGACTGGATCACAGCCCCCCACATCTTTTTTTTTTCTTCCCATGACGTTCTTATTTCCGAGTTACAAAAAAACAAAACAAAAAGTATACTCTCGCAGGGTACAGAGCCTCTTTAGTACTGGGCCTTACGGAATGTTCTATTCCTTATTCGTGTTTTTATTATAACCTCACTTGTTTCTCAGTGCTGTGATTTTTTTTAAATCAGTGATATAGTTTAACATGGGTGTCATTGGTCTCTGTATTTTCGGTGAGTTGTCTTAAAATACAGTATTAAAAAAAAATAAAAGAATTGCGCATCCTTAAAAATTTAGTAAAAATGTCACCCAAAAAAAGGAGTAGGAGCTTCTTTTGGGCAACCAACATGCATAGGGCATCCCATTCAAGTGAATGGGGTCCCATATGTGCTACACGCACGAGAATGCCTTAGTGAAATCTTTGTCCTACGCAACATGGAAATCAGGCACTATGCCTGCTTTATTTCAGTTTTGCTGCAGACAATAAATGTTTGATTCCGAGAAATGGGATGATACTGATAATGAGTGGTGCCGATAACACAGCACATCACTCGAATTTCTAAATTTCCTTACAATAGCACGGCTGAATCTTTGTGCGTTTTGCTGCTAGACTAAAAGTATTTAAAATGATAAAAGATAATTATATTGCACTTCTGTCTGCATGTGCGCTGCTGATTGTGTGGTGACAAGCTCTGTCAAAATGGTAACAGCTCAGACAAAGCAGCCAGAACACGTGTTATTGTATAAAGAAGAATGAGGGGAACTCAATATTCACCTACCTCCCCCTCTGACGCTGTCACAGATGCTGGCAATGAGTTGGGAAACTTGATATGTGCTGCTGTCATCAGTCAGAAGAGGACTGAATGGGGGTTCTGACCTGCCAGGACACAAATTCGATCAGCTATATTTAGGGCACAATCTGTATTTAAGGTTAAGGCCCAACTCAAAGCACATGAAAAAAATACCTTTGCAGCGGGTCTCCCCCCCACTGCAAGGGTTAAATGTAATTTTTTGAATAAGGGTCGCTCTAACAGGCACCCTCAGTCTATGTGATTGGTACCATGCATCCTCTAAGTTGCTCCCAGCACACTTATGCTCTGTATACTCAAGCGGAAAATCTTGGCTTGCATACAAACGGTCACACAAAAGTTCGCTGAACTTTTGACCGTCAAGAACGTGGTGACGTACAACACTAAGACGACCCGAGAAAATGAAGTTCAATGTTTCCAAGCATGAGTCGAATTGTTTCCGAGCATGCATAGGAATTTTGCACTTCGGAATCGGTACAGACGATCGGATTTTCTAATCTGAACTTTTTCTGACCAAAAAATTTAGAACATGCTCTCAATCTTTTGCTGGCAGGAATTCGGCCAGCAAAAATCCGATGGAGCATACACATGGTCGCATTTTCCGTCCAAAAGCTCTCATCGGTCTTTTTCTGCCCGAATTTCCGATCGTGCATGGCTTTACAGTACCTCCTTCGCATACAATACAGGACTAATAGCCTCCATTATGCCTGGTGTTTGCAAGGGATTGCCCACAGTCCTGAGCAGAGGAGAGAAGAGACTGATTAAAGTGTTACTATACCCACAACTGTAAAATCAGTATGTATATGCAGTAAAGCATGCTTGTCATACTCACTGTGGAACCTAAGAGGTTAATCCTGCGAATTGTGTAAAAAGGCTGTTTATTCTTGTCTTCTCTGGTCCCCCCCTTCTTCCACAGTCCTCAATCCATCTCCTAAAATTTCAGGGCCTTGGACACACTCTGCACATGCTCAGTTTGGTGTGTATTGCTAGAGAGGTTTTTTTTTTTTTTTTTTGGGGGAGGGTGCATGTGACTGGGACAGGGCTAATCAGCACTATCCAAACAGAGGGCCAGAGGTCCTGCAGACTCATAGAATAGTCAGAGGAGAATGAAAATGTCCCCTACAAGTTTTAACCAGTGCTTGGCTGGACATTGATAGAAAACACAAGACTGCAAGGTCATCCTGCTCAAGAAAGCACATATGTAGGTCAGTCTTAAGTTTGCTATTGAACAGCTGAATGATTCAGAGGAGAACTGGGTGAAAGTGTCGTGGTCAGGTGAAACCAAAATCAAGCTCTTTGGCAATTCAACTTGCTGTGTTTGGTGGAGGAGGAATGCTGCCTATGCCCCTAAGTACACCATTCCCACCATCAAACATGAAGGTGAAAACATTGTGCTTTGGATGTGTTTTTCTGGGGACAGAAAGGGACAATGGACAGGGCCATGTACAGTCAAATCTTGGGTGAGAACCTCCTTCCCTTAGCCAGGGCATTGAAAATGGGTCATGGATGGGTATTCCAGCATGACAATGACCCAAAACACATGGCCAAGGCAACAAGAGAGTGACTCAAGAAGAAGAACATTAAGGTCCTGGAGTGACCTAGCTAGTCTCCAGACCTTAATCTCATAGAAAATATGTGGAGGGAGCTGCCTCGAAACCTTAATCACTTGGAGAAGATCTGCAAGAAGAAAGGGGAAAAAATCCCTCCTGTGCAAACCTGGTGGCCAACTACAGGTGGAGCGCGGGGAGCGTGCAAAGGGGAGGACATCTATTGAAGGTCTCCTGGCAATGCAGGTCCGCACTGTAGCCATCATTCGGCTATAGCATAGACGGGAACAAGTTAAAATGCTGATCAATTTATAACTTTTTTGAAATGCGTTTTTTTGGAAATTGTTGTTGTTATTCTGTCTCTGTTAAAATAAACCTACCATTAAAATTATAGACTGATCATTTCTTTGTCAGTGGGCAAAGGTACAAAATCAGCAGAGGATGAAATACCTTTTTCCCTCACTGTATTCTGCTGATGAGAAAAGGTATTTAGCAGTTTATGTTTACTAAAATAATTGCATTTCTATGTTTTGTGTATTGTGGGAGACCAGATATAGTGAATGCAGGGTCCTGGGTTTGGTAATTCTTTAAAGTAGGCAATACAGCCTCTTCCACTACCCCCTAAAGTTAATGAGCATTTAACCCTTGCATCAATAAAAAAAGCAACAGGGGTTCTAATTTTTCCTGTTTTATCCAAAACTAGTTTCAAAAAGTTTTGGCTTTACAGACTCTAAAGAAAACACATGCTGAGAGAAATATGGAGGCTGCCATTGTTTACCTCCTAAAAATCATGTAGCCCAATCTCCAGCTCTGACAGGAAGATGATCTTTGTGTCTGATCAGAGACAATATACAGGCACGGCTGCAGGAGAGGCTGCTTTTACAAAACATGGAGCTGCCAGTATTAAGCCCCCCCCCCCCATCCACAGGGGAAAATAGAGGCTGTGGGCTGCTAGAGACTCTGGATAGAAGTGTGAAGGATTGTGGGAGGTATAGTTTCTATAGACTGAACTGGCTTAAGAGTCTAGAGAGGAAAAGACTTCAGCTCCCAGCGGCACTGTGGTGGAGAGGAGGGGGAGTGTTATCATTTTTCCAACCTAAGGAGAGGAAGACTGGGAGAGAAACTGAGGCTGTGAGTGGACCACTGCACTTGAGTAAAATAGAGACACAATGGCAGGCATTCTAGAACATAAGAGGACATCATGGATGCTGTTTGAGCCTGCTGCCTAATTAAGGAGCCTAACACTGAGGATACTGACTAAGGTACGCTTTGCCAATAAACAGAAGGAGATCCCCTGCTTATACAAAGTGGTGAGAGGCTGCTGGTCAACCCTGAACTAAACCTTGATTAGAAAAAAGAGGAAGAGAGCTGTCTGCAAGAAACTCAGGGCAGTGAATGCATCAGTTCTTAAAGGGACATTACCTTGAGCTCTCCAGCATAACAGTTGGGCCCCAATGAGCTGGCCAGCAGAAGAAATAAAATATCCTTACTACTTACTGCTGATCTGTTATTGTGGTGTATATATGTATATATATATATATATATATATATATATATATATATATATATATATATATATATATATATATATATGTATGTGTGTGTGTGCGTGTGTGTCTGTATATCTCATGCTTAGGAATGCCCAGAGCAGGGTTCAGAAGGGGGATTGTGATTTATAATAAATGTTGTTTTGGCAGCACATTAGTCCTTTTTTTTAAGTGTTGCAGTTTATTTCTCTTACTCTAACCATTGCAGTATATATTGCCTACTGTTTAGTCATTACAGTGTATTTCTTCTTTGTTTACCCCGTTGCAATATACTTCTTGCTATTACTTAACCAGTTGCTGTGTCATTACTGGTGTCTATGCAGCTTGATCTTTTGGGGTGTATATACAGCTATCTGCAACATATATTCCACATCCAATCAGGTGTGTGAGTGTGTGTGCTGTTTTTTGCAGAGTTGTAGACACGAGAAAAGGAGGCTTAAAACAGTGACTCCCTTGGGGGTAAACGCTACAATAAAAACTGATAGATTGGAGACTGGTTCATGAGGGGAAACACAATTTTGTTTTGGGCCAAATCACTGAGGAGCTAATGCACATACACAGGAGACTGGCTCCCCTCAGCAACAATAGATCCCTATTAGCAACAATTGATTCCCCTCACCCAGCAACAATAGATCCCCCAGCACCCCTTGCTATTATATACAAAATGCCCTGGTGATGCCAGAACTGCTTTCCCCCGCTTTCCCACTGAAAAAAAGCCCTGGGAAACACCAATGTGTGCACTGTGGTGTGGTCTCACTGGGGAAAGACCAATGTGTGTGCTCTCACTGTTAGAGCATTCTCTGTTCTGTTAAATTCAGCACTGGGGGCAGAAAATGACAATACAGTTTTACTACTATATAGGGTAAGCAGGATAAGATAGGACAGAATACAATCTGAACTATTCACATTTATCTGGCAGAACAAGTAACCTTGAATGTGACGATTTTTGGTATATAGGGCCCAATCTAGAGGTGGCCTCGGCTCCCATGATCTATGGAAATACTTCCTAGCTTCATGCCTTATACAACTGGTACAATGGCACACACCTCTTCCTCCTCTATTCCATGGATGCAGTTTGAAAGGATCTCAGTTGTCCTTTTCTACCTTCCAGGTCTCCTTTGGTCAGGCTCCATTTCCCCCTAAGGATGTTGCACCACTTAATGGTATAGTGGGCCGGTCCCTTTGCCTCTGGTCTCTTTATATGGTGAAATTTAAGATTCTCTCTAGTCCTCCATGCTTAGCCTCTTTCTTGAGCAACCCTCGGTTCTCTCCGGCCTTCAACACAGATCAAGAGTTTTCTAGTTGGCTCTCACTGCGCCTAGTGACTCTGGATTCTCTGTTGCAAGGTTCTTTTTAGTCATTAGAGCATCTGCAACAGAATTATGCCCTCCACAGATCTGAATTCTATAAATACCTACAAATTCAATTTTTTTTTAGTATGTTAACTCAGCCTGTGGATTTGGCTAAAACACTATTTGAGAACCTTCGTGGATAGACCTATAGAGATAAGGGGACTATCTCAACCTTGTATCAATACCTTAATGATCACAATAGTACTGCCAAATCAACAGCTACGTTGGGAAGGGTGGCAGAAACTAACGAGAAGATCTCGGCAGAGGATTGGTATGATATGGTCTCTAATATGCATAAATGCACACTCTCCACTCACTGGTATTATTAAGAGGACAGGGGTATTCTTCATACGTTCTGGAGCTGCTCTGTGTTGAAAACCATATGGCAATGAACCTCTTCGATGGTACTCCAAATAACAGGGGTACCTGTGACCTTGACTTATTTTCAGAGCTTCCAGAGGTTTCTCCCCCTCATCAAAAATTGGCACATACTTTTTTAGTGAAACATATAGAAAGAAAAGACCTTGTGCATTACCAAAGATAAAATGTATTAAAAAATGTAACAACAAGAGTAATACTCACAAACAAACTTTATAAAAAGGCTTATCAGTGCTCCAGCAAGTGGAACCGTGTCTCTAGACACCTGCAACCTGGAGAGGGTGTTAGGAGGAACCAGATGGCATCCCAAACTGCTTATGAGGGAGGACCGTCTTACGAGTCCAACGTAAGTTCGACTCGAACATTGAGTGTTCATGTGTTCTAAAACTGACTGAACATATGAGGTGTTCTTGGGTAATTAGAGCATCGTGGAATGCCCCATAATACACTGTGAGATCGCTTTATGATGAATGGCCAAAGCATGCACCTGACCTGCATGTTTTGGCCAATCATACTCTGCTGAGAGAGCCATAATTTGGCCAATCACAGCTCAGGGGGCCCACACTATAAAAGGCTGCTTACATAGCGGTCGTGTGTAGTGTTGTTGGCGTGGACAGAGGGATAGCTTGAGTTGGGTTATGCAGACAGGTTATTCATTTAGTGACAGTGTATTTGATATATATATATATATATATATATATATATATATATATATATATATATGTATATGTATATGTATATATATATATATATATATATATATATATATACATATATACATATAAATAGTATCTATATATGTATAGATATATATATGTATGCCACAGAAGGACAAGAAACTGGCAGTCATGTTCCCCCAGCTTCAGATAATGCCAAGTTTGCTCCAGTGACGAGGAGGGAGGGGATGATGAGGTCACTGTACTTGTGTGCCTGAGAGAAAAGAGGAGGAGAAGGGGGCACAAATCCAATGAGGCAAGATGTCCTCTAGGGGGCAGCTTAAGGGCAGTCACCCTATTGCATCACACTGCATAGCTCTGCAGGTGCAGGGCGCTGCTGACTTCCCGCTGACCTTTAAAAGTTCATTGGTGTGGGCCTTTTTTGACACATGTGAATCAGATCGCACCATTGCTGTTTGTAACCTATGTCTGAAGCAGATCAAGCACGGCCAGAACAGCAGCCGCTTGGGCACCACATGCTTGACCAGACATATGACGACCTTCCTTACAGTCTGTTGGTAACAGCACTTGAAAGATCCATATCATAGAAAAAGGCGGACTTCTCCTTGCTCCTCATCTGCAACCCTACTATACCTCCAGTCCTCCCAAAAACCTGGACTGAGTGGAATGAAGATATAGCAATAGGTGTCCCAAGTACTTGCAGCCAATCTGCTAGCAGTACACCACCAATTGATTTTAGCAGGCAAATTTCCCTACCCCAGTTGCTGAACAAAATAAATTCAGTCCCAGCCATCCACATGCTCAGCATCTAAATGCAAGCTTGGCCAAATTGCTAGCACTGCAACTGCTGCCTTTTCAGCTGTAGACTCTGCCCCCTTTCGTGAATTTGTGGAATGTGCTGTAACTCAATGGCAGGTTCCAAAACACCATTTCTTTTCACGGAAGGCCATTCTGGCTCTCTACCGGCATGTGGAAGGCGATTTTTCTGGCCTCGTTGGACAGGGCAGTCAACAGTAAGATTCATATTACCGCTGACTCATGGTCCAGCAGGCGTGGACAGGGACATTACCTTTCATTCAGGGTGAACTGGGTAACTCTGCTGGCAGCTGGGAAGGATGAGGGACAGGGTTCAGTGTTTGTTGGAGCTTGTTCCACCACCATGCCTCCAAAATGTTAGTGGTGATTCTGCCACAGCTCTATCCTCCACCCCATCCTCTTCTTCTTCCTCAATGGCCTCTTCTGCATATTTGTCCTCTGAACCAGCAATGCTCTGTAAGCGGTCAAGGGGCTACACAAGCAGACAGGCTAAAAGATGCCATGCAGTGCTTGAGTTGGTCTGCCTGGGGAACAGGAGCCACACTGGGTCAGCGATTCTGTCAGCTCTGCCGGGGCAGGCTTAGAGGTGGTTGGTGCCATGCCAGCTTCAGTCAGGAATGGTTGTATGTGACAATGGCACCAACCTTCTCTCTGCCCTCCAACAGGGACACTTGACCCATGTTCCATGTTTGGCACACATCCTGAATTTGGTGGTGCAGCAGTTCTTGAGCAGATACCCAGGCTTACATGATCTCCTGAGACAGGCCAGAAAAGTCTGTGGTCATTTCCGCTGGTCATACAATGCCAGTACTCGGCTGGCTGACAGTCAAAGCGAATTCAACCTGCCCACCAACTGCCTCATTTGTGACATGCCCACCAGGTGAACTCAACATTGGCAATGCTGCAGTGGCTGCACACACAGCAGAGGGCCATCAATGAGTACCTGTGCAAGTATGGCACCAGGACATGACCAGGGGAGCTTGGCTCCTTTTCGCCCCGCCAGTGGCTACTGATCAAGAATGCATGCACTGTCCTGTCACCATTTGAGGAGGCCACCAGGATGGTGAGCAGCGACAATGCATGCATCAGTGACACTGTCCCTCTAGTCCTCCTGCTGGAGCACACACTTCATGGAATAGGCACCGAGGCAGAACAGTGGGAGGAAGAGGAGGACTTCCTTTCTTCTCAAGGCCCCCTTCATGCAGACAGCCTTCCTGTGGGCCCGGCAAACACACAGGAAGAGGAGGGGAGGGAGGAGCATTGTGTCAGTATAGATGTAGAGGATAACATGCAGCAGTCTTCAAGGGATGGTTTTCAGAAGTTGTACATGGCTGGGAGGAGGTAGCTATGGATAATGTGATCTTTAGTGACCCAGAGGACTCAGAATCAAATGCCTCTCCAAACTTACACTGCACAGCCTCCCTGATTCTGCAAAACTTGTGAAAGGACCCTAGGATTCGTGGTATCAAGGACTCATCCTGCCTTCGCAGAGGGAGCAGAGGATGAAACATCTTCAGGAGGCCTTGAAGAAAGATTTGGGTATTTCCAGATCCATAGAGGTTACCATTTCCTGGTGCTGGGCAACGTGTTTCTGAGGCTTCGTTCAGTCAGAGGAAAAGTGGCGGAGAAGGTGGCTGGCTGACCGATGCCTTTAAACTATATTTCAGTCCCCAGCGCCAAGGTCTGATCAGTTCAAGCAACCATTGCCAGCGTCTGCATTATATGGTGCAGGAATATTTAGAGGGCAAGAGCAGACTTGAAGACCTTTCCAACAGAGCATCCACTGGGTTACTGGAGCTTGAGGATGGACCACTGGCCAGAACTTGCTCAATATGCAATCCAGTCTGGATATCCTGCATCCAGCGTGCTTTCTGAATGCACACTCAGTGCTGCTGGAGGGTTTGTAATGGATCAAAGAAAGTGCCTGTCCACAGACTCCGTTGATAGGCTCACATTCATAAAAATGAACCAGTTTTGGATCAGCAGCTATCAAGCACCTGATGCTTATGTAATTGATTGGATTTGGTATGGATCTGGGATCCCTTGAAGACTGCCTATGCTGATTATTCTATTCCTCCTCAATCTTGATTATGCTAGCTTTCAACAATATTTTTTGTTTAGGGCACCACCACCACCACACAAGGCCCAGTTTGTCTGCCCCTGTTTAACAGGGGCATGTAATTACAATTTTTAATATGAATACTTCACAGCAGGACCCATTCCTGCACCCAACAAAAGTATCTATGAGGGTTTACAGTGTTGTGGCACCACCACCACCACCCAAGGCCCAATTTTTATGCCCCTGTTTAACAGGGGCATGTAATCACAATTTTTGATATACAATTTCAACCCAATTCCTGCGTCCAAGAAGAGTAATTGTGAGGGCTCACAGTGCTCTGACACCACCAAAACCAAAGGACCAATTTTTCTAACCCTATTGAACAGGGGCATGTAATTACAAGTTTTAATATAATATTTCACAGCAGGGCCAGTTCCTGCACCCAAGAAGAGTAACTGTGAGGTGTTATAGTGTTCTAGCGCTACCAAAATCAAAGGCCCACTTTTTCTGCCTCTGTTTAACAGGACCATGTAATTACAATTTATTACAATTTATAATTATAAAATATTTCACAGCAGGGTCTGTTCCTGCACCCAACAAGAGTAACTGTGAGGGGTTACAGTGTTCTGGCACCACCAACACCTAAGGCCCAAATTTTCTGCAAAGTATATAGGGCAGGCCGTATAGTATATATACTGCTTTTCAAAGTATATAGTGCCTGGGGAGCCCCACAACATTTAATTTTTAATTTTGGTGCAGGGTTCCCCTTAATATCCAATACCAGACCTTTTGGAAGGGACATCCAAACCATTTTTTTTGGTATTTCTGGCATGGGGTTGTCCTTAATATTCATCATACCAGACCCAATGGGCCTGGTAATGGACTGGGGGGGGGGGGGCACGCGTTTTTTTTCAATGATTTTTATCCATATTGCCAGGATCCAACAATGCATTACAGCCGCGAGCAGTTTTATATGATACTTTTTACTTTAGAAATGTCATTTTGCTGTGGTACTAAACATGGGAAAAAAGCGCTACTTTACAGGCAGACTAAGGAGGCCCCCCCGGCATGATATTTAAAGGAATATTTCATTTTTATTGTTTCACTTTAAGCATTATTAAAATTACTGCTCCAGAAAATGACAATTTTTAAAACTTTTTTTTTTTGCATTGATACATGTCCCCTGGGACAGGACCCGGGTCCCCAAACACTTTTTATGGTAATAACTTGCATATAAGCCTTTAAATGAGCACTTTTGATTTTTCCCGTTCCCGTCCAGTGTTCGCATATTCGCACAAATTCTTTGCCTGTTCACATGTTCTGTTGCGAACCGAACCAGGGGGTGTTCGGCTTATCCCTAGTGAGCAGGCATTGCACCCGGTGATGGAAGTGTTGGCACGGATCACATAATCAACCAGGAGCACTTTATTAAGACTCACTTTTATATTGACTGTATTTTTATATTGACTTTTTTCATATTATCAATTGTTGGAATTTGCATTAATTAATTAATTTATTTATTCACATTTCACTTCATGTACACTACATCATATAGGACAAGCACACCGTGAGAATTTTATTGTTTTTGTGATGTGATCTCTCTGCAATAAAAACCTTTGGATGGTGATGGAAGATCCTTGGTATGCTGGAAAATATGTATACTTTTCAAAAAACAGGGCCAGCGCCTACTAGTTTGGTAGTGGGGGTGGAACAGTGGACCGACCTAGAACAATGATATGCAGTAACAAAAGTGCCTGAACAAAGACCTTCATGACAGGATGACCAGGCTTAAAGTGGTTCTGCACCTTTAAAAAAAATATTAAAAGCCAGCAGCTACAAATATTGCAGCTGCTGACTTTTAATAAATTCACACTTACCTGTCCCAGGGTCCAGCGATGTCGGCGGCAGATGACGAGCGATTGCTCGTCTCTCTGCTGCCCCCGCCGCCATCCTCTGTCAGGGAATCGGGAAGTGAAGCATTGCGGCTTCACTGCCCGGTTCCCTACTGCGCATGCGCGAGTAGCGCTGCACGTCTCTGCTGGTCCCCGCTGTGTCCTGGGAACTGTGTGTTTCCCACAACACAACGGGGGACGGGGCATCTGCGGTAGTCTGCGGGGGTCTTGTCCCGGAAGTGGGTTCAGATACCTGGATTATCCAGGTAACTGCACCCCCCCTCCCCCCTGAAAGGTGCCAATTGTGGCACCGGAGGAGGGGAGGGATCAGATGAGCGGAACTTCCACTTCAGGGTGGAGGACCGCTTTAATAAAAGCTAAAGACTAATGCCCTGTATACATGACCGGTTTTCCCATTGGAATAAACTCTGAAGTTTTTCCGACAGAATTCACAGGTGTCTGAGTTTTAAAAAATATATTTAAAAACAGGCATTTAGGAGGTGGTAGAATCACCTCCTGAATGCCTGACAGTGGTTGCAATCCACCGCAAATCACTTTTTGGACCATGGACTAGTGTGAACTTCACCTTCCAGAAATTATAAACAACTTTCAAAATGGCATTCACATAGTAAAATTAATGATAATTCCATGATAATTCCATACTTTACAAAGTAAATTTGCTTTGAAAACTTAAACTTGATCTCTTGAAGCCCCACCTTTATTCTGGTCATGTGACCCTTAAGGCCACACCCATTTTTGGAAAGCCCACCATTTTGCAGGTCTATACCTGTAGACAGTGAAAATAGGAAAAGAAGAGTTGTGTACTTTGTAGCCCAATGTGCATGAAAAAAGATTGTTCTGTGTAAACATCAAATGTAATTATATACATCTTTAAAAACAAATCTTTGATTATCAGTGAACTATTTCATCTTGAAAAGGTTTCATTAAACCGAAGCAGTTTCTTACTTGATGTATGTGTTTCCCAGGGGAAATCAGCTCGCAGAGCAAAGCATTTCATTTGGGTTCTCTGACTTAACTTTCTGCCACACATTACCAGAGAACTTGAATAACCCTACGGCTGAATGTGCATGGCACTCTATTTAATCAGCATGAGTGGCATGCCATTATTATGACCTTAGGCTCTCACACAATCACTCTGGCAATTGTAGTCTGAGGACCAGGCTGAGTTGATTTTGCTTATTTTCATGCATGTCATGATTTCTTAAACCAGTATGCTGCTAGATTACTGGAATATGCCAATGCCTTTATTTTAAAGAGACCATCCAGTCCAAAGTAATTCCATGCAGTTAAAAGATACTGTCTACATGCCTTTTTTAGTTTCCTTATTTGTGAAGCCAGTTCTTAGTTCTGCCAGTGCTCCACATTATATTTAGAATCTCTAACATAATATTTCAGACTTCAATTTCCAAGTTTGAATTTATTTCTGTATGTAATCCATACCCTACCTCTTGACCCATGCCTGAACTCAGTTTATGGTATTAACATCTTCAAGGGATAAACTCAAGGTTTGGTCCAAATATAAGTTCAGGCCAAACCTTGGCTTTGCAGGCATTCAGACAAACCCCCAAAAATGTACTCAAAATATCTGTATTACTTCTGCTATTATACATGACAGTTCCTCTCTGTCAATGGTTGTTAAGGACAACAGTGGGAAGGCACCGATTATTCCTTAACAACAAAGGACCTCACCAGCCCCACTGATTTTCATGACTGGGAATCCCCTTCCGTGTAAGAAAAGGGGAGGGATAGTTTAAAAAAAATTGCTTGGATTGCCTCCCCAATCCATGCCAGGCCCTTTAGATCACAGAGGTGATATATTGTTATTATTACTATTATACAGGATTTACACTATATAGCGCCAACTGTTTGGGCAGTGCTTTATAACATGCAGTACAGTTACAATACAATTCAATACAGGAAGAATCAGAGACCCTTCCCCTTCAAGTTTACAATCTGGGAGGGAGGATCAATTGATACAAAAGGTAATAACTGTGGGGGATGAGCCAATGGAGAAAATAGGTACAGTTGTTAGGTGTGGGCAGTATAGGCTTCTCTAAAGAGGGGGGTTTTTAGTGATCGTTCAAAAGCAAATAGAGTAGGAGATAATCGAACAGATTGGGGTAGGTTGTTCCATAGGATGGGAGAGGCTCTGGAAAAGTCCTGGAAGCGAGCATGGGAGGAGGTGATGAGCGAGCTAGAAAGCAGGAGGTCTTGAGAGGAACAAAGAAAAGAATTTGGTTGGTAACTATTTTTAGACTAGATTCATGATATAGCTGGGGGAGATAGTTGTGGGTGGGTTTGTTAGGTGTTGTTAGTGTTTTAAATTTAATTCATTGGGTGAGCAGAAGGACCTGTAAAGGACTCTGCTAGAACCTTAGTGCCACTGTTTTAATAGTACACCAAGTCTGGTTTTCCCAGAGCCCAGTCTTCCCAGGGAGAGGACTTACAAGCAAAACCTCATTTCTTCGGATGACGAGGCCCGGGTGCCATATCATCTTGGGAGTCAAATATCAGCCCGAGATATGGATCCACTTAGTATAGCCCTTAGGCCCCTGCAGGGACCTGCATAGAGCTTTCTTCATAGCACATGTTTTACATGACCAACCACCTTAGACACTGGTGAAAAAACTGAGGAACCTCCCATGTGGGAGGGGTTATATAGGGGAGAAATTCTCCTTAATTGGGGGTTAGCCAGTGTCCAATCACTAAAGGTGTCTATCTAACCCACTATGTATTGAAGGCTCTGTGTCCTGTGATGTATGATCAAGAAAAGTGTTTTTCTTTGTAAATATCCGTGCGTTAAAGAAAATCACAGCTCCTGGCTAAATGGAATTTTTTAGAAATGTTTTTGCATTGGTACCTGTTCCTTTTTCACAATGCTATTAGCACAAAAAATCTGTATTTTTATTTTAAAACATTTAGCTCCCATTGATTTTTAGTGAGGTATGGGTTCGGCATCTGAACACAAGTTCACTAAACCCCACTTCAACCAAACCCAGAGTAATTCATCTCATCCTTGCCTCAAAGTCTCCTGTGCCTGAAATATGAAACTTTTAGGCTGCTTTCACACTGGGGCGGTATTCAGGCGTTACAGCGCTAAAAATAGCGCCTGTGTAGCGCCTGAAAAAACCGGCCCCTTTCACTCCAGTGTGAAAGCCGGAGGGCTTTCACACTGGAGCGGTGCGCTGGCAGGACAGTGAAAAAAGTCCTGCTAGCCGCATCTTTGGAGCGGTGAAGGAGCGGTGTATTCAGCGCTCCTAAACCGCTCCTACCCATTGAAATCAATGGGACAGCGCAGCAATACCACCGGCATAGCGCCGCTGCAGCGGCGCTTTGCGGGCGGTTTTAACCCTTTTTCGGCCGCTAGCAGGGGTTAAAACCACCCCGCTAGCGCTCGCAGACCGCCGCTAAAACGACGGTAAAGCGCCGCTAAAAATAGCGGCGCTTTACCACCGACGCCCGCACCGCCCCAGTGTGAAAGGGGCCTTAGAACTTTAACTGTAATATATTGCAGCTTACCTGCACTTAGATGAGATATCTTCATTAGTGTTTAATTTTTTCTGTCTTTTTTTTCCCTTTTTACAGCTTCCTGATTGAATAACACACTTCCTGTCCTGCAGTGACAATGATCACTCACAGTGCTGTATCTACTGTGGAGCAGGATTGTCCTCCAAGGTTGTTTCCCTGGCTTGGACTACAAATATGTCATCCTCTCTACATGGGGAGCAGGGGAATGTGTAGTTGCAAGCAATACACATTTAAAGAATATAACATTATTTGTGATTTTAGTTCAATTGACAGGTAATTTATGTAATTGCGGAAAATGTTCTTGGCATTAAAAATAAAAATGCATTCAGCCAACACATCTTAGGACTGGTATGATGCAATATATTATCTTTTATTTTTAGAATGAAATCAATATATTATATTTTTGTTCTAGGTTTTAGATATCCTATAAAAGCCTTTGTTGCTATGCCCTTTCAGGGTAACTTGCTAGCTCAACCCCCATCCATTGGTACTTACCTTTGATGCATGCTCCTGCTACTACATTGCTCTTAAAGCCTTTGGATAACAACTACATTGCTGGGTATGGGGAAGCATATGACCTCTCCCCGTGATGCAGTCATCCAGCCTTAGTGCCCAAGCATTGACTGAACACCGTAACATGAGGAAAGGGAATGGTGTCACCAACCTTGATACCTCTGATACTCAGATCTCACACAGAGCTTACACAGGATTTGACTTCTAGGTGTGACAGAGGAACAGAGTGGTGGGGCAGTAAAGCAAAAGGGAGTATAAGTGGACAGGGGGAGGTTGGCTAGCAAGAGTTTCTGTTCTATTTACAGAAAAGGGATAGCATGATTGTAAATGTATATATTTTTTTCAAATAACAAAAAAGTTATACTTACCTGCTCCATGCAATTGCTTTACACAGAGCAGTCTCAATCCTCTTCTACTTGGGTTCCCTGCCAGAGCTCCTGGCTCCTGCCCCCTGCTGAGTGCCCCTATAGCAGGCCACTTGCTATGTGGGCAATTATGCAAGCTTGATCCACAGCTGCATTCTGTATGTCCACAGATACAAACAGCATGACTCAGTCCGAACCCCCACTCTCTCTTTACAGGCTGTGATTGAAAGCCAATGACTCCCGCTGCTGCCTCCATGTTCAGTAATGAGAAAAAGAGAGAGAGGCACTGTTCTCGAACATAGCTCTGGACTGAGATTGGGCTAAGGTACATATTTGGGGGGGGGAGCTACACCTAAAAGGTTTTTTTACCCTAATGGTAAAAAACCTTCTACTTTTACAACCAACTTCAAGTAAATGAAAGGCTAATACTACTCACCCCCGACACAGAATTCAGAAGCACACTCAATGTAGTCTATTCTGAGCTCCTTCCTTACATGTTAAGTGGAAGAATCTGCTTTCCTATTGACTCATTTATCCAAACAACCAGAAGTTGGTAAAATCAGGCAGTTAAGCCACAGTTTTACTGTCCCCCAACTGCCCACCTAAACAAATGCATGCAGCCTCTTAGGGCTTTACACTTGCCGAGGTCTTGATGCTTTGTTCTTTTGCTTCAGTAAAAACACCATGTAGCATTCAAAGGCAGTTCCATGACCGAATATGTTGGCATCACAGAGATAAATCATGCAGTGAGGAGGCAACATATCAGCTCCTTACCAACTGCCAAATGCCTGAAAAAGCAGTACACTGCAGATGGCCATATATATATATATATGAATGAGCCCTAAAGCTGACAATGCAGTATTAAATCTGATTGTACAATCTCCTTTACATCTACCATCAGCTATGTAATTCAAATGCCTGTCTGATGGCACCGCGTCTGGTTTATTTTTGGCCTCTTCTTCCCATTAAGGAGATTTACCTTCACTTCCTGTCCCATATACAAATCAGGAAGTGAAAGGAAATCCCTGCAATTAAAGGAAATCTCTTGGGGACCCCCATGCCACCGTGTCCCTGGTGGAAGATTTCCCCTCTATTGCTTTTCTGGGGACAACTCAAAACTTGAGATTTTCTTTATTTTCACTTTCAATGATAATGCTAAACAGGACAAATAGAGAGGGTGAATCTCCATAACAGTAACACAGGCTGCAATAAAACAGAACAGGGATTCAAATCACAAAAAGAAAATAGTATAGAGCGCTACCCAAAGGGGGATACCACTTTGGGTAACGCTCAATACTAAGTTCTTTTTGCAATATAATGGAGCAGAAACTTATTATTAGCACAACTTATTTATATGTTACACGCCATACAGTAAGAGCGGTAATATACATATTTGATTCCCCTCTATCAAAAACAAAAATAAAAATGTTTGCCTTTAGTATCGTGTATAGTTTGTCCTCATATTACATAGTTTTAGCAATTCGTAGAAAACCAGATTCTTTGGGCAGACAGGCGCTCCATTGCATTTCCAGGTGAAATTTTAAATTCTAAATTGAAGGCACCTTTTAGGGAAACCTGTCATATGTATAACAAGATCAAAGTGTTAAAAACAGGAGATTTAGCAATAAAGGGCAGTCTATATAAAAATTAACATATCCTATATTAATAATGGTAGAGATTTTTCTGTGGATTTATAAATATTTGGCTAAACAGTTTTTTGTTTTTTTTTTCAAAGCAATTGTTCTAGAGTTTTCTTTACACATTTGCACAAAAAACCTGTGGACCCTGTATAGGATATATCATTCCATCGTTTTATAGAAATGTTACCTTTTCCCACACCTCTCAGTTGGCCATTGCAGCTGTCTACCACAGTGATGGGCCAATGGAGACATCCAGGAGGTGCTGGGAACAGATCAGTTCTCCATATCTTACATCTCCACGGTTCTTACACTCTAGTAAAACCAGCCATAGACATATTAACCACTTCAGCCCCGGAAGAATTTACCCCCTTCCTGACCAGAGCACTTTTAAAGGACTGTGTCGCTTTAACTGACAATTGTGCGGTCGTGCGATGTGGCTCCCAAACAAAATTGACGTATTTTTTTTCCCCACAAATAGAGCTTTCTTTTGGTGGTATTTGATATCCCCTGTGGTTTTTATTTTCTGCGCTAAAAACAAAAAGAGAGTGACAATTTTGAAAAAAACGCATTATTTTTTTTTACATTTTTTTATAATAAATATTCCCCAAAAATATATAGAAAAAAATGTTTTCCTCAGTTTAAGCCGATACGTATTCTACATATTTTTGGTAAAAAAATTGCAATAAGTGATTATTGATTGGTTTGTGCAAAAGTTATAGCGTTTAAAACTAGGGGATAGTTTTATGGCATTTTTATTAATCATTTTTTTTTCAAATGGTGGCGATCAGCGATTTTTATCATGACTGTGACATTATGGCGGACACATCGGACATTTTTGACACATTTTTGGGACCATTGTCACTTATACAGCAATCAGTGCTATACAAATGCACTGATTCCTGTGTAAATGGCACTGGCAGTGAAGGAGTTAACCACTAGGTGGCAGTTTAGGGGTTAAGTGTGTCCTGGGGTGTGTTTTTAACTGTGGGGGGGCGTGGCTGTGTGTGACACGTCACTGGTCTCTTCTCTGATCACAAGGAGCAGAGATCAGGGACACTGTCACTAGGCAGCACAAGGAGATGCTTGTTTACATTAGCATCTCCCCATTCTTCCTCCCTCTGAGGCGATCGCGGGTATCCCACTGGCCGCCTCTTAAAGGGCCACGTACAGGTAGGTGATTCTGTCTGTACGAGCCCTTCTGCCGACGTATATCGACATGAGGCGGTCGTCAAGCGGTTAAAATTTGGGCCAGGTTTATTAGAAGCTGGCCGAATTTGGATCCATCTATGGGCAGGCTGGTTGTACTGAAGTCAATCCATTGACTATAGCAGTGATTATTTTTATTCTGCCATGGAGAAATCTCCACACAGAACAGAATTGTGCAGCGCGGGAGATTTCCCCATCAACACTGACTGTGTTGATGGTGAGATCGAGCAATTTTCTTTTCTTCAACCACAATGTATGTCCTGCCTAAAAGAGTTAGAATTTTTGTTTTAGAGATCACTGGTTAAAGCACTCTGGAATATGTTTAGGGTAGATGAAGGTACCCCTAGGTGTCTATATTTTAATCATATCGTCAGTTTTGCATAATTTTTAGGATTTTATCCCAGAGTGGGGCTTTATAAATGCTTTTTATCGGTGTTCAAATATGTATTTCTTAACAGTTGCAATACTCTAGACAGGTAAAAAAAGACCCTTGATTTAGCAAAAAATGCAACTCTTTTGTTCTCTCATTGTATTCGTTGCACATATACATGATAAATTTGGTTATCATTTACATACTATGGGGCATGATCAAGAATTCATCAATATGGATGAATGGGTAAATACTTAGATGATCTTCTGCTTTAGAAGTTTTGACCCTTGGTTAATCACCCTTAATTACCCCCTCTAATGCCAATCTAGGGGTCTTGAAATCATTTTTATTTCACTAACATGTCAGATAAATGCAGGATGTATTTATTTTTCTGTAGTACTTACATTTGCCACAGTGCTTTTCAGAGAACATAGGATTGTTCACATCAATTTCTGTAGCAGACTTGCTGATATGTGCACTCTTTCTAAGACCATCTGGGATGGAAGTTGATTAATTTTTCAGTATCTGGGTTGTGGGGTAAACTGTAACAATTGGAGAAAATACAATATCCTTGTGGGATCTGAACCTTGAATGCCTGCCAAACTGTTGCACACTGTTATTGGTCAAGGTTGTATTCTTCGTAGTATTATTACTATTATTTGTTTTATTTTTAAAAGCTATTGGTTTTAATGTCCTTTTCCATACATGGTTGGGAGACTAATTAAAACTACAATTTCCAAAAACACACTTATTCCTTGTATGTAAAATAATTCATGTCAATATCTGATCATAAGGGTGAGTTTAAAAATAGAAATATATAAGAAATAAATGAGCATGTTAATATTTTGTGCAATGCTTTATTACTTGCCAATTTCCAGTTGGTAACATCTCAGCTCAATGATCCATTTAAGGGACCATTAGTAGTCAGATTAGGCAGAGCAATAAAATGCCAAGATGGCACCTGATGGGAATATAAATTTGCCCCTGGATGTAGTTGACTGCTGAAAACATACATCATCATCGAGCCCTGTAGTTTCAACTTCTCATCTGTTTTGTTTCTAATTTTTCAACTCTTGACAAGCTTCACAGCTCTTAAAGAACAACTCTAGCTGAATAGTTCATATCACAGGCACACATATAAACCTGCAAAAGATTTTTAATACTCTTGTGTTTTCTTATTGTGTAAGGAGGGTAATGGCACTTTGTAATTGTGTAGTGTTTTTGGCAACATCCCACTTTCTGGCACCTCTTTAGACAGCTGGAGAACATCACTGCATTAATGATGCCACCTCATAGCTACATTATCTTCCACTTGAGGTCAAATGTAAGCTTCTCTTTGGAGGAGCAGCATTGTCCCCCAAGATGGCTGTCCTGGTTTTGACTACAAATACCTCCTCCTCTCTACATAGGCAGCAGGATAATTTGTAGTTACAAATGGCAACATGCAAGGAATATAACATTGTTTAGATTTGTAGAGGTGAATATCAAGCAACAGTGTAACAAAACCACTTCATCCTAATCATACAACATCTAAGCGATATTAGTGGTAGTCCTTAACCAACTGCACCCTGAGGAGTAGAGTGATTGTGTGCAGAAAGCACAGGGAGCGGTGGTTGGGGTCATCCATATACGGTAGGTACTTTAGAGCTCATAATCTCACATAATGTGATGCAGATCCACTATGCATATACTGATCTTAAAAGACTATACAAATTTGATTCTATAAGACTGAACAAATGTTCCAGTACCAGACAAAAGAATGCCATGCTTCCATACAAACACTGAAGACTGCGCCAAAGCGTTCATGGGAAATTAGTATGAGAACTAAAAGAGGGAAGAAAAGAGTATAATAAAACAAACAACAAAGGAAGAGAAAAAATATACAGCCGATCACCACATCCCAGACTACCAGCCCCGGGCCACCCAACCCACTAAGGAGATTGGAGGTATCTAATTCAGGGGTTCCAAACGTTTTTAAATCTAATGCCGCGTACACACGAGCGGATTGTATTGCCGCGTACACACGGGCGGATTGTATGGCCTACTTAGTCCGCCGAAACACATTTCAGCGGACAGTCCGCTCGTGTGTGGGCTTCAGCGGACTTTTTCAGCGTGCAGTCTGGCGTACTAAGTATTTCGGAATTTCCGTAATACTGTCCGTCATACTTTGGTTTCAGCGGACAATCCGCTCGTGAGTAGGCTAGTTCGACGGACTAAGAATGGCGCATGCTCAGAAAGGATTTACATGGCGGAAGGTTGCATTGCTGTGTATTGGACTTCCTATTTCTAGTCCCGTCGTACGTGCTGTACACGTCATCGCGCAAGCTTTCAACGGACTGTTTGTGCATCCGTGTGTGGTCAAGTCCGTTCATTCGAAAGTATGACGGACTGTCCGTCGGATTGTATGACGGACTAAGTAGGCCATACAATCCGCCCGTGTGTACGCGGCTTTAGGCGTACTTAGTCCGTCATACAATCCGACGGACAGTCCGTCGAAATTTCCGAACGGGCTACTTGCCCACACACGGCACTTTTTCAGCGGACTAATACGGCGTACTAAGTCCGCCGTACTATCCGCCCTACTTTTGAAATGAATGGACTCGCCCACACACGCAGAGGAAAGTCCGTTCATTTCGAGCGCGTCTCCAGGTAGGCGGGGCCCGAGAAGGAGACGTCGCTTGCCCCGCCGCCTGGTATGGACTTAAAGGGGGACTCCAACGCCGAAAAAAATCGGCGTGGGGGTCCCCCCAAGTCCACAACAGACCCTTGTCCGAGCACGCTACCCGGCTGGCCAGGAAAGGGGGCAAGCGAGCGCCCCCCCCTCCTGAGCCGTACCAGGTCGCGTGCCCTCAACATGGGGGGTGCCTTGGGGAAGGGGGGCCGCGCGGCCCCCCCACCCCAAGCACCTTGTCCCCATGTTGATGAGGACAAGGGCCTCTTCCCGACAACCCTGGCCGTTGGTTGTCGGGGTCTGCGGGCGGGGGGCTTATCGGAATCCGGGAGCCCCCTTTAATAAGGGGCCCCCGGATACAGGCCCCCCACCCTATGTGAATGAGTATGGGGTACAATGTACCCCTACCCATTCACCTGTAAAATAAAAGTACAAAAAAAAAACACAACACACGAGATAAAATACTTTATTGCACAGCTCCGGGGGTCTTCCGTCTTCGGGGGTCTTCTCGCCAGACTCCTCCGCTATCTTCTTGTAGCTCTTTTGCTAGCGGAGGAGTCCGGCTTTCTTCCTCGCCGCCGGCCTCTTCTCCCGACTTCGGGGGTCTTGTCCCCCTCTTCGGTTCTTCTGCCGGGCCACCGCGCCTTCTTATAGCTCTTTTACAGGCGGTGGCCCGGTCTTCTTTCGCCGCCGCCGCCTTCCGTTCTTCTTCTTCTTCTTCTTCTCCTTCTTCTCCAGGAGATGTTGACTCGACGCTCTCTCCGGCCACAATGCCAGGGCCGCGCTGCACGGCCACTTATATAGGGACAAGGGGCGGTGTCACATGGCTTTATGTCACATGGGTTGGTGTCACATGGTGACCCCGCCCCCTTCCAATGTCATAGTCCCATGTGACATCAACCCATGTGACCAACCCATGTGACATAAAGCCATGTGACACCGCCCCATTGTCCCTATATAAGTGGCCGCGCAGCGCGGCCCTGGCATTGTGGCCGGAGAGATCGTCGAGTCAACATCTCCTGGAGAAGAAGGAGAAGAAGAAGAAGAAGAAGAACAGAAGACCGGGCCACCGCCTGTAAAAGAGCTATACCTGGATACCCGCCTCGCCTACCTGGATACCCGCTCGAAATGAGCGGACTTTTCTCCGGGCGGGAAAAGTCTGCTCATTTCAAAAGTACGGCGGACTGGCATACACATGGGCGGATTGTCCGCCGAAATGCAAGTACGACGGACAGAATTTCGAAAAATCCGAAATACTTAGTACGCCGGACTGCACGCTGAAAAAGTCCGCTGAAGCCCACACACGAGCGGACTGTCCGCTGAAATGTGTTTCGGCGGACTAAGTAGGCCATACAGTCCGCCCGTGTGTACGCGGCATAAGTTGTTTGTCACGTAGGATACTAGCCAATTTTTGATTAATCATGAACAAAGGGATTTTATGTTTGACTAGTGCAAAGTTGATCACAGAGGATTTCCATGCATGCGCTATGGTGATTTTAGCTGCTAAAAAGATAAAGAAGGTGAGGGTTCTGAGCTGTTTGGGTAACTCACCTGATAGGTCAGAAAATAATAGGCTTGTGCAATTCGTTTCGTAATGAATCTAAATTCAGACGAATTTTGCATCTTTCGGACATTTGGATGCATCCGAATGTCCGAATAAAAAACAAACGAATAACAACAAATACGAAAGAAATATAACAAATGAATTTGAATGAATTCGACATGATTTGGTAATTCTTTAAAGATCTAATGAAACAAAAGGTCAGCTCAAAGTAAATCTTATAGTCCAATCAGCTAATTAATTTTGTGCCGGAGGTTGGATTACTGGCAAAGTGCATTCCTGAGAACTGAGTTAGAAGGGTGTTGTATTGTATTTGAGCCGAGGAGAAGAGACGTTGTCATTGTGTGTGTTAAAATTAATTAATGAACAAGTGACTTTCCAAACTACGAATCATTATCACAAATGTCTATACATACATAAATAGCGAATTTCAACGAATACGAACGAATGAATTTGCCACTCTACGAATAATAACGAATTATCCGAAAACATATTAACGTAACATAACGAATATAATAGAACGAAATGATGTATTTTACGAATGACAACGAACCGAAACGAAACAAAATTTTCCGTTGTGCACAAGTCTAGAAAATAATGTTGTCTTAACATTTCTGGGGACATTCAACCCGATCATTGAGTTATTAAAATTAAATTAAATATTCTGGTACAGAACCATTGAACCTTCAGGCAGGTTCACCAAATATGAAACATATTTCCCTGAAATAAAGGGGCGAGGCATCAGGGTAGATCTTAGTCAACCGTGCTTGGACGAAATACCACCGGGACAATACTTTGTAATTCCCCTCCTCCATCATTCTCTGATTTTGACATTTGTCATATATTGTTTGTGGACTTCTGCTCACTTGTCTATTGAAAGAATGTTCCTGCAAAATTGAATGTATGAGTGCAGGCTATCATCAGACAGTTGCACTTTATGTGCTAACCTGTGCTGACAGGTTGCTTTGTGCATGAACCTTCATTCATCATAGAGAGGGCTGGAGTTCCTCTAACAATCAATGAAAGTGGTGAACATTGGAGCAGGATTGTGATATAAAGAGAACCAGTTACAATTGAACTTATGCAAAAAAACTAAATATTTATTCCTAAATTATTACAATTTCAAATTATTAGAATTTTTCAAGTATATACTGTATATGAAAGTATTATATTTCTTGCTATTTGGTTTCTGTTATGACTGTGTTTTGTGTTTTTTGTGAGATTGTCATCTTAAGGATCTGCTGCTGTGATTCCTAACTTTGTTCATTTAAATATATCTACTGATTGGTGAACATATATTTACATTTTTCTTTTCTGTTTGATGCTTTTTGATTATCAGCCACATAAATTTAACTTTTTTTATAGCAAAATATGTTTTCCCTCCCAACATCTTTTAGTCTATATGAATGTCATTTATTAGAGATCCTTTATCTACAGTGCCTTGAAAAAGTATTCATGCCCCTTGAAATTTTCCACATTTTGCCATGTTACAACCAAAGGGGAGCATGTGGACTATCACGGTACAGGTAAAATATGTAGGCAAACAAATATATATACACCAAACATAAAAATTATAACAAAGATTTATTAATACACAAACAACAACATAGATATCTAAAATTACAGATGCTATAGTATTTCATAATTTCCCGATTAAGCTGTTTACAGCGAAACTAGTTGAAATACTATACCATCTGTAATTTTAGATATCTAAATGTTGTTGTTTGTGTATTAATAAATATTTGTTATAATTTTTATGTTTGTTGTATATATATTTGTTTGCTTACATATTTTACCTGTACCGTGATAGTCCACATGCTCCCCTTCTCTTTTGGCTTCTGGTTGGGGACCAGACTCCCAAATTTCTATTCCATTTAACTTGGATGATGGTACACTAGGTATAATTTTGTTTATTGTTTAATTTTTTATTGTGAGGCCACAGAAATATCTAATGTTACAACCAAAAAGTAAATGTATTTTATTGGGATTTTATGTGATAGACCAACAGAAAGTGGCACATAATTGTGAAGTAGAAGGAAAATGATAAATGTTTTTCACAATTGTTTACAAATAAATATGTGAAAAGTGTGGCGTGCATTTGCATTCAGCCCCCCCTGAGTCAATACTTTGTAAAATCACCTTTTACTGCTGTCTCTTCCAGCTTTTGTACATCTAGAAAGTGAAATTTTTGCCAATTCTTATTTGCAAAATAGCTCAAGCTCTGTCAGATTGAATGGAGAGCGTCCATGAACAGCAATTGTCAAGTCTTGACACAGATTCCTAATTGGATTTAGATCTGGTCTTTGATTGAGCCATTTTAACACATGAATATGCTTTGATCTAAACAATTTCATTGTAGCTCTGGCTGTATGTTTAGGGTCATTGTCCTACTGGAAGGTGAACCTCCGTCCAAGTCTGAAGTCCTTTACAGACTCTAATGCCCATACACATGGTTGGACATGACTTGTCTTGCATACACACGGTCGCACAAAGGTGTCAGAAAAAAGTGGGCAGTAGCCAATAGCTTTTGCCTCGTAATTTATTCTGAGCATGCGTGACACTTTGTCCATTAGAATTGTCTACACACGATCGGAGTTTAAATGATCGGATTTTGTTGTCGGAAAATTTTAGATCCTGCTCTCAAACTTTGTGCGTCGGAAATTCCGATGGAAAAAGTCAGATGGAGCACACACACGGTCAGATTTTCCGACAACATGATCCGCACATTTTCCATCGGGAAACCCGACCGCGTATATGGGGCATAACAGGTTTTCTTCTAAGATTGCCCTGTATTTGGCTCCATACATCTTTCCATCAACTCTGGCCAGCTTCCCTGTCCCTGCTGAAGAAAAACATCCTCACAACATGATTCTGCCACCACCATTTTTCACAGCAGGGATGGCGTGTTCAGGGTGATGTGCAGTGTTAGTTTTCCGCCACACATAGCCTTTTGCTCTTAGACCAAAAAGTTAAATTTTTGTCTAATCTGACCAGAGCACCTTCTTCCACATGTTTGCTGTGTCCCCCACATGGCTTTTCGCAAGCTGCAAATGGGACTTCTTATGGCTTTCTTTCAACAATGGCTTTTTTCTTGCCACTCTTCTATAAAGGCCAGATTTGTGGAGTCTACGACTAATAGTTGTCCTGTGGACGGATTCTCCCACCTGAGCTCCTCCAGAGTTACAATGGGCCTCTTGGCTGCTTCTCTGATTAATACTCTCCTTGCTGGCCTATCAGTTTAGGTGGACGGCCATGTCTTAGGTAGGTTTGCAGTTGTGCCATTTTCCTATGATGGATTGAACAGTGCTCCCTGAGATGTTCAAAGCTTGGAATATTTTTTTTTTGAGTTAACCCTGCTTTAAACTTCTCCACAATTTTATCCCTGACCTGTCTGGTGTGTTCCTTGGCCTTCATGATGCTGTTTCTTCACTGGGGTTCTCTTACAAACCTCTGAGGGCTTCACAGAGCAGCTGTATTTATACTGATATTAAAGTACACACAGGTGGACTCTATTTACTAATTAGGTGACTTCTGAAGGCAATTGGTTCCACTATATTTTAGTTAGGGGCTATCAGAGTAAAGGGGGCTGAATACAAATGCACCCCACACTTTTCACGCATTTATTTGTAAAAAATTGTGAAAAACATTTATAATTTTCCTTCCACTAGACACTTATGTGTCACTTTTGTTTTAGTCTATCACATAAAATCCCCAAAAAATACATTTACATTTTTGGCTGTAAGATGTTAAAAATGTCAAGGGGTATAAATACTTTTTCAAGGCAGTGTATATTGCATTCTAGTATAGTTAAGAATTATAGGTTTAACATTTTGTGGCACTTTCTACTTTGCTAGTCAAGAATTGGGTCTTTTACCACTAATGCCACGTACACACGACTGGACTTTCCGGTAGAAAAGGTCTGACGGAATTATTTCATCGGATATTCCGATCGCGTGTGGGCTTCATCTGACTTTTTCTTTCGAAAATTCTCACGGACCTAGAAATAGAACATGTTTTAAATCTTTCCGACAGAATCAATTCCTATCGGGAAAACCATGCATCTGTAATGCTATTCCGACGGACCAAAAACAAAGCAAGGGCAGCTATTCGCTACTGGCTATTTAACTTCCTTTTTCTAGTCCAGTCGTGTGTGTTGTACGTCACCGTGTTCTATACGATTGGACTTTGGTGTGATCACGTGTACACAAGTCCATAACATTGGAACTCTGTCGAAACTCTGTCAGAAAAACCATCAGAGTTTATTAAAAAACGGTTGTGTGTACGCGGCATAAGTTGTTAATCTTTATCCAAAAGTGGTACTTATTGTTCCAGTAAGATATTTCTTATTTAAGAGGCGTTATATTATATTTCACCTCTAGACCCATGTGGATACAATAACAGATTGGGGGGAAGGGGGAAGAGTTCAAGGGTTACCAAGAGTGATCGCTCAGATAACATGCAACCTACTTCCCCTTCTCCTCGGCCTTCATGTATTGTATAGATTTCCGCAGTTAAAGAAAACATCACTTAAACTCCATGAAAGTATTGAGGATTTGAAATTTATTGCAGAACTGTAACCTAATAGAGCAACTGTAAGCATGGAGCAAGAAGAAAAGAGTATTACAATTCTTATGTGCTCAGGTCAGTAGATTTTGAAATGTTCCCCAAGTGGCAAACTGTATATCAGGCATTCCATACAGTATACTTGCAGAATATTAAGGAAATTATGAATTATATTCAGGAATAGAAATAATGTGCAAAGAATTGAGACACAGAACGAATTAATCAGAAGAGAGAATCTTGCATTTCAAGATTACAGGTACAGCTTCTTCTCCAGCTGGGAGAACAATTAACAGCACAGCATTTATAGAGCTATGAGTCTACTGAATAGGGGTGTCTGGGCAAAGGAAGCGCTCTGCTACCTGAAGACGGCATACCTTGCTTACTCAGAACTTACCGAGGCACCTTGATATATTTCAAAGAATTTATTAGACCAAGCATAGCCTAAATGAAGAGAAGATTAGCAAGTGTGATATAGAAATAACGTTACCGAGAGCTGTGTTTTGACACCTGCAGTATTCTGACTATCGGTAATTAACAGTATAGTGCCTTGAAAAAGTATTCATACCCCATGAAATTTTCCATATTTTCTGATGTTACAACAAAATTTAAATGTATATTATTGGGATTTTATGTGATAGACCAACGCAAAGTGGCACATAAATGTGAAGTGGAAGGAAAATGATAAATGGTTTTCATACTTTTTTTACAAATAAATATCTGAAAAGTGTGGCCTGCATTTGAATACAGCCCCTTTACTCTGATACCCCTAACTAAAATTGAGTGTAAGCAATTACCTTCAATAAGTCACCTAATTAGTAAAGAGTCAACCTGTGTGTAATTTAATCTCAGTATAAATACAGCTGTTCTGTGAAGCCCTCACAGATTAGTTAGAGAACCATAGTGAACAAACAGCATCATGAAAGACAAGGGACACATCAGACAGGTCAGGGATAAAGTTGTGGAGAAGATTAAAGCAGGGTTATGCCTCATACACACGATCAAACAATCCGGTGGAAAAGTCTAGCGGACTCAAGTCCGGCGGACAATCCCGCCGTGTGTGGGCTCAGGCGGACTTTTTTTACCCAAAAGTCAGGCGGACTAAGAAAGTATTTTTGCACTCCAATCTGTCCGCCAGACTCGCATTTCAGCGGACAATCCGGCCATGTGTGTGGGGGTGTGAGGGGCGCTCGCTCGTCCCCACCCCCTTTCCTGGCCGGCCGGGTAGCGTGCTCGGATAAGGGTCTGATATGAACCTAAGGGGGACCCCCACGCCAATTTTTCGGAGTAGGGGTTCCCCTTTAAGTTCATACCAGGTGACGGGGCCAGCGATGCCTCCTTCGCTGGCCCTGGCTACCTGGAGCCGCGCTCAAAATGAGCGGACTTTCCTCCGCGTGTGTGGGCGAGTCCGTTCATTTCAAAAGTAGTCCACTGAAATAGTGCCGTGTGTGGGCAAGTAGCTAATTCGGAATGTCTGGCGGAAAGTCCGCCAGACTAAGTCCGCCGGATAGTCTGCTACGTGTGTACGCAGCATTAGGTTATAAAAAAATATCCCAGGCTTTGAAAATCTCACGGAGCACTGTTCAATCCATCATCCAAAAATGGAAAGAGTATGGCACTACTGCAAACCTACCAAGACATGGTCATCCACCTAAACTGACAGGTTGGATAAGTAGAGCATTAATCATAGAAGCAGCCAAGAGGCCCATGGTAACTCTGGGGGAGCTGCAGAGATCCACAGCTCAGGTGTGAGAATCTGTCCACAGGACAACTATTAGTCGTGCTCTCCACAAATTTGGCGTTTATGGAAGAGTGGCAAGAAGAAAGTCATTGTTGAAAGAAAGCCATAAGAAATCCCCTTTGCAGTTTGCAAAAAAACCATGTGGGGAACACAGCAAACATGTGGAAGAAGGTGGTCTGGTCAGATGAAACCATAAGTGAGCTCTTTGGCCTAAAAGCAAAATGCTATGTGTGGCAGAAAACTAATACTGCACATCACCCTGAACACATCGCTCCCACCGTGAAACATGGTGATGGCAGTGTTGTAGGGTTGCTTTTCTTCAGCAGGGACAGGGAAGCTGGTCAGAGTTGATGGGAAGATGGATGGAGCCAAATGCAGGGCAAACTTAAAAGAAAACCTATTAGAATCTACAAAAGACTTGAGACCGGGCAGAGGTTCACCGTCCAGCAGGACAACAACCTTAAACATACAGCCAGAGATACAATGGAATGGTTTAGATGAAAGCATATTCATGTGTAATGCCCTGTACACACGGATGGAAATTCAGATGGTAAAGGTCCGATTGGATTATATTGTCGGAAAATCCGATCGTGTGTGGGCTCTATGGGACTTTTTCCATCGGAAATCCTGACGGAAAAAATTTGAGAGCAGGATCTAAAATTTTCAGACAAAAAAATCAGATCGGACTTTTTCCAATTGTTTGTAGAGAATTCCGATCGGACAAAGTGCCACGCATGCTCAAATAATATTACGAGACCAAAGCTATTGGCTACTAGCTGCAACGTAGTCCCGTCGGAACTAACGAACGTTATCGCGTTCCGAACGACCGGATTTTGCGATAAGTTTGTCCGACCGTGTGTATGCAACACGAGTTTCGGACAAAATCCGTCGGAAAAAAAACGACGGATTTTGGGGGCTTAGAATGGCCTAGTCAAAGTCCAGACCTAAATCCAATTCATAATCTGTAGCAAGACTTGAAAATTGCTGTTCGCAGACACTCTTTAAAATCTCCATCCAATCTAACAGAGCTTGAGCTATTTTGCAAAGAAGAATGGGCAAAAATTTAATTTTCTAAATGTGTAACGCTGGTAGCGATATACCCAGCTGTGATTGCAGCGAAAGGTGGTTCTACAAAGTATTGACTCAGGGGAACTGAATACAAATGCACACCACACTTTTTAGATATTTATAAAAAAATTAAAAAATTTATAATTTTCCTTCCACTTCACAATTATGTGCCACTTTGTGTTGGTCTGTCACATAAAATCCCAATAAAATACATTTACGTTTTGGTTGTAACGTGACAAAATGTGGAAAATGTAAAGGGGTATGAGTACTTTTTCAAGGCACTGTATATAAGGGCAGTTCCAACTTGCTACACCAGTCACAATTTTATTGCACTGGCCAGTGAATGATGAAAAAGAAAAAAAAAGTTTGGGCTTTTGAAGAAAGCATTAAGCTATGTACACACGATAGGATTTTCCAACAACAAAAGCGAGCATTTTTAAGTTCAATAGCCAGTGCGGCTCTTCTGCTTGATTCCGAGCACGCGTGGACTTTTGTGCATCAGAATTGTGTACACACGCTCTGAATTTCCGACAACAAATCTTGTTGTTGGGAAATTTTAGAGTCTGCTCTCAAACATTTGTTGGCAGAAATTCCGACAACAAATGTTCTATGGAGCATATACACGGTCGGACTTTCCGACAACAAGCTCACATCCAACATTTGTTGTCGGAAAATCCTATCGTGTGTAAGGCCCATAGCAGTTCCCAGCTAACAATAGATTATGGGTCTCCATACACATGCTCTAATTCAATAGAAGTCAAGTTCAAGTCAGACAGAGATAAAATTTGCCATGATCTCTTATGCCCCGTACACACGATCGGACTTTCCGACGACAAAACCGTGGAATTTTGTTCGAAGGTTGTTGGTTCCAACTTGTCTTGCATACACACGGTCGCAAAAATGTTGGCCAACAATTACGAAAGTGGGAACGTGGTGACATACAAGACATATGACGAGCCGAGAAAAAGGAAGTTCAATAGCTAGTGCGGCTTCTTCTGCTTGATTCCGAGCATGCGTGAACTTCTGTGCTTTGGACTTATGTACACACGATCGTAAATTCCAACAACAACGTTTTGTTGGTGGTAAATTTGAGAACCTGCTAGCCAACAAATGTTCGATGGAGCATACACACAGTTGGATTTTCAGCCAACAAGCTCCCATCTATAAACAGAATTAAACAGAATTAACCCTTATCTCAACAAAAAATGAAATTCCTATTGCAGAGGATGCCTATAGTTTTAGTTGCATCTTAGTGTAGATATCTGAAAAAAAATAAGTGAGTCAATTGCACAAGTAGGAAATTACATTTCTGTGCTTGTTCTGTACATCAAAGGTAATTCTGTACACCCCAAGTAATGTAATTTCCTGTTTGTGTGATTGATTCACTGTTTTTTTCACATTAAAAACAATATGACAACCTGGAAGAGTGCTGTATACCAATTGAAATTAACCCGTCCCTTAGAGAGTATGTCACCAAAAATGTAATTTCTATTGCAGAGGGTGCCTAAGATTTTATATGTATCCTGGTACACACATTTGAGAAAATCAGTTAGCCAATCACTAAGTGCACAAGAAGAAAATTACATTTCTGGGGGCGTTTTGCACACCAATGTGGGTACAAAATGTCCCCAGAAATGTAATTTCCTGCTTGTGTGATTGGCTCATTGATTTTCTAGTCGGATGCCACGTACACACGACCAGACTTTCGGGCAGACTATGTCCGATGGTCTTCCCGGCTGACTTTTCAGCAGAGTTCCCGATGGACTTCCGAATGAACAGACTTGACCACACACGAACGGACTAAGTCTGTTCGAAAGTCCGTTTGTTTTGAATGTGATGATGTAAGATGGGACTAAAAAAGGAAGTTCAATAGCCAGTAGCCAATAGCTTCCCTTGCGTAGTATTTGATCCGTCGGACCAGCATACAGACAAACGGTTTTCCCGATAGGAATTGAGTCTGTCGGACAGATTTGAAATGTGTTCTATTTCTAGGTCCATCGGATTTTTATAATGAAAAATGATCGGATTAGCCCACACACGATCAGATTGTCTGTTGGAAAGTCCGGTCGTGTGAACGGGGCATAATTCTCCAGAGTGCCATATTCTGGCTTTAGATAATTACAGCATCTTCTGATTGAAATGTAAAGGCAATATTTAATAACATTAAATTATAAAATGGCTTGTGTAGCAGTTTTACATGCTATCATTTTTTAGTTATTTTTACGAAAGTGGAATTCCCCTGTAACACACATTGCAAAAAGCAGATCGAGCTTATGAATTGCATTGAGAAAATGGTAAAAAAAAAGTCTTCAGGACTAGGATTAGGACTTGAGACGTATATAAACCCCCCTCCCTTCATCTTCAGTAAGGTGGAATTTTCGCAACCATCTTCCTGAAAAGCAGCTGCTTCAGCAGGGGAAGTTCAAACCTCTGAGCTCATCACAGTTAAACACAAAAGTGATCCTGAGCAGGTGTGACAAACAGCAAGGAGACACATCTGGTATGGCTAGAGTTCATTTTGTGCCTCCATCGTGCTAAGGCCTGGAATGCTATGATGGCGGCTACTGTTTTGTCGCATCAGCTGCATCTTTTGGCTGTCTGATCTGTGACCTCAATAAACTAGATTCCCCCCGTTTTTATAGCTAAGTGTATTTATGGAGAGGTGTCCCCAATTTTATGAAGAAATCCATGTGAAACATTACGCACTATCAGATTTTAGTATTCAGCAGAAATCTGCTCTCAGGGTCCACACAAGACTGCTCAAGTAAGCATTTTTAATGCAAAGTAAAGGTCACATTGCTAGAGTCTGCTTTCATTAATCCTTTGTGCCCTTAAAGCAGATAGGATTGTAGCAGGAAGAAAAAAAATGATTAAAAATGAAAGCCCTTGAAATTCATGAAAGAGAACAGTTTAAATGTTTTTTGGTCCGTGTGTTTAATTTTAACAGCTGGGACGTTTAGCACTTTATTTTTTCGCACTGCACAATCTTTATGACAGCATTGAACATATCCTATTTGTTTGTAGGCATATTTTTACTGTTGGTGATGTTGGCTTTGTTATGCTGTAGGGAAAAATTACATGGGATGTAGAGGGGACAACGGCTAATAGGCTGTACCATATACAATGTTGTATCACATTTTTATAGTTTCTGGAAACCATTGGTTGGGGTTGAGTTACAACCAAAAACGTAAATGTATTTTATTGGGATTTTATGTGATAAACCAACCCAAAGTGACACATAATTGTGAAGTAGAAGGAAAATGATAAATGGTTTCCACAATTTTTTACAAATAAATATGTGAAAAATGTGGCATGCATTAATATTCAGCTCCCTTTACTCTGATACCCCTAACTAAAATCTAGTAGAACCAATTGCCTTCAGAAGTCACCTAATTAGTAAATAGAGTCCACCTGTGTGTGATTTAATCTCAGTATAAATACAGCAGTTCTGTGAAGCCCTCAGAGGTTTGTTAGAGAACCTTAGTGAACAAACAGCATCATAAAGTCCAAGGAGCACGCCAGACAGGTCAGGGATAAAGTTGTGGAGAAGTTTAAAGCAGGGTTAGGTTATAAAAAAATATCCCAAGCTTTGAAAATCTCACAGAGCACTGTTCAACCCATCATCTCAAAATGAAAAGAGTATGGCACAACTTCAAACCTACCAAGGCATGGCCGTCCACCTAAACTGACAGGCCGGGCAAGGGGAGCATTAATCAGAAAAGCAGCCAAGAGGCCCATGGTAACTCTGGGGGAGCTGCAGAGATCCACATCTCAGGTGAGGGAATCTGTCCCCAGGACAACTATTAGTTGTGCTCTCCACAAATATGGCCTTTATGGAAGAGTGGCAAGAAAAAAAAAAGAAAAAAAAACATATAAGAAGTCTTGTTTGCAGTTTGCAAGAAGCCATGTGGGGGACACAGCAAACATGTGGATGAAGGTGCTCTGGTCAGATGAGACCAAAATTGAACTTATTGGCCTAAAAGCAAAACTCTATGTGTAGCTGAAAACAAAACACTGCACATCACCCTGAACACACCATCCCCATCATGTTACGTGGATGCTTTTCTTCAGCAGGAACGTGGAAGCTGATTAGAGTTAATGGGAAGATGGATGGAGCCAAATACAGAGCAATCTTAAAAGAAAACCTGTTAGAGTCTGCAAAAGACTTGAGACTGGGGCTGAGGTTCACTTTCTAGCAGAACAAAGACCCTAAACATACAGCCAGAGCTACAATGGAATTGTTTAGGTCAAAGCATATTCATGTGTTAGAATGGCCCAGTCAAAGTCCAGACCTAAATCCAATTGAGAATCTGTGGTAAGATTTAAAAATGACTGTACACAGATGCTCTCCATCCAATCTGACAGAGCTTGAGCTATTTTGCAAAGAAGAATGGGCAAAAGTGTAACTCTCTAGATGTGCAAAGCTGGTAGAGACATCCCCAAGAAGACTTGTAATTGCAGCAAAAGGTGGTTCTACAAAGTATTGACTCAGGGGGGCTGAATACAAATGTACGTCACACTTTTCACATATTTAATTGTAAAAAAAATTGAAAACCATTTATTATTTTCCTTCCACTTAACAATTATGTGCCACTTTGTGTTGGTCTAGCACATAAAATCCCAATAAAATACATTTACGTTTTGTTGTAACATGAGAAAATGTGGAAAATTTCAAGGTGTATGAATAATTTTTCCAGGTACTGTAATTAATAAAGTGAATAATTCACCGTGTGCAAGAACTGGCATTAACTAGCTGCTAAGTCACTATAGGACACAGTGGACAGCTGCAGGCACCACAGCAAGTGGTGGGGGCACATTATCTGACACAACTTGAAGTGTCACATAGCACCAGCATTAATACCTCTGGAAGGAAATGGAGACTTGACTCCTCATTCATGGGAATATGTTTAACACTCATCTGTCTTTAAGCTTGTCAAAGTGACTTTAACCTTTCCAGAGAGGAATAGCAGAGCCATAATGTAAAACATTGGGCTTTAAAATGTTTTTCCAGCACAAACTCACCTGCTTAGAGCTCCGCTCCAGGGAGAACTTCATCGGAACTCATGGCCACACATCGGCTCCCTGAACTGCACCTGCCACCTTCCCTGGTCACAGGCAGATCGTCACTTGCAGAGCCATGGTTTTTGGAGGCTCCAAAGAGGTGGTACACTCCAGAAACATTAAGGATGCCCTGACCAGGCCTCCCAGACCTCCCAAGACGGCGTCGGCTTCTTACTCCCTGCCCAGCATGCCACTCCCTACCAAGTCCTCACAGCATACTCGGCTACCTCAGGTCAGTAACGAAGACTCTGGTACAGGCAGCACACAGACAGTGGTCCACACAGGCATGTTCAAGCAGTTTGAACAAATGCTGCAGTAAGCCCTTAAGCAAACTTCTGACCACATTACAGACAAGCTGACTCATGAGATCAGCTCAGAGAACTGCTGAGCTGGAAGTGAGGGTTGATGACCTGGAGAACCCCACTCAGGACTATATGGCAGAATTTGAGAACATCAAGGAGGAAAACTCGGTGCTACTGTCCAGCTTAGAAGATCTGGAGAATAGGGACAGGCGCTCAAATCTGCGAATCAGGGGGATACCAGAGACAGTGGTAGATCTGCAATCTACTATGATGGCCATGTTCCAGGAACTGCAACCTGGCATCCCTGTTAAAAGACTGAAAATGGACAGGGTACAAAGGGCTCTGGCCTTGGGCAAAACGAATGGTCCCCCAGGGACATAATAGCTAAATTCCACTACTACCGCAAGAAGGAGCAGCTCTTTGCAGAAGCCAGAGGGAAGGATGCATTGACCTTTCAGGGACACACATATCAAATATTTGCTGACCTTTCCCCTCTTACAGTGGCAAAGAGACACACCCTGAAACCACACCTCCTGATCCTACAGTGGCATAAGATCTCATACCATTGGGCATTTCCTTTCTCTGTCCGCTTCATGCACCTGGAGACCAAATGCGTCTGCCGCACACCTGAGGAGCTACAGACGGCCTTGCAAGATTTGGACCTGATGGATCATACCTCAAGTAGGGATTCTTCCCACAGATGCTTGGCTTTTCGTTCCCAGCAGAAAACAGCTGCCACAGATCCAGCACACGCCTGTGGAACTCTCTACAAGCGAGGCCAGATCGACAACACTGCAGCACCCACTGAGGACTCCATGGACTGATTCCGACCAGGTGACAAGTACCAGCTTTAATAAATCCCGTTTTGTGTCATCTTTAGATGATGAAGATCACCTTAATCGCCTCTCTACCCCCCCTTTGTTTTAGTGGACACTGGTTTCCTATTGCACCCAGCTCCCTTCCCTTACCCTGCTTCTGTTAGTCTAGACTGTTTCCAGCCAAAATTGAAAATTTTATTGATCATAATTGAAGCTTCATTGCTCACTGTTGATTAAGAGTGGGGAGTTAAGCTGGTCCTCTTCAAAGTGAGCTCAGTTACCGATGTCAGGTACCTTTGACTTCCAGCTCCATTGACTGTATTTATTTACGTTATGTTTGGTCTATGCCTCAGCCTCACTGCTCAGTTCATTTTAAATTTAGGTGGCGGGTCCTCATAGACCTCCTTTAGTTCTATTGCCATGCAACTAGTATTTATGCCATTCAATGTTGTCTTTTTCTTCCGGTGATGTTGGAACCTATTGCACCCACATTTACTTCCGTCAGCACCCTGCTTTTATTATGTAGGACTCTGACTGCAGTCTCCGTGCCTCTTCGGGACTGCACGTCGCTCCCCTAGCATGCTCACATACCCTCTTTTCCCCCCTTCTCTTTCCCTACGGTAGCCGCGGTTCTTAATATGGGATCGATCAACATCACTACTATTCCAAACTTACCTCACCTATGGTCCCCTTAAACATTCTTTAGTTGAATGTTCAAGGCTTCAATACCCCACATAAATGCACCAAAGCACTACGCTCTTTTGCAGCTGCAAAAGCTCACATCATTTGTCTCCAAGAAACTAGTTTCACTGAGAAATACACTCCTAAATATCTCAGTACCTTCTACCCTCAATTCTAGGTAGCCACAGCCACCACCAGACAGCACGAGACTCTCATTGGTTTTCACCCTCACTTCACAAATTAAAGACCCAGTGGGTCGGTATTTGATCCTTACAGGCCATATATCAGACACTGTGATCTCCATTGTGCCCTATTACGCTCCCAATAATTTAAATAATAATTTCCCTCAGAACTCCAACAAGCCACGACTTTGCTACTTGGGTGTACAACTCACAGCTTCTATTCCCATTCTCTTTGCTGCTAATTTCTTACCCTTGCTTAGACAGGTTACTACTCTCATGTCACAATGGTCCTCTCTTTTCCTATCCTGGATGGGCAGGATCAATGTCACTAAAATGTCAATATTGCCCAAATTCCTATACCTCTTCAGAGTACTTCCCATCCCAATTCCAAGTTACTTTTTATGCCTTACGTAACGCACAGTAATGTCCTACATTTGGGGTGATATCTGGCAGCAAATTTTTCTCCATACTATTACGCAGAACAACTTGCGCATTTACCCAAGTATCATGCAGCGAGGGAAGCACCAATGTGGGTGGCAATAGAATCTGTTGATTGCGATCCCATTGTTGTAGCGGATATGTTATGGCTACATCCGGCTGATAGAACTTGCATACTAAACCCCATAACGAAACACTCTTAATCTATCTGGGATACATTTAGAGCCACACGCAATCTACAATCAACTAATAACCCCCTCCTCTCATTTCTCAGGAACCCAGCCTTTTACCCTGCATGGGAATCTCCTGATGCATTTTCTGCCTGGTCCTCTACCAATTTCTTCAGACTACACAACTTGGTCACCATCACTGCTATACATACATTCCCTACCCTATGTGAATCCTCCCGAGATCAGAGTTATTCCGCTACCTACAAATTAAAAACTTTTACATGCCATTTCTCAGGTCACGATCCCTGCTGACACAGATGACACAATTTGAATGTATCTGCAAAAGAGACCCACATGTAAAGGGGCTCAAATCGATCCTTTACCAACAACTGAATGTCAATCTAAAACAATTCACTGCCACCATACACTGATAAATGGGCACGGGATTTACAGCACACATTTGAGGTTGCAGATTGGTCTAGAATCTGGATGGCCACTAAATCAGCCTCCCCTAATATCTCCGCTTTAGAAACAAATTATAAGGTCCTATCACGTTGGTACCTTGTGTCAGCTAGAATCACAAAATTTGTCCCATTATATTCTGAATCTTGTTTCCGAGGTTGTTCCGATCCTGCATTCACTTACATGTTTGGTGGCAATGCCGATTGCTCAAAAATTCTGGCAGGCCATTTTTGTAATGGCCTCTAATGCCCCGTACACACGAGCGGACTTTTCGACATCCAAACTCCGACGGACTGAGTCCGGCGGACTATCCGATCGTGTGTGGGCTGCAACGGACTTTAGCGAAGCTAAAGTCTGACGGACTTTAGAAATGAAGCATGCTTTAAATTTTCCTGACGGAACTCCGCCGGACCCGGTCCCCTTTGAAAAATCCGCTCGTGTGTGTGCTACTCCGACGGACTAAAACCGACGCTAGGGCAGCTATTGGCTACTGTCTATGAACTTCCTACGTCGAATCCAGTCGTACGTCATCACGTTCGACTCCGTCGGAGTTTGGTGTGATGGTGTGTGGTCAAGTCCGTTCGGTCGAAAAGTCCGCCAGAACTCCGTCGGAACTCCAGCGGAACTCCGGCGGAACTCCTTTGGAGGTCTGTCAGACTTAATTCCTCTCGTGTGTACGGGGCATAAGGCTCTAGAACTCAATCTATGACCGGATCCTGTAACAGCTCTCTTAAACCAGCCGAACTGACTAATTTCCAATTCCAACTATTTCTACATTTGTCCACGGCAGCCAAGCAGATCATTGCTAGGGCTTGGAAATCTCAGACCTTGGTCGTTGGCTGAAGCAAAGCATAGAATGAATACGGACTGTGTATTTGCTAAAATGACAGCTATTGAGAATAACCAGATATGTAAATTTGAAAAACTATGGCAACCATGGTTGAAGCATTACTTGCCTTCGGATTTTGACAATATCCTCCTATTACCTTCCAAAGTATATTTCTCTTCCCCCCCACCTGTCTAGTTCCTTTTTTTTTTTTTGAACGACAGCTTTACCTAAGAACCCTCCCCACCTTCTGTATCCCTCCAGTCTTTTCCCTCCAAGGTCCATCCTGTATGTAAGTGAGCTGGAATTAGCTATACCAGAATGTATATCTTCCCCATAAGCCGGACTCGATTGCTCTCATCTCTAATCTTTGCTATCCCCCCCCCCCCTTTCCTTTCTTCTTCCTTGCCACATTTCTAGTCACTTTCTTAATTACAACCACAACCAAAGCAACCGTCCTTCCCACTGCCGAATCCTGTCTTTGGCACTTCTTGTTAAAAAATATCTTCACATAGGCGTACTGACCTCCACCAGATATTTTCTTTCCACAGCTGAAGTTATTTCTGAGCATCGCTCTCCTGTTTAAACATTTGTTTCTAACGCTTCATGCATACACATGATTGTTCTTCCTCATGTCAACTATTGTATGTAAAGGTGACGGTTATTCTGTTTTTGTTTCAAATATTTTTATTGAGATAATATAAGTATGCATATAACAAAATACAGAAGAAAGTTCAGACAAGAGGCAAAGCAATATACATCTTCAATGCTTTGGATTAATAATCAATCAAAACGTAAAAGAACATCAGATGAAAATACAGAACAAATTATAGAAAAGTACACAGATGTAGTTTTGAACTCAACTATAGAGAAGAGTTGTATAGATATTAATGCAAAACCTGTCTTATAAATAGGTGTTGCAGGGGGGTTGGTCCCCGATCACTCACCCTTTGGGGCGCAATCTGTGAGTGGGGGGGAGCAACCAGCAAAGTCATATTCTAAACAAAACAAAAAAAAAGAAAAGAAAAGGGAAAAAAGGAGCTCAACAATGATAAGGAGGGATATCGGTGGTGGCAACAGAATAGGGGACGACCCGTCTGAGGCCTATAAGGCAGGCGAGGACAACAAGTAGCAATTGTAGTGTTGAAGTTTCGCCGTTTTGCAGCCGAGATCAGGTTAAAAGGGTAGAAAGTATGGGTGGCGCAATAAAGTGGTAACAGTCACTATTGTAACAGGGGTAAAGAAGTTTCGGGAGTAGGTCACCTCCTAGTAAGGTATGGGGATGAAAAGAGTAATTAGTTGATAAGCAGAACTAGAGGGTAAGAACAGATCTAAGTCTTAAATATGGAGATACAGTGTTTATTCTTAATCTTTAAAATTCAAAAGTACCATATGATATTAGATGGGATGGGACATAGGAGTAGTAGATTGAGTGGAGGAGCGGAAATGAAGCCAACATGCCCAGGTAGCTGAACATTTGGAGTGTCTATCTTGGGCTTGATGGATAAGCCTTTCCATTTCCGCAGTCCTATCGACTTGGTGGTACCATTCGTCGAGAGTAGGAGGTGTAGAAGATTTCCAATGTCTGGGAATGCATAACGTGGCTGAGTTGATCAGATGGAGGGATAACGATTTATGATAAGTGCGTTGTGCTATGGGTGTGTGATGCAGTAAATATTGTGTTGGAGAAAAGGTCAGCGGGTGCGTCGTTATTTGTACTATTTTGTCATGAATTCCTGTCCAAAATGGTTGAAGTAGGGGACAATCCCACCAGATGTGTAGGAAAGATCCAACATCGGTTCCACATCTCCAGCATGTGGGTTGGACCTCAGGGAACAGTTTGTGTATTTTATCTGGGGTGCGGTACCACCGTGAACAAAGTTTATATCTGTTTTCTTGTACCGAAACATTAACGGTGCCTTTATGGGTGTGTGTGTAAATCCTAGACCAGTCTTCGTCAGACAAGCTGATGGGGAGGTCGGCCTCCCATCTCAATTGAGATGGAGAGTGGGCAGTTACTTCAGACTGCAAAAGAGGTACTATGTTGGATATCAGATGTTTTTGCGGCGTATCACTGTTGCATAGTGTCTCAAACGGGGTGAGTTGTTTAGACCATTGGGAGGGTGGGTTGTGCGAATTAAAAAAGTGCCGGAGTTGTAAAAACTTGAAAAAGGGTATTCGGAGTTCAGGAAATTTCCTAACTAGGGCTGAGTGTGATAGTAGGTTGCCGTGGTCGAAGAATTGGTGAGCACGGTATTGAATTAGTGGTTTTTGTAGATCATGTCTGGTAATGTCAGGGGGAAAATCTGGATTGTTTGAAATGGGTGTCATGGGACCGCATGAAGGCGTAAGGTTAAGGGAACGTTGTGTTTGACGTAGCGCTAATAGGGAAGAATTAATCAGGGGATGATTCTTGCAAGAGTTAGGAATGGCATGTGTGGACAGCCACGGGAGGTTCACCAGGGGTAAGTGGGTCATATCCTGTTCTAATTGGATCCATGCCTTTTCTTTACGATGGATGTGCCAGTCAACAATCCTGGTAAGTAATGAGGCATTGCTGTAAGTATGGAGGTCTGGCACACCTAGGCCCCCTCTGGATTTGGGAAGAACAAGTTTGGCCCAGCTTATTCTGGGGGACCTGTGGGACCATATAAAGTCTCTACAGATTTTTTTGTAAGTCTGGAAGAAGATTTTTGGGAGAGTGATGGTAATAGCTTGGAATAAGTATAGCAGTTTAGGAAGTACGGTCATTTTAACAATGGCTATTCTTCCAAACCAAGAGAAAGAATTCTTATGCCAATTTAGTAAGTCATCCTTTATTTTCAGAAGTGTTGGGCTAAAATTGTGGTCGTATAAAGTCAGTAGATTAGTGGGGATGTGAATACCTAGGTATAACAAAGCATTGCGCTCCCATTGAAAGGGAAAGTTGAGTTTGCATTGTAGTATTATCGGCTCAGGCGTGGTTATGTTTAAGGCCCTGGATTTATCAAAGTTAATTTTCAGATTGGAAACATTGTGAAATAGAGTCAGGTCGCTAAGTAAGTTGGGGATGGTCGTAACGGGGTCTGTTAAAAAAAGTAATATGTCATCTGCGTAAGCAGCCAGTTTATAGGTGTTGTGATTGATCTCAATTCCTTTAATGTTTGTGTTACCTCGTAACATTCGGAGGAGGGGTTCTAATGTCAAAATAAAGATAAGTGGAGAAAGGGGGCAACCTTGGCGGGTACCATTAGCGATGGAGAAGGCGTTCGACAGGCGGCCGTTCACTTTTATTTTGGCTGTGGGGGTGGAATACAAGAGCATGATCATTTGAAGTAAGCGTGGTGGGAGGCCCAAGTGGGTCAAGACAGCAGCCATATAGTCCCATGCCACCCTGTCGAACGCCTTCTCCGCGTCCAATGAGAGAAAAAACCCTTCTGTTTTCGTAGAAGTTAGCCATTGGTGGATGTTTAATGCCTTAGTGGTGTTATCTCTGGCTTCACGGCCAGGTACAAAGCCCACTTGATCGGTTGCAATTAAAGTCGTGAGTAAAGGAGAAATGCGATTCGCTATAATTTTGGCGTATAATTTGAGGTCCACGTTTAATAATGAAATGGGGCGATAGTTGGGAATTAAAGAGGTGTCTTTTCCGGGTTTTGGTATAAGAGTGACGTGAGCTTCCAATATATCTATATTAGACCTGTTGGATGTTGGGAGATCATTAAAAGTTTCCATGAAATGGGGCATGAGCACATCAGAAAAGGCCTTGTAATATGCAGCGGACAGGCCATCAGGGCCAGGGCTTTTACCCGCTTTGAGTTGTTTAAGGGCTAACACGCAATTTCGTGTGGTTCGCTTTGAGGGAGATAAACAACCCTCGGACAACACATTTATGTGCTGCCCATATGGATCCCTTAGATATGTCGGCCGATTTGTTGTCTGTAAAATAATTTTGAAGACATTCCGTGATAGAAGCCTTATTGGCGATATCGGTTAATAAAGATTCGTCCAATTGCCAAACATGAGATCGGGAGGATGGTTGTGACAAATGGAGGACCATCGTAATCGGATTGTGATCGGATATTAATGCAGGCTCAATCGTGGCCTTTTGCAGGTTGGGAAAATCATCTTGTGAGAGAAAGAAATGGTCTAAGCGGGAATACTTCTGATGGGGAAAGGAGTAATACGTATAGTCCCGTACAGATGGGTGCAGGGTTCGCCATGTGTCATGGAGAGCTAGCAGCCGCAATTGGGATCTGATGTCTTTAAGTGCCCTGTACGTGAGGCTAGAGGAACCATTAGATGTATCAATTGATGGGGATAGAGGAACATTAAAATCTCCTCCAAGGACCAAAATTCCCTGGTGGAAAGCTATCAGTTGGGACACGGTTTCTCGGAAAAATGGCACCTGTTGGGTGTTTGGTGCATATAGATTGGCGATCGTGATCGGTCGATTATGGATATGACCCTTAAGAAAAAGAAAACGACCTTTCGGATCTCGTTGAACCTCAGAGATAGTGATGGGGCAATGCCGTGAAATAAGGATCGAGACCCCTTTAGATTTAGCCTCATCATTCGTCGCGTGGTAGACTATAGGGTAATGATAGTTATGTAGTTTCGGAACGGTATCCGACCGGAAGTGGGTTTCCTGTATCAGGGCAATATGGGCTCTCGATTTGTGTATGGTGTGCAGCAATTGGGATCTCTTTTCGGGAATATTTAAGCCACGAGCGTTGATTGAGTAGAATTTAGTAGCGTTAATCAAAGCATCTGGATGTTGAGGATGGGTTGTAGTAGGGGCGGAAGAAGCCATGACTGGAATTAGGTGAGGTGGAGGTGACCCGGGGGGGAACAGGGGATAGGGAGGAGGGTGGGTTACAGTAGCTCCAAGACAATAAAAGGCGTTCAAGAAACAGGGCTAATGGGGAAAAGGGGGGAAAGGGTATTTACCACGTTCTCTAGTGGTGTGAAAATTCGTGAGATGTGGAGTGGGTATGTACCACCCCTCTTCGGGGTCGACAAGGGCGAAGCCCGATGAGGGCGTGAGGATTAGTGAAGAGAAGTACCTAGTTGAAAGTGAGTGTGCGGCTATTCAGGACAATGTATACGTGCTTGTAACTGAAAGGTGAATGGTTAAACAAAACAGTATCAGATATAACGATAAACATAACAGTTAAACATAAGTAGTAAACACTTTTAGCATAGAGAGAAAGAGCCTTAAGTAGCTTGACTCCCAGATTAGGTAAAAGAGCTATAAATATATCAGAGCAGAACCAACTATTATCCACTGTCTAACATTGTCAGGTCATGGCCTGCGTATATGCACAAAGATATAGGTAAACTATAAGATCTAGTATTAAATAATACTAAATAACGAGTAGTGCTCTAGAGCACGGTAACATCTACATCAGAGGAGGGATAGATAGCATTCGTTGTGCGAGGCATACTTATCCGCTGGGATGAGGAACACACATTTGGGAGCCAGCGATCGGCTCGATATATTCCACTGAAAAGTTCGTCTTTCGTGGAAAGTCCAGGAACACAGATAGCTTACGAACGAAAGAATGTGCCATATGCAGTTCATCATAAAGCTTCGTCTTTATACATGAGTGAGTCAAGACCGATTACTATGTAATGGCAGGAGCGAGCGACTGTTGTAGGGTGCAAGGTCCGGATGAGATCTTAGCAGACACTATGTGGAGGGCGTAAGGGTCGGTTGCAGTCATGAGACGCGGAAAACCAAGTTGGAAAAACTGCGCATTGTTGAGATGTGTGGTGACGTCCGGATGCAAGAGGTATTATTCGTTCGTGGGTATTGCAACGAAGCTAAGGTCCGTCCGGATAATAGGACGAAGCCCAATATAGAGGCTGTGAAATGTCGTAGCCCGAGCTCACATTCGTCTGGTAGCAGTAGAACTGGCGGGGTAGTGCCAAAGAAACACGGTCTCGGAGGCAATCCACTAGAGATAGATGTCATCAACGGTGGAAGCCAAACGTGACTTCCCAAGAAAGGGGAGGATAAGTCCGATTTGGAAGTCAAGTGCCTCTCAGTCCGTCTGAACGATGTGAAAACACGACCGGAAGGAGGACTTGGGCGTGAGTCAGGTATGATCAAACAAGTTAACTACAAACCGAGCGGACAGTCATTACCAACAATAAAGTAGACCGCAGTAAAAAACTTTGCGGAGCACGTGAACGTATGAAAATGGAGTTAAACTCGAATGGAACAGCTTGTTTCCAGCAGTTAGACTAACCGTATAGATTACTTGAATGCTTGGGGTCTAATAGTCCCTTCGGGCCCTCCTTGAGTGCGGTGAGGACGACGGGCTGTAATCCCTTCGGATGGTATCCGGAGGGCGTTGTCCCCTGTAGCCGGACGGGGATCTCCGTCTGCGATGAGGAGCATCATGAGTATCCATGGGTTCCATGTGATGTGCGATCGGTTTGTAGGCCATGGGGCGGAAGTTAGCATACCAATTCGGGACTTCTATTAGAGGCACGTTTAATGTGGCACAAAAGTTAGGGAGATCTTCGGGAACCTTAAGGTAGGCCGTGCGCCCTTGATGAGAAGCAGTTAGGCAAAAAGGAAATTTCCATTTATACAGAATGCCACGGGTTTTCAGTGTTTCGAGCAGGGGGCGCAGATCCCTTCGATGCTGAAGCGTGATGCCCGAAAGGTCTTGAAAAATCTGTATAGGAGCAGACTCATAGGATATCTGAGGTTTGGACCGGGCAGCTTTCAAAATATCCTCTTTAAGACGATAATTAACAAGGCAGCAGATGATATCTCTCGGTGGGTCCGCATCTCGGCCCTTAGGGCGCAGCGCGCGGTGGATCCTTTCAAACTCCACATCAGTTTGTAGGGGCCTATCCAATACATCGTTGAAAATGGAGGAGATGGCTGAGGGGATGTGTTCACCATCAACAGATTCCGGGAGGCCTCTGATTCTTAGGTTGCGCCGTCTGCCCCTGTTGTCCAAATCCTCCATGTGCCTCTGCATGTCCCTGAGTTGCAATGTATGACCATCTAGCTTCCTCATAGTCTTGCGGATGGAAAGATCATGTTGGGCAGTGGTTTTCTCAACCGTGTGGACTCGGTCAGTCAGGGCCCTGATGTCCACTCGTAGCTCGGCAATGGCTGCTGACAAGGTGTCTTTTATGTCAGTGGCAATTGTGCGAAGGTCCAGCATGCTGATGGTTTGCTGGGAAGGTGGTGTGTGTTGTATGTGGTGTCCGTCACCACTGTTCGCAGGGTTACTGAGCGGGAGGGTTTCTGTCAGTAGAATTTCGGCATGAGGCGAGGATCTGAGGTCTGCGGCCTGTGATGTGGTATGGCGGGAAGGCGCCATGTTCCCCCGCTGAGAGCGAAACATCTCCGGTATGTTTCCTTGCGATTGCCCTGTGGAATGTCCCCTCGGGGACCGGGAGCGAGATGCCGAGGACGTGCGGGAAGCTGTGCCCATCTCTGGGTTCGGTAAGTATGCGATAATACCTGCCAATTTGAAGTTTCGTGTCCTGAGGCGCCGGAGCTCACAGATTACACGTCCGCCATCGAGCTCCGCCAAGCCACGCCCCCGACGGTTATTCTGTTAACTTTGTAATTCTCTCTTTATTTGTGACAAATAAATACCTTTTTGATGATAGAATGTTTTTCCATCACTTTTTTTTACCCTTATAGATTGTAATGTCCTGCAGGCAGGTCCATATTTTAGGTTTGGAATGGAAAAGGAACAAGTACACACATTTTCATAAAAACATATTATTTTATTACAAACATTTAAAAAACATTTACAAAAATTATTAAATAACACACATGCCTAAGAGGAGTTAAATCATAACCAGTATAAAGAGAAAAATATTCCCACGCTGCCCGTAACTACAGGGATAAGGGTACTAAATGCAGCAAACACCAGATTGGTCAACCATAACCAAAAATAAAATAGGATAAAAATCAATAGATGGTGTTGCACTCTAAGTGACAACTAAAATAGCAATAATGTAAAAGAAGTTCTAGAAGAACCAAAGCAGGTACAGAATGTAAACACATATGAAGTACTAAATGCTATTCAAACAATACTGAGAGCAACCACTATAAATGAATATGTTCTAGTATATGAAGTGCAAGTGGTAAAAGTGGCAAAAGTGAAATACAATCTTCAAATTAGATAATAATACAGTGCTAGTGGTAAAAAACTTCCAAATAGTAAACTTGTCAGATAAATATTGAAGTGCTACTAGAAGAAATAAAGTCCATATATAGAAAAGTAAACTGAAGCCGTGAAGTGCTGCTCCTCTGTGAAGATCAGGGAATGTAAATGGTGAGCAGTTTCTAAGGTAACAGCGTTAAAAAATTCAGTAATGACCAAAAGAATCCAGGCTCCTGCAATAGGCCACTGGGGGTTTCTCCTCTCTGCAATTCAGCGATAAATGGAAAGGGAGCTCCAGCTCTAATAACAGTGTATAAGGGGGAAGAAAAAGGGGGCCCAGATCGTAAAGTATGTTGACATTGAATATATTTATTAAAAATAACAGCCAATATGGTACTCACATTAAAAATATAAAACACCTAGCTAACTCAGAATATTACACATACCATAGAATTACACATCTACTACGCTCCAACTTGAAAACAAATATTGAGATGTCATGGAGAGTACTCCAATACTACACAAATCCTACAACCAAGATTAAAGGTATATCGTTCTATAATATACTGAAAAATAAGGATATACCCTTGAAAACAACTCATATGATTGCCTGGGAGAAGGACTTGGATATCTCTTACTCCCTAGAGCAATGACAAAAGGCACTTCACATCACGTACACTGCGACAAAGAGTGTAAACTTATGGGAATTATTGCAGAAAATCCTCTTCAGATGGTATCTGACACCCCATAGAATAGCTAAATTCTCACCACAAACTTCCAATACCTGCTGGAGGAACTGTGGTGCTGTGAGAACATTGTACCATATAGTCTGGTCTTGCCCTACTATAATCCCCTTTTGCAAAGGAGTATATGGAGTAATTTCACAAGTATTGAATATTAAAGTACCCATATTGAATATTAAAGTACCCGTACCATAGCCGTGCACATTCTTCTGAGTGCACGATTAACAATAATGTGCCTTTGGAGAGATCAACAAACCCTGTCTCTACATGAAGTAATAAATACGACTAACACTCAACCTAAAACAATTACAGTAAAGCCCAAAAAATATGGGGAAAATGGGTAGATTGGTACACAATGAAACATAAGACCTAAATGTATCGCTTATAAACCATACTGTACTACCAAAGGGAAGTAACTATGTGACTGTGTTTTTCTTCTTTTTTCCTAATTTTATTTTATATTATTTTATACTTTTATATTTTATAGTTCTTACTTTTTTCTTTTTCGAACACCAATGTATTTTTCATAAACGACTTAGTCTAACAATAGACGTTAGCTAACATTGAAAACAATACAACAACCCCCAAAAGAGGGCTGGAGGTCGCTGCTCTACTTGTGTTCCCAGTTGGGGTGCCTGGGCAGGGGAGTGGTGTTCATCACTCTTGATCTAACAAGATATACTTTATATATCACATTTTTTACCTTGATTTACATGTCTATTGTATACAGACTTTGTTATAGAATAATCCTCAAGACTTTATAATAAGTTGAAGAAGTGCATGTCTGTGTGACTATTTTTCTGCATGTTTTTTCACTTATGTTTTGTGAAATATTCAATAAAAAAATATTGATTAAAAAAAATATAAAACACAACACAGCACAACGAGTGGCGAGCAACCTGACGTCACTTCCGGTGTCCCAACGCGTAGCGCCACGGTCATGTGACTTCATCAGGGAATGAAGATAGGCACTAGCAGTATCCTTAAATAGATTGGATATTAAATGAGCAGCCATTTTCCTGTAACCCTACATTAATGAGTAATATAGCGGCCATTTTCTTGTGGATGTAAGCAACGGTCAAGAACTGGGGGGCATTTTCTTGTAGCTCTGCTGTCTTAGCATGACCGCAGTCATTCTCAAACCATCATAGATCAAGTGTTACGTACCTAGTAGGTGATACCGGATTGCAAAGGATGGCCTCTCTGACGCCTCAGAAGCAGGGCCCCTGATAGGATAAACAGGAAGCACAAGAGTAAGGAGTGGTACGAGTGCCTGGCAGGATCAACAGCAGGTGGTCAGTCCAGGGATCCAGGAGATTCCTTGCAGAAGGTAGAAGGTGGGAACTGGCACAACAGGCTGGTACCCGGAGAAGGCAGGATGGGTAGGCAGTTACAGCAGTCCGAGACTGGATCAACGGACTGGAACCAGGAACAAGCTGGATCAGAAAACAGGCACAGCAGGCTGGAACTGGATGATGAACAAGCTGAATAAGGACTTGTGGAAGGTCAGACAAGCCTGGTTGGTTATCAGGCGGGCAGCAGTAGGATCAGAGGAGCAGGAAAAAGAGTAGTTAAACAGGCCGGGGGTCAGGTGCAGGCAGATAACAGGGATGGTCTTCAGGCAAGCCGGATCAACACAGGAACAGATAAGGAAAGAACACACGGAAGGCTGTAGAGCAGACAGCAAAGTTTATCTGTGTCAGTCAGGTTTAAATAGCCTGCCTGGCACTAATGGGCGTGTGCACGCATGTTCCTGTTCACGCGCATTGGCACCCGCAATCGTCCACCAGCATGTCTAGATCGACTGTTGCTGGCAGTATCTTCCTGACATCAAGTCACAGCAGCGTTCCTGGTAGAAATAGGGCACTAATATAGCTTCCCTAATCTTTCACACCAATAGCTGCCCCTATCACATATATGTCTGTCTTATTACTGTGAACTATTTTAACTTGTTTTTTGGTACTATCCTCATGCTGATTGCTGTTTTTATGACATTACTGACATAATTTCCTGGTGTCCCCAATATACCTCTGTGTCTCATGTGACACACTTACAGGGATATATGATCATTTTCATCTGGCGTTGGGAGCGAGTCTTATTCTTATGCCCCATACACACGATCAGAAATTCTGCCAGCAAAAGTTGGATGTGAGCTTTTGGTCAGAAATTCCGACCATGTGTATTCTCCATCGGACTTTTGCTGGCCGAATTCCAGCCAGCAAAAGATTGAGAGCAGGTTCTCTATTTTTCAGGTTGGAAAAAGTTCTTATCCGAAAATGCGTTCGTCTGTATGCAATTCGGACACGCAAAAAATCCCACATGCTCGGAAACAATTGGACACATGCTTGGAAGCATTGAACTTCATGTTCTCAGGTCGTCGTAGTATTGTACGTCACCGTGTTCTTGACGGTTGAAAGTTCAGTGAACTTTTGTGTGACCGTGTGTGCGCAAGATAAGCTTGAGCGTAATTCCGTTGGAAAAACCCTCCAAGTTTTTTCTGACGGAATTTCTGATCGTGTGTATGGGGCATTAGTGTCAGTGTCATAATTTTTTTGTGTATTGGCCGTTCCATACCTTATGATTCCACCATAGTGTTCTACTCTTATTAGTAATTTGATTGTGACTTGACCCTATAACTGATTGAAAACCATTGGGGTTATGTTAAACCATAAGACTAAGAGAAAATGGCTGCGGTCGTAGACTGCCACCTACATCTATGAAAAAATGGCCGCTATACTACTTATTGACATGGGGCTTTAGGAAAATGGGCATTTGTTGTATGTAATACCTTATTTATTTGTGTCAGTGCCACAACTGTATTCAACTGTATTGTTATTGGCTGCCCCATAACTCATGCTTTTATCTTAGTGCCCTGTTTTTACCAGTAACTCTGCTGTGACTTGATCTACAATGGTTTAAGAATGACTACGGTCATGTTAAGACAGCAGAACTACAAGAAAATGACCACGGTTGTTGACAGTCACTTACATCCACTAGAAAATGGCCGCTATATTACGCTTTAACATAGGCTACAGGAAAATGGCCACTCATTGAACTCAATATCCAATCTATTTAAGGACACTTCTAGTGCCTATCTTCATTCCCTGATGAAGTCACGTGACCGTGACACTACGTGTTGGATCAGTAAGTGAAGTGACGTTAGGTTGTGAGCTTTCAGCTCATGGTGCTGTGTTTTGTGTTTTATATTTTTAATGTGAGTACCATATTGGCTGCTAGTTTTAATGAATATATTCAGTTTCAACATACTTCACGATCTGCGCCCTCCTTTTTCTTCCCCCTTATACACTGCTATTGGATCTGGTGCTCCCTTTCCATTTATCACTGAGTTGCACAGAGGAGAAACCCCCAGTGGCCTATTGCAGGAGCCTGGATTCCTTTGGTCTTTATTGCAATTTTTCACGCTGTTACCTTACAGCGGTAAGGTAAGGGGCTATTTCACTGTCACACAGAGATATAATTGCACTGAAGAAACTAGTCACCAAGCCACCGTTTACATTCCCTGATCTGTACAGAATGTCGGTTGGAACAGCACTTCACGGCTTCAGTTGACTTTTCTATATGGACTTTATTTCTGCTAGTAGCACTTTAATATTTATCTGAAGAGTTTCATATTTGGACGTTTTTTACCACTAGCACTGTATTGTTATCTAATTTGAAGATTCTATTTCACTTTTGCCACTTTTATCACTTGCACTTCATATACTAGAACATATTCATTTATAGTGGTTGCTTTCAGTATTGTTTGTTTAGCATTTAGTATTTGATATGTAATAAAATAAAATTAATACAATCAGTGCAAAGAGAAATATGAAAGCGGTAAAATGCAGCTGAACACTGAGAGATTTTTCACAGAATCAAAAGGTCAAATAGTATATAAAGAAGTGCAGGGCTCAATAAAACATCTCGAATGTAATAAAAAAAGTCCGTAAATTTTAAAGTAAAAAGTAAATAGAAGGTGGACTAGCAGTCCCAGCAAGCAAAGAGTCCGCGTGAGAAAATTCAATGCTAGAGTGACTTTCTCTCCACCTCCAACACACTCGCTTCGCTCACCTCTAGATGTGGACCACTGAACAAACAGATGGTCAACAACGCATGTCCCTTATGGGTAAAACCTCCAGGCAAGATCCAGATCCACCGACCAGTATCCCCGGGAGTGTAATAGTGAGAGAGAAACAAATCTAAGTGCACACTGATAATTTCCTTTAAAAGGCTCACATCTGAATAAAATCAGCAGTGTTTCCTTCTGGGAATAATAGAGAAGGCTGGCGTAGTACTGGTAATCACTTTTCCTCCTCGGAGGAAAGTGATTACCAGTACCACGCCAGCCTTCTCTATTATCCCCAGTGGGGAAACTGCTGATTTTATTCAGATGTGAGCCTTTTAAAGAAATTCATCAGTGTGCACTTAGATTTGTTTCTCTCTCACTATTACACTTCTGGGGATACTGGTCAGTGGATCTGGATCTTGCCTGGAGGTTTTACCCATAAGGGACATGCATTGTGGACCATCTGTTTGTTCAGTGGTCCACATCTAGAGGTGAGCAAAGTGAGTGTGTTGGAGGTGGAGGGAAAGTCACTCTTACATTGAATTTTTTCACGCGGACTCTTTGCTTGCTCGGACTGTTAGTCCACCTTCTATTTAATTTTTACTTTGAAATTCATGGACATTTTTATTACATTTGAGATGTTTTATAGAGCCCTAACATACACTGCACTTCTTTGTATAGTATTTCATATGTATTTACATTCTGTACCCACTTTGGTTCTTCTAGCACTTCTTTAACATTATTGTTATTTTAGTTATCACTTAGAGCGCAACACCATCTATTGATTTTTATCCCAAATCATAACCAGTACCACTAAAACCACCATAACCTAGTCTTGATAGAAGACCATTGTCTGCATTAAGATGATAGCTCATGTCCGTATAGACTCGTTGGAAGTGGATATGATGTGAAGTTGCTCTACATGTTGCGTGCTTCAGCGCTTCCTCAGGAGCTTTAGGCAAGTGTTATTAATAAACACAGAAAAAAGAAGAACCATATAGTTTAAAAAAATGATCACATTAACAATTAGTATTCAAGACAATTACTACAATGTCTCATATGGCCATAGGAAACAAGCACACACACAGACTGGTTCCTGTTGGCATAGAGCAACTCATACACTGCAACCACACATATCATGGAGCATGCCACAACTATGGGGACGCACATAAGCACGAAGGCCACCACTGGTTCCTCAATATATCAAACAATCAAAAAAGAAACAACGTTTTTTTTTAAAAAAACCTTATATGGAATTATATCAAAATAATTGAAAACTTTATTATCCTTGGAGTTCAAAATAAGATAGACCTATAGGATAAATATAAGCAAGGGACTAAACCCAGTGTGTAAATGAAGCAGGCATGTTGTAATGCAATTTCTTCTTTTAGCCACAAGATGGAGACAGAGAGATGCTGACTAGCCCTTCCAGCAAAACTGAGAGACAAAGAGAACACAAAAAATGGGAGTTTCAGGAAGTGTTGGGTGGGACAGAAAAGAGGGAAGTAGTGAGGCAAAAGAGATAGAGAGTGCTTACAGGAGACAGAGGAGAGGAGATTACTTAAGAGCGGGTATAAACCTAACATCCTTCTTGACACCATACTGACACTGCATGCAGACACCCATTTCCCTTTTTAGTGTCACGGGATGCTTGTTTGGAGCTGCCCTCTCTGGGAGTTTGCCTGTTTAAAACTCTACCCGATGGAACATTCTAGAGGATTACTGTTCCATGCAAGCTTGTTTAAACCTTCTCTTAAAACAAGGGCCCCACCGTTTGCTAGCAGAAGACACTAGTATTCTTCCTCTCAGGATGTGCAACATTACAGAACTGTGCTTACTGTATTTGTGTAACCCTTTTCTTTTCGCTGTGTGTTTGCCTCTCAAAGGTGTTTGCAGCCAAGAAGGAGCTGAAAAGTTGACAAGTCTTCTCTCCTCCCTCTCAGCACCTATGTTAAGGGCATATGGATTACTGCCCTTTCTATGCCTGCAGTTGCTAAATATTGAAGGTTGTCTTTTCTAATTTCTAATTAGTTATTTGTAGCAAGGTTTAACAGTGTTGTAAGTTTCCATATGCTTTAAACCGTGCTAATATATTCAACTTGTTTAATGCAGCATGCATTGCAGTGACAGGGCAACCCACAACCAGCCAAACACAGCCAACAGACTCAGCATAAAAAACAACCAATGAAACAGATCCAAACAGATAACCCACAGCAATATTCGACATAGAAAACAACAAAAGAAGGACCAGTTACCACTCCTGGGGTCTCGGGGTAACGCGGCACCTCTCATTATGGGCATATACACAGTTTCACCCTGTTGTGTTATGAATTTGTTAATTCGGTGCCATATTTCAGGTTGTCTGAAGTTATGCATCATTTGTGTACCTTGTTTTGCAACAACTATATTTTTACTTATGTATTGTAAAGTGCTAGAGAATATTCAGCCATTTTTAATAAGGTAATACTACTACATATACTGCAATGGGGGTGCAAGAAAAGAAAATCCCAGTGGGAAACAACCTGCTGGTGATAATTTGAAAAACCCTTCATGGAAGTACACTTGCCAGAAGTCCCTGCAGATTCAAGCATAGTAATAGGATAGTGGAGAAATTCCAATGATATACATGTCTTCTACCAACCTAAGCCAATCACATGGGTTCTTGATGGTTGCCAGTTTGTCCTGCTAGAACTGCATACTGCACTTCATCACTGTGACCACCCACATGTGATCTCTAATTTAAAGGCAAGAGAAAACAATTGCAATCTAGTTGCAATAATTTGTATGTCAATAATGCTGACTTACTTCAAGCTTTTTAAGTCAGAAAATTGGACTTCTCCTACAGCATCATAACGTTTGTATTACTATATAAAGCTGTGCTACTCTGCATTTGTGGTTGGTATTTTCAGAGTGCCTCATGTAGAGCTCACCCCGAAGGGGCCACTGAGTATATACCCAGGTCTTCCTTACTAGTACAGAGGCTGCCATCCATAAGCACAGTTCCATGTACACTGACATTGCAAGCTCAGTCTAGGACAGTGATGGCAAATCTTTTTGAACCCTAGTGCCCTAACAGCGACACAAAACCAACTTATTTATTTCAAAGTGCCAGCAAGGAATTAAACCTACCAGCGGCTCTGTACAGAGGATGAGACTGATCTTCCCTCCGAATAAGGGATCATCCCATCCCTAAGGGACCATAAAAGTACAATTCTGCCCAGAAAAAAAGTTGGTGTTTTCTTAAAGGAATGCATTACACTCAGAATGCAGGGATCAGGAATGCGTTACACTGAGAATGCAGGGATCAGGCATGCGTTATGCTCAGAATGAAGGGATCAGGAGTGTATTATGCTCAGAATTAGTGATGGACGAACTTCCGACGGGACGTTTCGCGAACGCGAAACGCGAACGGACACAAACGTTCGCGAAAACGACCGTTCGCCGCGGGCTCCATTGACTTCAATGGGAGGCGAATTTCGCAAACCTTTAGGTCGAATTTGCGGCCACGGGGTAATTATTAGGGGGTAGCACGTAGTCCCACCACCTGGACAATAGCATAATACATGTATGAGGTGAATTTGGGATCGATAACTACAAGCATTTTTTTTTTATTTGGGAAATTGTTCTGACAATTCAGGACTATGGAGCTAATGAAGGCAATGGAGGAGAGGGAAGGTCAGGGACCAGGGTAGGCAAACAAGAGGGTGCAGGAGATACAGAGCACTGACAGCAGCACCGTAATACAGAGCACTGACATCAGCACCGTGACATACAGCGCTGACAGCAGCTCCGTGACATACAGCGCTGACAGCAGCTCCGTGACATACAGCGCTGACAGCAGCTCCGTGACATACAGCGCTGACAGCAGCTCCGTGACATACAGCGCTGACAGCAGCTCCGTGACATACAGCGCTGACAGCAGCACCGTGACATACAGCGCTGACAGCAGCTCCGTGACATACAGCGCTGACAGCAGCTCCGTGACATACAGCGCTGACAGCAGCTCCGTGACATACAGCACTGACAGCAGCTCCGTGACATACAGCGCTGACAGCAGCTCCGTGACATACAGCGCTGACAGCAGCACCGTGACATACAGCGCTGACAGCAGCTCCGTGACATACAGCGCTGACAGCAGCTCCGTGACATACAGCGCTGACAGCAGCTCCGTGACATACAGCGCTGACAGCAGCTCCGTGACATACAGCGCTGACAGCAGCTCCGTGACATACAGCGCTGACAGCAGCACCGTGACATACAGCGCTGACAGCAGCTCCGTGACATACAGCGCTGACAGCAGCTCCGTGACATACAGCGCTGACAGCAGCTCCGTGACATACAGCACTGACAGCAGCTCCGTGACATACAGCGCTGACAGCAGCTCCGTGACATACAGCGCTGACAGCAGCACCGTGACATACAGCGCTGACAGCAGCTCCGTGACATACAGCGCTGACAGCAGCTCCGTGACATACAGCGCTGACAGCAGCTCCGTGACATACAGCGCTGACAGCAGCTCCGTGACATACAGCGCTGACAGCAGCTCCGTGACATACAGCGCTGACAGCAGCTCCGTGACATACAGCGCTGACAGCAGCTCCGTGACATACAGCGCTGACAGCAGCTCCGTGACATACAGCGCTGACAGCAGCTCCGTGACATACAGCGCTGACAGCAGCTCCGTGACATACAGCGCTGACAGCAGCTCCGTGACATACAGCGCTGACAGCAGCTCCGTGACATACAGCGCTGACAGCAGCACCGTAAGCAGCCCCAGGAGGAAGTCAGCACAGCACAGGGATGGTGTGATCCCCTCATAATAAGAACCCCCAGGAGGAAGTCAGCACAGCACAGGGATGGTGGGAGCCCCTCATAATAAGAACACCCAGGAGGAAGTCAGCACAGCACAGGGATGGTGGGAACCCCTCATAATAAGCAGCCCCAGTAGAAATATGACACCGCTCAACCTCTTCAAAGAGGAGGGTAGGGGCATATAGTACGGTGTGCTTTTTTGGGTCAGGGAAGTGAGCCAAATGAATTAAGAAGGTCTGTGTGCTTGATTCCAAAAATTGTTTATAGACATATACATGGTCTACTGATCACATGTGTTGAATTCCTCCGAGATCCATGCCTCATTCATTTTTAGAAATGTGAGGTAGTTAACACTGTGGTGAGCTAGGCGAGTACGCTTATCGGTCACAATCCCCCCTGCTGCGCTGAACGTCCTTTCGGACAGGACACTGGATGAGGGGCAAGCCAACAGTTCGATTGCAAATTGGGCAAGCTCTGGCCAGAGGTCAAGCCTGCCCACCCAGTAGTCTAGGGGTTCATCACTCCTCAGAGCGTCCACATCGGCCGTTAACCCAATGTAGTCGGACACCTGACGGTCTAGGCGTTCCCTGATGCTGGATCCGGATGACACCTGTCGATGGGTCGGCTGAAAGAATGACCTCATATCCGAAGTCACCAACACATCTTCAAACCGGCCTCTTCTTGCAGGCGCTGTTGGATTGGTACCCGCAAATCCTTCTCTGGGAGTGGGAATTGCTCCTCTGCCAGCGCACGCAAAAGCAGAATGCAGCATTTCTCGAAGCAAGGCCTGGAAGTGCTGCATTCTGACAGCCCTCTGCGACGGCGGTAACATTTCCGCCATTTTGTGTTTGTACCGGGGGTCTAAGTACGTTGCCACCCAGTACTGGTCCTTGACCCTCATGCTTTTTATACGGGGGTCCCTATTAAAACACTGGAGCATGAAGGCCCCCATTTGCACTAAAGTGGAAGCGGTGTGGTGGCCTGGCTCCTGCTCATCATCCAGGATAATGTCGTCCTCTTCATTCTCCTCTCCCCATCCTCGCACAACAGGGATCCCAGAAAGGTTTAAAGCATGCTCTTCTTGCTCCTGCTCATCCGCCCCGGCACCATCCTCCTCTGACTCCTCATCAGACTCCTGTTGTTGACTTGTCTCAGATAGAGTAGCCCCCCCTGGGAATTCATCCAGCATTGCGACTTCCTCATCTTCCCGCTCCTGCTCCTCCACAGCCTGATCAATGACACGACGCAATGCACGCTCCAGAAAGAAGGCATAAGGTACCATGTCACTGATGGCGCCATGGCTGCGACTGACCAGTTTGGTGATCTCCTCAAATGGCCGCAGAAGTCTGCATGTGTCGCGCATGAGCAGCCACTGGCGCGGTGAAAAAAAACCCAGCTCCCCAGAACCGTTTCTTTCGCAGAGTTCATACAGGTAGACGTTAACTGCACGTTTCTGCTGGAGCAGCCTATCAAGCATATAGAAGGTTGAGTTCCATCGCGTCGGGCAATCGCAAATAAGACGTCTGACCGGCAGATGGTGTCGCCGCTGAATGTCAGCAAGGCGAGCCATGGCCGTGTAAGATCTTCTGAAATGGGCCGAGATTTTCCTTGCCTGCCGCAAGATGTCCTGGACCCCAGGGTATTTGACAAGGAATCGCTGCACGACCAAGTTTAAGACGTGTGCCATGCACGGCACGTGCGTGATTTTGCCCTGTTTCAATGCGCTAAGCAGATTGGCACCGTTGTCACACACCACTTTACCAACTGTCAAATTGAGCGGTGTTAGCCACTCATCTGCCTGTGAACGCAAAGCTGAAAGGAGTGCCGGGCCAGTGTGGCTCTTTGCTTCCAGGCACAACAGACGCAGCACGGCATGGCAACGTCTCACCTGGCATGTGGAATAGGTTCTGGGGAGCTTGGGCGGTGCAGTGGAAGAGACGCTAGCAGCGGAAAAGGAGGAGGCAGCTGAGGAGGAGAGGGAGGAGGATGGAGTAGGAGGAGGAGAAGAAGAGTCAGGCCTGCATGCAATCCGTGGCGGTAAAACCAAATCTACACGGGTGCCACGGGTTACATGCTTGACGGCCGTCAGAAGGTTCACCCAGTGGGCAGTAAAACTGATATACCTTCCCTGCCCGTGTTTGCTAGACCACGTGTCTGTGGTCAGATGTATCTTGGCACCGACACTGTGTGCCAGAGATACATTCACTTGCCGCTGAACATGGCCATATAGCTCTGGGATGCCCTTCTCTGAGAAATACTTCCTTCCTGGGACCTTCCATTGTGGTGTTCCAATGGCCACAAATTTGCGAAAGGCCTCCGAGTCCACCAGTTTATATGGCAGTAGTTGGCGGGCTATGAGTTCTGACAAGCCAGCCGCCAACCGTTGGGCAAGAGGGTTATCCGGCGTCATCATTTTTTTACGCTCAAACATTAGGCCCACGGAAGCCTGCCTTTTTGCAGAAAAATGTGAGCTTGGCGTGATGGAAGGTGGAGTGGAGGACAATTGTGAGGAGAGAGGAGAAGGAGAAGTAGAAGACGAGGCTGGACGGTGAGAGCCTGCAGTGTGGCTTTGTGTGTTCCGTTGCTCCCACTGGGCTCGGTGATGGCTGCTCATGTGCCTTCTTAAGGCGGTCGTCCCTAGGTGAGTATTGGGCTTACCGCGACTAACGCGTTGACTGCAAAGATTGCAGATGGCAACGCTATTGTCAGCAGCGGACACGTTAAAAAAAGCCCACACTGCGGAGCCATGTGCCGGTGTCCTGGGAGCGCCAGATGTGACCGTACATGGTCGATGACTCGCTCCTGATACATTTGCAGTCTGCTTTGTCCCTGCTGTGCAATGTAAGTCATTGCTGCTTCTCCTCCCTATCTGCTGGTCCATATCTCCCTCTGAACTCCCCTCCTCTTCCTCTCTTGTGGGCACCCACGTGACATCACTAGACACGTCATCATCAACGTCACCTTCCCCACCGCTATAAGTAGAGTAGGCAGCAACACCGGGGACCAACCTCCTCCTTGGGCTGATCTGGGTACTGGCGTCAGACTGCTGAGTAGCGCTTGTTGCTACCTCCTCTTCCTGATCCAATACCAAGAGTGGCTGCGCATCAGAAATGTCCTCTTGATATGGATCGGAAAATAATTCCAGTGACTCAAGCGGAAGGTATGTGGTGGTGGTGGTGGTGGTCGTGTTGTTGGTGGTAGTGTCTTTGGGGGTGCACATAGCAGAGAGTGAAGAAGAGGGTGCAGATCGAGAGGATGAGGAGGGTGCAGAAGAGTAAGGCTGAGCGAGCCACTCAACCAAGTCTGGTGCATCCTTTAAAGTAATTGAACGCACCTTCTGCAACTTCCCACTTTGGCTCAAGCCTGTTGCTCCTGCCCTACCCCTACCACCCCTGCGGAAGGGCCTGCCTCTTCCTCTGCATGTCATTTTTTAAATGACCCTGTGACAAAACTCTTAGTCCCTATACCGCTGAAGGACTGCTGCAGTATAGGTGAGCGGTCAGCAGTGGTGCACGTCAACCCTATCTATTGTGGACCTATAGCGGTCCTTACAGAACAGCAGACTGTACCGCACTCAAGCCTATGTACCGTAGCACCCTATACCAAGTTACCAGTCCTTATAAGAACTTTTGTGGACCAAGCAGGTTGTGTATTAGTGTTTAGCAGACTGTACGTCAGTCCCTATACCGCTGAAGGACTGCTGCAGTATAGGGCAGCGGTCAGCAGTGGTGCACGTCAACCCTATCTATTGTGGACCGATAGCGGTCCTTACAGAACAGCAGACTGTACCGCACTCAAGCCTATGTACCGTAGCACCCTATACCAAGTTACCAGTCCTTATAAGAACTTTTGTGGACCAAGCAGGTTGTGTATTAGTGTTTAGCAGACTGTACGTCAGTCCCTATACCGCTGAAGGACTGCTGCAGTATAGGGCAGCGGTCAGCAGTGGTGCACGTCAACCCTATCTATTGTGGACCGATAGCGGTCCTTACAGAACAGCAGACTGTACCGCACTCAAGCCTATGTACCGTAGCACCCTATACCAAGTTACCAGTCCTTATAAGAACTTTTGTGGAACAAGCAGGTTGTGTGTTAGTGATTAGCAGACTGTACGTCAGTCCCTATACCAATGAAGGACTGCTGCAGTATAGGGCAGCGGTCAGCAGTAGTGCACGGCAACCCTATGTATTGTGGACCGATAGCGGTCCTTACAGAACAGCAGACTGTACCGCACTCAAGCCTATGTACCGTAGCACCCTATACCAAGTTACCAGTCCTTATAAGAACTTTTGTGGACCAAGCAGGTTGTGTATTAGTGTTTAGCAGACTGTACGTCAGTCCCTATACCGCTGAAGGACTGCTGCAGTATAGGGCAGCGGTCAGCAGTGGTGCACGTCAACCCTATGTATTGTGGACCGATAGCGGTCCTTACAGAACAGCAGACTGTAACGCACTCAGGCCTATGTACCGTAGCACCCTATACCAAGTTACCAGTCCTTATAAGAACTTTTGTGGACCAAGCAGGTTGTGTGTTAGTGATTAGCAGACTGTACGTCAGTCCCTATACCAATGAAGGACTGCTGCAGTATAGGGCAGCGGTCAGCAGTAGTGCACGGCAACCCTATGTATTGTGGACCGATAGCGGTCCTTACAGAACAGCAGACTGTAACGCACTCAGGCCTATGTACCGTAGCACCCTATACCAAGTTACCAGTCCTTATAAAAACTTTTGTGGACCAAGCAGGTTGTGTGTTAGTGTTTAGCAGACTGTGCGTCAGTCCCTATACCGCTGAAGGACTGCTGCAGTATAGGGCAGCGGTCAGCAGTGGTGCACGTCAACCCTATCTATTGTGGACCGATAGCGGTCCTTACAGAACAGCAGACTGTACCGCACTCAAGCCTATGTACCGTAGCACCCTATACCAAGTTACCAGTCCTTATAAGAACTTTTGTGGACCAAGCAGGTTGTGTATTAGTGTTTAGCAGACTGTACGTCAGTCCCTATACCGCTGAAGGACTGCTGCAGTATAGGGCAGCGGTCAGCAGTGGTGCACGTCAACCCTATGTATTGTGGACCGATAGCGGTCCTTACAGAACAGCAGACTGTAACGCACTCAGGCCTATGTACCGTAGCACCCTATACCAAGTTACCAGTCCTTATAAGAACTTTTGTGGACCAAGCAGGTTGTGTGTTAGTGATTAGCAGACTGTACGTCAGTCCCTATACCAATGAAGGACTGCTGCAGTATAGGGCAGCGGTCAGCAGTAGTGCACGGCAACCCTATGTATTGTGGACCGATAGCGGTCCTTACAGAACAGCAGACTGTACTGCACTCAGGCCTATGTACCGTAGCACCCTATACCAAGTTACCAGTCCTTATAAAAACTTTTGTGGACCAAGCAGGTTGTGTGTTAGTGTTTAGCAGACTGTGCGTCAGTCCCTATACCGCTGAAGGACTGCTGCAGTATAGGGCAGCGGTCAGCAGTAGTGCACGGCAACCCTATGTATTGTGGACCGATAGCGGTCCTTACAGAACAGCAGACTGTAACGCACTCAGGCCTATGTACCGTAGCACCCTATACCAAGTTACCAGTCCTTATAAGAACTTTTGTGGACCAAGCAGGTTGTGTGTTAGTGATTAGCAGACTGTACGTCAGTCCCTATACCAATGAAGGACTGCTGCAGTATAGGGCAGCGGTCAGCAGTAGTGCACGGCAACCCTATGTATTGTGGACCGATAGCGGTCCTTACAGAACAGCAGACTGTACCGCACCCAAGCCTATGTACCGTAGCACCCTAGACAGACCAAGTTACCAGTCCTGATAAAGAGCTTTGTGGAACAAGTGAGTTGTGAATGATTAGCAGACTGCAGCAGAAGGGCAGCAGTCAAGTATAATATTCTTTCTATATTTGGAAGAAAGAATATTATACGTGTACAAGCCTATTACCGTACCACTGATACCAGTCCTGAAAAGAACCTTTGTGGAACTAATAGTAACAGCAAGTCTTTAAAATTATCCTCACTGCCTGACACACTGCTTCCTGCCTGTCCCTATACAAATTGGCAAAAAAGAGTAGGCTGGAACGATTAGCTGGAACAGCTCTTTTGTGGACCTGATAGTAACAGCTAATGATGATGATGATGATGATGATGAAGAAAGACTAATCTGGCTGAGCTGTCCCTAAAATAGCAGCATACAGCGCTCTGTCCCTTTATCTAAACTGACAAAAGAAACTCAGGCTGCTGACCTAACACCTATACCAGTCCTGAAAAGAACTTTTGTGTACCAAATAGCTAGCGTTTTCTCTGTCCCTACTCCACACAGGATCCTTTCCCTACAGTGACAGAAGAAAGAATGTAAAATGGCCACCGGATCGGGTGTATTTATAGGTTAGGGGGAATGTCCAAGTGTCCATGAGCTGTCATGTCTCAATTGGTTGTCCTGTAACACATGATAAACGTGTCACGAAAGGTTAAAGTTCTTGTATACATTAAACACGTAAGTCCGCCGGGGCGAACGACGGAAAAAGGCGTTCGAACCCGCGGACGGCGAAAGTCGGAAATTCGCCGCGAAACGACCGCCGGGCGAACCGTTCGGCCATCACTACTCAGAATGCAGGGATACATTTGCTGAGCACTGGTTAGGATGCATTTCCTGAGCACTGGTAAGGATGCATTTGCTGGGCATTGGGTATACCCAGCCATACATTCCATGGTTATATGGTTACTGCACAATTGTTTGGATATGTGGATGCATAATGGCGCCTAGATGTTTTTGTTTTAGACAACGTTGTGTTTTTAGATGGTTGTAGGTGTAGGAGCATCTTTTTCTATTTGACCTGTTTTTAGTAATACATTTTTGTCATTCATTTTCCATCATTTTTTGTATTCAATTTTTTTTGGATTGCTATATCCCTGTGGCTCTATTTTGTGGCATCTTGACTGTTCCGTTTCCCTGGCACAGTCCTTCTCCTTTGTATGCAGCTTTTTGGCCACTGAGCCCCACTTCCTTTGGATAGTGAGTGGATGAGCTCTCAGTAATATTTGTATTCCACAGTGTGGTTCCCAGTTTTATATTTTTTGTTCATATAAATATCTCACCTGTCTCCAGTGACTCCCGATCTGGGAGCTCATTCCCACCCACAAGTCACCCCTGATTGTTTCCAGCCACATAGGTGCGGTGTTCTCTTAGGCACGCCCACCCCAGACATGTCACCGCTGGTCCCAGAGATTTGTGGTTTTATGTAGTTTGATGTGGGGGTGCGGTGTGGACGAGAGCTTGTATGAATAGCCGTTCAGTGTGCTTTTCTCTTTTCTTCCTTTCTTCACCCCTGGCCCCAGAGCTGTGTGGTAGCCGCTTCTTCTCAGTCACGCCCACCTCGGACACATCACCGATGGCCCTAGAGACCTGTGGGAGATGTAGTTCGATGGGAGGTACAGTTTGGTGTGGACAAATCAGCTTGTATGGATGGCTGGTCAGTGTGCTTTTCTTTCGTCCTAGCATGCCCACAGAGAGGGCTAGGTGTGCCGGCTGTGGCACGCGTGCCACAGGTTCACCATCATTGGTCCAGGAGTATTTTTAGAATTTATTGCTGAAAAACAAGGAGAGGGGTTTTGAGTCACAGGATACTCCAAAAAACATTACTAACAATCAACAAGAGGACAAAACCTCTTAGTAGAAAACCATTGCGGGAGCGACACACACTATTATCCCAAATCAGGTCTTACTCTCATTGTCCCAGGAGCTGTCTGCCACTCAGCATTGACAGGTAGATCCTCCGAGAAGGGTATAAAAGATCCTTCCCTTGACCAGGACTTTAGGACAATGACTTCCAGCATAGGTCCATTAGCAATCTCCTCCAAGCAGTTAGCCCAGCTCCTGCTGAATCCCAGACTGCAATCTCTTGTCTAGGTAGCTCTCCCCTAGGGGCAGCAGCCCCAGGAACACTGGAACCCTTCCTGAAGCAGTAAGAACAACCTGGAAAGGCCTCCCAAACATTTATTACCCAGCCACTTCCTGGATAACTCCTTCCAGGGATTGGCTGGACCATATTACATTTTCATGCTGGATCTTCTGACTCTCCCTGCCCTATACTCTGGAAGCATCTTCCAGAAGCAGGTGGGAGAAATCAAAAAGCCTGAAAACCCTAACCAGATAAAAACAATCAATTGCTGCTCCCTGGTGGTGGTTCAGTGGTTCAATGGAAAGACAGGATCTGGTAAACAAATTGAAAACATTTTGGAATATAGCTTGTACTTCTTCCATTTGAGATGTCTGCTCAAGAGGTTTAGGAATCTCAAAAGAATAGGCTCTTCTTGGAACTGTCCTTGGCATTATATCTCTTTGCTGCCCAGGGAACATACTAGAATTGCCCTAAAGATGGAACAGAAGACCCAATCAGTATACTTCTTCACAAAACATGCTGGATTATGTTTCTGGTCAAGAGACTTAAAAAAATCATGTTACCACCTGCTATGGACAACAACCCAACCCTACTCTGATCTGATTTGTACTTGTTTATTTATTTATTTATTTTTCAAAGCTGAACTTGTATCTCTATTATACGTCCAGTCCTAAGATTTACACAGCTCTTCCACACAGTGCCCAATTTGTCTCTGCTGGAGTTGAAAAACACATACAGGTCTTCGGTATCCTCCAGTCTGTGAATGGGCAGTGAAAGGAAAAGCAGCACACTGATCAGCTCAGCTCTCTGTCACCCTGTCCTCTCCTCTTATTGGTATATCACCTGTTAGCATATGAACACTGCCGTGCTACTGATTGGCTCCACGTGCTGTTTTGCCCTCTCCCAGGTCTATTGTACAAGGACTGCAAGAGGCTTATCAAGTCGAATTCATGATTACACTACTCGCGTTTAAAAGAACTTCAGACACATAAACCCAACAGCCACAGGGGGCTAAAAAATTTATGAAATTTTTATTTTATATCAGCCTGGATTTCTTTTTATTTTAAGGAGAATAAAACAAGCAGAGTATGGCGAGCAATGGAATCTGATTAATTGCAGTGGCAGCAGTCTCAAACTCAATTTTTTCCCATTTTCATACACACACACACACATATATATATATATATATATATATATATATATATATATATATATATATATATATATATTATTGCTATATAATTTTAATATGCATTGATTAAAGCATGGGGCAACCACACTAGAAATGGATTACACTTATTTGCATTACCCATGCAAACACCCTGAGATCACACACATTCTGTGTGCATTACTTCCTCCTCCTATATTTTACTGTCCATTTAAGATGGGAAAATACATCTATAAGAGGGGAATATATTACTTCTAAATTGTACATTGTGTTTGCACACAGCAGGTTGCCTTGCAATACATCCATATTTCGGGTCTCCATGTGTGCTGGGGGCATAAATTTACTCAGCAATAAAACCACTGGAATATGGACGTAACCCATCGATCAGAGCAGCTCAGCATCTGTCCCTATCAACGTATGTGAATACAAAAGCGCTCGCTGCTATCAAAACGCTCCCCTTTCAAAGCAAGAATAATATACGTTCTAGTGTATAAATAATGTTTACACTTTTTTTTGTCTTCAGAAAGACTCTCCATCAGCAATATGAAGGGAAAATTTGCTACACTTGTACTAAATTTCCCTTGGGGGTATAAAATATGGTTTTGTTTCTGAGGGCAATCTAGTAAGAGCAGCACAAGGTATTGATGTTTGACATCCTCCCGGCTTGTCCCACCGCTAAGCACTCTTTAAGTGAAAAGTTACAAGTTTCTGGTTAAATTGAATTTCTCTCCTTTTTGTCTTAAAATTTATTGTGCTGCTGCAATTTTTATAACTTGGTAAAAAATTTGCTGCAGCATCATCTGTACAAGTGAAAGGCCATCTAATATCAAGCAGGTTTTTCTTTCTGAGCCGCCAGTGCCTCCATCTGAAGACGGATAACTTGTGTCATTTTGGTTTCATAACAGCCATGTTTTTTATTTGTTGGCCACTTACACTATTACTTTCACAAAACTGGATTCAGGTCATAATGCAATAAACAAGGTTCCAAGTTTTAAAGTAGAACTTATAAAATCAACAGTATTCTGCAGTCTGAAAACAGTCTGTACCTTTTTTAAAGAGGAACTGAACTCTAGAAGCTGTGCCTAAAATGGAGGCAGGTTAAGGGCTAAAGAATAATCACCAGTATTGCCTTTGGTTTACCTGAAACAGATATTTTCTCCATTATGGACTTACCATGTCTTGTTCTGCACTGTCTTTGTGTGGAGGCAGCCATCCTGGTAAAGGCGGGGCTTTGCTTCCCCATGTCACCAAGGAGAACAGTGAGCAGCAATGTAGTGAGATCATCAAATCTCTGGTAGGATGGGAAGAGGTAAAAAACCTCTTGATGAAACGAATGGAACCTGGTGTGTGTCTAAGGACGAGTCATGCCGCGTACACACGGTCGAACTGTTTGACGTACTTAGTCCGTTGAAACACATTTCAGCGGACAATCCGCTCGTGTGTGGGCTTCAGCAGACTTTTTCAGCGTGCAGTCCGGAGTACTAAGAATTTCGGATTTTCCAAAAATCTGTCCGTCATACTTTGGTTTCAGCGGACAATACGGTCGTCAGTATGCTAGTTCGACGGACTAAGAATGGCGCATGCCCAGAAAGGATTTACACGGCGGAAGGGTGCTTTGCTGTGTTTTGGACTTCCTATTTCTAGTCCCGTCTTACGTGCTGTACATGTCATCGCGCAAGCTTTCGATGGACTGTTTGTGCATCCGTGTGTGGTCAAGTCCATTCAGTGGAAAGTACGACGGATTGTCCGTCGGATTGTATGACGGACTAAGTACGTCAAACAGTTCGACCGTGTGTACGCGGCATCAGAGTCATCAAGTTAGATGAACATGGAATAGATTTTTTTCACCAAAATATGCATTTTAAACCAAAAAATTTTAAACATTTGTGCATTACTATAAACTTAGAAAGTGGCAAGTTAGCAATGAAATGTGCCATTTGGTGAAATAAAGCTGATGTTTGTCTAATTTGATGACTCTCACCAATCCTTAGACAAGACACACTGGCCGTTTGTTTCAGCAACATGCTTTTTGCCTCCTATCCTACCAGTACAATACCCACCTGAGAACCGATAATGTACCTGCGTTCATGAAAGGTTGTATGATTTTACCTGCCTGGGTCACCGCAACCTCACCAGAAGTCAGTAATTTTTTTCCTTCTTGTTTCTCCTAATTGAGGAAACAACTACGTTGAGATATATACTATACTACAGTGCCTTGAAAAAGTATTCATACCCCTTCAAATTTTCCACATTTTGTCATGTTACAACCAAAAACGTAAATGTATTTTTTTTTTTGTATTGTATTTGTATTTGTATTTTATTTATAAATTATTTTATTATTTATTATTTATTTATAAATTTATTGAGATTGTATGTGATAGATCAACACAAATTGGCACATCATTGTGAAGTGAAAGGAAAATGATAAGTTTTGTAGAACCAACTTTAGCTGGAATTACAGCTGAATGTCTTTTTGGGTATGTCTCTACCAGCTTTTTTGCCCATTCTTCTTTGCAAAATAGCTCAAGCTCTGTCAGATTGGATGGAGAGCGCCTGTAAACAGCAATTTTTAAGTCTTGCCTACAGATTATCAATTGGATTTATGTCTGGACTTTGACTAGTCCATTATAACACATAAATATGCTTTGATCTAACCATTCCATTGTAGCTCTGGCTGTATGTTTAGGGTCGTTGTCCTGCTGGAAGGTGAACCTTTGCCCCAGTCTTAAGTCTTATGCAGACTCTATGCCCTTGTACACATGGTCGGAGAATCCGTCGGAATGTGTCCTATCGGACCATGTTGTCGGATAATCCGACTGTGTGTGGTATGCATCGGACTGATTCCGTTGGAATATCCGTCGGACCCAATTTTCCAACATGTTGGAAATATTTTCCGACCAACTGGTTCGATCGGACATACTCCGATCATGTGTAGAGAATTTTGATCGGACCAAGTGCCACGCATGCTCAGATCAAATTCCTACATCAAAGCTATTGGCTACTAGTCCCATCGTAACGAAATTACGTCATCGCGTTCTGAATGATCGGATTTTTCGTCAACTTAGTCCGACCGTGTGTATGCAACAGTTTCGGACAAGATCCGACAGGCAAAATCCGACGGACAAAATCCGACGGATTTGGTTGGCAGAATGTCCGACTGTGTGTACAGGGGCTAACAGGCTTTCTTCTAAAATTAGCCTGTATTTGGCTCCATCCATCTTCCAATTAACTCTGATTAGCTTCCCTGTCCCTGCTGAAGTAAAGCATCCCCACAACATGATGCTACCACCACCATGTTTCACGGTGAGGATGGTGTGTTCAGGGTGATGTGCAGTGTTAGTTTTCCGCCACACATAACGTTTTACTTTTAGGCCAAAAAGTTAAATTTAAGTCTCATCTGACCAGAGCACCTTATTCCACATGTTTGCTGTCCCCCACATGGCTTCTCGCAAACTGAAAATGGGACTTCTAATGGCTTTCCTTTAACAATGGCTTTCTTCTTGCCACTCTTCCATAAAAGCCAGATTTTTGGAGTGCACGACTACTAGTTATCATTTGAACAAATTCTTCCACCCGAGCTGTGGATCTCTGCAGCTCTTCCAGAGGTGACATGGGCCCCTTGGCTGCTTCTCTGATTAATGCTCTCCTTGCCCAGCCTGTCAGTTTAGGTGGACGGTCATGTCTTGGTAGGTTTGCAGTTGTGCCATACTCTTTCCATTTTCGGATTATGGATTGAACAGTGCTATGTAAGATGTTGAAAGCTTGGGATATTTTTTTTAAACCCAACCCTGCTTTAAACTTCTCCACAACTTTATCCCTGACCTGTCTGGTGTGCTCCTTGGCCTTCATGATGCTGTTTGTTCACTAAGGTTCTCTAACAAACCTCTAAGGGCTTCAGAGAACAGCTGTATTTATACTAAGAGTAAATGACACAGGTGGACTCTCTTTACTTAGTAGGCGATTTTTGAAGATGATTGGTTCCACTAGATTTTAGTTCGGGGCATCAGAGTAAAAGGGGGCTGAATACAAATGCACGCCACATTTTTTACATAGTTATTTGTAAAAAAAATGTAAACCCATTTGTCATTTTCCCTTTCACGCCACAATTATGTGCCACTTTGTATTGGTCTATCACATAAAATTCCAATAAAATAAATTTACGTTTTTGGTTGTATCATGACAAAATGTGGAAGATTTCCAGGAGTATGAATACTTTTTCAAGGCACTGTATAAGGGCTCACCCGCTTCTCTCCCCTCTCTCCCCAGTGGATACCTTGGGTCATTTAATGGGTCTCCATCTGCTTTTTCAGTATGACTCCTAAGATTTTTCGGACTACCACCACCTGAGTCCTCAATCACCAACTCTCACTGCAAAGTTCCTGACACTGGCATTCAGAAGCAGGATTACCTTAGCTCTCACTCTGTAGATATACAGTTATGAGACCGTAGACAAAAGTCCAGTCACCCTCACATGGCAGTAAGCTCAGTGCTATCTTTCAGGAGGAATACCAAATAAAAGATATATATTTTAGGGTATTGCTAAGACCCCATACACACTACTAGATTTTCTGCAGATTTTTGTCTTCAGATTTACCCAAACCATATAATATGAGGTAGAGCTGCACGATTAATCGTTAAAAAGCCGCAATCTCGATTCACTAAACAGTAAAGTTAACGCAATTTTTTTTTTGTTTTAATGTGAAACATGTTACGCCGCGAGAATCGTGAGAGAATCGTGATCTATCTTCTAAGCAAAAAATCGTGATTCTCATTTTAGCCAGAATCATGCAGCTCTAATATGAGGTCAATCCTTAACCACTTCCCACCTGGCCAATGCATATATACGGCCGGGTGGGAGCCGTCTACTCCTGATAGGACGCTCTGGAACGTCCTTCAGGAGTAGCGGGATCGCGCGCGCGCGTGCCCACGCAGCAGCGCGATCCCGATGTGCTCGTGTCACCCGGACACGGCACATCTCAGATCGGCAGGAGGGCTCTGTGATTGGCCCTCCTGATCACATGACGGCCGTGTCCAATCACGGCCGTCATGTGATGTAAACAAACAGCCGGTTGCTAGGCAATCGGCTCTCCTCTCCTCACACGGAAGTCACCGCTGAGGAGAGGAGAGCAGAACGCTGCAGCCGGCTGATGATCAGTGAGTGTGGGCTGCTTTTTACAGCTTTTTACTCACTGATCATCAGTGTAGTGTAAACACACAACACACCACACAGTACAAACACAGTCCCCACATATGTCCCCAAAACACACATGTCCCCAAAACATACATGTCCCCAAATAATAAAAGCACATGCCCCTAATAATAAAAACATGTCCCCCACATATGTCCCACTAAAATCACATGTCCCAATGATTATCTGCACACATATGTACGTGATCACCTGCACACATATGTACATGATCATTTGCGTACATATGTCCGTGATCACACAAACCAATTATTATACACTTAACGGAATTTTTTTTACCAAAAACATGTAGCAGAATACATTTTGGCTTAAATTTATGACAAAATTTGATTTTATTGGATTTCTTTTCAAATAGAAAAAAGAAAATATTGTTTTTTTTCCAAATTTCCGCTTTTTTTGCGCTTATATCGCAAAAAAAAAAAAACGGAGTCGTGAATAAATAACACCAAAATAAAGCTCTATTTGTGCGAACAAAATGATAACAATTTTTATTTGGGTACAGTGTAGCATGACCGCGCAATTGTCACTGAAAGCGCTAGAGCGCTGAAAGCTGAAAATTGGGCTGGGAAGGAAGGGGGTGAAAGTGCCCTGTATTGTAGTGGTTAAGAGTTTCAATTTGTATTCAATTAGGCAGGCCCTTGCACTACATAGTTTTGTTAAATCTGCAGAAAATCTAATAGTGTGTATGGAGTCTTAGGCCGCGTACACACGCGCAGACTGTTTGCCCAACCTTGTTCGTCAAACAGTTTCAGCAAACAGTCCGCTCAAAATTTGCATGAGCGGACTTGCCCACACACGAGCGGACTGTTTCAGCGAACTGTTTGCCAAACAGTTCGCTCAACTTTTGAAATGAACGGACTCGCCCACGTAAGGAGGAGGCAAATCCGCCCATTTCGAGCGCGTGTACAGGTAGGCGGGGCCCGCGAAGGAGACGTCGCGGGCTCCGCCGCCTGGAATGGGCTTAAAGGGGAACCCCAACGCCGAAAAAAATCGGCGTGGGGGTTCCCCCAAAGTCCACACCAGACCCTTGTCCGAGCACGCTACCCGGCCGGCCAGGAAAGGGGGGCGAGCGAGCGCGCCCCCCCTCCTGAGCCGTACCAGGCCGCGTGCCCTCAACATGGGGGGGTGCCTTGGGGAAGGGGGGGCCGCGCGGCCCCCCCACCCCAAAGCACCTTGTCCCCATGTTGATCAGGACAAGGGCCTCTTCCCGACAACCCTGGCCGTTGGTTGTCGGGGTCTGCGGGCGGGGGGCTTATCGGAATCCGGGAGCCCCCTTTAAGAAGGGGGCCCCCGGATACCGGCCCCCCACCCTATGTGAATGAGTATGGGGTACAATGTACCCCTACCCATTCACCTGTGAAATAAAGTACAAAAAAAAACACAACACAGGGAAAAAATATTTTATTGCACAGCTCCGGGGGTCTTCCGTCTTCGGGGGTCTTCTCGCCGGACTCCTCCGCTATCTGTGTGTAGCTCTTTTGCTAGCGGAGGAGTCCGGCTTTCTTCCTCCCCGCCGCCGGCCTCTTCTCCCGACTTCGGGGGTCTTGTCCCCCTCTTCGGTTCTTCTGCCGGGCCACCGCGCCTTCTTGTAGCTCTTTTACAGGCGGTGGCCCGGTCTTCTGTCGCCGCTGTCGTCGCCGCCGCCGCCTTCCGTTCTTGTTCTTCTTCTTGTTCTTCTTCTTCTTCTTCTTCTCCTGGAGATGTTGACTCGACGAGCTCTCCGGCCGGAATGCCAGGGACACGCTCCGCTGCCACTTATATAGTGACAATGGGGCGGTGTCACATGGTATATGTCACATGGGTTGATGTCACATGGGGACTATGACATCGTAAGGGGGCGGGGTCACCATGTGACCAACCCATGTGACATATACCATGTGACACCGCCCCATTGTCACTATATAAGTGGCAGCGGAGCGTGTCCCTGGCATTCCGGCCGGAGAGCTCGTCGAGTCAACATCTCCAGGAGAAGAAGAAGAAGAACAAGAAGAAGAACAAGAACGGAAGGCGGCGGCGGCGACGACAGCGGCGACAGAAGACCGGGCCACCGCCTGTAAAAGAGCTACAAGAAGGCGCGGTGGCCCGGCAGAAGAACCGAAGAGGGGGACAAGACCCCCGAAGTCGGGAGAAGAGGCCGGCGGCGGGGAGGAAGAAAGCCGGACTCCTCCGCTAGCAAAAGAGCTACACACAGATAGCGGAGGAGTCCGGCGAGAAGACCCCCGAAGACGGAAGACCCCCGGAGCTGTGCAATAAAATATTTTTTTCCCTGTGTTGTGTTTTTTTTTGTACTTTATTTCACAGGTGAATGGGTAGGGGTACATTGTACCCCATACTCATTCACATAGGGTGGGGGGCCGGTATCCGGGGGCCCCCTTCTTAAAGGGGGCTCCCGGATTCCGATAAGCCCCCCGCCCGCAGACCCCGACAACCAACGGCCAGGGTTGTAGGGAAGAGGCCCTTGTCCTCATCAACATGGGGACAAGGTGCTTTGGGCACCCCCCCATGTTGAGGGCACACGGCCTGGTACGGCTCAGGAGGGGGGGCGCACTCGCTCGCCCCCCTTTCCTGGCCGGCCGGGTAGCGTGCTCGGACAAGGGTCTGGTGTGGACTTTGGGGGAACCCCCACGCCGATTTTTTTCGGCGTTGGGGTTCCCCTTTAAGCCCATTCCAGGCGGCGGAGCCCGCAACGTCTCCTTCGCGGGCCCCGCCTACCTGTACACGCGCTCGAAATGGGCGGACTTTCCGAGCGGGAACAGTTTGCTCATTTCGAAAGTAGCCTACACACGGGCGGACTGTTCGCTCAAACACAGTTTCAGCGGACAGTTTTTCGGAATTTCCGAAAGACTTTGTCCGTCCAACTGTCCGCTGAAACTGTCCGCTGAAAGCCCACACACGGGCGGACTGTCCGCCCAAACACTGTTCAGCGGACAAGGTTGGGCGAACAGTCCGCCCGTGTGTACGCGGCCTTAGGCATGGCTAACATTTCTAGAAACTTCCTTTAACATAGTAAATATCCATTTATTTATTTTTTTTGTTGAGTTCTACTTTAAATAGGACAGAAACCTAATTTAACTTAATTTAACTGTGGCCAGCCCAAAAAAAATGCAATGCAGCTATATATGCAGTATGTTTATACGAGCAGCGAGAGGAGGTATTTCCCTTCCATCTCGCCTCCTATATTACTTTCTTTTTTTGTTTTTGTACTGGTTCTTTCACTCTGTTAATGTCTTTGCAATTATTGAATCATCTAATTAAAATATATTGTTAAAAAGAAAAAAGAAAATAAAATAAAGTTATGTATTCTTTCAAAAATAATTGCAGACGTTTTGCATACAAATAACATAGGTACCCGAATAACCGTAGGAAAAAGAAGGGTAGCCTTGGAAGCTAAAGCTGGGCACAAACAGATGAAACTGTGTCCAGTTCAGCTGGGACCAGCAGAATTTCAATGCATACGTGGCCATCCCTACACAATAAGAATTTGATTGTCAGACTGACTTCTGACGTAGAGACAAGTTGGAAAACTTTTATCGCTCAGCAGCTGTGGTCAATGAGCGTTGTATTCTGATAGCCTTGGGTCTCACTGTCAGAATGCAATGTCCCAGTGGGAAGGGATAACTTATTCACCTAATTCCACCTCTGTTTGTTTTTTTGTTTTTTTCAACCCACTGGCTAAAAAAATCTGTAGCCAGCTTTAATTGATATTACAAACTTGTTATACTTACCTGTTCTGTGTAATTGTTTTGCACAGAGCAGCCCAGATCCCCTTCTTGGGTCTCTCGTTGGCGTTCTTGGCCCCTCCCTCCTGCCGAGTGCCCCCACAGCAAGCAGCTTGCTATGGGGGCACCCGAGCCAAGCTGCTGCTCTGTGTGCCCATTCAGACATGGAGCCATGGCTCAGTTCTGCTCCTCTCTCTCTTCATTGGCTCACTGACTTTGATTGACAGCAGCGGGAGGGAGCGTTTCGGACAGCTGAGTCTCTCGTGCAAGATCGCTGGATTGAGAGGGGTCCAGGTAAGTATTAGGGGGTCTGAGGGGGCTGCTGCACACAAATGGTTTATTTATTTTTATCTTAATGCAGAGAATGCATTAAGATAAAAAAACCTTCTGCTTTTAGAAGCACTTTGAGTCTGCTCAACTACATCCACATATGTGAACAGGGAAAAAGCTAATTTTGGTAGCATCAAACAATGAAAACTGTACTACCGTACATTTTGGAAGACCCTGGGGAAGATCAATTTTTTTTTGTAGACCGCATTCTGAGGAAGTCCACACTTTCTCATAGTGATGGAGAACAATTTTGTAATTCCCATTTTGACCTGTGATACCGCGTACACACGATCAGAATTCTCATCGTAAAAAGCTCTGATGGTTTTCCCATCAGAATTCCGACAAAATTCCGCTCAAACTGTCTTGCCTACACATGGTCACACCAAATTCCGACAGCCAAAGGAAGTTCAATACCTAGTAGCCAATAGCTTACATCTCGTAGTTGAATCTGAGCATGCGTGAGTTTTTGCTCGTCTAAATTGTTACACATGATCGAAATTTCCGATAGAAGGTTTTTCCATCGGGAAAAATATGCTATCAAATTTTTGCTAGCGGGATTTCGGCCAGCTAAATTCCCATAGAGCATACACACGGTTGCATTTTGCGATGAAAAGCTCTCATTGGTCTTTTGCTGGCCGAAATTCTGATCTATGTGTGCAAACCTAAATGTGTGAAGATGATGGTGTCTTCCTCGAGTGAATGGATCTTTTTGCATATGGACATCTTTTGGTCAGCACTTCAAGACCTTAATTTTCTTATTTACAGTGGTGTGAAAAAGTGTTTGCCCCCTTCCTCATTTCCTGTTCCTTTGCATGTTTGTCACACTTAAGTGTTTCGGAACATCAAACCAATTTAAACAATAGTCAAGGACAACACAAGTAAACACAAAATGCAATTTGTAAATGAAGGTGTTTATTATTAAAGGTGAAAAAAAATCCAAACCATCATGGCCCTGTGTGAAAAAGTGATTGCCCCCCTTGTTAAAACCTACTATAACTGTGGTTGTCCACACCTGAGTTCAATTTCTCTAGCCACACCCAGGCCTGATTATTGCCACACCTGTTCACAATCAAGGCATCACTTAAATAGGAGCTGCTTGACACAGTAAGGTCCACCAGAAGATCCTTAAAAGCTACACATCATGCCGAGACCCAAAGAAATTCAGGAACAATTGAGAAAGAAAGTAATTGAGATCTATCAGTCTGGAAAGGGTTATAAAGCCATTTCCAAAGCTTTGGGAATCCAGCGAACCACAGTGAGAGCCATTATCCACAAATGGCGAAGACATGGAACAGTGGTGAACCTTCCCAGGAGTGGCCGGCCGCCCAACATTACCCCAAGAGCACAGCGACGACTCATCCAAGAGGTCACAAAAGACCCCACAACAACGTCCAAGGAACTGCAGGCCTCACTTGCCTCAGTTAAGGTCAGCGTTCATGCCTCCACCATCAGGAAAAGACTGGGCAAAAATGGCCTGCATGGCAGAGTTCCAAGGAGAAAACCACTGCTGAGCAAAAAGAACTTCAAAGCTCGTCTCAATTTCTCCACAACACATCTTGATGATCCCCAAGACTTTTGGGACAACATTCTGTGGACCGATGAGACAAAAGTGGAACTCTTTGGAAGGTGTGTGTCCAAGTATATCTGGCGTAGAAGGAACACTGCATTTCATAAAAAGAACATTATACCAACATTAAAATATGGTGGTGGTAGTGTGATGGTCTGGGGCTGTTTTGCTGCTTCAGGACCTGGAAGACTTGCCGTGATAAAAGGAACTATGAATTCTGCTGTCTACCAAGAGATCCTGAAGGAGAATGTCCGACCATCTGTTCGTGTACTCAAGCTGAAACGAACTTGGGTTCTGCAGCAGGACAATGATCCTAAACACACCAGCAAGTCCACCACAGAATGGCTGAAGAAAAACAAAATGAAGACTTTGGAGTGGCCTAGCAAAAGTCCTGACCTGAATCCTATTGAGATGTTGTGGTATGACCTTAAAAAGGCCGTTCATGCTCGAAAACCCTCTAATGTAACTGAATTAGGACAATTCTGCAAAGATGAGAGGGCCAAAATTCCTCCAGGACGCTGTAAAAGCCTCATTGCACGTTATCGCAAACGCTTGGTTGCAGTTGTTGCTGCTAAGGGTGGCCCAACCAGTTATTAGGTTTAGGGGGCAATCACTTTTTCACACAGGGCCATGATGGTTTGGATTTTTTTTCACCTTTAATAATAAACACCTTCATTTACAAATTGCATTTTGTGTTTACTTGTGTTGTCCTTGACTATTGTTTAAATTGGTTTGATGTTCCGAAATACTTAAGTGTGACAAACATGCAAAGGAACAGGAAATGAGGAAGGGGGCAAACACTTTTTCACACCACTGTATATGTGGTGAGTGGTGCAGAATGCTCAGCAGTGTTTCCGTTCCACTGATGGTATTATTTAACAAACTATACTTTTGTCTTCGATGTGTTGAGTCATTTTAGTGAGATAAAAGCCAGCCTGTTTGGTAGCATCAAATAAGGAAAACTGTACTCCTGTCCATTTTGAAAAACCCTGGTAAAGATCAAATATTTTTTGTAGATCACATTCTGAGGAAGTCCACACTTTCTGATGGTAATGGAGAACAATTTTGTTATTCCCCATATGATCTGTGAGATTAGGACACCCTATGTCAGGTCCAGTCTTCCAGATTTGACTATGTATGCAAACCTAAATGTGTGAAGATGCTGGCGTCTTCCTTGAGTGAATGAATCTGTTTGCATATGGACATCTTTTGGTCGTCACTTGAAGACCTTCATTTTCTTATTTATATCTGGGGAGGGGTACAGAATGTTCAGCGGTGTTTCTGTTTCACTGATGGTATTATTTAACAAACTCAACTTTTGTCTTCAATATGTTGAGTAATTTTAGTGAGAAAACAGCCAGCCTCATTACATAAAACAGACAGAAGGCTGGTCAGGGCCTCTCCTCACTTTAATAGAGTGTGAGTAAATATATGTTTTCGTCTGGCGCATCTTACGAGATCCATGCTGTTGGTGACACTTTATTGTTTATAGTGAGGAAAACATATGGCAGACTCTTCGCATTTCTAGTGAACCAATGAACAGTTTATAAATACAGAATTTACTCACCAAAGGACACTATTGCATTTGTGGATGTCTTTCTTAAATTACTACAACACATAAAGTGGAAGCAGATCTGTTTGGAAAGAAATATTCACGTGCATATGGGGCTATTCTGCTTCAAGAAAGCAAGTGAAAGCTCTTATGTTTGTTTTTTTTTGACACAGTCATGCGGGGGAATTAGGCTAAGTGGAAGGGGGCCATTTGTCCCTTGGGCTGTATATAATGGGCTTGTGGATCTGAATAAAGATCAGCAAAGCTCATGTTCTCTGCTGATTGGAGAGCTTTTGCTTTGACTCAGCAGGTGACAGGTGCAGAGAGACCACTGTTTTTCTTCTGGCAGGGGGCAGGCTTTCCTTAGGCTGTGGCTGCCTGTATTCTAAAGAGAACAAACCATAAGTCATTAAACATCTCTTGTTTTGATGCATCCATTGTCTATTTAACAAATTTAAAATTAAAGTTTAGTTAGGATTTAAATTTTTTATTAGGTTCCATGGGGGAAATGTAGACATATAAAATGTGGTTTCCTTATGAGGATTTCTTAGTTGACTGCTGATAAAGGTAAACAATGGTCTATATAGTTCCACCATAGTGACAGAAGTCTGAACATCCTCTGTTGGTCTATATACAGTAGAGATTTCAACATCCAATACAAGTTTAAAGTGGAATTTTACCCATAACAACGTGAAAAAAATATTTTTCTTTAGCAGGAAATATACATTCCACATTAATGAATATGCTACCAAAATTAGTGTGTGCTGTAAATTGCCTCCAGCATTGCTCCTGTTTCTTTTTTCCATTTTGCTGAAGCCCAGGCTGTCAGCAGATCTGCCTCTAATGGCTCTGATTTTCAGAAAAATGCCAAAAACAGAGAGCAACTGAGCATGTGCAGAGCAGGGTGAGACAGTGTATTACTGGATTTTAAACATTATAGGCACTTATTATTTTATATTTTACATAACTATTCCAGCAAAAGGGGCCAGCCTGAGGTCATCTAGCAGGACTTAATTTTCTGATTAAAGTTCCAATTTAAGGAATTTAAGAAAATACACATTTTAATCCTTAAGGGCTTATATGTTTATAAATTCTAAGCAATGTGCTATATAGTCATGCCAGAAGGAAATCTGTAAAGTTTTGCTTTACAACAATGATTTTTTTTTTTTAATAATGCACTTTTGGTACTGGTAAAGTCTTGTAAAGATTTTATTATATGGAACGGGTAGTCATGAAAATGCATTTTTGAGCTACTCTATGCCTGTGATGGTTCCTAATCATGAAAACATATGATTATCAGCATCCTCCAATTTAATTGAGTTATCGAACTGCAGAAAATATATTAAAATAGACCAAAATCATTTTATTCAACCGATACGTATCTCACTACAACCTAATGGGCTTTTCATTGAGTATTCTGTGTTTAGGTTTCAGCAAATGGCTCTTCTAACAAAGTTAACCTGCTTTTAGAGCCATGCACATCACCGTTATCTCATTAGGTCCTCTACACACCGCACTTAAGGACACGGTTAAGTGAATCTCAGGTGAAACTGAATACTTTATGCAGAGTGTAAAATCCACTCAGATAGTAGACTTATGTTACAGATAAGATATTGGTTATGCTGTTACTCTTGAACAGAAGAAACATTATTTAGAAGATGCTGAACTTTAAAAAAAAGGTGCTTTGTCCTTTGGAACTATGAAGTAATTTTTATTGATGTTGACCAGTATTTAGTGCTACAACCCAGATAGCAAGGATAACTTTCCACAAATTTGTGGTAGTGTTGAATTGTAAGTTAACTTGCTGCACATTTTCACTGGCAAGTTGTACACTTGAAGAGCACTTGAAGCACACGTTTAATGGCACGTACACGTGACTGGACTTTTCAACGGACTTGGTCCGGCGGACAATCCGACGGACTTTGCAGCTGAGGTCCACCGGACTTTCCAACAAACGGACTTGGCAAAACACGAGCTCTCCAAAAGTCAGAAGGATTCGAACGTGATGACGTAGAATAAGGAAGTTCATAGCCAATAGCCGACCTAGCGTCGGTTTTAGTCCGTCGGAATAGCACACAGACGACCGGATTTTTCCATCGGACTCGAGTCCGGCGGACAGATTTGAAGCATATTTCTAGGTCCGCCAGACTTTTGGGAAGGAAAAGTCCCCTGGAGCCCACACGCGATCGAATTGTCTGTCGGATTCAGTGCTCTGGACCAAGTCCGTTGAAAAGTCCGGTTGTGTGTACGTGCCATTAGTTGACACTTTTCCAATTTGTCGCAAATTTGCGGGCAAGTCTCTAGCAAGAGCAACGTTGCAGTGGTGAGTCTACAGCAAGAGCTCTGCAAGTCTACAGCATTACCCCTGTGCTAGGATGACTATTACACAACATAATTCAACCAGAACTTGCAGCAGACTTGCAGAATGTTTGCAAAGACTTGCTGCAATTGTGCAACAAACTACCAAAAGGGCTGGTCATCTGTGTGTATAGGCTGAAAGTTAGCAATATCTTTGGATCTGTGTGGTCTTGTGCAGTTTTCTGGCCTTAAATTTTGTTGTCAGAAAATAACATACAGTTAGTTTGAGTATTTCCAAAACAGGCACTAGGTCATAAACACTTTAGGCTGGCATGGATAATATGGTAGGGCTGCTTTCGATTTAGAGTCTGGTACTGGCTTTTGGTTTATATTATCGAGATCCATCAGCTGAAATTCCTATGTAATACTCTCATCACACCTACAAAATGAATATGGTATTCGATCTCTGTGAATGTTTCATAGCTGTGAATGGAGGGGATATCATTGATTACATTGACAGAGTAGTGGTTTCTGGCTAACAGATATTTGCTTTAAGGTTGCTGTGTCAGTAAAACCAACAGTGTGTGATTTCACAAAGGATCGTATTTCTAGTCTTGTGTGAAATTAGACTTTGGTTATTGACTTGCTGATTCATTAAAGAAGATCTTTTACATTGAAACACAATAGTTAAGAATGTACAGAACGCCGTGCTACATACATTATACATGTCGGTAAAGGACAACTGTGCTACACCATTTGTACTGTAAAGTGTGTCTCGAAGCAAAACATTTTATAGTTAGTTATAGATATAGCCAGTGAAGGGGCTGGTAGAGAGGGGCAGCAGTCACGGAACGATTAGTGAGGTGTATTAGTCTAGCAGCAGCATTCATAATAGACTGGAGGGGGGATAGCCTCCTTAAGGGTAGGCCATTAAGGAAAGAGTTGCAGTAATCAAGACGGGAAATAATCAAGGAGTGAACGAGTTGCTTTGTGGTGTCATTAGTCAGGAAGGGTCGAATTCTGGAGATGTTGCGGAGGTGAAGCGGCAGGACTTGGCCACGCATGGAATAAAGTCCGTTCATTTTGAACGTGACTCTAGCTAGATGGGACTAGCAAAGGAAGTGAATGTCCCCACCTCCATCGGTGAGATTAACACCTCACTAGCCCCATCACCTGGTATGGATTTAAAGGGGAACTCCTATGCCAAAAAAATGGCGTGGGGGTCCCCCCAAAGTCCATAGCAGACCCTTATCCGAGCACGCAGTCTGGCCAGTCAGGAAAGGGGGTGGGGACGAGCAAGTGCCCCCCGAGCCATACCAGGCCACGTGCCCTCAACATGGGGGGGTGCTTTGGGGAAGGGGGGCCCTGCGGCCCCCCACCCCAAAGCACCTTGTCCCCATGTTGATGAGGACAAGGGCCTCTTCCCGACAACCCTGGCCGTTGGTTGTCGGGGTCAGAATCCGAGAGCCCCCTTTAATAAGTGGGCCCCCAGATTCCGGCCCCCTACCCTATGTGAATGACTATGGGGTACATTGTACCCCTACCTATTCACCTGGTGAAAAAAAGTGTACAGAAAAAAAACACAACACAGTTTTTTAAAATACTTTATTAGACAGCTCCGGTGGTCTTATCTTCTTCTGTCTTCGGGGGTCTTCTCGCCGGACTCCTCCACTATCTTCTGCTCTTTTGCTAGCTCTTTTACTAGCGGAGGAGCCCGGCTTTCTCCTTCACCGCCGCCGCCTTCCGGGGGTCTTGTCTTGCTCTTTGGGGTCTTGTCCCGCTCTTCGGTTCTTCTTTTCGGGCCTCCGCTTTCTTCTTCCAGCTCTTTTACTAGCGTTGGCCCCGTCTTCTGTCACCGCCGCCGCCACCTTCTGCTTCTTCTTCTTCTTCTTCTTCTTCTCTTCTTCTTCTTCTTGCCGTAATGCTGGGGATGCGTTGTGCGGTGACTTATATAGGGACAAGGGGTGGAGGTAACCGGGTGATGTCACACAGTGACGCCGCCCCTTATGATGCCACAGTCCCAGCATCCTCCAGGATTGTGACATCATAAGGGGTGGGGTCACCACCCTTGTCCCTATATAAGTCGCTGCACAACACGTCCCCAGCATTACGGCAGGAGAGAGCATCATGTCAACATTGGAAGAAGGAAGAAGAAGAAGAAGAAGAAGAAGAAGACCAGGCCAACGCTAGTAAAAGAGCTGGAAGAAGAAAGTGAAGGCTCGGCAAGAAGAACCGAAGAGCGGGACAAGACCCTCGAATACCAGGACAAGTCCCCTGAAGTCAGAAGAAGACCCCCCGGACGGCGGCGGCGATGAAGGAGAAAGCCGGGCTCCTCCACTAGCAAAAGAGCTAGCAAAAGAGCTAGCAAAAGAGCAGAAGATATCAGAGGAGTCCGACGAGAAGACCCCCGAAGGCGGAAGAAGAGAAGAACACCGGAGCTGTCTAATAAAGTATTTTAAAATACTGTGTGGTGTTTTTTCCTGTACACTTTTTTCACCAGGTGAATGGGTAGGGGTACAATGTACTCCATATTCATTCACATAGGGTAGGGGGATGGAATTCGGGGCCCCCCTTATTAAAGGGGGCTCCTGGACTCTGATAAGCCCCCTGCCCGCAGACAATGGCCTCTTCCCAACAACCCTGGCCATTGGTTGTCAGGAAGAGGCCCTTGACCTCATCAACATGGGGACAATGTGCTTTGGGGTGGGGGTGCAGGGCCTCCCTTCCCCAAAGCACCCCCCATGTTGAGGTCACGTGGCCTGGTACGGCTCAGGAGGGGGGCTGCCCGCCCCTCACCCCCTTTACTGACCGGCCGGGCTGCGTGCTCGGATAAGGGTCTGATATGGACTTTGGTGGGACCCCCACTCCATTTTTTTGGGCATAGGGCTTCCCCTTTAAATCCATATGGGGCTAGCGAGGTGTCAATCTCGGCGATTTTATGCGCCTTATTTTGTGCGCCAGATAAATTAAGTGAGCGTATGAACCAGCGCACGCATATAACATGTGTATATAACAGATAATATGCTGGCGCACGCGATAATAATATGCTATTCATAATAGCGCACACCGTATCATTAACAGTCCATTCACACAGGGGCAACACGACTTCCAGCGTGACTTTGGGAGGCAACTTGGACGCGACTTGAGTATGAATCACAGCGTGACGCTTCTCTTCTTCTGACACTTATATAGCGGAACCAATGCGTCAGAGGGGGGTGGGGTCACTGGGTGGCCCCGCCCTCCATTATATAAGAACTGTCAGAAGAAGAGAAGTGTTACACAGCGGGAGCCTCCTATTGCACTGTGCGGCCCCAGAACGAAGCGAGCAAGAAGAGACACCGTGGAGGAAGATGCCTGACGAGAACACCGGAGCAAGAAGCAGAGGATCAGAGGAAGAATAAGATGGAGGAAGAAGAAGATGGAGAAGATGGAGGAAGAAACCCGAAGGATGAAGGAAAGAAGAAGGAAGAAGACCAGAAGAAAGAAGATGGAAGAAGAAGACTTTAATAAAGGAATTGTCTTGTAATTTTTAACACTTTTGTCACTTTTTCGGTGAAATGGTAGGGGTACTTTTGTACCCCCTTACCATTTCACACAGGGGGGAAGCCGATATTTGGGGTTTCCGATAAGCCCCCCTCCCGCAGATCCCCACAACCACCGGCCAGGGTTGTGGGGATGAGGCCCTTGTCCTCATCAACATGGGGACAAGGTGCTTTGGGTGGCCTGGTATGGTTCAGGAGGGGGGGCGCTCTCTTGTCCCCCCTCTTTTCCTGTGGCCTGCCAGGTTGCATGGTTGGATAAGGGTCTGGTATGGATTTTGAGGGGGACCCCCACACCATTTTTTTGGCGCGGGGTTCCCCTTAAAATCCATGTCAGACCTGAAGGGCCTGGTATGGATTCTGAGGGGGGCCCCCACACCATTTTTTTGTTTTGGTACGGGGTTCCCCTTAATATCCATACCAGACCTGAAGGGCCTGGTCTGGTATGGAATTTTCGGGGGAACCCCAAACACTTTGTTTTCTTAATTTTTTTAAATTAATGCTAACATGACCTGTGTGCAAATAACCTTAAAAAAACATAGAACCAAAAAAAAAAAAAGTCAAGTTGAGAGGTGCGCCTGTTCAACTTATGCAAATGCATTTATGTGGCTTGACATTTACTAAGAATTTGCCGGCACAGTGAACCAAAGCCCTTGAACGTGCGCAAATGCTGCTTGCGCATGCGCAATGCATAAATTGACCTCGAACAGTTCCAAGTGTATTTGCGGGCGCAGCAAGCTTGCTCAGAGAAAGTAAGGCCGCGTACACACGGGCGGACTGTCCGCCCAACTAGGTTCGTCAAACAGTTTGACAAACAGTCCGTTCAAAATTTGCATGAGCGGACTTGACCACACACGACGAACGAACAGTCCGCTGAAAACTTGCGCGATGACGTGAACGGCACGTACGACGGGACGAGAGATTCGAAGTCCTATACACTGCAATGCAACCTTCGGCGTGTAAATCCTTTCTGAGCATGCGCGGAACTTAGTTTGACGAACAAGCCTACACATGAGCGGACTGTCCGCTCAAACCAAGTTTCAGCGGACAGTCTTACGGAAATTCCAAAAAACTTTGTTCGTCAGACTGTCCGCTGAAACTGTCCGCTGAAGCCCACAGACGAGTGGACTGTCCGCTGAAACACTGTTCAGCGGACAAAGTTGGACGAACAGTCTGCCCGTGTGTACGCGGCCTTACTTTTCCGTTCTATTTTGGGCATATTTGTTACTTGGACAGTTAAAACTATACTTCCTCACATCACCCCCATAATATTGGCACTTCCAGCTTCTTTTAATTCTGAGTTGAATAATGCGTGCGCCATGTCTATAGCGGTGTACCGACCGCCGCCTCCCGTGCGCTGGCATGTTAATAGTAAATGGGGAATTGCGCTCTGTTACATGCACAAATGCTTTGTGAATACAGAAACGGCCGTTGAGCACCGGCGTGCGCCGCAACTCATGGTGCAAACCATTTGTAAATCAGCCCCAATGTGCAGTGAACTGATGAATCAAAGATAAATGTGTTTGACCACAGTAACAGTAGACATGTTTGGCATAAACCAAAGACAGTATTTTAAGAGAAGAAGCTCATAATGTTATGATTTGGGTTTGCTTAGCTGCTTCAGAGCTTAAAAAGCTTGCAGCTTTTGACTCAGCTATAAATTCTGCATAATATCAAGGTGTGCTTTAGGATAATGCAAGACCAACTGCCTAAAAGTTAAAATTGGAATTGGAAATGGATCTTTCAACATTATAATGACCTAACTTTTTCTTGTACGTAACTACGGCAGTTAAGCCAAAAATATGTTACACGAGCCATGATACATAGAAAAATTCATACCACCCTGAGTGGCTAAATATGCCAAAATATTGGGTAGACCGACTTTTACCAGCTGATTTTGACTGTGCCTTGCTAAAACCTCCTCACTAAATGCCAGGACCTCCAGACACCCCCTCCTGCTTCTTAACCCCACCCTTCTCTTCCCCTGCCCCATTCTCTTTTGTATCTCCCTGGCTCCCAGCATTCAATTCTCGCCAAAAGCTGCCTATGATACCAGAACTTCACCTGCCTCTATCTGCTTGCAAAGGTTATATCACCATATTGTGGACAGCTGGAAGGCTCAAATGTACACCAGATTTGCGCCATGAGCCTCTAACCCTATATACTGGTGTTCTTGTATATTTCTTTATATCTCTGTGGCTTTTGTACCACCTATTAAACTTGTAAGCTTCAATAAAATCATTTGAGCAGAAAAAAATAGTTCCTTGTGTTTTATTCAATCATTTATTTTATCTATAGGTACTGTTTGAATAAGGATCCAAAGTTTGCCTTTTCAAATATATTTTAAAAAAAGATGCCAGAAACTGCCAATGCGAAACCAGCATTTCCTAAACCATTCCTCGATTCTTACTTACTGTTTTACAGATAGCATCGTCAATGCCCAAATGTAGTGATCCTTTTCTCAGAAAGAGGGCTTAACTACTGTAGGTGTGTTGGTCAGGTGTCCACAAACTTTTGGCCATATAGTGTACCTATATGTGTCCTTTTATCCAACAAAACACAATAGCCAAGAAGTAAATAAATGAAATGCATTATACAAAATCAACATATCAAAGTATTTCTTTCTTTAGCACCTAAGAAAAGCATAACTACAAATCTTAGAGTCACGATCAATGTAGAATAGCCAGCCATAGCCAATCAGTATTTGACCCTTTTGAAGCTTAGAGACATTTTTCTCCTGCAGCTTTCCAAATGTTCTTTTGTAGGTTCGATTTCTTCTGCTTTATGTAGTGTAATAAAGAGGTTAAAAATACAACAGAACATCACATTACCTAATTTTCCCATCCTGTACATAGGCTGTCTACAGTTCGGCTTTCAACATCATTTTATTTCAGATGAGTTTGCGAAATAGAGAAAATTAAGCCACAACATTGGTTCCTTCATAAGAATTCAATTTCTGAAAATGTCCCCCATAAGACTCTAAATGACTTTTACTATGGATTCTGATTTTAAAGAATAATCGCTCCTTTTGTGATAATGTGAGCTATCATGCAGTTACTTTATAATAGAGCAACAGACTGTCGAAAAGTGGTTTTTAGAAAGACATTCATTAGCGTAATGGAGAGGAGCCAGGATGTTTTCTCCTTCTTGTAAAGGAACAAATGGTGAACATGCCATTTAAATTCTAAATATTTTGGGCCAGGAACTGCCGACTCAGTACGCCAGGTTGCAAATTGTTCTGTAGAAATGAGTCACATTCGTGTCCAAAAGGATTCTTTAGTAAAGCAACATTTTTTTCCTTGATTTGAATTCCAAGCTGGGTTGTTTTGGTGCCTGATGTGTTGCCATAGTATCATGGCACTGCATTCGGGAAATCATCGGTACAATTATGTTTTTCTGTTACAGATGAGTAAATTTTTGATTCTTAGAAAAATAGACACCCTTGTATTATCAGTGTGAATACAAAAATCTGGACTATGTAAACAAAGGGTTTTTCTTTGCATCAGCTGGATATGAATGCAGTACAAAATTTTAAAAATAAAAAAGCTAGTCCTGGTAAGTAGTTATAATAAAAGTAAATTCAAAAAAATCTAATTCAGTAATGATTTCATAAAAACTAATTACAGTAGCTTTACTGGGTAATATTATTTTTAATAAAAGCTGCAGATTGAAAAAGATCAAAAACAACTTCTGAAATCACATCAACAAATGTATCTAATTAACTGACTTGACTTAATAACAAATCATAAATGAGCCCTAAAACAAGCCCCTGTTGACCACTGTAGCTGCAGGCACTGTGCATCAATTCATCCCCAAATTTCACAGGAGCGGCACTGGAGTCAACCAGTCTGTTCTTTCAGTAACTTAGCTCATCCTACCCCCCCCCCCCTTCTAGAGCTCCTGCTCTATTTATACATTACACTGGTTATAAAGAATTTTTTTTTTTTGTAAAATAAAAACTAAGTTATACTTACCTGCTGTGTGCAATGTTATTTCACAGAGCAGTCTCCTTCCCTCTTGTTCTGGGCTCCCCCACCACCGCTCTCCACTCCTCCTCTTCTGTGAATACCTCCATAGCAAGCCAGCTGCTATGGGGGCACTTGCGGAGGTGTGCTCCCAAGCCACACACTGTGTGCCTGGCCCCACTCTCCACTCTATCCTAACAGGACTTGAATCAAAGCAACAGAAGCCTATTGGTCCCACTGCTACCTCTGTGTTCTGTGAGAAGAGGAAGAGGGGTGAGCACCGATATGGATGGGCACAGCTCTATAATGAGCATGGTGAGGTGAGCTACTAAGGGAATGACTTAAATTGCTTCAGTGTTTCTGCTATGAACTTTGAGGATAAATTGTTGTCTATGTAAAAAAAAAATGTTTGTAGATTTTATTTTATTTTTTTTGACAATTTTAATGGATTTCTGAAAGAGACAATACAAATCAGTTCTTGTTTGAAAAGGCAGAAAAGTCTGGCTACTCTACTTCCTTTGAAAATAGGTATGCCTGGTAGGTTTGGTGCTTTGAAATGTTAAAGTAGGAGTCAGAAATATCAAGAAAATAAACATAAACATAAACATACATACACCTATGTGGCTGCAGCAGCGGTCCGATGATGCAGCTGTTCCCCTGCAGCTCTAAGCCAAGAAATTAGCGCATGACCACTAATGGCTCAGTTCTGATTGATTGCTGAAAATTGTAATTGTCAGTCATCTGCTCTGCCCCTCCAGGACTCACTGAAGCATCGGGCTAGGAAGGGGACGAGTGTCGCTGTCTTAGATTCTCAGTGGTGCTCTGAGAGGCTAAGTCAGCTTCCAGTCAGGCATCTGGGTGGATTCCGACATTATTGTCCAGATACATCCAGAGATTTGGGAGGCTTGCTGTTGTCAGCAGACAATGGGAAGCAATATGTGCACTCCTGTGACAAGCGAAGTATAGCCAAAAAAGCTTTGGCCATACTTCTTTTTTAAGTAACATACCCAAGGTCTGGGTATATCCTCCCATTGCTTAGCTTGTATGTGGACATATGCCTGGTGAAATGTTAAAAACTTTAACCACTTAAGGACCGAAAGAATTTGCCCCCTTAATGACCAAGCCATTTTTTGTGATACGGCACTGCGTCTTTTTAACTGACAATTGCGTGTTCGTGCGACGTTGTACCCAGACAAAATTGACGTCCCTTTTTTCCCACAAATAGAGCTTTCTTTTGGTGGTATTTGATCACCTCTGTGGTTTTTATTTTTTGCGCTATAAACTAAAAAAGAACAACAATTTTGAAAAAAAAAACAATATTGTTTAATTTTTGCTATAATAAATATCACAAGAAAAAAAAATTATTCATCAGTTCGAGCCAATATGTATTCTTCTACATATTGTTGGTAAAAAAAAATCACAATAGTCGTATATTGATTGGTTTGCTCAAAAGTTATAGGGTCTACAAAATAGGGGATATATTTATGGCATTTTTATTATACATTTTTTTTTACTAGTAATGGCGTAATCAGCGCTTTTTTGCAGGAATGCGACATTGCGGCACACAGATCCGACACTTTTGCCACTTTTTTGGGACCAGCGACATTTATACAGCAATCAGAGCTACAGTGCCTTGCAACAGTATTCACCCCCCTTGGCATTTTTGGTGTTTTGCTGCCTCACAACCTGGAATTAACATGGATTGTTTGAGAATTTGCATTTAATTTACAGAACATGCCTACAACTTTGAAGAAGTTTTTTTTTTATTGTGAAGCAAACAACAAATAGGACAAAATAACAGAAAAAGTCAATGTGCATAACTATTCACTCCCCTAAAGTCAATACTTTGTAGAATCACCTTTTGCAGCTATCACAACTCCAAGTCACTTTGGACAAGTCTCTATGAGCTTGCCACATCTTACCATTGGGATTTTTGCCCATTCCTCCTTGCAAAACTGCTCCAGCTCCTTCAAGTTGGATGGTTTGCGCTTGTGAACAGCAATCTTTAAGTGTGACCACAGATTTTCGATTGGATTGAGGTCTGACTATGCCATTCCAACACATTTACATGTTTCCTCTTAAACCACTCAAGTGTCGCTTTAGCAGTGTGTTTGGGGTCATTGTCCTGCTGGAAGGTGAATCTCCATCCTTGCCTCAATGTATGGCTTATTGTCGTCCTATGTACAGATACTCCAGTCTCTGCTGTGGAACTCTGCAGCTCCTCCAGGGTTACCTTAGGTCTCTGTGCTGCCTCTCTGATTAATGCCCTCCTTGCCCGGTCTGTGAGTTTTGGTGTGTGGCTGTCTCTTGGCGGGTTTACTGTTGTACCATGTTCTTTCCATTTGGTTATGATAGATTTGATGGTGCTCCCAGGGATCATCAAAGATTTGGATATTTTTTTATAACCTAACCAAACCCTGACTTGTACTTTTCAACAACATTGTCTCTTGTTTGGAGAGTTCCTTGGTCTTCATGGCAGTATTTGATTAGTGGTGCCTTCTGCTTAGGTGTTGCAGCCTCTGGGGCCTTTCAAAAAGGTGTGTATATGTAATGACAGATCTAATTTTACTTCACCAACTTAGACTATTTTGTTCTGATCCATCACATATAATTCAGATTTAAAAAAACATCACTAAAGGCTGTAATGTAACAAAATAGGTAAAAATCCAAGGGGGTGGATACTTTTGCAAGGCACTGTAAAAATAGCCACTGATTACTGTATAAATGTACCTGGCAAGGAAGGGGTTAACACTAGAGGGTGATCAAGGGGTTAAGTGTTCCCTAGGGAGGTGTTTCTAACTGTTACCCCCCCCCCCCCCAAACCAGTGTATGCCTGTATCCCAAAACTAACCATAGTCAGTGACTACTTGGGGTCATGAACAGAGAGCAGCCAAATATGTTCAACTGTGAAAAAAAAGGGGGTACACCATGTCCAGAAGAGATGCTGCCAATGAGCGGGAACCAGTAGGGGTGTCTCCTGAATATAACCAGAGGTACGAACTTACCTAGTAGGACTGTTATGTCATACGCCAAAATTCAGGGGGGGCACAGTAGGTTCTTCACAGTTGTATCTTAAAAGGCAAAAGTGGTGTACAGGTAAAGAAACCATGTGAGCAACCCCACCTTGTTGCAGACCATGAGATAAACACCAGCTACCCCCCGGAAGTAAAGGAGGTAAAAACATCCATCAATTGCTGTGTGGGCTGCAATCAAAAGTCTAACGGAACCCAGTCAACAGCAGCGTGCCCAAGTTCTAGACAGGGCTTTCACTCCCCATAGCTGGCAGGACTAATGTAACCAAGAACAGCCTGCACAGCCGGTATTGCTGGAAAACACCTTCATTAAGAGGAACAGTGCAATTAGGGGGGAAAGGGGGAGAGGGGCAGAGCAGTACTCACTGATCCAGATAAGTAGGCTCACAGGGATGCGTTGTATCAGTGTGGATGCAACGTGTCCAGCCATTGCGATGCCTCACTAGGTGAGGTGAAGAATCAAGTGGTTTCCCCATTCCCCAACCTGGAAGCGCACTGAGAAAAGCATGCTATACTTGATAGCCTTTGCTCTCAGAGGTTGCTTCACCATGTCGAGCAATTTCTGGAGCTTCTGGGTGCCCACCAAAAAATCAGGGAAGAAAATCAGCCGTGCAGCCTTATGGCGGATATCGTGACGCTTACAAGCCTCTCGCAGGATCAGGTCACGGTCTTGGTTGAGCAGCCTGAAGATGAAGGTACATGGCAGGGAGCCAGGCAGCCCGCACTGTGGTGGCATCCTGTGCACTCTCTCCACCGCAGAGAAGACAGAGAAGGCCACCTGAGGGAAAGGTGTGCAGAGCAGCCACTCCATGTATGCAGGTCGATCCGAACCATCTGATCCTTCAGGGAGAGATATGATCCTAGATAGCTGCGGTTCTCTGTGTCCTCTGCTTTTCGACCCGAGAGAGTGCACTCTCACCTGTAGGGTGTGCATGGAGGCTGAGTGGTCGCCAGCCGTATCTTTGGTATTGCCCAGCCTGCACTTGGTCTCAGGCAGATCTTATCGAAGTCCTTCCGAATGAGGCCAATTTCCAGCTGAACGGTGTCAATCTTGGTGGTGAGAGTTGGCGATGTGGATTGTCAGCCTGTAATCACCTGCATTAGGGTAGCGAAGTTACTCTGCTCCATGAGTGCGGGCTCTGGAATCTCCATCTGGGAAGGCATGTTGCTCTTACTGGCCACGTGTGCAGCTGCTCCTCCAGGAGACTTAGGAGATTTAGGGGTGTTTCCCTGCTTTTGCATCTTGCTTCTGTTCCGGGTCCGTGCCATTCCCTGCCAGGACGAGGTAGGGAGAGATTCAGCTAGGCTAGGAGATACCCAGGGTATTAGAACATGATGAATTCCCTGCGGTGGTAGCAGAGCTCCTCAACTAAGCATCCTACGCCATCTCCATCTTGGTCACACCCCCCAATTTTATTTTAGTAAATACATTTCCACATTTCATTAGAACATCTAGCAATAAACACCGATGAATTATTGTTGTACTGCAACAAGACCCCTCTGTTTTACCATTATCCAGATCCACGAGAATGGTTATATTTGTGACTTTGGAAGAAACAAACCTAGTAAACTGATTCTAGAATTCAGGGCAGTTCCATAGAGACAGTTGTTAAAATGTCGCCTGACCCTCAACATTTGAGAATCCTTGATTTGGTCTGTTTGCCAATTTCGAGAGAAAGTTATGCAGAAGCTTGCCAAAACTTTGTCTACAATATCTGGGATTGAGCAATTAGAGACCTTATGTGCAACATTACTTTTGTGAAGGAGTCATAGAATTATGTTATTGATGAGGATAAATATTGAGATAAGAACAGACTTCCAGTGGTTATTAGCGAGACAAAAGTCGTTTTAGAAAGATTTTTATAAAATTCGACAGCCTAAGATATCCATTGTGAGATCAGCTGGCCATAATGAATAAAATCACCTTATGGCAGACTCTAACTATAGCTCAGCTCCAGGAAAGAATATAACCTATTTGTATCTGGGTTGATCAGATATGCTACAATTTTTAAACCCCTTTGATGCTACATAAGAAAGAAGGCACATTCCATATCCTGCAGCAGTTGTGGATTACCTTTAACAGGCATTTTCTGTGAAATTTATGCAGGGACTTTAAGCATTTTTCTTATCCCTCTCAATAGGAATATTGTGTCCAAAATAGTAATATTGTTTTTAACGCTTGGAGATGGTTTAAAGATGTACTGCATTGTGGTAAAGATTTTTAGGATCGGGTTGAAACCGTTTCCACCCACAAGGTTTATTTGAAGAAATAGGATGTGAAATATAACCAATCTCTTAAATGTGTTAAATAATCTTGCAAACTGTAAGATTTAACAATGAGGTGATTTATGCATCCTTCTGTAAGAACCTGTAGTTTTGAGATTGTAATGTTCTTCTTTTCTATATGAAATTTGCAAATGCATTAATAATTTTAATGTCTTTAGACTTAAAGTATAAGTTCAACCATTCACAAAAAAGTGAACTAATTCCAAATATCTTGGCCACACCTCTGAGCCCCGCTGCACAAAACTGCCAACGTGCCCTGTGATGCCTTTGTTGAGGCTTCTTCTTTTGGCAAAACATCCCAGAAGAAAGAAGTGATTCCCATTGGTCAGCGCAGACATGTGGTTACATTGTCCAATGAGGGCTTGCCACGGCAAGCTTTATGTTGGATACTCTGAAGTTGTGTTTTGCAGTGTACAGTGTATGGACTGCTACATTGACAGGACAGGGTATCACAGCAACTATATGCTGCGGGATCTGGAGGGATGGCCAGGATATTTGGAATTAGTTTACCCTTTAATTTTTTGTGAAAAGTACACTTACCCTTTAAAAAGCAGTGACATCCTCTGATAGGGTAGTTTTGCAACTATTTTGAGTTCTGTAATGAAAAATAACACAATATCCAATTTAGCTTCTAAATGTTTACTAATGGCTTTCTGTCTGAGATAGAATTGAAGTTAATTTTAGAAATTTTTTTAACTATGGAACTGTGACATTTTATTATAATTTTTCAAAAAAAACGAATAAAAAAGTCCATAAAATATGTTCATTACGTATCAAGATTAGAGACAAACTAGGATTGCCTCTGTCTGAATCCTTTACAATTGTATTGATAATTGGAGTAAAAAATGGAAAACATTATGACTTTCCTATTTTGAAGCCTGAGTTTGTGTTATTATTATGATTTTTATATTTATATCACACTATTCATTTAGTTCTGCATTACAAGAAATTTAACATTTATTCTATTTCAGGTACACAGAGCTACAGCTAAGTCACACACACACACACACACACACCACATTCTTTCTCCTTCTGCCTGTGCCAATAGGTAATGCTTACTTGGTAGAGACTGACAAGCCAATAAGATGGCTGGTACTCTCACATTGGCTGGACCAGAGCTCCATTTACTGCTGTGCCTTCATTGTGGAGTCTTCCTGGAGAACGCACCCCACCCTACTCTCCAGTGCCATTGAGTGCACTGTTTATACTGTATGCTGGGAGTGGTTGGGGCTTAGTAGCAAAGGCCTGGGCACTCCACTGGTGGTGATTATGGGCATTAATTGCGGTACCCTTTTTATTAATGCTTTAGAAGGTGGCTAGATCCAGGTAATGGAATATGTTTTCCACCACCAAGGTGGCAGCAGAACACAAACCTAAATCCATATGGTGTCCTAACTGTGTTAAAATCACTCAATTTGGAGCTGTTGAGTAGTATGCAACCTGACTGACATGGAGTAAATGTAGCATAATAACTTCATGTATGTCAGCTATCATCTTTGATTTGACACAATTGTTAATTCAAAATACTCTCCTATATGAGGCTGCATATATTTTTTTTAGAAAAATAATTAATTCTAGATTTTAGACCAGAAATCTTGTATTCCTTGATCTCAAAATCCCCTTCCATTTAAGAAGGAACTGAGTTATTGAGAATGTGCAGTACAGACACATTTGTAGAGGATAATGCCTAAGGAGTATGAAAATGCTAAAATGGGTAAAGATAGGAGCTTATCGGAGCTTAGACCTTACACCAAGCATTTTGTGAAATGCATCGTGGCTCTTTATCTTGATACCTATCTACTTTATGGATAGGTTGTACTATTAAACATTAGTCTAGTAGTGAGCAAAATGGTCCTTACAGAATGCAAAAGAGTTGAACTGGATACAACTATTTAAGAACTAACTGCAAGTCACAAGACCCCATAACAGAATTGTGAGGGGCCCCTACCACTGCTGGGTGTCCCACCTTTCAGTGAAATCTTTGTGTCTGCCTTGTTGTCTGCTATAATGCACATCTATATTGATGTCCGTATTTGAGGGATGCTTACCACTTTCTTTTACTCTGGTTTGTGGTGCCATTGAAGGCCATGCACCCTTGTTGGTATGGGTGCTCTATGGTCTTCTGTGTATATAGACTTCTAATTAAAATGTAGACACAATTACAAATCCATGCTTATTCTGTATTTATTAATAAATGTTCTTTTTATGTTTCTATCCTATTTTTAATTCATTCGCCATGCTGGCACATTGGTATTTTATTCTGTGTTTTGAACTTAATGTTCTGAACTGCGGAGAGCTCTTGTTTTATTGGCTGTGCCTAATTGACCAGCATTATAGTCTCTTTTTTTTTTGTCCTGATTATGGAAAACCTGAGAGCAAATCACAAGACAACTCTGTCTAAATACCACCACATTGTTACACCATCATTATCTGTCTGTAGCATTAGTGGCAATTGACCTTGGCATATGATAATGACTTTTTCTCGTAAGGTTGTTCTTCCCAGTCAAAGTAAGGCAGAACAAAGTGCCAGTCTTTAATGATGGATCTAGAATAGGTTGTCCTCATTAAAACAATTGCTGTGGCCATGATTGAGACATACACACTTCATCCTCAAGAACCCTTCAAGCTGTATCCTTTCTTGAAAGGATTTTACCCCGCTCTCTGAACTTTGCAAAACCGAGTCCTCGCCTTCATATGTAAGCTGGTTACAAATGAGGAACGAATTGAAAAAGTACATTACGGCAACTGCAAAAGCCGAATGATAAAAGAGCATCTACCAGTTGCATAGGTTTTAGTTGGATATTGCTATCATTTGGCTGTATACATGCACATTGTATTCATGTGCTTGGCAAGGAAATGGCTTTTGTGTCTGCTGTTGTAGCCGGAAAAAAAAACCAATTACATGGTGGTAGGGGGAAGAAATTAAACGGTATCATTTACAAATCACAATAGGTTTTCAGGGGAACATAATGAAACCAGTGTTCGTAATTAACTTCCCCTTCCTGCCATGTTGTGGCTTAATGCAGCAAGTCTAAAGAGCAATGCCAAGCAACAAGTGGAATCAATAAGTAAACCGCTATAGCTAGTCAAAAAACATAATGACTGCTTAGGTTAGAAAATCCACTTTGATCAAAATCTGACTTTTTCAGGGGTGTTCAGAGAGAAATAATAAAGAGGTAATGACTGCTAAAACTGAGAAAACTGATGATATGCTGGTGTTCATGCTGCAACTAGCAGTGTGAAGACTTGTTGAACAATGTGTCTGATTATTGAGAGATTTAAAGTAGACGTTTCAGTAAGGCCCCGTTCCAATGGGGCAAGTTCCCTTCCGATCAGCAGAGGATTAGCTCACAGATCCCCTGCTTATTGGAGCAGAGCGGGTGGTCGGCACATGGGTGTCTGCTCAGTTTCTGCAGAGTGGACACTGACAGAGCCTGCTCTGCTCTGCGGGTGACCAGGAGTAAATTAACTACTCTCAAATTCAATCCACCTAAATTGAAGGGGACGGATTCCCTTTTTTTTTTTTTTTCCAGGAGGTAGGCAAGTGTAAACAGACACAAGTCCATTTACACTCACCTGTCTATAGGATTGCATGGACCTTCCGATCGGGCCCGCTTGAGTAACTGATGGTCGTATGAAAGGGTGCTAACTCTGGTAATGTGCACATGTTTATTCTTGACATATCACAATATACACTTGAAGATTCATGAAGGTCCTTGTAGCTGTCTGCCTGTCATCAGTTTCAACAGTCTGGCTGCAAGGAACACCCAGGCATGCTGTGCAGGTGAAGACAGCCCTTTGCATGGGTGTACAGATCAGTACATCTGTGTGAATGAGGCCTGTAAGCAGTTGAATTAGCCAGTTAGGTACTGTCCCGGACGGGAGGGTAAGAGTTAATGCCTTTCCCTGTTTATTTGTTTTTTTTGGCAGGTCCTTCTCTGGATTTGGCCCACTAATCCTATGATATAAATATGGGGCAATGGTCTGGTACAAGCAGGGCTGGACTGGGACAGAAATTTGGCCCTGGACTTTATCTAGACCGGCCCACTTTATTTTGCAAAAACACACAAAAACGGTATATAAACTATATGCAATTGCGCACAAAAAGCCTCCCCCTTACATCAAAGTCCCTAGAGATCTCCCTTACATCAGGGTCCCCAGAGAGCTCTTGTCTTGCATCAGGGTCCCCAAAGAGCCCCTCCTTACATCAGGGTCCCCAGAGAGCCCCCCTTACATTATAGTCCCAAGAGAGCCTCAGCCTTGCATCAGGGTCTCCAGAGAGCCCCCCTTACATCAGGGTCCCCAGAGAGCCCCTCTTACATCAGAGTCCCCAGAGAGCCTCTGCCTTACACCAGGGTCTTCAGAGAGCCCCTCTTACATCAGGGTCCCCAGAGAGCCCCCCTTACATCAGAGTCCCCAGAGAGCCTCTGCCTTACATCAGGGTCCCCAGAGAGCCCCTCTTACATCAGAGTCCCCAGAGAGCCTCTGCCTTACATCAGGGTCCCCAGAGAGCCCCTCTTACATCAGAGTCCCCAGAGAGCCTCTGCCTTACATCAGGGTCCTCAGAGAGCCCCTCTTACATCAGAGTCCCCAGAGAGCCTCTGCCTTACATCAGGGTCCCCAGAGAGCTCCCCCACATACATCAGGGTCCCCAAAGAGCCCCCCTTACATCAGTGTCCCCAGAGAGCCTCTCCCTTACATTCGGGTCCCCAGTGAAGCACGGTGGGGCCCACTCCGCTACTGGGGAGTGGTAGTAGAAAACACTGGACAGGTGGATGTGGACAAGGATGTCTCAGCGTGTCCCTTCTTAATGCAAGTTATGGCAGGGTGTACATTAGTACGGGGACCTGAGAGTTAACTGGGGAACAGTTACAGTGCAAGTGTACATGGTGTATGTTCATCTCTGAGAGTAGAGGCCCACCTTAAGGTCAAGGGCATGTTCCAATGCATTGATGAAAATTGCACAAATCAAAGCTACTCCATATGTAGTAAGACCTTGTACAAGGTGCCTAGCATAGCCAGAATAACCCACCCTGCAGTAGGCCTCCTATGTGACCCAAATTGACACCCAGTGAAGAGGGGAACATATGGAAGAGGTGTCAACCGCTTCTGCAATGCACCCTACCCCTTACAGGGCTTATACTGGTAGTCCTGCCATTAACTCACCTTCTGTCTTAGGGTGCCAACTGTACTGAGTAGCATTGTCACCCCAGGAATAGCGAGTGTGTATGGACTACATAACACCTTCCTCTTGGCTCCATATAAAGGGGGTGTTTTGTAGTCCACAGAGATAGCAGGGCACAATGCTAACTGACAGCAGTCCAGAGGCAGAAAGCACAGGCAGTTAAAAGCTCACAAGGTTTTTGAATAGATGAACAGCTTATTTTTTTATATTTTTTTCCACATTTACACAAATAAGAAAATGCTTTAATTGGTATATTTAACAGATCAAAGGGGGGCATATAATACAAATGGATATACAGACAGGCAGATGCAGTATATTTATTGGACATGAAAAAATATTGTTACAGTGATACTGGGTGTGTGTCCGCTAACCCTATGTGGGGGGATTCCCCTAACCCTACCTACCCTCCCACCCGAATCCCACCATTCCACCCAAGCACCTCCCACAGATGCCCACCCCCCCACTCCAGTGTCCTGGAGTGTACCCTAAAACCCTTATGCCTCCTACACCCCAGTCCTACATAAATATAAATGTAAAAATATTTTTTATGTCCAATAAATATACTGCAATTAGTAGCCTTTGAGGTGCTCAATACTTGTGGGGTTTTTCTTTGTTGTGTTAAGGTATTTTGGATGCAATTCCCTTCTATTTGGGTTTGGCACTTTGCAGGTTTTCCACTCCCAGAATACTTTTCTAGGAGGGGTTTTACGATATTTGCCATCCTTTGCTATATGACCATGCATGTCTGGGCACTAAGAGTGTGCATGTTTATTGAACGATCTCTGAAAAAAAAAACACTTTGTTTTGCAATAAGATCATATCATCATGTCCAAACCGTAAAAAAATGGCCAACTTTAGAAATACTATTATTTCCCGTCCGTAAAGAGGTTCTGCAGCAGTCAGAATATCCATAGTACATGTTTATTTGTATTGAATTTTTTATGTTGGTGACAAATGAGAGACTGCTATCCAGCCAAGTGTTATTAATCCTTCCAGGCATTCTATACCTAAAAGGCTGTCTCTTATTGCTTAGTTGTGGGGCTTCTGCCTTGGACCCTCTGCCGTGGCCACTCTAGGGAGCTTAGTGTTCCAGCTCATGGCATTTTCACTGTTTGTCAAACAGTGGGTACATTTCCAATATTCTGCAGCCTTCTACAGCACAGATGGCGTGGATGGCAGTGTCAATTATCAAAGGGACCGATACCAGTCAGTGAAGTGAAGCTTTTCTGCTGCAGACAGGTGTGCAGACCGCAAATATAAAACAAGGGGAAGGTATAAAACAGATAGAGCAATTAGCTTCCAGTTGAGCAGTCCAGCACCGACACAACCCAACTCACTATATAGCCGGCGTGGACAACCTGTGGCCCTCCAGCTGTTGAGAATTCAGGTCTCAGCATGCCTTGCCAGTCACTTTGTCTCGGTGTCCTTTATTTCTGACAAATAGTTGCTTAAGCAGGACCAGCTGTGTGACAGTAAAAAAAAGAAAAAGAAAAATAAGCTTCCATTTATATTGTACGGACTGAGTTAAAGCTGAACTCCAGACAAATAACTGAATACTGAGCTGAGATACCTACACTTGGACCCCAATACTCACGAATGGTTTATAATTCTGTTCAGCTAGTCTAGGGACCCTGCTAAAGAAGACAGGACGTCAAGCTTGTTTTTCACTATAGTAGTTAACCAATCGTGGTCAAGAACAATAATATATATATAAAAAAAAAAAAATTTCCCTCAGTTTAGGCCGATATGTATTCTTCTACATATTTTTGGTAAAAAAAATCGCAATAAGCGATTATTGATTGGTTTGCGCAAAAGTTATAGCGTTTACAAAATAGGGGATACTTTTATGGCATTTTTATTAATAATTTTTTTTTTACTAGTAATGGCGGCGATCAGCAATTTTTATTGTGACTGCGACATTATGGCGGACACATCAGACATTTTTGACACATTTTTGGGACCATTGTCATTTATACAGCAATAAGGTCTATACAAATGCATTGATTCCTGTGTAAATGACACTGTCAGTGAAGGGGTTAACCAGGGGGTGGCAGTGTAGGGGTTAAGTGTTCCTAGAGGTGTGTTACTAACTGTGGGGGGCTGGGCTTTGTGTTAGCGAACACTGATCTCTGCTCCAATCACATGGAGCAGAGATCAGCGTCACTTGTTGCTAGGCAGAACTGGGAGATGCTGTTTACAATGGCATCTCCCTGTTCAGCTGCCCCGTGAGACGATTGCGGGTATCTCCGTGGCGATCGAGTCTGTGGGACCCGCGACCGGACGCACGGGGGTCCCAACCGGCACGGGAGCGCACGTGATGGCAGGGCGGCATATAAAAATGGACGTACCTGTACGCCAATATGCCTGCCCGTGCCATTCTGCTGACGTACATCGGCGTGCGCCGGTCGGGAACTGGTTAAAAATACAAAACAAAAAAAGGTTATTTTTTTTAAAGAATGCATATCTCGAATGAATGCTGTTTTAATGACTTCTTGGTGTTTAGCGTAAATAAGCATATGCTGCCTTTTTAAATTGTGAGCTAATCATATGTAGCGCCCACCCATTTTGGTGGGTGCTAAATAGGTTTTCTGTACATAGTGATAGGTAAATTTGGCCAGGGCTTTACACTTTTTAGGCCTGGTTGTTTGTTTTGGGAGGTGGGAGTGATAGAATAGAGGGGGGTGTGGCCACCTACACGCTGGCTCAGAGAGATTCCCTTTACCTTCCAATGGAAATGTTCTGGAAGGGTGGCTGGACTTGGGACTGGAGTGGCAGGCAGCTTGTATGGAGAGCTCTGGACCAATCATTAATATGTGTTGGCATGGGCAGGACTCGCATATAAGCTGGGGGTCACATGCTTCAGGGGAGGTTCCAGGGAGCTAGAGGAAGAAGCAGGAGAGATGTAGTGTGCAGTGGAGCAGGCTTGAATACCTGGGGGTTCAGAGACCCCAGTGCTGGATAGCAGGAGTGGGTTTGAAGGCCTGAGGATTCAGAGACCTCCGTGCTGGATAACCCACATAGTCGCCATGTAATCTGGAGGAGAAAACCGGTCGTCCTAGCCTGGGATGTACTGGACCATGCGGAGGAGGAAGCAGATGAAAAGAGGATGGAGGAAACTGGGATCTACCTTCTGTGGCAATCATGGACTGTCGATGGGAGAGAGCAGAGGGAGTGCAACCCAGCGGGGCTTATCCATCAAGGACACTTTCCAGAATTGACACTGGGCAGATTGCAGGAGTCAAGGTAGGTGTTGTGTTGAGGCCTGGGACTTTTAATATCCATAACCCACAGCATCTTTCAGAGGGGTGCTGGTCGATTCATCAAAGGAAAGTACAGAGCATTAGAACTAGGAACCAGATTATTAGAGGCAACTCATATCCTCTACTTCATTGGAACATCACTAAAGTTTCAAGCAATAAAGTTTCTAAAGTTTTCAAAGATTGTCTGCTGCTGTGAATTCTTGCATGGAAGGAACGGAACAAGTTAATACAAAGGTAATGAACACACTTTGCAGCTCCCAAGGGAGTAGTGCGCTACACATGTCCTGCAAACTCCTCCGTTTTCTAAATTTACTTATTATGCTTTCATTATGTTAATTCTCCTCATTTATAGACACAAAAGGTATGACTATAAATTACATGAAACCATTCAGAGACTATGCTAGGGAAATTTGCAGTGTCGGCAATGTTCTCAGAAGCTTGGTGGTCATGTTCTGTACCAGGAAATGGTCTGTTACCACGATTGGAAATACTCATAGATATTTATGTATTTGCCAGAAAAAATGGTAACTTCATGGTGATATTTAAAAAGATTAATCCAGAAGATATACAAACGCAGTAAAAAAGCAGCTGAACAACAGGAAAAAATTACTTGAAGCAGAACAATTTGACATTGAGTGTGTAGGATTTACTTTACCGAGTTTATAAGCTATCAGCATAAAGTGAGAAAAAGGGGGAAAACACCGTGCTACCTTAGAAGTGTAAGTGAAATAAACATAGAAAATTCTATAATAAATAAATAAACACAATCTGTGAATAAACACAGCCAAGCTATTGGGACACAAACAAACCAAGTTCAAAAGTATGATATATCAAAAAGTGCAGTGCTAAAGTACACCTATATATATAGAAATTAGTGTATGTGAAAGCAAAAATTTAAGGGAAAACCCAATGACTAAAGTCCAATGATGATAATCATAAAAATGTCCGCTAGTATCGATTGGAATCTTGGGATTTAAGTTTTCCAACAACCCAGAGCACAGCAGATCTTGCAACAATATATTGAAAATATATATCAAAAAAGTAAGCTGCGCTCAAGTACACCTATATATGACAATTAGTGTGTATGTAAACAAAAAAAAAAATGTGTAAGAGAGATCAATCCAAATATATAAGCAACAGTGACCAGTGTCCCAATACTGATGGTTATATAAATGTCCACTGATATCAGTTAAGTTTGTATGATTCAGATTTTCCAACAGTCCAGAACACAGCAGATCTTGCAACCGACTACTGGATAATCACTGAAAGAGGTAGGTACTCTTACCGGATGGGTTGGCTCTGGTGGCCCGAACAGAAGGGTTCCCAGATGTATCTCCTCAGGGGTTAGTTGTCCCAATCCTCGGTCCTCCACGATCACCAATTCGAAAAGGTGATATATGATAATGCCCAGGGCAGGATTAAGGGTGGTGGGGGGCCCTGGGTTTGAGTCACTTTCGGACCCTACCTTCTATACATTACTGTATTTATCGGCTTATAACACGCACCCCAAGTTTAGGAGGGAAGTTTAAGGAAAAAAACTTACATTTAAATGCCCATCAATGCAGCCTTATCAGTGTCCATCTGCAGCCTTGCCCATCCATCTTCAGCCTTGTCCAGTGTCATTTGCAGCCTTGTCATTGCATTCTTGAAGTTTAAAAATGGCGCCGCCGAGATACAGAGTCCTGCGTATCTCGTTGGCTCTTGGGTACTCTTGCAGTCCCGAGCAGAGCCGAGAGTAGTCGAGTGCACTCGGCTCAGCTCACAGTCACGCCCAGTCTCTGTGTTATGTCCATCATAGAGCGGGACTGGGCGTGACTGTGAGCGGAGCTGAGCCAAGTACACTCGGCTATGTATCTCGGCGGGGCCCCCTATTGGTTGGGGCCCATGAGCTTGAGCCCAGTCAAGCCCAATGGTAAGTCCAGCCCTGATAATGTCACTCAGAGGTGCCCTCCTCTGCTACGTCTTCCAGCAACGTCTCCTCTATACTTCCTCCTGGGAGTAGAGAGGAGACATCTACTCAAAACAGAGCACTTCCCATTCATTCATTGTCCCGTGCAACTAAGGCTGCGGAGGAAGGCATGTGTGTTTTGAGCTTTGGGGAGCACACCTATGCTCCCCTCCTCTGAACTACAGGCATGCCCCACTTTTAAGTACACAATGGGGTTTATTTACTAAAGCTGGAAAGTGCAAAATCAGGCTCCCTTCTGCATAAAAACCAATGAGCTTCTAACCCCAGATTGGTTCATTAAGCTTTGGTAATAAAACCTGGAAGCTCATTGGTTTCGATGCAGAAGTGAGCCTGATTTTGCACTTTTCAGCTTTAGTAAATAAACACCTTTGCGTACTTAAAAGTGGGGTATGCCTGTATATTGCACAAGGCATTACATGAGGCTAATATGAGGACAAATTCAGATACTTAAACTACTTGAATTTAAGATATATTTAATGATTTGTTATTGAAATTATAACTACATAAAAATGGTGTTTCTAGATCTGCCTGGAGTTCAGCTTTAGGCACGTGTAACTAGCAGTTACTGCATTGGGGACAATATAACCAATACTTAAAACAGCAGGAGTTATATTATTTGTTTGCAGTGATGCTTTGCTATAAGAAATTTTAGATGTAAACTGTACTTACTGGAGTTCTCACGTAAGTGAAAACCTCTTTTAAAAGAAAAACACAAATACACAAAACCTCTACAGCAGAGAGAGGCAAGCTAGACCATATGTCTACCCTCTGGGTATCCCTTGGTACCGAGGCACTGGCAAAACACATTCCTTGGTGCTGGAGCCAGAGAAAGATGCTTAATGGCTTTCAGACTCTGATATGAGTTCTGTGACCATGTGGGTCCCTCTTCAGTTGTTGCAGGAGGAGATGAGTTTGAATTACAGCTCAGTCTGGCTTGCCAAGCTCTTCCTGCTATTCCAGCCAACCAGCTTGCCAAGGAGGATTTATAGTGTATTTAGCCGGTATTTGTGGTGGAGGAATCATTGTGTGATAGGACCTACATGCCAGAGATCCTTATCAATGAAAAAGGAAATGACTGTTCTGCTCTTGTCGGCTTTGTTATTTACTTCTACCCTATGAAACATCACAAGTTTTCATACAATAATACAAAGCAAAATTTACCTTTTTTAATCTTGTCTTGCAGTGAAAGCAAGGCAGCTATATGTTTTGTATGGAAGCAGATTAATCATACAGACCTCCATATCAAGACTTGGTGTCCTGAAAAACCTTGATATTGGTAACTAAAATATGTTTTGCTGTTCAACCACTGAATGAGTTTTTGGTAGGAAAACTCGCAGTCCTTCTTTGTGATATTTGCAGTCAGCTGTGGCAATGACATTTCTAAGGGTTTGACTGCTATACTAGATAAACTGCTCTGCTCCCACGTGAACATTTTGGCAGACAATCGTTAAAACAGAAGACCAATAATCCCCTAGTACCAATCATGTAGACAAGTTCAGATTATACAGTGCCTTGAAAAAGTACAAATTTTCCACATTTTGGCATGCTACAACCAAAAACGTAAATTTATTTTATTGGGATTCTATGCGATAGACCAACACAAAGTGGCACATAATAGTGAAGTAGAAGGAAAGGGATACATGGTTTTCTTTACAAATAAATATGTTAAAAGTGTGACGTGTATTTATATTCAGCCCCCCTGAGTCAATACTTTGTAGAACCACCTTTTGCTGAAATTACAGATGCAAGTCTTTTTGGGTATGCCTCTATCAGCTTTGAACATCTAGAAAGTGAAATTTTTGCCCACTCTTCTTGGTCTGGACTTTGACCATTCTAAAACATGAATATGCTTTGATCTAAACCATTCCATTGTAGCTCTGGCTGAATGTTTGGGATTGTTGTCCTGCTGGAAGGTGAACCTCTGCCCCAGTCTCAAGTATTTTGCAGACTCTTTACTGAAGTCTTCTAGATCCTGGAAGGACCCCACTACTGGACAGCCAATTGTCAGGCTAGGTGCAGATAACAAGTAACAGTTCAGGTGTGCTGATTATACAAAGAGTTCAAAGCACATACCATGAGCAGGTCTAAGCAGAGCAGGTCAGCTGAGACTTGTAGTACACCGCTGCAGACGAAGGTAGATGATTGCTGGACCTTGTAGTTCACTGCTGTAGGTGAGGATAGATGATTGCTGGACCTTGTAGTTCACTGCTGTAGATGAGGATAGATGATTGCTGGACCTTGTGGTTCACTGCTGCAGATGAGGGTACTAGTAGAATCAGGCAAAGCGTAGTCTAGGCAAGCTGGGTCATACACAGGTAGATCAGAATCCAAACGGTACAGAATCAGAAGCAAGTAAGAAGGGTCAAACAAGCCGGGTCAAACACGAAAGTCACAGAGCAAATATCAGCTGGATCAAACACGAGTGAACTCTAACACGAGCGCTGACTGAATGCTGATACAGGTGATTTAAACGTGAGCAGGCCAATCACTGTTGTTTCCCAGACACAGGCTGTGTCAGGTGAGTTGTGCTGGGTCCTAAAGGGATTCTAGTACTGACAGTACCCCCCCTTTCTCGAGGGGTTGCTCCTGCACCCCCAGGCTTACTTGGATAACGGAGATGGAACTTCTTCTTAAGTCGGTCAGCATGAAGATCACGAGCTGGTACCCAAGATCGATCCTCTGGACCGAACCCTTTCCAATGAACAAGATATTGTAAGGAATTGCGCACTCGTCTGGAATCAAGAATAAATGCCACTTCATATTCTTGACTGTCCAACATATCCACAGGTTCTGGTTCATTTACTAGGAGGCTGGAATGAACAGGTTTCAACAATGAAACATGAAAGACATTTGGAATGCGCATGGATGGGGGAAGTTTTAATCTGTAGGACACAGGATTAACAATCTCCGAGATTTCATAAGGCCCGATGAATTTTGGGCCAAGCTTTTTAGATGGAACATGCAGGGACAGATTCCGAGATGATAACCACACTTTGTCACCAACTTTATATTCTGGAGCCTTTAAGCGCTTCTTGTCAGCAGTTTTCTTAAAAGCCTGCACAGAGCGGGAAATAGCATGATTTACATCGGACCAGATTTTGGAGAAATGTTCAATAGTGGTGTTGGCATCTGGAACATCAGAGGGCGGAAGATCAAAGGAGCACACACGAGGATGCAACCCGTAAACACAAAAGAAAGGAGAGGTCCCTGTAGATGTGCTGGCACAATTATTAAAGGCAAACTCTGCCCATGGAAGGATGTTGACCCACTCCACCTCATCTTTGGCCATCAGACAACGTACCATCTTCTCTAGAGTCTGATTAGTCCTTTCTGTTTGGCCATTAGTCTCAGGATGATATGCTGAAGAATATGATAATTTAATCCCCAGCTGAGAGCAAAGGGCCTTCCAAAACTGGGCTATGAACTGAGAGCCACGGTCAGAGACAATGTTAACTGGTGCCCCATGGAGCCTGAAAATGTGCTTAATGAATAAAGATGCCAGTTCTTTAGCAGATGGAAGCTTCGGAAGCGGAACAAAGTGGGCCATCTTACTGAACCTGTCTACCACCACCCAGATCGTGGAACATCCCTGGGACAGAGGCAAGTCTGTGATAAAGTCCATAGATAAATGGGTCCAGGGACAGGTAGGTATTGGTAGAGGACGAAGGAGACCGGGGGGCTTAGAGGTACTGCTCTTGCTTCTGGCGCAAACTTCACAGGCCTGGACGAAGGCTAACACATCCTGCCTAAGCGATGGCCACCAGAGGTTGCGAGAGACAATCTCAAAAGTTTGTCTAAACCCTGGATGTGCTGCGGGTTTTGATGCATGTACTTGTTGCAATACCTGCAAACTAAGAGCCAGGGGCACAAAGAGCATACCAGGGGGAGTGGAGGGAGGGGCTTCAGCCTGTGCTGGTAACAAGGCCTCAGAGATGTCAGTCTGGGTAAAAGCCAAAATCCTATCCTCAGAGATAATGGGTTGAGGAGGAAGCGGAGGAGGAGACTCTGATAAAAAACTACGAGACAAGGCATCGGCCTTAATGTTTTTTGGACCTGGTAAATAAGAAATTGTAAAGTCAAATCTGGAGAAGAACAATGACCACCTGGCTTGACGCGAGTTCAGTCTTTTAGCAGAACGGATATATTCAAGGTTTTTGTGGTCAGTCAGAACTATGAATGGATAGCGAGCTCCCTCCAGCCAATGTCTCCACTCCTCTAAAGCTAGCTTTATGGCTAAAAGTTCTCTGTTGCCTATATCGTAATTGCGTTCTGCTGGGGAATATTTACGGGACAAGAAGGCACAAGGGTGGATGGCAGCGCTTACAGGATCTTTTTGTGACAAAAGCGCCCCCACTCCTACTTCAGATGCATCTACCTCTACAATAAAAGGTAGCTCAGGAACAGGATGGCGTAGAATTGGTGCAGAGGTAAAGGCTTTCTTTAACTGGGTGAAGGCTGCCTGGGCTTCAGTAGTCCATTTAAATGTACTAGGAGTCTTCCTGGTGACAGAGGTGATGGGATGTGCAATGGTGGCAAAGTTCTTAATGAATTTTCGATAGAAATTTGCAAAGCCCAGGAAGCGTTGAACTGCCTTCAGGTCTGAAGGTGGTGCCCAGTCTAGAATGGCTTGAACTTTGGCTGGGTCCATGGTGAGGCCTGTGTCAGAAATTAGGTAGCCCAGGAAAGGTACTTGTTTAACATGGAAAATACATTTTTCAGGCTTTACAAAAAGGGAGTGAGTCTTTAGTCGGGCTAATACCGAGCAGACATGCTTCTGATGTGTTTCAAGATTGGGAGAGTAAATCAAAATATCGTCTAAATAAACAAGCATGAAGCGACCCATCATGTCACGGAAAATGTCATTCATGAAGTTCTGAAAGACGGCTGGTGCATTCCTGAGGCCGAAAGGCATGACAAGACATTCGTAATGACCATCCTTGGTGTTAAAGGCCGTCTTCCATTCATCGCCTGCACGGATTCGCACCAGATTATAGGCTCCCCTTAAATCCAGTTTGGAGAAGATTTTGGCTCCCTGGATTTGAGAGAACAACTCTGTGATGAGAGGGAGAGGATACCGATTGGGAATGGTTATTTTATTTAGACCTCTGTAATCAACACAAAGTCGCAGTCCTCCATCCTTCTTCGGGACAAAGAAGCATCCTGCTCCTGCGGGAGAAGTGGAGGGACGGATGAAACCCTTAGCTAGGTTTTCCTGGATGTATTCTTGCAAAGCAAGATTCTCTGGTTCAGACAGTGGAAAGACTCTCCCTCGAGGAGGTGTAGTGTCAGGCAAGAGGTCAATGGGACAATCATAACTGCGATGAGGAGGTAAAGTGTCAGCAATTCCTTTAGAAAACACATCCCGAAAGTCCTTATAACAAAGTGGAATCTGTTCTATTCCCACTTGACAGGTATCAAGTCGAACAAGGTGTTGGATGCAGCTCTTTTTACACTGATTGGACCAAGCCAGAATATCTCTTGTTGGCCAGTCAATTACAGGATTGTGCTTCTGAAGCCAAGGAAGGCCTAGGATCAAAGGAGTGGATGGAGAGTCAATGACAAGACAAGAAATCTTCTCCCAATGCAAAGCCCCTACTTGTAACTGGAAAGGGTTGGTGGATTTGAGCACCAGGTCTTGTGAGAGAGGCCGATTATCCACAGAGATCAGGCGGACTGGACAATCTAGAGCATGAGTTTCCAGGGACAAAGAGGTGATCAGAGTTTTATCAATAAAATTCTCAGCTGCTCCAGAATCCACCAAGGCCAGCAGTTCATGAGCCCCTGTCCCAAAGTGAATGACAGCGGGTAAAAGTATACGATTGTCCCCCTGGGGAGATGAGAGTAGACCTAAGGTGACCTCCCCGCAATCACCTAGGTCCTGGCGTTTCCCGGACGTGTAGGGCACGAACGGAGCATATGACCCTTGAGGCCACAGTATAAGCAGAGTCCCATATTACGCCTGCGTTTGTGTTCCTGGGCAGATAACCGGGTGGAGCCTAACTACATAGGTTCTTCCTCAGATTTGGCACTGGAGATGGAATAATCAGGTGGTAAGGAAGGTATACAGTTTGCCACAGCCATTGTTTGTTCTCGCCTCCTCTCTCGCTGGCGGCGGTCAATTCTAATAGCTAGACACATAGCCTCCTCCAGTGAGGCTGGGTAGGAGAAGTTGACCAGAGCGTCTTTAATCGCATCTGAAAGGCCAATTCTAAACTGGCTGCGGAGAGCTGCATCATTCCAGCCAGATTCCGGGGCCCACCTGCGAAACTCTGAGCAATACATTTCAGCTGTGGTAGTTCCTTGTTTTAAGTTACGCAGGGTCGATTCTGCAGTAGCAGCACGATCTGGATCATCATATAGCAACCCAAGGGCTTCAAAGAAGGCATCTACTGTTAGTAAGGCTGGATGGTTAGGTTCCAGGTTAAAGGCCCAAGCCTGGGGGTCACCCTGTAGCAGAGAGATAATGATTTGAACCCTCTGAGTTTCATGGCCAGACGAGGATGGCCTCAACTTGAAATATAATTTGCAGCTGTTTTTAAAGTTGCAAAACGCTTTACGGTCACCAGAAAACCGGTCGGGCAAAGGAATTTTAGGTTCAGATGGAGTTTTAGTAATGGTGGTAGTAGAAGGAGATTGCACCTTGGTGAGCTCTGTGGCCATTTCCTGAACTTGATGTGATAAACAGCAAAGTTCTTGTGCAAACAACTGAGCCTGTTCAGGATTCATGATAGGTTTCCCTTTATGTATTGGCTCGTGTTAATGTCAGGCTAGGTGCAGATAACAAGTAACAGTTCAGGTGTGCTGATTATACAAAGAGTTCAAAGCACATACCATGAGCAGGTCTAAGCAGAGCAGGTCAGCTGAGACTTGTAGTACACCGCTGCAGACGAAGGTAGATGATTGCTGGACCTTGTAGTTCACTGCTGTAGGTGAGGATAGATGATTGCTGGACCTTGTAGTTCACTGCTGTAGATGAGGATAGATGATTGCTGGACCTTGTGGTTCACTGCTGCAGATGAGGGTACTAGTAGAATCAGGCAAAGCGTAGTCTAGGCAAGCTGGGTCATACACAGGTAGATCAGAATCCAAACGGTACAGAATCAGAAGCAAGTAAGAAGGGTCAAACAAGCCGGGTCAAACACGAAAGTCACAGAGCAAATATCAGCTGGATCAAACACGAGTGAACTCTAACACGAGCGCTGACTGAATGCTGATACAGGTGATTTAAACGTGAGCAGGCCAATCACTGTTGTTTCCCAGACACAGGCTGTGTCAGGTGAGTTGTGCTGGGTCCTAAAGGGATTCTAGTACTGACACCAATATGAAGTGGTTACATCATGGCACCAGAGAAGGACCTTCCTACTTTACAGTAAAATAGATGGAATAAGAAGGATCTGGCACTTCATCTGACCATGGATATAGATGTGTAAAAAAGGCTTTTACAAATTAGTTATGGGGGTTGTGGGGGCAAATGGTATTAGGAATTTAAGGCCTGGAGTTCAGATTTAAGGTACAAATTCACCTTTTTTTTATATTTGCTTATAATGAGGCATGCAAGTGATATGAGATGCATTGTAAATAGTACATCTGTGAAGGTTTTCAGTCATCCAAGTCATAAGACATTGAGCAGCAGTAAATCAGATGCTCAATAAGTGAACAGCCCAATGAGGAGAATCAACTTTCCATATCTAGACAACCATTTACAGAGTCAGGAATACTAGGACATAAGCTAACAAACACATACAATACTGGTGTGGTTCACACCTACAGTCATGTAACATTATGGTAAGTGGACAATGAATATTGGAAAAAAAACATCATGGTTTATATGCCTAGGAATTCCCTACTATTTAGGCCGGCCATGGATGGTTCACATTTTGGCTGGTTCAGCAGAAACTGGCCAAGATTCAAACCATGTGTGGGCAGACTGAATGTATCAAGTTGATCAATCGATCAGTTTGGGTGCAACCAGCTTGCCAGATTCACTTGTGATTATCGCTAGCGGCTGCTATAGCTGCTAGCAATAATCATTATCGTCTCCTGGCGGGGACAGCTTTCCATTCAGGAGCAGACAATGTCTCAGCAGGAGGGATTCCTCTGTCAGCACTGTGGTTGCAGGAAAGAAATTTGCACCGTCTATGGCCGGCCTTAGCTGAGCAGCTCGAAGAGTAACATTTTTTAAGAATACACTTCCATTACAGCTATTCTTGAATTACTACCACTAGCTACTTTAAGTTTTATTAATGTACTAATTCCATAGGCTTTCACAGGCTCATAAGGTTTTCTTTTTTAGCAACAAAGTAAAAAGCATCCTGCTAGCTTTCTTATCTTATTAAATAATATAACTTTGCATTGTCAAGTAAAGCTCTAATTTCAGGGTGCAGTGCATGCCTGTCAAAGTGAAGCATAAAAAGCACACTCTAAACACTAGTCCTGCCTGAAACAGTAGTGCTTGCCTTTGGGTGTATTTTATTGGGTGATGCCAGAAAAATTTAACTAGCCAGTTCCAATCAGATTTACACTGCTCAGTAGAAATGACGGGTGCTCTATAAATCTGCTCTGTTGGCAGTTTACCCAATCTATTCCCACTATCCTGTGTGCCAAGATCAGATCAGCCCCCTCATATTTTTTTCTTTTATTTAATTTTTTTTTTTGTTTTAATTAAAATCTAGCACCCATTCCAACACATTCACAAAATTACCAGTTGAGAACTGTTAGGTTCTCAAGCTATGCTAGTACCAGCACATACTGTGGGGTTGATTTACTAAAGACCACTAGACTGTGCACTTTGCAAAATGCAGTTGCTCCAGAGCTTAGTAAATGAACAGAAGCTTTGCTGACTTCCATCATCCAATCATGTGCAAGCAAAAGTGCGTTTTTTTTAAATGTTCTTTGCACGTGATTTGGAAGCCTTATGTCATTTACTAAGCTCTGGAGCAACTGCACTTGCAGAGGGCAACTATTCTATGTCTATTTTGCCTTTAGTTTTTCAACCCCTGTTTGCCCATCAATATTACAGGAAACCGTAGTAACGTTACACTTTAAATTAACACCCCACCCCAGCACCCTCTTTTCCCCACCAAAATCTTATACTAACCTGTCCACCCTCCTGACAGAGCCATGCTGTTGAAACCCTTGGAGATCTGCATATTCACTGTTGCAAACTTTTCTGAATGGTCCCTTATGCCGTGTACACACGACCGGACTTTTCAACATCAAAGGTCCGACGGAACGATTCCGGCAGACCATTCGATCGTGTGTGGGCTGCAGCGGACTTTTGATTTGCAAAAATCCGACAGACTTTAGAAATGGAACATGTTTCAAATTTTTCCGCCGGAACTCCGCCAGACCCAGTTCCTACCGAGAAATCCGCTCGTGTGTATGCTAGTCCGACGGACAAAAAACGACGTGAGGGCAGCTATTGGCTACTGGCTATAAACTTCCTTATTCTAGTCCGGTCATACGTCATCACGTTCAAATCCGTCGGACTTTGGTGTGATTGTGTATGGCCAAGTCTGTTCATTCGGAAAGTCCGTCAGAACTCTGTCAGAACTCCGTCGAAAGTCTGTCGGACCTAGTCCATCGAAAAGTTTGGTCGTGTGTACGCGGCATTACTACTTGCAAGCAGAAATCCTATTAATTTCAATGGATGGATTGGGGTTGATTTATTAAAAATGGAGAGTGCAAAATCTGGTGCAGCTGTGCATGGTAGCCAATCAGCTTCTAACTTCACCTTGTTCAATTAAGCTTTGACAAAAAAAAAAACTGGAAGCTGACTGGTTTCTGTGCAGAGCCGCGCCCAATTTTGCACACTCCAGTTTTAGTAAATCACCTCCTATGTGTAACATTGTGATGTGTGATAAACAGGAAAAGTTTGCAGCAATGCCCCCCTTTGGGCAATAGAGTAGGAACTTGGACAGGTAAGTTGCAAACCCTAAGCCCTTGTACACACCATCGGAGATTCCGACGGAATGTGTCCGATCGCACCATTTTGTCGGATATTCCGACTGTGTGTGGTCTGCATCGGACTGTTTCCGTCGGAGTATCCGACGGACCAACTTTTCCAACTTGCCGGTAAAATTTTCTGACAAAATGCTCTGATCGGACATACTCCGATCATGTGTAGAGAATTCCGATCGGACAAAGTGCCACGCATGCTCAGATCAAATTCCTACACCAAAGCTATTGGCTACAAGCCTGAACGTAGTCTTGTCGTAACAAAATAACCTAATCACGACGGATTTTCCAACAACTTTGTCCGACCGTGTGTATGCAACAGTTTCGGACAAAATCCAACGGATTTGGTTGTCAGAATCTCCGACCGTGTGTACAAGGGCTTACAGATATCCAATGAAGTGACTGGCCTCAGGTGATACACAGAGATAAAAAAAATCCCCTACATAAGTTGTACCCCTCTATCTGCAGTCTTCTCTTCTCTTCCTCCATTCAAAGTGCTGATTTCAAATGCTTGTCTGAGAGTTCAGAAAAAAGGGGGCAGAGAGCTAAAGTTACAGTCTGCTGGCCTCACTGGGGAGAGCTCTGAGAGCTGATTGGAAGGAATACACCCCCGCCACACAGCTCACAGGAACAGAGCTGAGGCTGTGAATCTGCTGGAGGTCCCTTCCCTGGCACCATTTTTCTCTTGGTGTCTGGAAAACTTGTCAAAAGCTATGCTGATATCAGAGGAATGAAGCAGCAGACAGACACTTAGTGATCTTAATTAGAACAAATACACACTATAGAGGGATATGTTTTGTTCATATTAATTATTGTAATTATTGTATATTGTAACAATATTATAATATTGTTCATATTAAATGTCTGAGGTGTACAACCACTTTAAAGGATAACTGTATGAAAGTGCCAATGTCTTACATGGAGGAGATGAAAAAAGAACAGTCTGGAGGGGGCTGACAATTCTGTTGCTATAATATCAGCCCGTACGCCTGGTGCACTGGACGGGGGGTCACACTTTTGTTTTTAAAAAAGGAAAGAAAAAAAAAAAACAGTGCACCGAGTGCAGCTTTGCCTATTGATTACTTACCCATTTGAAGTTGGGTTGGTCTTCAAAGACCCTACTGCAAAAGACCAGCTGGGATTTCCTGATGTTGCTTGGCACTGGTGGCCAAAGAAACATTTTATCTACCTGTTATACAATTGCATGATTGGTAACATACCATTCCACTTAGAATCAGCACTAAGATTGTAGGTACTTTTGCAGTTTCTTATCCTCTAGTTGCACACAAAGTAATTCCTTGGTACACGCTGTCTATGCTGGCAATCCGAGTTTTTGTAATGGAGTTACCAATATAAATGAAACTGCATTAGGTACAATTGCAAAAACCTTTAGACATGGAGTATATAGCTGCAATATGAGTTCTGTAGTTCTGCTCTTAATGTGGTTATCTTCTACATTTCAAAACAAAATAGTCTTTTCAAGCTGAAACTAGGATCCCTAGTGGGGTTGAAGATTTTTTTCTATGCGTTCTTTTTCTACGCTTGCTAAGTAGGCATTCATGTCTCCCTATTAACACAGTGCAACAGAGGATACAGGGTGACAATGACTCTGCTGCTAACTGGATCAAATTAATGTAATTAGTGTATCATTTACCTGAAATTGTTTTGTAACAAACCATTAATGAATTGCGTAGGTTTGCTCCACACCATTGTCAGAAAAATAATTAGTCTCATCACAGCACTTAAGGCTGAGCATAAAACATTCCAAACAAAATGCACATAAATTAGACCTATGACACAGATCTACAAAGGTACAGTGATACAAAGAGTAACACTGCAAACACAGAACACATCCACATGCTGGGGAATGTGATACCACAAAGTGGTAGTAAATCCAAATTACTCGTACCCCCCACACACACACTTCCTGCCCTGACAACAACATTGTCTCAAGGGCAGGAAGTCAGAGGAATTCTTTAACAGGGGCACAGACAGCAATAAAAACTATTTTTTTAAGTAGGTAAGTTTCTTACTTGCACCATTTTCCTTTCGGTCAATTACCGTATTTATCGGTGTATAACACGCACCCCAAGTTTAGGAGGGAATTTTAAGGAAAAAAACTTTTAGGAGGGAAGTTTAAGGAAAAAACTTACATTTATATGCCCATCAATGCAGCCTTATCAGTGTCCATTGCAGCCTTGTCAGTGCAGGCTTGTCAGTGCAGCCTTGCCCCAGTGCAGCCTTGCCCCCAGTGTCCATTGCAGCCTTGCCAGTGCAGCCTTGCCCCAGTGCAGCCTTGCCAGTGCAGCCTTGCCCCAGTGCAGCCTTGTCAGTGCAGCCTTGCCAGTGCAGCCATGCCAGTGCAGCTTTGCCCCAGTGCAGCCTTGTCAGTGCAGCCTTGCCAGTGCAGCCTTGCCAGTGTAACCTTGCCCCAGTGTAACCTTGTCCCAGTGCAGCCTTGTCCCAGTGCAGCCTTGTCCCAGTGCAGCCTTGTCAGTGCAGCCTTACCCCAGCGCAGCCTTGCCCCCAGTGCAGCCTTGCCCCCAGTGTCCATCGCTTGGATGAATTTAAAATTGGTGCCGCCGAGACTCGCCTGAACGGAGCGAACGCCGCCGAGATCGCAGGGACCGGGCGGAGCCAAGATACACATAGCCGAGTGTACTTGGTTCTTCTCAGCTCCACTCACAGTCATGTCCAGTCCCGCCCTATGATGGCCATAACACAGGTCCAATGGCGGGGCTGGGCGCGACTGAGAGCAGAGCTGAGAAGAGCCGAATACACTAGGCTATGTGTATCTTGGCGGCGATCGCTCCGCTCCACTTACAGCGGGGATCAGCGTATAACACGCACCCACGATTTTCCCCTGATTTTAAGGGTAAAAAAGTGCATGTTATATGCCGATAAATATAGTATTTTTAAAGACTAACTGCAGATTTTAATTTATCTTGAATTTTTTTTCAACTACACAGATGTTTTTGCACTTTATGTTTCCTATGGACTAGCTATGGGTTTTTACTATGTACAGGCATACCCCAATTTTAAGCACACAATGGGATTTATTTACTAAAGCTGGAAAGTGCAAAATCAGGCTCACTTCTACATAGAAACCAATGAGCTTCCAGGTTTTAATACCAAAGCTTAATTGAGCAATCTGGGGCTAGAAGCTCATTGGTTTCTATGCAGAAGTGAGCCTGATTTTGCATTTTGCAGCTTTAGTAAATAAACCCATTGCGTACTTAAAAGTGGGGTATGCCTGTATCTTTTTCTCTATATACTACTGAAGAAGGGGGGGGGGCAATTCCCCTGAAACACGTTGGCTCTACTTCTTTACTTTTATCTCCAATAAATAACTATAAAATTAATCAAGTGAGACCTTTCTCTTTTTGGACATCGGGTGCTCCTCTCCAACCACCCAAAATGTTCACTGCGGTAACGCCTCCATTATCAGAAAGGTAGCAGCCCTAGACCCCAACGGAGTTTATCACTTACCCCCTACAACTGGGATACAACTCGTTGAAAGCAATTTCCTCCACAACTTCCACACAGTAACTTGCTGCTAGGTAGCGTCCAGTGGCACTAGTCAAGCTCTGTCTTCCACTCAAACTTGATAAATTATTTTTATTCACTTTCAGGGTGCTCTTGAACTTGCTGGAAAAGTTGACTACTTAAGGAAGAGTCCATTTCCTAGCAAAGCCTCTTCTCCCCTTTGTAGAACCCTCTACTCCTCTTCTGGAAGTGTCTAATTATTCTCTGTGCTGGCAAAGCTCCACCCCACTTCCCTTTACCTCCTTATATAACCTATTATGTAGCTGCTGAAGAAGGTACAAGGGGATATACCAGTGAATGGCAGCTCTGAGTCGGCTGGGGCTGCTGACATTGCACTTAAGATAGTGGCGACCGGCAGAAATTTTAGGTCTTTGGATATCTGCGTAGGAAAGGCTTTAATGGGCAAATAGCATGCCTAATGCCACGTACACACGACCGGACGTTCTGGTAGAATAGGTCGGACGGAATCATTCCTTTGGATAGTCCGATCGTGTGTGGGATAGTCTGATCATTTTTCTTAAAAAAATTCTGATGAACCTAGAAATAGAACATGTTTCAAATCTGTCCGCCGGACTCAAATTTCTATGGGGAAAACCGTTCATCTGTATGCTTGTCCGACGGACCAAATGCGACGCAAGGGCAGTTATTGGCTACTGGCTATTGAACTTCCTTTTCTAGTCCCATTGTACGTCATCATGTTCAAAGCGAATGGACTTTCGAACGGACTTTAGTGTGTGGACAAGTCCATCGGGAAGACCGTCTGACCTTTTCTACCGGAAAGTCTGGTTGTGTGTACATGGCATAAGATATATTACATGCACATATAATCTTATTGGAAAGTTTTTGTTCAAAGGAATGGTTGGCCTAGTGTATGGATATGTGATCTTTTATCTGGTTGTGCCCACTTCTGACTGCATCTGCACCTTTTTCTCCTATATTTTCCATTTCTTAGTTTTTTCCTTCTCCTCTCCCTCATCTTCCCCTCACTCCTTTTTTTTTTTTTTGTTCCCCCACCCCCCCTTCCTACGTTGCTTGAGCTCGGGGGCCATGAGAACTAACTTAAGGTTTATACTTACAACTGCAATTTTGTACCCCTATTCTGTTGGTACCCCTGCTAAGCTGATCCACTGGTGTTGTTCAATACCCATCAACAGCCTCTGTAATACTCGTATCTGGGAACATCTATCCATAATATCTTTGATCTCAGCATTTTGTATATTTTGTTCTGTATAGAGGGGGGTCGGAATATCTTGTGCACTCATGTTTATTTGCTGTATTTATATTTTAAAATTGTATTTCTTTTTCCTTTCTCCCTCTCTCTCTGTGTGGTGATAATGATATCACTGAAACTAGAGGAGATGGGAAATCTCCCAAAGGGTCAAGCAGGCAGCAATCAACACCACAATGAAGAAAAAAATAAATGGTTTACCCTATTCCATTACATTAAACATAGAAAAGATATTAAAATAGCATAGCCCAGACTTTAAAATTGCAGAAAGAATAATCAAAGAAAACACTTAGGGCATTGACGTTATATACCAAATACATAATGGGGGTTATTTACAAAAGGCAAATCCAGTTTGCACTGCAAGTGCTCTTGGAAGTGCAGTCGCTCTAAATCTAAGGGGTAGAACTGAAATGAGTGGAAGCTCTGCTGATTTTATCATCCAATCATGTGCAAGCTAAAATTATGTTTTTTATTTTCCTTGCATGTCCCCCTCGGATCTACAGCGACTTTACTTCCAAGTGCACTTGCAGTGAAAAGTGTATTTTTCTTTAGTAAATGACCCCCAATGCGTACCAAATACATGGTGGCCACACAAAATATTGACACTTTGGGCTCAAATTGGACATTTTCACTTAGGGGAGTACTCACTTTTGGTGCCTGCAGTTTAGACATTAATGGCTGTGTGTTGAGTTATTTTGAGGGGACAGAAAATTTACAATTATACAAGCTGTATGCTCACTACTTTACATTGTAGCAAAGTGTAATTTCTTCAGTGTTGTCACATGAAAAGATAGAATAAAATATTTACAAAAAATTGAGGGGTGTACTCACTTTTGTGAGATACTGTAATCATTCTAAATACAAAAAAGAAAGATTATTTTTGCCAAAGCAGCAATGTAAACACAAGTGCTGCCAATAAAACACATTCAAATTCATTTAAAACAGACAAAGACTAATTTAAAAGGTTTTTGCTTTAAATTAATTTTAATGTATTTTATTGGCAGTCCTTGTGTCTACATTACTGCTTTGGCAAAATTAAAGATATTTGTGTTTTGTGATAGCGATTATTCTTGGCTTTTTATTTTTGAATGGTAATTGTTTCTACAATGGCAATGAATTAATCAGATAAAAGTGAAGCGCTCCATTGTACAAACGTAAAAGTAAATATGAGACAACAACTTTAAGGTCTTATTTTTATTTGCATTATTGTATAAGTTTGCTGTCCCATATTTATTTTTAGGTTTATAGCATGGAGTGCTTCACTTTAATCTGAATAATTATTTTTTATGGGTATAGTGATTTGCACATATAGGTGGTAGCAGCTCTACTTATTCTTCTATGGTGTAATATTTTTTCTGTTGTCTGTGATATTTAATAGCGCAGGGATATTTTATTATTTATTTTGCTATATTGGCAATGTCCTAACCCTTTAACACTCTATACTAAATAAAAAAAAAAGGTAATTTTAGAGGGAGTTTTACTTTAATAACTTTGATAGACTTAAAGCACATTTCAAATTGTGCTGTCAAATTTGAGAAAACCCCACTAAATGTTTGGTATATTTCCGTTCACACGACATACCTAAAAAAAAATGTTTTAAACTTTTACATTTTAGATGTTTATTAGGGGGGGGGGGGGGGGTTTAAAACAATGTTAAGGCCCATACACACGATCAGACTTTTTGACAACAAACATGCAAATTAGCTGTTTTGGAGCAACATCCAACCGTGTGTACGCTCCATCGGACAAACTTTTTCGGTTTTCATCGGACTTTTGTTGGCTGTGCGAACGGACAAACTTTCTGGCAACAAAAGTCCAATGGAGCAAAGTCTGATCATGTATACAGAAAGCCATCGGACTTTTGTACAAAGTACAAACACGCATTCTCAGAACCAATGCAAAAGATCAGACAACAATACAGAAGTTGACCAAAGGTGGCGGTAAAGAGCAGAAAAAACGCGTGATTTGGTGAAAGTTGGCTGAAAAAGTCCTGCCATGTGTATGCAATACAAGTTCTCGGCCGACGCCCTTTGTACAAAAATCCACAGTAAAGTTTGTACAAAGTCCAATCATGTGTATGAGGCTTTAGAATAAGTCTGTCCCAAGCCTGTCCTCATTAACATACAAAGTAAGAAGCCACACCTCTACACCTTTAACCCTTTGCTGGGGTTAAGACAATTTTCAAATCTAGTTTCAATTGGTAATAAAAGATCTGCCTGCGCAGTGCAGACAGGGTTAATGATTGCAAACACAGCTGCCCAGTCCCCAAAGAGAATTAACACGATTTTTCCTTGCTGGAGGGTCCATAATTAAGTAGATAAAAAGATAAAAAGCGAATTTAAAAAAAAAAATGTTATGCTATGCTATAGTATATGAGTGGGAGCATGTAAGAAATATGAAGTAGACGTTATCCCAGTTTGGCTGCAAAATCGGAAATTCACTTTACAAGTTCTGCCAATGCAAGTTAGAAAGTAGACCATAACATGCATAAAGTACAGTACATTCTAACCAAAAAGTTCAGTCAGTGGTCAGTGTTACAGCAGAGTACAGGGCCTAAATGAGTTAATGCGGAACAAAAAGACAAATCCATTCACTAAGTAAATAGATTTCCCAATCCAATAATACACAGTGGTGCAGAAAAGATACTCTGTCCTTTTAATGATCGCATCCATCATCGTCCCCGCTTTCTGAAAGATGATCTTACGACCGCGTCCGGGATTCAATGCCAATTTAATTAAAAGACATAACAAAGGCGAGCTAATGAAGCAAAAGGCAAGAGCTAGAGAAGGAAAAAAAAATGGCAAATTGAGGAAAAAAGTAACAAAAAAGCTTTTTGCTAGGTAGAAAAGGTCATGTGGAACAAAAGAACGCCCTTTTTTTCCCCATTCGGTTTTATCGGTCTTGTTGGAGCATTATGTGGCGCCCAGGTAGCTCTCAGCCTGATAAAATCAACAGTGGAGATGTGGCTGGAGATGGAGCCGAGCACTCTGTAGACTGCTCTGTAGAGTTTTGTGATGCTCTGACATTACCGCATAAAGGGCAATATGACTAGGAAACATTTTATGTTCTTTACTGAGCACATTTGATGTAAAAAGGTGGAAGTGATCTGTTGTCTAAAAGACAAATCATACTTCTACATAAACAACCATTTTCTCTTATAATGTCGAGGAAAGCAGGCTCTGGTTGTAATTTAACAAATCTATTGTTTTCTTTCTTAGGAGATTAGCTCATAGAAAAAGTATTAAACCATATTCCTTCTTTGAAAAACATAATTGTGCAGCATATGAATATCTTCAATGGCTTTTATATACAGTATATATTGAAGAGTATGTAAACCCAATAACTAAAGGCTTATATTAGCTTTAACAAGTCAAAGCTGAACTCTAAGCAGATATAAGAGACAAGTTAATTCAGCTCTGTACTCATTAATACGAGACCAAGACTAACGCAAAAGCAGGCATACATTTTTTTACTAACTTACAAAGGTCATTAAAATTTCCATGTTGGTAGAATAATTCTTCCTTTATGATAACTCTTCCTCTTATTTTTCATTGCAAGCAAATAATGGATTCCAAGCAGTAGCAATGCGCTGTTATTGAGTTCTTGACAAAGAAGTGCAGGCGGTCAGACACTCACAGAAGACTACAGAATGTTTACAGAAATTGAATCATTGACCAGTCACCAATGAGAAGACATTGCTCTTGTCAATGGCGTTGTCTCCATAAGCATACTGTAGCCTTCTGAAAGTGTCAGGTAGTCTGAATCTCTCCTTCCTCAAGAACTCAATGATGGTACAGTGCTTCTGCTTGGAATACATTATTTACTCAAAATGAAAAAGAAAAAGAGGAGGCACCAGTAGTCACCCCATATTTTTAAAGCTAGTTATTTAGAGGCTATATAAAGTTAGGATTAGGGGTTAAGGGAAAGGTATATGAGGTTAGCAGTTAGGTATAAACTTTCAGGATTTATGTTAAGGGTTGCATTTAAGCAGAAGTCCCCAATCTTTCCACACCCTTTCGTGGCTTAAGGTCCCCCTACACTTAAAACAGTTTTGGCTGATCCATTGACATCACAGGATGCAATGAAAAAGAGGAAGTAGTGATGGCACCAGGAATAATCAGCACTCCATACTGTAGAGCCTGCACTGGACCATACTTGCCTCCTGTCCTACCATGCTTCTGTCCCCAGCTGTGTTCCAGAAAGCAGAGCCATGGTTGGGACAGCTTACAGCCATTTCACTTGTTGCTACATGTATTTGTTACATGTATTTGATTTGTGCTTTTGGCTATTGTTTGGCTCCCACGTAAATATAGAGCCCTAGCATCTTCAGTATCGGCTTTGATGGTTTCCACCTTTGCTATATGAGACTCGTTGCGCTTCCAATATTCATGGAAATATAATTCTCATCTGATCCCATTGTTACATCATTCTTATTTGTTGCCTGGTTCCCTAGATAAAGGGTTCAGGTTCTTAGAGGATAAACTCCAACTCCATCATGTGACTGAAAACTCTAAAGTAAAATCTATGTGTTTAATATGTGGCCCAACAAAATTTAGGTATATGGACATTTGGTGATATACTCAGTTAGCTCACTTTATAGCTTACCACAACCAATTTGATCATTAAACAAATTAACTCAAGTAGAGGCAATATTTTGATGAGCGGTCCCTCCCCAGCATTGTATATCGCAATTTTATAAAGCTTTGTTGTCTCCTCAAGAGTCTGGATATCCAGCATATTTAAACCGCTGGGAAATGGATCTACAATACAGTCTTGATAATGCACAATGAGATACGATTCTAATACTCTCTCACGTTACCTACCTTTCTTCCACAATAGAGGAGATCAATTATAAATTGCTTGTTAGGTGGTACTGTAGGCCTGTCAAGTTACATTCAATGTTTTCTTCTAATTCTCCTCTGCACTGGAGAGAATCTGGAGGCCGTCATATCTGGTGGTCCTGCCCTTTTATTAAAAAAATACTGTCAGACAGTATTTTTGGCGTCTATAATACAAAAAGACACAATCCAGTTTGTATTATTTTATTTCACCTTACTCCACAATCAATACGTAGATATAAAAATTCAATAACTCCACATTTGTTAAACACGGCAACATTTTTAATACCTATGTATTGCAAGCAAAAGTCTACACCAAATTAAGCCCAATGGTTATAAAAAATAGACGACATATGTTATAAAGAAGGATTTATGTACACTATCAAGGGCATGATTAACTACTTCAATTCTGGGCACTTACACCCCCTTCCTGACCAAGCCAATTTTCAGCTTTCAGCGCTGTCGCTGTTTAAATGACAATTGTGCGGTCATGCTACACTGTACCCAAACAGGATTTTTATCATTTTGTTCCCATAAATAGAGTTTTCTTTTGGTAGTATTTGATCACCTCTGCGTTTTACATTTTTTGCTAAACAAATAAAAAAAGACCTAAAATTTTGAGAAAAAAGTTTTCCTTATGTTACTGTTATAAACTTTTATAAATAAGTATGTTTTCTCCTTCACTGATGGGCTCTGATAAGGCGGCACTGATGGGTACTGATAAGGTGGCACCGATGATGTGTCACTGATGGGCACTGGTAGGTGGCACTAGTAGGCGGCACTGATGGGTGGCACTGATATGCAGCACTGATGGGTACTTATGGGTGGCACTGGGTGGCATTAATAGGCGGCACTTATAGGCACTGATAGGCGGCACTGATGGGCACTGATACATGGCACTGATGGGGACTGATAGATGGCATTGATAGGCATCACTGATGGCACTGGCACTGGAAAGAATTGGGGATGGGCACTGATTAGCAGCTGCCTGGGCACTGATTGGCATTTCCCTGGTGGTCTAGGGTAGCATACCTGGTGGTCCAGTGTGGTGGCAATCCCTGGTGGTCCTAGCGGCATCCTGGTGGTCCTGGGTGGGCATCCGAGGGGGGGCTGCACTGATAAACAATCAGCACAGACCTCCCCGTCAGGATAGCAGCTGATTGGCTCTCCTCTACTGGCGTCTGTCAGACGCGAGTAAGGAAAAGTCGATCAACGGCTCTTCCTGCTTACATTGTGAACAGCAGTGATTGGATACGGCTGATCACATGGTAAAGAGCCTCTGTCAGAGGCTCTTTACCGGGATCGGTGTAGCGGTGTGTCAGACTGACCCACCACATGACAGTTCGCCTCGATGCGCACCCTGACAGGCATGCAAGAGCAGCTGTTCTGGATAGACGATCATATGATGACCACCCAGAGCGAGAGCCGCACCACCCCGCCGTCATTTGGTGTTGGGCGGGCGCCAAGTGGTTAATAAACATTTAAAGGTATGGGCATGTTGGTTTGACTTTAAAACCACTGTTAAATTATAATACGATATTAAACTCCTGACATGATGATGATATTATAGTAGTAGTTTGTTAGATGACATAACATATAATATTGGGACAGATATGATGCAATTGAAGTATATTATTTTTGCTATTTTCAATCCCAGGTCTGGAATTAATAGCAGTGCATTGGCAGTTATCCTCCACTTTTCTTTTTTTCCCCCATTTATTCCTCCTTCCTGATTCCTTTCCCTCCTCTTCCTTCCCCTTCTCCCCCTTGCAGGTTTTTTTTTGTTTTTATCTTTCTCTTTCATTTTAGTTGTTTTGATAAAAATAAAAAATAAATGCGCTTTAAGCATATATATATATATATATATATATATATATATATATATATATAGATAGATATATATATTTGTGCTTTCCATTGTCCGCACATCTCCCCCCTGCACTTCCCTTTACCTCGCTCAGCAGCAGTTTCCCTTCCACTCTCCTGCAGGACTAAGGACCATCCCCGAGGTGGAGCCTCCGGGCTTCTGCTTGGTGGGTGGGATGAGCCTGAGCTCTGAGATCGTGCTAGCCTGGAGAAGGATGGTGTGACTGTAGCTATGAGCAGAGGGTGCCCAATGAGTGTGTCTGGTAGTAAAATCCCCTAACGGTTCATTGTTGCTTAGCTTGCAAGCACCTCTATGCTACGTCTGCTGAGTTACTGCAGTATAGCATAGAAATGCTGCCTGTTAGCTGACAAATGGGAAGATAGCTTTTTCATGTAGTATTAACTAAAGCATTGTCACTACCCCCAGGTTTTCACTGACCCCTGGTGTGTGCCCTCCTCAACCACCCTGGTGTGTGCCCTCCTGACTCCCCTGGTGTATGCCCTCCCGACCCCCCTGGTGTGTGCCCCCCGAACTTCCTGGTCATGTACCCTCCTGGTCTTCCTGGTGTGTGTCCGCCTGACCCCTTCCATAGTTGCCAACATTGTAAAAAAAAAATCGGGACACTTTTTGGCAGTAGGCGGAGTTGTATTATAATTAGGGGGGGGGGCATGCAGTTATAGGTGTGGCATAGAAAAAGGTGAAAATGTGGCACACAAAATATTGGTGTGGTTTACGTAAAATAGTGGGTGTGGCTTACATGGGGGTGTGGCTCAAAGGGGTGTGGTTAGAGTCTGAGATGAATGCGGGATGGAGAGGGAAAGAGGGGGAGGGATGGAGGGACAGCAGCCCCCCGATCCTACACCACAATAGCAATATGTGTTTTCCAGAGTTTGACAATCAGCAGATAAAGATACTCCAAATACCTGGTGTTAGCGCTTCAATCATCCCGGCACCATGATTGTTATGCAAACTTATGAGCACAACTGTATATATATATATATATATATATATATATATATATATATATATATATATATATATATATATATATATATATACATACAGTCAGTCTAGTATCTATATATACTATACCAGTGTATATATATATATATATATATATATATATATATATATATACTCTGAAATTAGCATAGACAATATATTCAGTGTTTACTCTATATTTAGTCAGTGCAGGCAGTGTATTAATATATATATATATATATATATACAGTGGTGTGAAAAAGTGTTTGCCCCCTTCCTCATTTCCTGTTCCTTTGCATGTTTGTCACACTTAAGTGTTTCAGAACATCAAACCAATTTAAACAATAGTCAAGGACAACACAAGTAAACACAAAATGCAATTTGTAAATGAAGGTGTTTATTATTAAAGGTGAAAAAAAATCCAAACCATCATGGCCCTGTGTGAAAAAGTGATTGCCCCCTAAACCTAATAATTGGTTGGGCCACCCTTAGCAGCAACAACTGCAACCAAGCGTTTGCGATAACGTGCAATGAGGCTTTTACAGCGTCCTGGAGGAATTTTGGCCCACTCATCTTTGCAGAATTGTCCTAATTCAGTTACATTAGAGGGTTTTCGAGCATGAACGGCCTTTTTAAGGTCATACCACAACATCTCAATAGGATTCAGGTCAGGACTTTGGCTGGGCCATTACAAAGTCTTCATTTTGTTTTTCTTCAGCCATTCGGTGGTGGACTTGCTGGTGTGTTTAGGATCATTGTCCTGCTGCAGAACCCAAGTTCGTTTCAGCTTGAGTACACGAACAGATGGTCGGACATTCTCCTTCAGGATCTCTTGGTAGACAGCCGAATTCATAGTTCCTTTTATCACGGCAAGTCTTCCAGGTCCTGAAGCAGCAAAACAGCCCCAGACCATCACACTACCACCACCATATTTTACTGTTGGTATAATGTTCTTTTTATGAAATGCAGTGTTCCTTCTACGCCAGATATACTTGGACACACACCTTCCAAAGAGTTCCACTTTTGTCTCATCGGTCCACAGAATGTTGTCCCAAAAGTCTTGGGGATCATCAAGATGTGTTGTGGAGAAATTGAGACGAGCTTTGATGTTCTTTTTGCTCAGCAGTGGTTTTCTCCTTGGAACTCTGCCATGCAGGCCATTTTTGCCCAGTCTTTTCCTGATGGTGGAGGCATGAACGCTGACCTTAACTGAGGCAAGTGAAGCCTGCAGTTCCTTGGACGTTGTTGTGGGGTCTTTTGTGACCTCTTGGATGAGTCGTCGCTGTGCTCTTGGGGTAATTTTGGGCGGCCGGCCACTCCTGGGAAGGTTCACCACTGTTCCATGTCTTCGCCATTTGTGGATAATGGCTCTCACTGTGGTTCGCTGGATTCCCAAAGCTTTGGAAATGGCTTTATAACCATTTCCAGACTGATAGATCTCAATTACTTTCTTTCTCAATTGTTCCTGAATTTCTTTGGGTCTCGGCATGATGTGTAGCTTTTAAGGATCTTCTGGTGGACCTTACTGTGTCAAGCAGCTCCTATTTAAGTGATGCCTTGATTGTGAACAGGTGTGGCAATAATCAGGCCTGGGTGTGGCTAGAGAAATTGAACTCAGGTGTGGACAACCACAGTTATAGTACCGTTTTTTGCAGCAGGCGATTGGCTATCCAGGCATAACAACCGATGCGGCTAAAAGCCGCTCGGCTGTTATGCCGGAGGAGCGGGAGGGGACGTCCCCCCCTCCCGCCGCCTCCAGCCGCTGTTACCGGTGCTCCCGCTCGATCGGGAGCACCGATTCGTGATCCGGCTGCTGGGGAGGAACTGGAACGAAGCCGTAATCAGCTTCGTTCCAGTCTCCTCATCGTAAACATGGAAGCGACGTCATGACGTCACTTCCCGTTTACTCGGCTGCCAATGGCGCCGGTTTTAAAAAAATATCCGGTATTCAGAATCGCCGTTTTCGGCGATCTGAATACATTGAAGTGTAAAGGAGGGGTGGGGGGTCTTTTAGACCCCCGATCCCTCCATAAAGAGGACCTGTCACCACCTATTACTGTCACAAGGGATGTTTACATTCCTTGTGACAGCAATAAAAGTGATAATTTTTTTTTTTAAACAATTTAGTCATTTTAAAATAAATAAAATAAATAAAAAAATAAAAAAAAATTTTTTAAAGCACCTGCCGTCCCCGTGAGCTCGCGAAGCAAAGAAAACGCATACGGAAGTCGCGCCCCGCGTATGTAAACGGTGTTCAAATCACACATGTGAGGTATCGCCGCGATCGTCAGAGCGAGAGCAATAATTCTAGCACTAGACCTCCTCTGTAACACTTACCTGGTAACCGTAACATTTTTTTAAAGCGTTGCCTATTGAGATTTTTAGGTACCGTACTTTGTCATCAATCTACAATTATAAAGTGTGTTATGTTTGGTATCTATTTACTCGGCGTAACATTATCTTTCACATTACGCAAAAAAATTGGGCAAATTGTACTGTTTTGTTTTTTTTAATTCATGAAAGTGTCCCTTTTCCCAAAAAGTTGCGTTTAAAACACCGCTGCGCAAATACCATGTGACATAAAATATTGCAACACTCGCCGTTTTATTCTCTAGAGTCTCTGCTAAAAAAATATATATAATGTTTGGGGGTTCCAAGTAATTTTCTAGCAAAAAATATGGATTTTAACTTGTAAACACCAAATTCCAAAAATAGGCTTAGTCATAAAAGGGTTAATAATGCTTAAAGTGTAATATTCCTTTAAATTTCATACCTGGGGGGTGTCTATAGTATGCCTGTAAAGTGGTGCATGTTTCCCATGTTTAGAATAGTCTGACAGCAAAATGACATTTCTAAAGGAAAAAAAGTAATTTAAAACTACTCGCGGCTATAATGAATTGTCGGTACGGCAATACACATAAAAGTGTGTATTGCATCATTCGGAATATTATTACTATATATGTGTATGGACACATAAAAGTTCATTGATAAAAACGGCATGGAATTTCCCCACAGGTGAACCCAATCAAATTTTTTTTTTTTGAAAGCGTGAGGGTCCTACTAACTTCCATACCAGGCCCTTCAGGTCTGGTATGGATTTTAAGGGGAACCCCACACCAACATTTTGAAAAAAATGGTATGGGGTCCCCCCAAAAATCCATACCAGGCCCTTATCTGAGCACGCAATCTGGCAGGATGCAGGAAAAGGGGGGGCGAGAGAGCGCCCCACCAACTGTACCAGGCCACATGCCCTCAACATTGGGAGGGTGCTTTGGGGTAGCCCCCCAAAGCACCTTGTCTCCATGTTGATGGGGAGAAGGGCCTCATCCCCACAACCCTTGAGCGGTGGTTATGGTGGTGGTGGTCTGTGGGCGGGGGGCTTATCGGAATCTGGAAGCCCCCTTTAACAAGGGGACCCCCAGATCCCAGCCCCCCGTGTGAATTGGTAATGGGGTACAAATGTACCCATATCATTTCACAAAAAAAGTGTCAAAAAGCTTAAAAAAGACAAGACATGGTCGTTGTCCTTTCATTTCTTCTTCTCCATCTTCTTCTTCCTCCTCTTCTTCCTCTGGTTTTCTCCATGCATCAGAGGAGGTGGCCCCGCCCTCCGTTATATAAGAAGTGTCAGAAGAACAGAAGCGTCACACAGCTGAAGACTTCCACTGAAGTGGATCGTGCGGAGGACGAACGGAGAAGAAGCCGGAGGAAGATGCCGGATGAGAAGACCGGAGGAAGAAGCATTAATAAAGGACTTGTCAAAAATCCATCTATTGTCTTTTTTAACCTTTTTGACACTTTTTTGTGAAATGGTAGGGGTACATACCCCATTACCAATTCACAGGGGGGGCGGGATCTGGGAGTCCCCTTGTTAAAGGGGGCTTCCAGATTCTGATAAGCCCCCACCCGCAGACCACCACAGCCACCGGGCAAGGGTTTTGGGGATGAGGTCCTTCTCCCCATCAACACGTGTGGCCTGCCAGGTTGCGTGCTCGGATAAGGGTCTGGTATGGATTTTGAGGGGGACCCCCACGCCATTTTTTTTTTATTTTTGGTACGGGGTTCCCCTTAAAATCCATACCAGATCTGAAGGGTCTGGTATGGATTTTGAGGGGGACACCCAATCCAATTTTTTTTTAAATTTTGGTTCGGGGTTCCCCTGTGGAGAAATTCCATGCCGTTTTTATCAATGAACTTTTATGTGTATTGCCGGACCGACAATTCATTATAGCCGCGAGTAGTTTTAAATTACTTTTTAATCCTTTAGAAATTAAATTTTGCTGTCAGACTGTTATAAACATGGAAAACATGTGCCACTTTACAGCCATACTATAGACATCCCCCAGGTACGAAATTTAAAGGAATATTACACTTTTATTGTTTCACTTTAAACATTATTTAAGCATTATTAAAATCACTGATCCTGAAAAAATGTCAGTTTTTAAAACTTTTTTTTGCATTGATACATGTCCCCTGGGGCAGGACCCAGGTCCCTAAACACTTTTTCTGACAATGCCATGCATATAAGCCTTTAAAATTAGCACTTGATTTTTCATGTTCATGTCCCATAGACTTTAACGGTGTTCGTGAGTCCGAACAAAGTTTTTGCATGTTCTGGATGCGAACCGAACGAGGGGGGTGTTCGGCTCATCCCTATCTACTACACTTCTGGTGATATATACAGTATAAAATACAATGCAGCCATTGTACAGTTTCTAAAACAGTGCAGGCGGTGTACACAGTATCTAATACAGTGTGTACAGTTTCTACTACACTTCTGGTGGTGTACAGAGTACACAATACAGTGCAGCTCTCTACTGGCATGTGAAGGGCAATGTTTTGGCCTCATTGGACAGAGCGGTCAGCAGTAAGGTGCATATTACCACTGACTCATGATCCAGCAGACATGGGCAGGGACAACCCTTCTTGATCCACGTTACAAAGGTAAGGTTGCAGAACTCATCCTGCCTTCCAAAAGAGTACCCACTGGGTTACTGGGTCTTGAGAATGGACCACTGGCCAGAACTTGCTCAATATACAATTGAGCTACTGGCCTGTCTTGCATCCAGCGTGCTTTCTGAATGCACATTCAGTGCTTCTGGAGGGTTTGTAACGTATCAAAGAGTGTGCCTCTCCACAGACTCCTTTGATAGGCTCACATTCATAAAATTAATCAGTCTTGGATCAGCAGCTATCAAGCAACTGATGCTGATGTAACTGATTGAATTTGCTATGGATGGGGGATCTCTTGAAGATTGTCTATGCTGACTATCCTGTTCCTCCTCAAGCTTGATGATGCTAGCTTCCAACAATATTTTTGGTTTAGGGCACCGCCACCTCCACCACCGCCCAAGGCCCAATTTCTCTGCCCCTGTTTAACAGGGGAATGTAATTACAATTTTTTATATAATATTTCAACACAGGGCTCATTCCTGCACCCAACAAGAGTAACTGTGAGGGATTGCAGTGTTGTGTCACCACCACCAAAACCAAAGGCCCAATTTTTCTGCCCCTGTTTAACAGGGCCCTGTAATTACAATTCTTGATATAATATTCCAGAACAGGGCCTGTTTTTGCACCCACCAAGAGTAACTGTGAGGGCTTACAGTGTTCTGGTACCACCAACACCTAAGGCCCAATATTTTGCAGAGTATATAGGGCAAGCAGTATAGTATATATACTGCTGTTCAGAGCATATAGTGCCTGGAGGCCCCCACACCATTTTGTTTTAAATTTGGGTGCGGAGTTCCCCTTTATATCCATACCAGGCCCAAAGGGCCTGGTAATGGAGTGGGGGGGACCCATGCCCTTTTTTTCAATGATTTTCATCTATATTGCTGAGACCCAACAATACATCACATGAATAGCTTTAATATAATTTTTTTCTTTTAGAAATTTCATTTTGCTGTAGTATTGTTCGAAACATGGGAAAGATGCGCTACTAAGGACACCCCAGGCATGATATTTAAAGGGATATTTAATTTTTATTGTTTCACTTTAAGCATTATTAAAATCACTGTTCCTGAAAAAAATTCAGTTTTTAAAACTTTTTTTTTGCATTGCTACACTTTTTTTATGGCAATAACTTGCATATAAGCCTTTAAAATGAGCACTTTTGATTTTCATTCGTGTCTCATAGACTTTAAAGGTGTTTGTGTGTTCAAACAAATTTTTTGCCTGTTCGCATGTTCTGCTGCGAACCGAATCGGGGGACTCATCCTCAGATGTAGCCAAGTGGGTTGGCAGTAACTGAAGAGGTGGTGCTGGGAGCAGTAACCACAGGAGAGAGAGTGCAAGCTGATCACTGTGTTCTGCTACACGACAAGGGTTTTTGAGTTCCTGCCTGCAAAAGGCCATTGCTAAATCTGATGGTGCCTTTCAGATCCATTACACAGTGATCCAGCTGGAGTCTGCAAGCATGTAAAGTGCAGGGGGGATGTCAAGGAGGCTGTATATAGACTGTGCATAGAAAGATGTCCCTGAAGATGTTGCCAAAGTGCTAAAGTCGCTGGAGTCAAGTAGGCATCCCATGATTTCCTTTCCCCATCAAAGTTATTAACCCTCAATAAACCACAAAAAAACAAAGTCACAGACTGCTCTTTGTGTCTGGAGTGTCTTTGAATATTTGGTGTGCCTGGCTGTGCAGGGTAGGGGATCCCAGTTCAACTGCGGCTCCTTAGGGGATGCACTACAGCAGCATAACACTTTTAGTAGTAAAATGGTACAATATGGATAGAGATGTACACATCAGACCAAAAAGAGAGACCACTGAGGCTGCAAGAGGAACAGAGGGATTTGGTCCCAAAAGAAGGATAGTCCCTCTAAATGAAGGACAATTGGGGGCTATGCTTTTGTACAGTAAAATGCTTACAGAAAGCACTTACACACCAGGAATTACACTTTGTGGACAGTCATTCCCACCATATAGATTCCTGATCCACCTTCATATTGTTTTGAAGAGCAGAAATCTCTTTGTAAGTCATCTGTCTCAGCTAAGTGTACAGGAGTGTGTTTAATCTTCTTGTTAGATCACATCTTGCTAATGGCCTCCAATACAAACTGCAGCCTCAGTCTCTCTTGTTCCATCGGAACCTGAAGCATCATCGTTATTTACAACTTTTGTTAACACAGAGAGGGGTTTTTTTTTGTCTTACTTTGCATGGGTTAATTGCCCTCTGAGGAATGTTTAGGATACTTTATACTAGTTAGCTGCTTTTCTTGTCAGCTACTTTGTAAGTTGTATCCGCTGTGTTTGCTGTTTCAGGAGTAGGTCATTAGTAACACTAAATACTTCATGGAACCCATTGTGGATTTTTCCACTTCTACCCCATTAATATCCATTACATGCTGTGATCAGTCACGTATATTGATTTCTGCTAGATAGGACTACTTATATCCTGCCACTGCCTCTGCTTACTGAAATTTCCTGAGCATTTCTCTGAATATAAAGTCTACAGATTCTACAAGGCTTTGGCTTGTGAAGGTTTTTTTTTAGGAAATATGGAGTTTTGCATGCTCCATTTGGGTTGCTTGGAGGCAGGTTTGGCCAATTAGCCAAGCAATTATGTGAGAAGGGCAAAATACTATTGCACGTTCCTTCATAAGAAGATGAATGGTGTTGAGTAAATAAACAGGCAATTAACCCTGACCAATCTTCCTTCCCTAGAATCAGACAACATGCTCTAGTTTGGGCCCCATGTATAAGAAAGCCATGTCTTCCTACACAGGGCCCTGAAGACAGATGAAGTGAATCAAGTGTACAATGTGGCTTTGTCTTTTGGCACTGGTGTACTTGCAATGTCAAACAAAATGTACTTATGATTATTATTATTATTATGATTATACAGGATTTATATAGCACCAACAGTTGTGTTTACGTTTGCGCAGTGCGTTACAAAATGAAGGCAGACATTACAGTTACAATATAATTTGGTACAAGAGGAATCAGAGGGCTGTTTGTTAGAGCTTACAATCTCAGAGGGAGGGTCAAGTGGTACAAATGATAGTAACTGTGGGGGATGAGCTGATGGAGAAAGTAAAAACACAGTGTATTAGTTAGAAGCAGGATAGGCTTCTTTAAAGAGAAGGGATTTCAGGGATCGTATAAAGATCAATAGATTTGGAGATAGTCGGACAGATTGGGGTACGAAGTTCCAAAGAATGATGGAAGCTCGGGAGAAGTCCTGGAGGTGAGCATTGGAGGAGGGGATCTAGAGAGCCGTAGCTCTTGGGAAGGCCGAAGAGAGCAATTTATTTGATATTCTTAGACCATGTTAGTGATATAGCTGGGGGCAGAGTTGTGAATGGCTTGAGTAAGTTGTTGTTAGTACGTTGAATTTAATTAATTGGCTGAGCAGAAGCCAATGGAGGGATTGGCAGAGAGGGGTAGCAGACACTGGACTGTTGGTAAGGTGGATGAATCTGGCGGCAGCATTCATGATGTACTTAAGGGGGATAGCCTATGTAAAGGTAATGAGAAGGGAATTGCAGTAGTCAAGGCGAGAGAGAAGAGAATTGCAGTAGTCAAGGCGAGCAATAACCAGGGAGTGAATAAGAAGCTTTTTGGTGTCATTGGTTAAAAAGGGGCGTATTCTGAAGATGTTGTGGAGGCTAAGGTGGCAAGATTTGGACAGGGATTAGACATGTGCCTGAAAGGACAGTTCAGAGTCCAGGGTTACCCCTAGCACCCTGGCATGTGTGGACGGACTGATAGTTGTCCCATTGATTTTGACAGAGAAGTCAGGGAAAGGGCATGCGGGGGATGAAATATTGTGAGCTCAGTTTTGGATAGATTGAGTTTGAAGAAGAGGTGTGACATCCAGTCAGATATGTCTGTTTGTTACTTTTGTTGTTCAAGGTGATTTAAAGTGTTTGTAAACCTCTCTTCTATAATATGTACTAGCTTCGATCTAAAGTGCTTAGTGTTATTTCTGTCTGCTGTCTCCTTCCTCTACTGTCTGCAGAAGCCACTTCTGACATGTTATGCCAACTCCAAGGCATGCAGGGAGACAGGAGAGGGAAGGGGAGCTTCAGCACACAGCAAGTGATTGACAGCTTCAGATTTGCAGATTTCCCCATGAGACTGTGTAAGTAAAGCATGTCCATTTTCTCCACTCAGATGTCAGACTACACTCGGCTCTCTGCTCTAAGCTGTGCAGTGTGTGACATCACATCCCACAAACCAAATAGAAAATATGTAGCTATAGGATTTACATTGATTACCTCATACTGAGGAATGTCAAAACTTACAAAGCTTTATTGAAATTGCTTTCATCCTATATGGATGTGTTATAATGCATATGTTTACAACTTCAAGCAGCAGTTGACTGATTTCATGGTTTAACTGCTTTCTCAGGACAGCGAAGAGGCTTGAAAGCATATAAAGCATTATATCTATGAAAATAAGTAAAATTAACAATGATGAAGAACCATTACAATATCAAATTATCAACTTCTTGTAAGTTTAGTCAGGACAGAGATTATATATATATATTTATATTTACTTTTCATTTCTTATACAGATATTATTGTTGTGCAGTAAAGATATCATTGCTCTAGAGAAGATATAGATAAACAGGCACAACTTATGTAGGAGGATTTGTTTCATCTGTGTATCACCTGAGGCCAGTCACTTCACTGGGTATATGTAAGGGTTCAACCACTTTGAGGTTGGTTTCACACCTATGCGAATTGGATGCAGGTTTCCTTGTATCCAATTTGCATGATAGGAGATTGTGACCGGCTCTCTATGAAGCTGGTTCACATATCTCTGCTGCGTCTCCGGTGCAAATTTGCAAGGGATCCTGTGTGTCTTTTGACCATTTCAGGTTTGAATTCACCCCAAAAATCCGGACTGAAATCCAACCTGAAACGGTGAACGGGGACACACTGGACTCCTGTTGTGAGCCACATGCGAAATAGTGTGAACCCAACCTAAAGCTTCACTCCTTCCTACAAAGATCTCTCCACCCAGAGCTGGTTGCTTCATAGTGTTTAGACTAGGGTGGCAGGATTGCCAGGGACAGCACATTCAGCAATAGTGTCGTACCTCAGCGCATATTAATTGTGGCCACCTGGCTGTGACTGCTTGTGGCTTCACAGCAGGCTGCTCACTGAGCATGTGCAAGCCGCTCTGCTCTATCTGAATGGTCCCGCATCTTTCTGGGGCCTTTGATGCATCCCAAAAGGTTGCAGGGGAAGGGGGGGCAACTTGACCTCTGAGCCGATACCTATCAAAACCAGACACTCCACCCCAATAAAAAAAGATGTGCCAAAAGTGGCGGGAGAGGATCTTTCTCTTTTGGGTGAAGTTCGGCTTTAAGATTAGTGGACACATTCATCACTACCTTTGTAGTGGACACATATGAGCTCCTCTATTCACTCTTGATCCTAAACCAGAGGTATCCTCGGGCGGGCCCCTCATTTTTAGTAAACTGTGTTCCAACTTAAAAAAATGGGGCAGGAGTTGATTAGGCTCCTCTTACTGAAAGACTTAAAGCGTTTGTTAACCCCCCCCCCCCAAAAAAAAATGGATCCTGTCCCTTTAAAGCATGTTATACAGCACAGTGCTTGTGCTGTGTCATTTGGCCCCCTGTAACACCTGGCTGGCTGATCCTGCCCGGCTATACCCTCCCCTCTGTAAACTGACCACAGTGTATCATGGCTGCTGAGCCCTGACACCGTGATCAGTTTAAGTGCCTCCATCATCCGCAGTTCCTGTCCTCTTATGTGCTCCTCTGTCTTCCTTTCCTTTCCATTCCCCTCCCTGCCTGTCAGCCCATGTGTCAGTGCTGCTCTCATAACTTTTAAAGTGTTATATAAGCCCCTCTGTGTTCTAATAACAAGGGCTCCTGCCTGTCTTTTTATTAAAAAAAATGCTTCCTTTACCGTATATCACAGCAGTTTGTGTGATGCCATGTGATGGCTGGCTCTCCTATGTGCTCCTCCTCCTGTCTTGACTGACGTCAGCAGGGGAATTTCGGCCCTGCCCGCTGCATTTGTCAGCCGGGCAGAGAGGAGACATGGCCGGTAATGTGATTGTGGGGAACCACTGTGAAACAAGGTAAAGGAGGCTTTTTTTTATAAAACACACAGACAGGTCCACAGAATACATTTGGATCACCATAGATGTTAGATCTCTGTATTCCTGCATTCCTCAATCTCTAGCACTGTTAGCCATTAACTACTTCAATACAGGGCACTTTCGCCCCCTTCCTTCCCAGCCCAATTTTCAGCTTTCATCGCTCTAGCGCTGTAAGTGACAATTGCGCGGTCATGCTACACTGTACCCAAATTAAATTTTTATCATTTTGTTCGCATAAATAGAGCTTTATTTTGGTGGTATTTATTCACGACTCCGTTCTTTATTTTTTGCGATCTAAGCGCAAAAAAAGCGGAAATTTGGAAAAAAAACAATATTTTCTTTTTTCTATTTTAAAAGAAATCCAATAAAATCGAATTTTGTCATAAATTTAAGCCAAAATGTATTCTGCTACATGTTTTTGGTAAAAAAAATTCCATTAAGTGTATAAAAATTGGTTTGTGTGATCACAGACATATGTACGCAAATGATCATGTACATATGTGTGCAGGTGAGCACGTACATATGTTTGTAGATAATCATTGGGACATGTGATTTTAGTGGGAGATATGTGGGGGACATGTTTTTATTATTAGGGACATGTGTTTTTATTATTTGGGGACATGTATGTTTTGGGGACATGTGTGTTTTGGGGACATATGTGGGGACATTGTGTTTATACTGTGTGGTGTGTTGTGTGTTTACACTATGCTGGTGATCAGTGAGTAAAAAGCTGTAAAAAACAGCTCATACTCACTGATCATCAGCCGGCTGCAGCGATCTGCTCTCCTCTCCTCAGCGATGACTTCTGTGTGAGGAGAGGAGGAGCCGATTGCCTAGCAACCGGCTGTTTGTTTACATCACACGACGGCCATGATTGGACACGGCCGTCATGTGATCAGGAGGGCCAATCACAGAGCCCTCCTGCCGATCTGAGATGCGCCGTGTCCGGGTGACACGAGCACATAGGGATCGCGCCACTGCGCGGGCACGCACATGCGCAATCCCGCTCCTTCTGAAGGACGTTCCTGAACGGCCTATCAGAAGTAGATGGCTCCCACCCGGGCGTATATGTGCATTGGCCGGGTGGGAAGTGGTTAAACATCATCTTTCATATTACAGTGGTTACAGTCCTAACGTTTATTTGTAGAGCAGTAGAGTTCCTCCTGACACACAATTTCTTCATGTTTGATGAACAATATTACATTCAGAGTCAAGGTGCATCCATGGGGGCAAAATTTTCCCCCTCTTTAGCGAATCTTTACATGGTCTGGTGGGAAGAATCTACTTTATTTGCCCATGGTAACCCATTTAAAACCAACATTGCCTGGGATGGTCGTTTCATTGATGATCTGACTGTCGATGGCATGGATTGAGTGGTGACATAGGTGACTTTATGAAATATATCAATACCAACTCCCTAAATCTGGAGTTCACCTGTGTGCACCAGTCGACCCAAATAGACTATTTGGATTGACCTTGATTTGACCTTGATGGGGCATTTAGATAGCAATACAGTGACTTCCAGAACTTTTAGAAAGCCCTGTGCAGACTTTCCCTTTTATTGATCCAATAGCTGTCACCCCAATCACACCATCAAGTCTTTGCCCACTGGTGAATTAATCAAGGCCAGGAGAAACTGCTCTACAGACAAGGATTTCTTGCAGGAATGCACAGCGATTCAAAAGCGACTCAAAGAAAGAGGCTATAATACACGATCAATAGTGAGAAGCATAAATATAGCATTTTATAGAGATCAGGTGGAGATGATTCAGAATAGTGGCACAAATAAACACAGACAGTGTTGTGATTAAAATAGAAATAAAGTTAATTTTGTTAGGTTAGGTTTGTTAGGTTCCTACATGTGTGGCCACAACACCTGTAGGCAGTGTCATAGACATAAAAAAAAAAGCACCTCAGTTTTTTCTTTTGCTAACAAGAAAACATATACCATCAAACAGTACATAAACTGCAACTCTAAATCGGTGGTATATGTTATTCAGTGTAGTGCCTGCAGTCTACAATACGTTGGGTGCACTATACGCCCGTTGAGAGTTAGAATCTCGGAACATGTGAATGTCACTACAAACATTAATGTTAAAAATATCTCAAATGTGTCAAAACATTTCCCGGAATTCCATCATGGTAATCTTGACACGTTTTCTTTTTTTGGTGCTTAACAGGTTAAACAACCCCTAAGAGGAGGTGACACTCATCGTATTTTGCTCAAATGTGAAGTGTGGTGGATCCATACCCTCAATACTAGAAAACCGTATGGTTTGAATGATTGGATGGACATAAATCTTTTTTTAACATAATCACATTTTTTAACAAAGTCACACTGTTTGATACATTTATTGCACCATTTTGAATATGCTTTACCGTATATACTCGAGTATAAGCCGAGATTTTCAGCCTCTTTTTTGAGGCTGAAAGTGCCCCCCTCGGCTTATACTCGAGTCATCGCCGTCTGACTGCTCGATCAGCGTATCGAGCAGACAGACGGCGGACATACTACAATTCGAAAGCCGCGCCTCCGCCTCCGCCTCCGCCTGTGATAGGCGGAACACTCAATTTCCCAGCAGTCAGTGTTCCGCCTATCACGGACATCCGCTCATCCTCGTACTACGGACGAGGATGAGACGATGTCCGTGATAGGCGGAACACAGGCTGCTGGGAAATTCAGTGTTCCGCCTATCACAGGCGAAGGCGGAGGCGCGGCTTTTGAATTTTAGAATGGCCGCCGAGGCGCCGACGAAGAGCGGCGATCCTGGCAAGGCACGGGACGGGACGGAGGCAAGGCACGACACGGGACGGAGGCAAGGAGGCAAGGCACGGCACGGGACGGAGGCAAGGAGGCAAGGCACGGCACGGGACGGAGGCAAGGAGGCAAGGCACGGGACGGAGGCTCGGGACACAGGCTCGGGACACAGGTAGGCTGGACACACACACACACACACACACACACACACACACACACACACACACACACACACATGGACACACACACACAGGGATGGATGGATGGAGACACACACACACAGGGATGGATGGATACACACACACACAGGGATGGATGGATGGAGACACACACACACAGGGATGGATGGATGGAGACACACACACACAGGGATGGATGGATGGATGGAGACACACACACACAGGGATGGATGGATGGATGGACACACACACACACAGGGATGGATGGATGGATGGACACACACACACACAGGGATGGATGGATGGATGGACACACACACACACAGGGATGGATGGACGGACACACAGGGATGGACGGACACACAGGGATGGACGGACACACAGGGATGGACGGACACACACACAGGGATGGACAGGCATGTCTCACCCTCGGCTTATACACGAGTCAATAAGTTTGCCAGTTTTTTTGGGGGTAAATTGGGGGCCTCGGCTTATATTCGGGTCGGCCTATACTCGAGTATATACGGTATTTGTTCAGGATATGTCCCTCATATGCCTGCTGTGCTTCTCTTTCTTTTCTCCATGTGTTTTTAATAGTTTTGATTGCTCTGGTTAGGATGACCCTCCCCATTTGGAGTGCTTACTCTGTTATAAATATAAGTTTTTAAATCAAACATGTATGCTTTGATGAAGGCTTCTTAGCCGAAACATGCCAACGTAGCCTGTACCCGTGTACTCACGTAGCCAAATAAAGGATTTTTATTCAAGAGCATCGCCAGCCCTTTTCTGGTTCAAACTCAGACAGGAGCACTAGTTATTAGAACACAGAGGGGCTTATATAAAATTATGGAAGTGGAATGGAAGTCAAAACCTAACTAAGCTTAAATCTACTCCCACCCCTATTCTAAGCCTATTCTATCTACCCTGTAAAAGGAAAGATACCTACCTATTCTAAAATCGCTCCAGTCAGGACACATGATTGGTTTCCAGCGCTGGCTTCAGTGTACAGGAGGAACAGCTGACAACGAATGTCCCATAGTAAGCCTATGGGTGACATCTTCGCACAGGCTCTGCCCCCATTGTCGGTTGTTTTTTGTCTACACTGAAGCCATCGCTGAAGAGATCATATGGCTGGATCAAAGTGACTTCAGAATTCTTTTACAGGCTAGATAAATAGGCTTAGAATAGGGAGCAGATTTAAGCTTAGTTGGGTTTTGACTTGCCCTCTACCTTAAGGGTCTACACTTTACTGACTAGAAATCGCCTCTTACTGACATTACACATTTCTTGAGCAGACAGATGACAAAAGGTCCACAAAGGATTCTAACATTATTTATATAAAATATGTGAAATAAATACATTTCTGTTCTATAAAAACAGTATCTATAAAATGAGTGGTTAGTACGTCAAAGTAGAACTTACATCCATACCGAGCTAGAGAAAGCTCTTAAAATTTCCCCTGTAAACGGCTTTTGCGCGGTGATATTAGTGAATCCGCAGTCCCCATACAACAAAGCTGGTCAAGCCACATAGCAAGTTATGGTTCATAAATGGCTTTCACACTGAAATCTCTTTCACACTCACAAACAATTTAGACACTTGAGTATCAATGAGAGAGAGAAAGAAACAGAGCGAAAGATGGAGAAAAGTAGATAGAAATTACAATTGGCCTGTGCAAAGGTTCTTAAGATGTGTTACTTATCAAAACTCAGCTGAACGAACAAATGAGAAAATCGTGATAGCTCTATGAGAGACAGCTGACTTTTATGGTGCCTTTATCTCAATATCCAGTCACTCCTTTAATGTGCGTTGTAAAACAAAGTTCTTCCTTCGTTTTCGTCTGAAAAATACATTTAGTTACTCCCAAAATTAATTTTTATTTATTTTGTTTCGTTAAAAAATTAATTTGTCCAAAAATCCGAAATAATTAAGGTCAAATCTGTCATTGAAGGATTATGGTGTCTGTTGAATGTTCTAAGAAGATTTGACGGAGCAGCTAATCTGTATGACGCCGCAATCGTACATTTACGGTCGAAAGTTCTGCCTACAAGCTATAGTAGATTTCTAATGTCGTATGACACTAGTAATAATTATATTTATTAGTTATTATATTATTAGCCAGCCAACATTGGAATTCTTCTAGAGCCTATGGGCAGAGCATTTGACCATAAATGTCCGCTCGCGGCAACTGCTTCGTTCAATCTTCATGTCTAATCTTTTCTCTCTATGTCAAATAATCTTGGACTAATAGAGTTAGGTTAGGCACATTCAACCTTTTTTGCTATTGTCTCTACAATGTCTTTTGTCTAAATAATATCTTTTCTCTCTATGTCAAATCTTTTCTCTGTATGTAGAATAATCTTGAACTAACAGAACTAAGGTTAGGCACATTCGACCACAGGTTCGATGAACACAGATCGATATTGTCAGCGTCATGTCGGATCTCCTATCTATATCGAACTGTTGTCGCAACGAAAACAAAAATAAAGCATTTGTTTATGTCAGATCTTTCGGTTTTCGGAATTCTGCACGTTCGTTGCTGTTTGTTAATCGATAATGAATGTAACGATAACGAAAATACCCGAAATCCAGGCAAAAACGAATGCAAATGTCTACTGCATATCAGTGCCACCTATCAGTGCCCATTGGTACCCATCAATTCTACATATCAGTGCCACCTTATCTGTGCCCATCAGTGCCACCTTATCTGTGCCAACTCATCAGTGCCCATCGGTGCTGACTCATCAGTGCCCGTCAGTAAAGGAGAAAACAAAATTTTATAACAGAAATGAAGAAAAACATTTTTTGTTTTCAAAAATGTCGGTCTTTTTTAGTTTGTTTAGCAAAAAAAAAAAAAACGCAGAGGTGACCAAATACCACCAAAAGAAAGCTCTATTTATGGGAAGAAAATTATAAAAATGTAGTTTGGGTACAGTGTAGTATGACCACGCAATTGTCATTCAAAATGCGACAGCGCTGAAAGCTCAAAATTGTCCTGGGCAGGAAGGGGCGAAAGTGCTGGTATTGAAGTGGTTAAAAAATGACCCTTTAAAACCATTTTTTTTTTTGGTTTGTCAAATGACCCCTGTGGTAGTGCCAAGCTCTTTGTGCCTTTTGCCTTTTTGGGAGTGGGTGAGTGGAGTGTTTTTCATCCAATGCTGAAGAGCAGCATAAGGTGACAATGCTGCTCCTCCATAGATACAGTGAGGCGAGTAAGCATTTTAATTCTAGGACAGATAAGGCGTCACTGGCAGGATCACCAGGTGAAAATGAAGGGAAAAATAAAAATAATGCAGCCATCACATCTACAGAATGGTAAGCTGCAATATATTACATTTTTTTTTGTTTTTTTTTGTTTTTTGCTTTAAGGAGAATGCAACAGGAGCAGCTGGAACAGATTTAGCTGGCAACAAAAAGTTGGACCAAAAAAGGATTGGGAACCAGGGCAGGGATATCTTCATTTTGGAGCAACCAATATTTATAAGATGCCAGGGGCTGACTCTGCCTACAATTCAATATACAGTACTTAGAACTAAAATATCATTCTTGGGTGGACTGGTCCTTTAAAGAAGAATAAATCTGATCAAAGCAGAAAAGAATTATTGGCCGGTTCACACTGATAGGGCAGATTTTTAAACACTGGCTTATCTCTAACTGGCAGTGTTTGATTTTAGGCATGTATTAGTATGTGGTCATGTGCAGCCCAGGGATTACTGCAACACGGGTGTAGGATTGTATAATAAGAATAAAAAATAAATAAAATTAAAAAACAGCTGATGAACACCTGCCATTTCACATATACTTCTACATTGCTTAGGACCACGTCCAGGTAAAATGGCAGCCGTATAATCTGCTTTCCGCCCGCATTGTCGGCACTCCATGCTGAAATGATAAATTTGAAAGCAGAACATGTAAACAGGATTTCTGTCCCTGCAGAGTTCTAGCTTAGGCTGCTCGCTTGTCTCTTTTAATATGATTTGTCCTGGCCATAGAAAACAAGGGCTCTCTTTTCCACCCATCCCTCTGCTAATGTAATTAGCATCTAGTCAATAATGTTCAGCATTTCATTTTACCGCTTTAATTAACAAATTCAATTTGTTCAAAGCACTGTGAAAGCAAATTAAAAGCAGACAGAGGGAAGAGCTCCAGGTCTAGATATATAGAAAGGTGTTTGGTAGCCAGATCTTTATTGCGTTCTTTGTTTACCTTTACTTTTTGATTATTCCGTAAATGCAAATAAACCTTAAAGCAGAACTCCAGCTATAACACTAATTGTACAATTGTAATACATATAAATGGCTTGTTTGACAATAGATTTCTAATTTTACTCATCCACATTTATTTGACATGCTACTTCTCTACCACATATAGCAAAAAGCATGACGTCACCATTTGAAGGTTGCCTTGTGTCACCTCTCTACTCCTGGTCTGCTTATTGGTCTAAAAATAACAAAGTGTTAGTTCCTCACTGTGCCTTTCCCTTTCAATAAGGTAATTTAATTTTCTCTTGCTTGAATATGTGGCAATGTAATAGAAACTGCTTGGCTCAGATTATTGGCATTCCTACTGTTAGCTTGATTTCTTGTTTGCATTAAAGTATGGGTAAAGAGCAGACCAAGGCTGGTGACCTGACCCTTCTCCTATGCCATCAAGTAATATAAGAATAATAATAGAGGGGGAAGAAAGACCCCCTGAAAAAGAAGTCACGGACAAACTAAGCTGCTTATATCAGGGAAACTATTTATTGCACAATGAAAAATAGATACAAAGCTATACAAAAACTAGGCACCCACCACCATAGCTCCCAACTGTCCCTGATTTTGAGGGGATGTCCCTCTGTCCCTATTTCTCCTCATTTGTCCCTCATTTTTGTCTGATCTATATACTTGTATATAAAATGCACTTTTTATTTATCAAAAAGTGTTTTCAAGTTCTAAACATTTCATCTGATTTGTAAATTGCTGCATTTGTAAATGCCAAAAGCCAAAATAAAGGAATAGTAGTCGTAAAAAAAAGCACTTGTGGGTTTAACCAATCTTGTTATTTGGACAATTCTCCTTTAAAGCGGAGTTCCACCCAAAAATAGAACTTCCACTTTAAGCACTCCTCGCCCCCTTACATGTCACATTTGGCATGTCATTTTTTTTTGGGGGGGGGGGGCTTCGTTAGGAGGGGGACTTCCTGTCCAACTTGCTCCTTCCGCCCAGGGACCACCAAGGCTACTCCTCCTTTCACCTTAGGCGGCCCCTCCCTCTAGGCGATCTCCTGGGACACGTGACAGGTCCCAGGAGATCACCTGTCCACTCTGGGAACACAGCGCGACTCGCACACATGCCGTGCGTGCCCGGCTGTGAAGCCGAAAGCTGTCATGGCCGGGTGCCCAGAGTGGCAATGGAGGCACCGGCAGAGAGGAGGAGGAGAGGAGTGACGCTCCGTTCGGCTGCATCGCTGGACTGTGGAACAGGTAAGTGTCTTTTTATTAAATGTCAGCAACTACACTTTTTGTAGCTGCTGACTTTAAATAAACATAAAAAGCCTGGATCTCCGCTTTAAGGGGGCGTGGCCAGGGTGTGTCCTATGCCTGCATAATTTTTGCTGATAGGTGTCCCTCATTCCCATCTCAAAAAGTTCTGAGGTATGCACCACCAACACCTAGACTACATTCAAATAAGACAACTTTGTCTGAGTAAAAGCAGCTGCATCACACATACAGTACAGCAAGCACACATCATATACCCAAATCAATTGCAATATAAAGTGCTAGAAGTGGCGGTTAGGTAGGCACATAGATCCTAGTGTATATCACCATAAATCAATGTGCATATCCCGTCAGTGTATGTAAACAGGTCAACGTCTAGGGGATACCAGGGTATTGATTCTAAAGTCCACACACTTGAGGAGTAAACCCCATAGTAAACATAACACTGGGTTAACTGAATTTCTGTTATTTAGCTGATAACATACCCTGTGTAGAGAGTGGTATATAACCACTGATAGTGATTTCAGGTAATCTATATCAGGCCGTTTAGCAGGGCTTGTCCGGTATGGAGTTTTAACATTGAACAATGGGTAGAGGTTATCTGCAGGTGTGCACAGGAATATTATGCAAAATTGTTATTATTATTATTAAAAGTCTAAGGACTAAAGGGTCTGCTCACCCGACCGCAGTAAACAAGCACATCCAGTCTCTGACAGGTGTCCACAGAACTGCGTCACTGCCGTGGTGTCTTTGCCAAAATGTTTCACCCAATCACATGGGTTTTCTCAAGGATTGGGTGAATGAGTGAGTTGATGGTCTTCATTATCTGCTTACATCAAGTAATATAGCCTGGTCACCTCTGTGCATGTTTGCATGGAGGCTGTACCAGGTGTGGGAACAGCTGCATCGGGGGGACATTTCAGCATGGGGAGTGGAAGAACGGGCAGTAAATATGTAATCTACCAACCCCTTCCTTTTGTAAATGAACACACTTGCTCACTGTGTCTATTCATAGCTGAAGAATAGTAAATTGTGTTTACTATGGTTCAGTTTGTGAGTGAACAGGAAGCCACTCAGCACAAGTCACTTCCCACACATTCACTGCCCCATGCAGCTGAGGCTGTAGAGAAAGTTATGTGTGTTTGAGCTTTGGGGTACACACCCTAATGCAATGGGCTGTGCACACCTATGGCCCCCAGCCTGTGATTGGACAATGAAGAAGTGTCAACCCTCTGCTTACTCTGCTCTCTCCTCCCCTGTTCTTATTCCTAGTGCAGCTCTTGCCTCCCCCAGTCTATTTTCTGCTGTAAAAGAGATTGCAAGAAGGTAATGCCTAAACAGATTGAGGTATTTATGTTAGCTGCATTAAAAATGACATACAGGAAGGTAACATCAATTGAGATATGGGTACATATGCTAGTTCTATGTAAACATGTCATGTTTTGTTTTAATTGAATAATTAACTTGATTAAAATGCTAGTCTTCTGGCTGTAATGCAGAACCAATGACTTTTACCACTTGGTTTACTGCTACAGGGCAGCTGCGCTGCACAGGATCACGTATATATATATATATATATATATATATATATATATATATATATATATAATTAATTCCTCGATTAATTTATAAATTTTTTTGATTGATCAAAATTGTTTTGATCGGTACTCACCTCTCTGCCGGCTTCCCGGGTCTTCAGGGAGTTCTGTCAGAGATCCAGTGACATCACGGACATCAACATCACTGGACTCCTGCCTCCTTCCCCAAGTGCCCCCATCTGCTAACAAAGGGAAGGGGGAGGAGTCCGGTGGCGTGGAAGTTCTGATTGAATGTAATGCGTATGGGGGAGGAGCTACACATGACGTCGCCCGCTGCTGCCCTACGGAACTAACACGATTGTCGGCTTTACATGCTGTGTTTTTATCATCTTTATGTGAGTAGTTTGTGTTTGAACACAAAAATGTAATCTTATACTTAAGCGGTGAGCACTTAGATCTTTTCTTTCTAGCCATGGCCTGGCGTCCTTGCTGAGATATAAGGAGCCGTGAGAGAAGTTTATGGTCAGTGTTAACCCTTTTGATACCCGCTTGCATGACCACCTGTTTGCACAGGGGTCCATGCCATAAGGTAAGGGATTAGTTAGACCGGAGGTGGAGGGATTGTCACGCTACTGTGGGAAAAAAAATGACTTACGTCAGTGCTACAGATTGAATTTAAAATGTATTTGTGTGAACTGTGAAGTTAAGTCATGGATTGTGGAAACTAACTAGTGTCAGGTGATTGTATATAGTGTGTACCACATTTACTACTGACTAATGCAGAGTTGCAATGCAAGGAGATCAGCTAAAAGTAGTTGGATCTGTAGGTGCGTTATAATTGAAATTATTTGATTAATCAGTTTTAAAAAAATCAGTAACAGCCCTAATATATATATATATATATATATATATATATATATATATATATATATATACGTGATCCTGCACTGCCGAGTATTATAAATGAGTGAGCGCCGCTAGACGCTATAACTTTTGTCCAAACCAATCAATTTACGCTTATTTGGATTTTTTTTACCAAAAATATGTATCAGAATACATATTGGCCTAAATTTGATTTTTGATGTTTTAGGGCAGAAAGTAAAAAAATATTGGGTTTTTTACAAAATTGTTGTCCTTTTTATATAGCGTAAAAAAAATAAAAAATGCAAAGGTGATCAAATACCACCAAAAGAAAGCTCTATCTGTGAGAAAAAAAAGGACATACATTCTATCTGGGTACAGAGTTGCACAACAATTGTCAGTTAAAATAACGAAGTGCTGTATTGCAAAAATGGGCAGAGGTCAAGTGGTTAAAGAGTCAATTTCACCAACATTTGCCAAAAGCATCCCCAAGCATTGTAGTGTCCTCAGTATGCAGTGTTCAATTTTTTTTAAAAAGAATGCATACTTTTTTAGCTGCTAATCTTATTGCCCTCCCCTCTCTGTCCTGCAGATGGCAGAACGTATGGAACATTGAAGGTGTGGCCTCGAAAAAACTCATAAATGAGCATCCGACTTTATTCCCTACTCATGTATGTGCAGTCTGCTCTGTCACTCGCTTCATGCTTTTGAGTTTCCAGGGCCATGCATCCAATACTCGGCTTCTTCAGGATAGAGGGGAGGGCAAACATCAGATGACTATCCAACTGCCTATTATCAGATAGGGAGTAACCTGGAAGGGAAATCTGGTTGTGCCCATGTCTATATGTGCAGTCACAAGTACATAGGGGGGTTACTCAAGAAAGGCAAATCCACTTTGCACTGCAAGTGCACATGGAAGTTCAGTCGCTCTAAATATAAGGCCTCATTCCCACAAGGCGGATCCACTTAGACTGAGTCCGCCTCTGTCCGCCAACTCAGCGGGAGATCTTTCCGTTGATCTCCATTGAGCCGGCGGATGACAGGTCCCTCTCTGCTCACTGAGCGGGGAGGGGCTTCTCAACCGCCACTGGTTTCTATGGAGAGATCGGATGAAAACGGACAGGATGTCCGTTTTCATCAGATCTCACCTGATCCAATCCGCCAGCGATGGATCCAGACGTAGGGCCATATGTCTGCTTTTGGCGGATTGGACCGGGTCGGAGGTCAGCGGACATGTCACCGCTGACATGCGTTGCTTCATAGACCAGCATGGAGCGCCCCGTTCAGGTCCGCCGTCAAAACTGACAGGTGGACCTGAACGGTCTGACAGTGTGAAAAGGGGCCTAAGGGGTAGATCTGAAATTAGTGGAAGCTCTGCTGATTTTATCATCCAATCATGTTCAAGCTAAAATGCTGTTTTTTATTTTCCTTGCATAAACCCCTTGGATCTACAGTGACATTACTTCCAAGTGCACTTTCAATGTACTTTCAAGTGCACTTGCAGTGCAAAGTGGATTTTCCTTTAGTAAATAACCCCCAGTGTGTCTTTGTTTAAATTTCTAATTGCAGGTTGCCTCCTGGGGGATCAGGAGGAGCAAATTGGATCATCTTTGCTTGTTTTTTTTTTTAATATAAATAAAGCAGCGCTAAATTCATACTAACACATGTACATACAGTGCAAAAAATTAAAGTGCATTAAACCATAAAGAATTTAAAGTACAAAATGTGTGCAAAGTTCATAAAGTGTCCACAGTCTCCAGTAGGACAAATGCTGAGCAAACGCCATGTGTCTTCACACTTCCACTTCATGGGGAGATACTGTGCCTCCACCACCATACACCACTAGTAAATTAGCCTCTTACCAAACAGCCGGGGCCATTAAATCATAAATGATCAGTAGCGCTTAAATGTAATCCTTTTTACAAGGTCTCCCAGCATGGACTGCATCTCCCGCATGGATCTCCTCCGCCACCATCAAGTATCGCCATTAGAATAAAGAATGGTATAGATCAGGGATCTGCAATTAGCGGACCTCCAGCTGTTGCAAAACTACAAGTCCCATCATGCCTCTGCCTTTGGGTGTCATGCTTGTTCCTGTCAGGGTCTTGCTATGCCTCATGGGACTTGTAGTTCTGCAACAGCTGGAGATCCACTAATTGCATATCCCTGGTATAGATCCATCTTCAAATATATTAAAACTTGGCCTTTTATTAAAAACTATGCTAATTGCACCAACATGGCAAAATAAAATGGTAAAGACTGTAACAGCATTTGTAATTTTCATCCAGTGTAGCAGGCTGGACTGAGCGTGCCGGACTCCGGCCTGCGGGTGTGCATGATGACGTCTCATCTTAGCCAAGGTTAAAGTGCTAAATGTAAATTGCCTCCTGAGGAATGGGAATTTTTTTTCCCCACTGGAGCAACTTAGAACATCTTTGGGGTTTTTTTTCTCGCCTTCCTCTGGATCAACTATGGGTATAGGATTGTGTAGGTTTTCTATTATATATGTTTTTCTATTTTGGTTGAATTGGATAGACTTGTGTCTTTTTTCAACCTAACTTTGTACAGTGCCTTGAAAATATATTCATACCTCTTGACATTTTCCACATTTTGTCATGTTACAGCCAAAAACATAAATGTATTTTATTGGGATTTTATGTGATAGACCAACACAAAGTGGAAGGTAAATGATAAATGGCTTTCAAAATGTTTTACAAATAAATATCTGAAAAGTGTGATGTGCATTTGTATTCAGCCCCCTTTACTATGATACCCCTAACTAAAATCGAATGGAATCAATTGCCTCCAGAAGTCACTTACCGTAATTAGTAAATAGAGTCAACCTGCATGTAATTTAATCTCAGTATAAATACAGCTGTTCTGTGAAACCCTCCAAGGTTTGTTAGAGAACCTTAGTGAACAAATAGCATCATGAAGGCCAAGGAACACACCAGACAGGTCAGGGATAAAGTTGTGGAGCAGTTGAAAGCAGGGTTAGGTTAAAAAAAAATATCCCAAGCTTTGAACTTCTCATGGAGCACTGTTCAATCCATCATCTGAAAATGAAAAGAGTATGGCATAACTGCAAACCCACTAAGACATGGCCGTCCACCTAAACTGACAGGTCAGGTAAGGAGAGCATTCATCAGAGAAGCAGCCAAGAGGCCCATGGTAACTCTGGAGGAGCTGCAGAGATCCACAGCTCAGGTGTGAGAATGTTTCCACAGGACAACTATTGGGGTATTTTCACACTGGGGCGGTGCTGGCGTTAGCGGTAAAGCGATGCTAGTTTTAGCGGGACTTTACCGCTGTTATAGCGGCGCTTTTCAGCCACCAGCAGGGCACTTGTAACCCCGGTTAACAGCCGAAGAAAGCCTTAAAGGCACCTGTGTTGCATTCATTTAAATGGCAGGGGCGGTGCAAAGATGCTGCTTGCAGGATTTTTTCCCCTGTCCTGCAAGGGTACTGCCCCAGTGTGAAAGCACTCGGGCTTTCACACAATGAAGGTATGAGAGGCGCTTTTCAGGTGCTTTACAGGCACTAATTTTAGAGCTAAAATGCCTGAAAAGTGCCCCAATGTGAAAGGAGTCTTAGTCGTGCACCCCACAAATCTAGCCTTGATTGAAGAGTGGCAAGAAGAAAGCCACTGTTGAAAGCCATAAGATGTCCTGTTTACAGTTTGCGAGAAGCCATGTGGGGGACACAGCAAACATGTAGAAGAAGATGCTCTGGTCAGATGAGACCAAATTGAACTTTTATGCCTAAAAGCAAAATGCTATGTGTGGTAGAAAACTAACACTGCACATACCCTGAACACATCATCCCCACCGTGAAACATGGTGGTGGCAGCATCATTTTGTGGGGATGCTTTTCTTTAGCAAGGAAAGGGAAGCTGGTCAGAGTTGATGGGAAGATGGATGGAGCCAAATACAGGGCAATTTTAGAAGAAAACCTGTTAGAGTCTGCAAAAAAATTGAGACTGGGGTGGAGGTTCACCTTCTAGCAGGACGGCGATCCGAAACATACAGCCAGAGCTACAATGGAATGGTTTAGATCAAAGCATGTTCATGGGTTAGAATGGCCCAGTCAAAGTCCAGACCTAAATCCAATTGAGAATCTGTGGCCAGACTTGAAAATTGCTAATCACAGATGCTCTCCATCCAATCTGACAGAGCTTGAGCTATTTTTGCAAAGAAGAATAGGCAAAAATATCACTCTAGATGTGCAAAGCTGGTAGAGACATCCCCAAAAAGACTTGCAGCTGAAAGGTGGTTCTAGTATTGACTATTGAATACAAATACTCACCACACTTTTTAAATATTTATTTGTAAAAAATGTTGAAAACCATTTATCATTTTCCTTCCATTTCACAATTATGTGTCACTTTGTGTTGGTCTATCACATAAAATCCCAATAAAATGCATTTACTTTTTTGGTCGTAACATGACAAAATGTGGAACATTTCAAGGGGTATGAATACTTTTCCAAGGTCCTGTATCTATGTAAGGAACATATGTCCATATGACCAAAGGTTGCAATATTTAAATTCCAGGATGTGTTTGTATATGTGATCTATTTTTTATTGGTATTGTCAGCTCTACCGTGTAGAGGAGGAAGGGGGCAGCTCTGGTATATCTACCTATCTAGTAAATATGGAGGAATATGGGACTACTGTCTGAAAAGCTCTCAAATGCAAAGCACCCCATCAACCACTGGCCACTTTCCTCCAAAATTAGTGCATGGCTTGTCTGTATGGTTTCTGAAATGCTTTATGCATTAACTTAATAACTCGTGGTATTGTTCTTCTCTCTTTGTTCTTAGTGCTGTTTTTACTTTACAGGATGAAAAGCATTTTAGAAATGGTGTTAGCTTTTTTATTTTACCGTATTTTTATTGTTTTATCTTTACATCTGAAACCTTTACCAAAACAAGTTTAAGTGTATGGGATTTTCCCCTACCTAGTCGGATGCCAGTTGCATCAGGCAACAAACCACCTAGCTGTGCGTGCTTACATTTTTCATTAGGCTTGGGCAGCATTACTAATGGTACATATATCAGATGAAAACCTTCCTACCATTTGGGTCTAATGCTCTAAGACCGTCTGCGAATCCTGGCACGGTGCCAGCTTAGTGTTGCAGAATATCCTTGCATTATTACATTCCTTTGGGGAATACTATAGCTTAGTACCTAAACAGACTGGGTCTGAGCATTGACAGATACAAATATTGTGCTCACGCATTCTCTGCTTCTACTTTATAGTCATTTAAATTCACTTTGCATCCGGCTGAAGGATGGCTGTCACTGCAACATATGTTACTCACAGTAGTTGTTAGACAAGGCGAGAATCACTGTCGAGGTACAGCAACCAAAATGATAAGGATTTTAGAAATCCTTACCAAAAACTGAAAACTACAGTCACCTTTAAAATAGTTAGAACAAGGCTGGAAGGAGATAAATGTCCATCAGCTTCATCCTGTCAACAATTGCAAGGCTGGGTTCACACTGATGCGAATTGGATCCAATTTGCATGACAGGAGACTGTGACCGACTCTCAATGGAGCTGGTTCACACAGCTCCGTGGCGGGTGCGGAGCAGATTGCACAAGGGTCCTGTGCGTCTTTGTCTCTGTTTTAGGTCCGAATTCAGGCAAAAATTTGGGCCTGATTCATCCCTGAAACAGAGAACAGGGACACGTGGGACCCCTGCTGTGAGCCCAGCCTGAGAATTGTGTAGAAGAAGTCAAAACAAGAAACCCTTCGGACAAGTATTGAAAGAAAAGTATTATTGATAATAGCCACATGAAAATAATATGAATAGCAATCAATAGTAAGGATCTCCAGTAGGTCTTGAGGTGGTTATCCATAAAAACACACAATTGTATATAACAATTGTACATTGTACACATAAACACCTATGCAAACTGCCACTGCCGAATGCCACAAGCAGAAAAAAGAGAGGAGAAAAAGGCGAATGCCACAAGCACAAGAGGGTCTCATGTACACTGCTGCTCCTAAACATTAGTTTAGGAGCTTTTGGCTTTTTTTTGCCAAAGCCGTTAAACTCAACTCAATAAAAGCCGATGTGTCCATGTACACTTGTACGCTTTTATCAGAGTTTGGGAGCAGCAGAGTTAAGGGGCAATTAAAAATCCCTCTCCTGAATGCAGAAAAATCGCATTGAGGAGAGGAACATTTTGGCCAAAAATGCAAACGCAGAAAAATTGCCATACCCCCCTTTTTTTTTGCCTTTTAGCATTTTTCTGCTGCCAGGAGAGTTACATTTAGGGGTGGCCAGTGTACCTACAGTCTTAGGCTTCATGTACACTGGCAGCTCCTAAACTCAAGCTGTTGGTCCTTTTTTGGCAAAGCTCCTAAACTCAACTCCATAAAAGTGTCCATGTACACATAGGCTTTTAGCAGAGTTTAGGAGCTGCTGTGTTAAAGGTGAGGTTAAACCTCGTTCTCATGAACGTCAAAGAATCACATTCAGGAAAGGAACATTTTGACCACCGGCCACGAAACAATACAAAATGCAGCAAAGACAGGGCCACAGTCAGGGTAGGCTAGTGTACATGTATTCTAAAATACAGATAACAAATTAATTAAAGCAGTTTTTTTAAGCCTAGTCTACCATTAAAGAAAATAGGTCCCATGGCATCAAGGGTTATAAATCTTGAAGCCAGTGTTGGCTTAAAGAAAAGATATGCAGCTGTGTTACTACATGATCACCATTCTTTGCATCATTAAAGTGTTACTAAACCCCCAACAGTAAAATGCAGTAAAGCATGCTTGTTATACTTACTGTGGAACCTAAGGGGTTTATCCTCCTCAGTGTGTAAAACAGCTGTGTGATCCTGTATGCACAGATCCTCCTCTTCTTGCATTGTCCCCATAACATGTCCAGATAAGACAGAGTTACTGGAGTCAGGCTGCACATGCTCAGTTTGGTGTGTATTGCTAGAGAGTTTTTTTTTCTTGGGGGAGTGCATGTGATTAGCACAGGGCCAATCGGCACAGTCCAGACAGAGGGTTAGCGGTTCTGCACCCTGATAGGACAGCCAGTGCAGTATGAAAACTCCTTCTACAAGATCTAACCAGGCACAGATAGAAGTCACAAGACTACTATATACTGCCAATGAGAAAAAGTATTTAGCAGTTTATATTTACTAAAATAATTTCATGTTCTCTGTAGTGTGGGAGACCAGATACAGTGAATTCAGGGTCCTAGGTTTAGTAACACTTTAAGGACCTCCAATTGTAGCAAAAGGGAAGGTGATCCATGGATGGGGGGGGGGGGGGGGGGGTCTGCCCAACCTTGTTTTTTGCTTTGAGAATACAAGCAGAGTCAAATCTACAAGAAAGAGGAAAAACAAATATATTCACCCACTGGCCAACATGCCTCCTATTATGTTATGTTGCATTCCTTGCTTTTAGCCAGTGGCAACTTTCTGGAAGTTTCAACAGCTTTCAATTGTGCTGAATTTAGAGAACAAACAAAGAAATTATTGGTTTCAATTGTTTTTAAAATAAAATTGACTTAAAATTGCACATTAACCTAACGGAAATATCCAAACACATTCCATCAAATTACATTTTTTTTCTGTTTTCTTAATTCAGTTGGATGATTGAACTGGTGGGTGATAGATTGCTCAAATTCAGGGAACCACTTTTGATCATATGTTTGGTTTCTGGTTGATCAAAACTGATTAACATTGCCTGAAAATTGCCAAAGATTTGGCCAGCTTTACTGTTTGGGTTTCTCTGCATCAGCTAAAATGTTTTGAAAATCCCCACAATATTCTTAGGTCCTAATACTCTTAGAGCCATTTAAATATTTTTTATTGTCATATCAAAGCAACACGGTTGACTTTCTTGCAGTACATTTCATGACACCATGAAGTATGAGTTGTCTGTTGATGACAAGGGTTGAGCCCAGGTGTGTTCAGACAGGAGTCCAAACCCACATGAGCTATCCCACCAGAACACCCACCTCTGGGCAGCCAATCATAATTAGTGGAGACATTTCCCACCCCACAGTTGCCACATACACAAGGGGCTTGTATACATGTGGCTGCGGGTTGGGGAATGTCTCCGCTGATTATGATTGGTTGTCTACAGTTACAGCTTCCTAGAGGGATAGCTAATGAGCTCATCTCTGTTGAAAACAAATGCTCAACTACTGTTCCTGGCAATCAACAAGCAATACAAAATAGGTGATAATCCTCCCAAGTATTTTTTTCTAGTTTTGGATAGAGCGCAGGGGGCTTAGAAGGTGTGTCAGGTTTTTATTGCTGTTGGTGCCCTCATTAAGGAGATTCACCCTCTCTGTTTGTCCTGTTTACCATTATCATTGAAGGTAAAAGAAAATGCCCAATTTTTGGTCGTCTCTAGAAAACTAATCGAGGAGAAATCTCCCAACTGGTGATCTGGGGGTCCCCAAGGAATCCGATTAATTTGCAGGGATCTCTACTCATTTCCTGTTTGGCTCTGGGACAGGAAATTAAGTAAAATCTCCACAACGGGACACAGATTGTAAAAAAATATGATAAGGGTTATTACCCTCCCTTGATGTATCCAAAATGAAAAAAGAAAAAGTTTTGCCTATAGTTCTACTTCAAGGACTTTAATTTAAGTTTGTTGATATGCTAACATACCAGTAGTCTATATGACCACATGGCCATTTTTCTCGATCAAAGCATTCCCATACTATACTTCAGTAAGTAGATCTGTGGCCATAATTTTTTAAAGCGAAGTTCTGCTTAAAAATAAATAAATAAAAGTCAACAGTTACAAATACTGCAGCTGCTGACTTTTAATAATCGGACACTTACCTGTCCCAGGGTCCAGCGATGTGAGGGAACAAAGCCCCGCTCATCTCCCCCTCCTCACTGCGGCGCCGGCATTGTAACTGTGGGTGCCCAGCTGTGGCTTAACTGCGCATGTGCGAGGCGCGCCGTGACTTGTCGGGCAATCATCTGGGACCCGTGACATATGCCGAGAGGGAGGGGGTAGAGGTAATCTTCCTTCCGGTGCCACGGTGCGCTGGGAGGAAGTGGGAGCTGGGACCCTCTGAAAAGAGGGTCCTGGCTCCCCCCCCAAAAAATCATGCCAAATGTGGCATGTCAGGGGTCACCTCCGCTAAAGTGGAAGTTCATTTTTTGGGTGGAACACCACTTTTAATATAAAAAAAATCCAGTTTAATTTTTTTTCAAACCTCACTTTACAAAAAAATATTGATGCTTTGCTGGTCCACATTAAAATACAACAAAACCTCGTTTAGTGCCCAAAAGTGGAGTTCTTTCATAGAAGTGTCCTTACTACATTGCATTTTGGGAAGAAAAGAAGTTATGAAGAAAATTGCTTCTTTATATGTCCTGCACTGTTTATTCCATTCAAGCTGTTCAAAACGGTCTGGATGATTCAAGATATGAAATACGTGAGTTTAGTTTTAGCTGCATTTCGGCAGATCCTCTTTGAAGCTTGAGGTTTAAATCTAGACACAGGAGTTCCAAGTCTAAAAATAAATCTTGATATACAAATTCACTTTTATAACAGAAGACATTGCAAATAATTAACGGCTGCATGGAGGCTACCAGCTTACAGACAGAGATATCAGGCTGTCCCTATTACATGGCATATTCTATGGCTCTATGCAGTTGATACTCCTATTATACCTCTATATCTAGTGAGACATTTATTTGTACTAGACACAGCTAAGTATGAATGAGTCATGTGTATGAGTCAATGTGTATGTGATGAGACATTTTGGTTCTTTTGGAGCGGTGAATCAAAATAAATGGCCAAAAGACATGATAGGAGTAAAGAAATAATAGTTTTAGAAGATCATTTGAAACTAAGGGATGAGACATTGGGATAAGATAAGGCTGTGGTTTATGTTTTTAGCCCTGAAAGTATATCTTTATGATGTCAGAGGACATTTGCATTAGAATATTAGCTGGGTGTTTTGATTAAAGCCCCACTCAACCCATTTGAGTAAATTTTAAAATTAGGTGGCCCAAAATGTTTAAAAAGCAGCTCTGACTGCAATATTCCATCTCTTTGACGCCGTCCTACCAACAGGCCCAACACTCCCGGTCTTGGCCATCGATTCTATTGCAGGTTGAATGACACCCAACAGTTGATTTACTAAAATTGGAAAGTGCAAAAGTTGATGCAGCTGTACATGGTAGCCAATCAGCTTCTAACTTCAACTTGTTCAATTAAGCTTTCATGATAAAACCCGTAAGCTGATTGGTTACCATGCACAGCTGCACTGGATGTTGCCCTCTCCCTAGCTTTAGTAAATTGGCCCCCTTGTGTCATCCAGTCCACTTATTCTGAGACCTGAATGCCATAGACACACCTCTAAAGATATCACACTGGACAGGGCTCACAGTTCTCCTGGACAGCAAGATGCTCACACAATATTACATAAATGCGTGACTGTCCAGGATTAAGAAATGCCAGAGCCAATGCAACTGGAGGAGAGGAAGAACCTGTGACTTTGCTGGACGTGCCTCAAAACTGCCCACAATAGGGTAACTATCATTTTTAGACAGTAGGATGGCTTCGGTGGAAGGCCGGCATGGGTGTATAGCAACTCCAAAGAATATCAAACCTCAGCGCTCACTCCGATATATAGGTGTTTCTAGCGTTGTTTCTCTCCTTGAGCAGGGAAACTCCAAATCACTACAAAAAAAAAAAGAGGGTGCAAACACATAGTGAAGTACCTTCAACACTAATGAGATGAATTAAAACACCAAAGGCATACTCACAACAAACGATAAAAGATAAAATGCATGTCATACACAACTCCAGTGTTAGGGATGACATTCTCTGTGGTTGGAACCTGACGCTTTGGGAGACAAGCTCCCTTTATCAGAAGGGTGTATAGCAAACATGAAGGTGGAATTGTCACATGCCTTGAAGAGAACCCTGCATAGACCTGGAGTGTTGCAACATTGTTATTTAAAGTAGAACTATGAACAAAGTAAAAAAATAATACATACAGTATATTAACCACTTGCCGACCGTCCTATAGCAGTTTTACTACTACATGGCGGCCACACTGCCTAGGATCACATACACATATGTGATCCAGCACTTCCGGGTAATGGGCGTGAGTGTGCGCCACTGGTGGCTTGCTACAGCTGTGATTCTGCACAGCGGGAGCCAATCAGAGTGTCCTGCAGACCCAATGTCCGTTGACACCCACTGATCGTTCAGTACACAGGCAGAACAGTGATCTACCTATGTAAGCTGTTCTGTCAGTACAGAAGGCATGGATCCTGTGTTAGTAAAAGCACCTCCCCTACTACATGGAAACACTGGCTAGGCACACAGTTAACCCTTTTATTGCCCCTGATGTTAACCCCTTTCCCAGCTACAGCTAGTGTGATTAGTACAGTGTGTCAGTTAGTGTCCAATTTGTCTGACACAATATCGGAGTCCCACTATAAGTTGCCGATCGTCACAATTACTAGAAAATAATAATAATAATAAATTCCATAAATATATCAAATAGTTTATAGACACTATAACTTTTTGCAAACTTTTTGCAGAAAAACGCAGAGGTGATCAAATACCACCAAAAGAAAGATCGATGTATGGGAAAAAAAGGACATACGTTTTATTTGGGTACAGCGTCGCACGACCCTGCAATGGTCAGTTAAAATAATGCTGTGCCATATCGCAAAAAATAGCCTGGCCATGAAGGGAGGTAAATCTTCCAGACCTGAACTGGTTATATTCTCTGTTGCTCGCTTTAACAGTGTTTTTCAGAGTTTTCCTAGCATTATAGTCATATTACCTGTTGATCCTGCCAGTAAGGGACAGTGCTGTTTGTTCTGCAGTTACATTGCACAGCAGCACTGTCACCTTCTGGACAGGGCTGTCTTAGATATACATATGGTTTTTAAATGGACTTAAAGCCAAAGTCAGGGCCCACACTGCACAGGTCAGCTGCTCAATTTGTCTAGGGGTTAGGGGAAAGCTTAGACTCGCCCAATCCTCCGTTCCACTGGAAAATGGTGCTTCCCCACTGTCCAATGTTAAACTTTTTCTGGTCAAGGGAGACTGCTCAGGCCTTGATGACATCAGGAACAGTCCACAGTCCAAGACCACTGGAGCATAAATAGAGGTGCCCAACCTGTCTTTTGCTGGGAGGATCAGAGGTTTAGGTAAGTATATCTCCTTTTTCTTCTCTCCTAGACAAAAACAATTGGGGGTGGAGTACAAAGTTAGCTGTGAAAGCAAAAGAACATAAAATTAGGTAATTGAAAGGTAGACTGGAGGGTGAAAAACGTCAGAAAAAAAGCCCCCGTGGAATGACATGCTGTTTTGTAATGCCCATAGATGGGCATCCTGCACTGTAGTAAAGTTGTGTAAATCTGGATTACCATAAGGGAAAAAGGGGATATGGTATTAGGAGAGACAGAATGGGCAGTGGCTTGTCTCCATATCTAGAGAGAGGTTCTTATGGGGACAGTGATGGCTGGATTGGATCACAGACCACAAAAGCACAGGTTGCTCAAATCAGAATATGACCCTAACAGAGATGCTTCCCTAGACTGCCGCCCAATAATATAGTGAACATTTTGGGAGGGCTTCCAGAGTAAGAGGGGCGCACAATGCATTTTTGGCGAGTCTAGGGTTTTCCCCATTCCAGATAAAGTAATTTAAAAGTACTGTCCAGCTTACGAAAAAAACGGTGGAAATGGGAATCTGTGTATGACAAAAAAAATAAAGAAATTTAGAGAGAAAAATAATCTTAAGAAGATTAACAAGACCTATTAGGTCTAGGGGTAGATGCGCCCAAGCAGAGCACTTGTAAACCAACCGGGACAGCAATGGGTTTTTATAATTGCCTGCTGCATACTGAGAAAGATCAGTCTGAACCTCTACACCCACGTATTTGAATTTAGTCACTTGTCTCAAAGGTGTAGAAGCTATGTCAAGCAGAACATTAGGATTAATCAAAAAAAGTATTGACTTACGCTAGTTTATTCTAATGCCAGAGAAATTACCAAAGGGGAGGTGATCTCCAGCATGGTTTAGAGCGAGTGTCCAGCATTACCAAGATATAATAGTGTGTCATACACGTATAGTAATAATCTCTCCTTCCAGGGTCCCACTGAGATACCGCAAATTGAGTCTACTGACTGGATCTAAATGGAAGCTTACCCTGATGTACAATCCTTCTTTCTCTCTTTGGCATTATGTTATTGCCCTTATTCAACATTGTGTTAAAATTTGTAAAACTACTAAAACATATAAAAAATGGAAGGGGCTCCAGGGCTAGGGCAAATAGCCTGGGGGAAAGTGGGCGGCCCTGCTTTATGCCTCTGTACAGTGAGAAAGAAAGAGATAGGGTACTATTAGTTTGGAGAGTTTATCTCTATTATTAGAGAGTTTGTATCTATGAGATGAACTGTGGGCCGAAGCCAAAATTGTACAGAACAGTCCATGAAATAATTCCACTCGACCAATTCAAAAGCTTTTTCGGCATCGAGGGATACAATGGCCCTCCTTTCTACCCTCAAGATAACTGCTGATATGCTGGTGAATAGGCGCCAAATGTTGATATCCATCCCTTCCCTTTGCCAGGTATAAAGCCGGTCTCGTCCTCCTTTATCAACACAGATATAACCCACATCAGTCTAGTGGCCAATATCAAAAGCTAAGATTGACATCAGCATTTAGAAGGGAGATGAGGCAGTAAGAAGATCGGAGTGTGGGCTTTTTCCCAGGCTTGGAGTTGGTGTTTAAATTGTTGGCTGGCCTAATGCACACCAACTATGTCTGAGTGAAAAACCTCAGCCCGTGTTTCCTGCATGCATTTTAAATTTCAAATTGCATTGCAGTACTTTTATTTAAAAAAAAGCTTTCCATCAAAACGTCTTGAAAAAAGTTCACATTATCCAGAAGAACAAAAGGTCTTTCTGCAGAGACATTTCTCTCTATATATGGAGAATTGCCATTAAAGGAGACTTCTGTCCTTAATTTACACTCACATTAACTTCCATTAATAGTTTCCCTGGTAACAGTATAATTGCCTAAAACAAAAGAATGTTCATGTAGAGCAAGTCTATATGAAAATAAAGTTCTGTTGTCCAAGCAGCAGCGTAATAAAAAGTCGGAGGAGTTAAATGTATAATTGTGCATGGTTGTTACATACATTGCACATATTCTACTGTATGAACAACCTAATGACACTAGGATTATAAAAACTGAAGGAGTGAAACAGGCTAGCAATAGTTGGCTTTTCTTAGTGTTTGGCCAGATAACAAATTTGTCACATTGTGCTATAGAATTGTGTTTTTATTTTATTTCATTGCATTGCTGCTGATCACCTCTAACCACTTTCAGACACTTCCTGTCTTTATGCATGCCTTCCATGATCAACTACATAGCAATACTCCGGAAGATCTTCCTGGTAGTAATAATGATGGACCATGCCTGTGCAATATGTGTATGTACAGAGTGGAAGACCAGTTCCTCCTAGTGGCTAGAAAAGGTGACATCACCTTATTGGCCACCGAGTCTGCTCAGTTGTAAGTTGTCCAAGGCCCATAAAAACAACTTCCCAATACAAGTCCTGATGGTGAGAACAGTTCCCTCAGGACAACCTCACAGTCCGAAGGATGGGTTAGCCTGGTTCCCCAAATATACACAGAGTTGGTGCTCCCATTTAATTCTGGGCCTTCCATAGGTCAGTCCATCACATACACAAAGACAAGGCCAGAAATTCCTTACTTAACATTAGCATTTTCCTCTTGGAGGTCACAGCACAGATAGCGAATTTGCCAACCCTTGCTACCATATAGATCTTCTTTTCTCTTCTCCCTCCCATCCTTCCAGAACATCAAAATAAAAGATTTACTCAAATTAAATCAGTACACATACGTTTTCCTCTCAAAAGGCATTTCTGACGTTGTGCTGTGACATTGTGATATTTACGGCATACTTCTCTGAGATCTGTATTCCAATTTCCTTTTGCTCAACCAGTTTTCACCAAATTACAGGTAGAGTCCTTTTTCATAAAATGGGTTCTTGCCAAGTCCTAGCACTACTGAAGGAAACTCTTTAAGGGAATGCCCACTAAGGGGAGAAATCACATGCACTTCTCTCCCTAATCCCTTCTACCATAACTTAAAGGCTCCCCCCAGATTGACAGGAGAGGTCAAATGACATATAAGTTAAATGGCAAAATGTACTACGACAATCCTTGCAATAATGAAAGAAACTGAATAGAAGCAAATGGAATGGATGGGGTAATCCAGGGCAGTTCACTTTGACAATAGCTGCAAGTCCTTTGACATACACAAGACATTGGGTGAATCAAACAGAAATGTATGTAATACAGAAAAAGAGGGTACCACCCATTCAGTGTAATAGTTTAAAAAAAGTTAAATATAAAAAAAAAAACATCAATTTATGCACTCACTTAAATAAGAAATATTGATGGCATATCAGTCACCCTTAAATTCTCTTGCATCTTCCAACCTGGAATGAGAAACCTAATCTGCAGCCAGTACCAGTCAGTATAAGGTAGCAGAGGCTCACAGCGGGACAGCATGCAAGTCTGGACTCCCAGAAAGCATGTGAATGTAGCAGAGTGGTATTGGTGGTGTGGGAATGCATTTCAGGGCAGGAGCACCCCTTTTCAAGTCTCTTGGGCAGACCCACCATGAAACGGGTTGCCAAAAGCCCTTATCACGTAGCCCTGCTATGTGTGATGCCATTTTTGGAAATCCAGGTTTGCATGCTGTCCCGCTGTGAGCCTCTGGCCTCTGCTACCTTATACCGGCTTGTACTGGCTGCAGATGACTAATTTCAGTACAGTGGTTTTATCCCCTTACCACTCTAACCAAATCTAAGAAAAAGGTTTTACCTTCAGTTATACTTTACCACACCTATCAGTTAATTATTGTGGTCACTTTGCTCTCTGTCCATGGGGCACAACAGCAACTGAGAGCAATCAGTGTAAATAGGGATACCTGTTTACTGGAACAGGCATCCTTATTGGAAGATTTCCCTTCACCTCTTGATCTGGACAATCACAGAGGGTATTACAAGTGGAAATAATTAACCCGACAGGGATTCTATTTCCTATTCCCTATCCTACTCTAATGCCTCGTACACAGAATCGGACTTTCCGCCAACAAAACCGTGAGATTTTGTTAGAAGGGTGTTGGCTCAAACTTGTCTTGCATACACATGGTCACGCAAATGTTGGCCAACAATTATGAACGTAGTGACGTACAAGACGTGCGGTGAGCCAATAAAAAGGAAGTCATGCATCCCCTTTTGGGCTCCTTCTGCTAATCCCGTGTTTATCTTGTGTTAGTAGAAGTTTGGTGAATGGCGATTCGCACTTTTTAGCCTCGTGTTTTTCAGTTTGTTTCCGCTTTCCAGGTTGTGCTTGTTGGTTCGTATCTGTTTTTCAGTGTGTGCTTGTTACGTCATTTCTGTTTTTCAGCGCGTTCTATTTATAGTTTAGCTTCTGATTTTCAGTGCGTGCTTGTCCGGTCGTTTCTGATTTTCAGGTCATGCTTGTCAAGTGCTTTCTGATTTTCAGTGCGTTCTATCAGTTCGTTAACTAGCCATGTGGCGTTTTACTCTGAGAGATCATGCTATTGTTGGGCTTGGAGTTATTGCTAAGACCCAAGTCCAGTCCAGGAACAGGGGGAGGAGGAGTTCTTGGACCAAGAATTGGTTGCTCCAGGAGAATAATCTTGATGATTTCAGGAATTATCTCTGGATGACAGACCCCGTTATTCACCATCTATGGGCTTTGCTGTCCCCATATATTACTAAGCAGGACACCTGCATACGGCAAGCCATCTCTCCTGAGCAAAGGCTCATCGCCACCTTGCACTACTTGGCAACGGGGAGAAGTCTCCAGGACCTCAAGTTCATGACTGGGATCTCCCCCCAGGCTCTGAGAATCATTATTCCAGAGACCTTTTCTGCCATCACTCAAGTCCTGCAGAAGGACTATATTCAGGTAAATTTGATCTTTTAACATCACATTCTATGTATTTAATGTTTTCTAATGTATTGTATTAATTTCTTCATTCCACATTTACCATGATTGTAATATGCTGTGAATGTCCTTTTTGTCCTCATGCATGCTGTAAGCTTTTAATGCTCCCTTTTTGTCCTTCATGCATATTTGCCTTCACTAGCCTCCCCAGCATGCTATTCTGGGCCCATACACACCTAGCCTAGTAACTTAACAAAGTTTTTTGTCAGCTACATTTTAGTGCTTACCCTAAACACCCCCTAAAATGTGTCAAAATGTTATTGTTGGCCTTAAATTTAGGCTGCAAGAGGCTATTTTTTGAGGCCCAAACTCATTTGGAACTCTCCCTCCCCCCAACTGCTAAGTCAACTGATACAAATACTCTATCTGCTGACTTTGCTAAAACCATACACACTATACCTACCTCTTTTGTGGTCATATTTATGGATGAATTCACCAAAGCATGTAGTGCAAGTGCCTGCCTGAATACTTTCAAAGGGTACTGTTTAAAGTTTTGTTCTCCTATTATCTTGCTAAGTAATTGCAGAATGTAAAAATGTGCTTCGATTTGGACAAAAATATATTCATATTTTTGGATTATGACATTTCTTACCTGTCCAGTGGACTGCCAATAGTTTAAGTAAGGAGCGGCTGGCCAAAGTAACACACATTATTTATGCATTCAGCTCTCAATGAAGTGGAGAGGGTTACCTGTCCGAAAACATCTACCCATCCCCCCCACCATAAAATTTTTCCAATGAGCCACCAGAGGGGGTGAGGAATCTGATAAGTTGACCTTATACTTTTTTTTTAAATACTCATTTTAATAAATGTTATACTTATGTTGGAAAAGAATGTTTGTGTCTAATCTGCTTGCAGTGTTATGTGCAAAAGTAAAAAAAAAAAATTCTTGTTTGACTCCACAGTTTCCTTCCAACCCACATGAATGGCAGACTGTGGCTTCCCAATTTCATAACCAGTGGGATCTTCCCAATTGTGGTGGTGCTATAGAGCACGTAACGATCGTACCATCACCGAACTCAGGGTCTTACTACTACAATTATAAGGGGTTTAGTAGTATTGTGATTTTGGTGGTGGTGTCGGCCAATTATGAGTTTCTCTATCTCGATGTTGGAAAGAACGTCAGAAACTCTGACAGAGGAGTGATCGCCCAGACCGAGTTCTACAGGCATCTTCAAAATGGCCCACTGCAGTTGCCAACTCAGGAGGAGAGTGTAGAGGGCCTCAATTTCGTATTTGTTGCGGATGAGGCCTTTGCTCTGGGGGAACATCTCATGAGGTTGTTCCCCATGAGGAACATGACCCCAGAGCAGAGGATTTTTAATTACCGGCTGTCACATGCCAGAAAAATGGTGGAGAATGCCTTATTGCATATTGGCAAGCCAGTTCAGGATCTTTCTAACACCCATCAACCTGGCTGAATATAAACGTAACCATGTTGTGTTGAGCTGCTGCATTGTCCACGACTACCTAAAAAAGAATGCAGCCAGCTATCTGGCCTCAGTTTCGACTGAGGCCGACTTTGCATCGGATACAGCAGCGATGACAGCTATCGAAAGTGGCCTCCCTGGCCTACCCCCCAAAGCACCCACAAAGTCAGGCAAAAATATGTAGAGTACTTTGTGGGGGCAATTGTTTTACAACAAACTGTTGCGGATGTGCAATATTTATTTTTTTAAAACATATTTCATTTGAATTACTGTTTGTGTTTCTTATCTTTCTCATAGATTCTCAAATGGCCTTTTAATTTTGGCCATTTTCTTCAATAGTGCAAATGTAACTTATTTGATACATGAGGTAACAATCTCTTCTTCAGCTAACTATTATGTTGTGCTGCGGGTCTGCTTCACACACACAATGTTATTGTTGTTAATGTATGTAATGCATTAATGATACAAATATTCATCCTTTTCAACTCCTTGAATTAATTGCTAGGAGAACCTAAAATGGCCTGATTTTGGGACATTTTACAGCACATTGTCACTGTAACTACACCAACTTAACAAATACACTGGTATTGAGCATTGAAATAAGGAGCCACACATTGTTGAATATAAAACATTTTACTCCAAGCACATTCACATGTGCATTATAAACGGTTTTTGAACAGACCAACATCTTGGTGTATAACATGTATGTTTGACATTAATTTACCTTTTTTGTGGCTAAACAGGCATGTTTAAAAACATAACATACACATCCCCAACTCAGGAACTTACAAAGTTCAACTTTGCTAAAGTGAAGATCATATGAGACAATAGTATCTCAAAACTGTGTTGATCTTGCCTTCATCAGATGAGGTGAGCTAACCCCTCTAAAAGCCACATTTTAAAGAGGCACACAAATTGGGACTCAAAATGTGTATTTCTCTCATGATCCTATGCCTAAAATGTAGAAAAGAACAACATTCCCTTGTTGTGGACTTTAAAGGCACAAACAATATTAAAAAAAAAAAAATCTAGTTTGAAAAATATTTATTCAATATGATGAGTACAAAACAGGTATAAAAAAACATAGAAAGATGCAATAGAACAGATTTACAGTGCTGTCATCATAGCATAATACAAGTAGTAAGTTAGTTATTCTTGCACCCGACATGTTTCAGAGCACATATGTGTCTCTCCTTCCTCAAGGGTATAATTAAGCAAGAATACTTAATGCTATATATTGGGATGAGAACCCTTTCAGACCATGCAGATTAAAAACATATGAGTGCAAAAAATTTTCCCAGTTTGCTTGAGCCGGAGATCCAACACAAGGGGCGTGCCTCAAAAAGAGGGGAGCCTGGCCTGAAAAGCTGTCTCAGATCCCCCACACAACACAAACCCGGGAGGGGGAGCCCAGAGGACCCATTGAGGCCAAGGGAGGAAAAAGACCCTGCTGATGGTACATGAAAACCACTTGAATGTACAAAGAAAGTTTTTGTTGTAAAGAACATAGTCACCACAACTATTAAGCTTGTGGCCGTTCGCTCCAGCATCCAGCACACCCCTGAAACATGTCCATTGATCCCCCATGATGAGAGCTAGCAAATGTTGACACACTGGGAATTATTTCAGAAAGGTCAATCCACTTTGCCCTACAAGTGCACCTTTAAGTGCACTTGCATAGCACTTGTAGTTCAAAGTGGTTTTGCCTTTTTGAAATTCTGGAGATCACTAGAAAAAAAAAGAAATACGTTTGTCAGAATATCACCAGCAAAGCAGCTTCATTATTAAACCATTATAAAGAAGAAGAGAATGTACTGCATTAAGAGATTTCATAATTTGCCGTGTCAATTGTGTCATTACGAACGCTAGTTTTATAAAACCGAGCGCTTCCGGCTTGTCATTGATTCCGAGCATGCGTGTTTGTACTTTGGACTTTTGTCCGATGGATTTGTGTATACACAATCGGAAAGTCCGACAACATACATTTGTTGGTGGAAAATTTGAGAACATGCTAGTCAACATTTGTTGGTGGAAAGTCCGACAACAATTGTCTGATGGAGCATACACACGGTTGGATTTTCTGCCAACAGCCGGACATCCAACCAACCATTGGAAAATCTGATCATGTTTGCGGGCCTTCATTTTTACCTAAAAAAAATAAAGTTTTAGCTATACATGCACTTTAACCACTTCAATACCAGGCACTTTTACCCCTTTCCTGCCCAGGCCAATTTTCAGTTTTCAGCACTGTCACACTTTTTCGCAATCATGCAATACTCTACCCGTGTGACATTTTTATAATTTTTCACACCCATATAGAGATTTCTTTTGGTGTTAGTTATTCACCACAGTTTTTTTTATTTTTTGCTAAATAAACAAAAAAGACAGAAAATTTGGGAAAAAAACAAGTTTTCTTTGTTTCTGTTATAATATTTTGCAAATAAATAATCTTTCTTCATAGATGTAGCCTAGCCAGGAGCGGACTACGGTTCTCTGACATTTGCAGACTTGCATATTACTGTCCTAGATTGTTTCCATGTCCCCCTAGTGCTGGATCCGAACCACAGAGAAAAGTGTAGCACTGACCCCGAAGGAGCTGCTGTTTTTTTTTATTGGGCTTACCGTTACCTCACCTGCTCACTGTCTTAGGGGTCCCGTTGTAGAGGGGATTAAAGAATATGGCTCCGACCCTTAGTCCTTTTTTTGTTGGGTGTTTATTTAACAAAAACACACACTTTTGCAATAGAGAAGGAAAATGTAGTTATCTTCGTAGTTTTGCGGGTTATAGGTATTTCCTTGATCCAGAGGACAAACAATTTCCACAAGCTGGATCTAGCAATCACCGGATAGGCCTCTCTCACTAACCTAGCAGCCGGCAAGATGCTCTAACAAAGTCTCTGCCACAGATGTGATAAGTTTAGTAATCTTGTCATGCAATTCTCTGCCACAGGAAGGTACGATAAGCTTCTGGTTGCAAAGGTTAAAGAGTTTCCCCACATTACCTGATTCTTTCAGCCGACCCAACGATACTGTATGGTAAGCAACTCAGGATGCATCCTCCAACTGAGTCTCCAGGCTTCTCCATGAAGCACCAGCCTTATTGCTCGGTCCTCCTCAGAAAAGTCCTCCCCTGGATCCTCCAGTTGCTTGGCTTCTCCCCACAGGCAGACAGCACAGGATCATCTCTGGATCAGTAGGCCCCAGAGCCTCTGGGCCTATCCTTCAGTTGAGGAGCCTCAGGCCAGCCGGCCCTGAGACATTGATTAAGGCAGCACACACCTCAGGCCAGGAGGGCTATGAGGTCGGGGAAACCCAACCCCAAAAAGAGAGAGACTCCGAAAAATGGTGTCAGTACCTTAAGTACCCTTACGCAGAATGCACAGCGGGTAGACCACTCCCACCAGGCTGTTTCTGAGTAAAAGAGGTACCCAATGCATTTAGCTTGTTGTATTTCCAACACTTACCGGTGGTGACAGCGACACCCACGGTCAAGTGGAAATTAGCACAAACCAGCCAAACTGGTACAGAAGCTAAAACCTTAGCATAATTAGTCTGAACCAAACTGCAGTTTCAGACAAACTTAAATTTAGAAAAATACTAGCATCGGTATTGAAAATAACAGCGCTACAAAAGAATTTTGTGAAATGTAGTCCTATGGATAGGCATCACTGATTTTACAGAACTGACTGTGAACTGCCCACCATCTGCTCTGTAGGAGAATTGTGGCAACTATATAGGGATCTGCCGATCAGGCCCATGCTCTCTTACTTCCTGGATCTCATCGCGTAAGCACCACCCCACCGCTGTGTAAAAATATTGCGGCCTATAACGTGACACACAGCCCACCACTCAAGCCCCAATGAGTCCAGCCATTGTCAGGTGGCAGAAGGATGCCCTGCAGCAGCGCTGAACACCAAAACCAGCCAGTTTGCTGAGTTAGCAGACTGACCACTGTCTCTACCCATCCGCAGTAGGAAATATTGTTTGCTGATCCTTCTGGGAGGCTGCCGAGGTCTATCAGGATTGGTGAGGGGGCTTATGCCCACAGATCCCACTGCTTTGCTTCACTTGGATTACAAATAGTATTGCTATCAACCAGGAGTTGCATTGTTCATTATCACTTTGCTGCAGTCAGGAATCTTTGTTTTATGAGCTCCTACTTTGCCAGTGAAGACAGTGCAAGGCCTTGCTTTTGGGACACTATTGTTATTTTTCTTAAAGGGGATACTTTACTGGTAACTATAGTATACTATCTCTCATTAAGATAAAATGTATTATAGGCCGGTCCAGGGTTCTTTAAAGTGGACACATCTCCTTATATCCATTGATAGTTTTCTTAGATTTCTGCTAATTGTTATTTCTGCAAGCATTATTTCAACATAATCTTGGCTGTAACCATGATTTGTCTGAATAATCCCCATTTTAAACCTCTCAGTAACCCACCAAGCAACCCTCGAGGGGGCAGTGATACATAAATGTAGGCCAAAATGTATACTGTTACATTTCTTTGGTGAAAATAACTCAAATCAGTGTTTATTATTTAGTCTGTAGGGAAGTTAGTGTGTCCACAAACTAGTGGATATATATCTGGCATATATCTGAAAATCTACCAATCCTGATTTACTGACAGCCATTTCATTCCTTGAGGCCCAAAAATGCCAGGATAGTACAAATATCCCCAAATGACCCATTTTTGGAAAGTAGACAGTCCCAAGGTATTTAGTAAGTGACATGGTTAATTTTTTTAAGTTGTATTTTTTTTTGTCACAATTTTTTGGAAAATTAGCAAATTCAAATTTTTTTTTACAATTTATAATGTTTTTTTACATACTGCCACTAGTGCAGTACAGCATAATTTTTGATAATGTTGCAGTACTGCAGCAATGTAACAATCCCGCTTTAAGTCGCCAATTGCCGCAATTACTAGTAAAAAAAAAAAAAGGAATTCCATAAATCTATCCCATAGTTTGTAGATGCTATAACTTTTGTGCAAACCAATCACTATATGCTTATTGGGATTTTAACAAAAAATATGTAGCAGAATACATATTGGCCTAAATTGGTGAAGAAATTAGATTTGTTTAATTTTTTGGGTGAAATAAAAAAAAAATACAGTTCATTAACGCAGTGCCGTATTGCAAAAAATGGCCTGGTCGTGATGGCGGTAAACTTTCCGGAGCTGAAGTGGTTAATTCACTGTTCACTATTGTGATTAGTTGTGATTGGCCACAGATAATCACGTGGTATAGATGGTATAGATGGGCCGTGATTGGCCCTGTCTGTACCATGTGATCGCTGTCACCAATCAAAGAGCTCATCACAATAGTACACAATGAAAGGTATGAATCAAAGCCTTTCATTGTGTATAATTGTCAGGTGATCTGCTGTGATTGGCCACAGCAATCACATGGTATTGGCAGCAGGCTGGTACAGAGATCTATGTTTGGCTGTGTCTGGTGAACATTGTGGGTGACGGATTGTGCCGAAAAAGTGTCGCTCAGTGGGATAACAGGGCTCCCACTCATGTAACAGGAGACAGGACAGAAGTGGGTTAAATCTGAACTTCAGACACAAAATCTTTCATTTAAATATATTAACCACTTGAACACTGGGCATTTAAACTCCCTTCCTAACCAGACCAATTTTCAGCTTTCGGTGCTCTCACACTTTGAATGGCAATTACTCATGCAACACTGTACCCATATGACATTTTTGTCCTTTTTTTCACACAAATAGAGCTTTCTTTTGGTTGTATTTAATCACTGCTGTTTTTAAAAAAGAAAATTGCGCTATAAATCAAAAAAGACTTAAAATTTGGTAAAAAAAATAAAATATAAATTATACTCTGTTAAAATGTATTGCAGAGTATTGGCGAGTACTGGCGAGTATGGCAGAGTATTGGCAGAGTATTGCAGAGTATGGGCAGAGTACTGCAGAGTATTGGCAGAGTATGGGCACTGAGCACCGCTGTGGGCACTATAGACCCAGCCCACATCGCTGCTGCAAATGATCTCTCCCCTCCCCCCCTCCCCTCGCACTGTACAGATCGGTTCAGAGAGGGGAGGGAGGAACGGAGCCATGACATGATGCCGGTTTGTTTACTAGTGATCTCTCCGTCATTTGGAGCGATCCCATGGTAAACGCCCGCTACCAGCGGCCATTTACCGTGGTACGTGACCCGGCGGTCACGGATATTTCCAGGAGCGCAACCCAGGGGGCACTCGAGAGCAACATTCTGGGAGGATGACCATGGATGCCCTCCCAGAATAAGCAGTGCTGTAGCCATCTCTTTCGGCTATGTCCCTGTCAGCAAGTGGTTAAATATATTCCTCAATATGCAAATAATGCCATTGCACACCAAGATATTACCTTGTAAAAGTATTAGTGGCATCATCACTGTGTTACATACAGCATGTGCAGAGAGCAGAGCTCTAGGAGAGATCCAGCAAGCTCCACCCACCACAGGCCACCTGTAGAGAATTACAGAAGGGGCGGAGACAAGACCAGTCACCCTGCACAAGGTTCCTGGTCTTTATTACAGGAAGATCCTGCACAGAGGCAAAGTGCAGGAGTTGTTTCATGTTGGATTATCTCTCAAATCTGTTAGAAACACGCACAGGACAACACAATTCAACTAAGAATACACATGCCTCTTGTGTAATTTTTATTACAGTACACATTCCGTTGAACACCGGTCTAGCTAACAAAATGGTTGCATGTACACAAGCAATGCAATCTTTTTATAGTGCGTACATTCCTTGAGGGAGCTTGCTACTTGAAAAGCACTGGGAGCATGTGCGTATCTCTCCCGCTTTCATCCTGTGAAACTGCCAGGTGCAATTGATCTTCTGAAAGTTTATCTTTCCAGCGAGATGTTCCATTATTGCACATTAATCAGAGCCTCTAGGCAGTAACACAGAGGCAACCACAAGCTAATTAAGGTGAAAATACAAGCCAGCACATGCTCCACTATCCAAAAATCTTACACATTTATTTGTCAAATTCATCATTTATTGCATGACTAGTGCAGTGCTTGATAAAGTGATATACTGTTTTTATTATAGAGAAAACTGTCATACTATCCCATAAAATTATACCTGCGGATAAATCGGAGCTTCATTATTTTCACTAGTCCTCTGTATTTACCAAGAAGTAAAGTTTATTAAATTCTCTTCCACCAAATTGACTCCATCCTGTTGCATGATCCAGGCTTGGACTATAAAGGCAGACAGACAATCAGAAAATCGTAGGAAAAACACTGCTTTCGAAGCGTATGATATTGTATGATAATCCGATCATTAGTACACAGCTTTTGAGAGCCGATCATGACAACTCATGCAAAAAAAATTATCCGCACGAAAAATTTTCTCGGGCGATTTTTGTTCATTCAGCACAGTTGTCATTCAAAAATAAAATACAAATACAATACAACACATTAACTTACTTCTGATTTTTAAATTCCACCGTACAAGAATTTTCATAACTTTGGTAAACTGTTAGACCCCTTTCACACTGGGGTACTTTTCAGGTATTTTAGCGCTACAAATAATGCCTGTAAAGCGACTGAAAAGCACCTCTCAAGCCTCCCCAGTGTGAAAGCAGGAAAGGGGCAGGAGGAGGAGGAGCAGATCAAACCTGCTTTCCTCTCCTGTCCGTGTATGAGGGTGGGGCCCGTGCGCACTCAGTGGTCATGATACTTGGTTACTTCTTGGCTGATGATTGCTCTCATTGCCTTGGTATCTTCCTTTTGCCCTGATCTGAACCTGCGGCCTGTGAACCTGATTCTGCAACCTGTAACCTGTGTACCTGATCCTGTTACCCTGTGCATCTGATCCTGATCCTGTCCCTCCTGTTACCTTGCATCCCTGCCCTATATCCTGAACCCTTTGCACATTCCCCCATCTGCTGATTCCCTGTGTATGACCCTGGCCTGCCTTACGTTTGTGATTCTGGAACTGCCCTTGTTTATCTGCTGATCTCCTGTGAAGTGGCTACATTTAAGATTGCATACTTCCCTTATATTGTATATAGTTATTGTTTTTTGTGGGTCACTGTTTGGTTTTTCACTGTTTATATTGGAGGTGTTTATATATTGTTATCACTTATCCTTAAATAAACGTAATTATTCATTTACATGCATTTTTGGTTCTCTCTGTACAATCCACACAGCCCGGTCATACCATTTCATGACAATTTGGCAAGGTGGGAGGGAGGAGGAAAAGCGGAAGTTGCCCTTTTGGGTGAAACTTTAACCACTTGCCGACCGCCGCACGACGATGTACGTCGACAGAATGGCACGGGCAGGCATAAGGGCTTACATGTACGTCCTTGCCTGCCCGCGGGTCGGGGGCCCGATCGGGCCCCCGCCCGGTGCCTGCGGCGGTCGGTATTCGTTCGGGAGCGATCCCGGACGAGGGGACGGCCATTCATTCATGGCCACCCCCTCGCGATCGCTCCCGACGAATGAAAATGCTCCGTGACATCACTTCCTCTCCTGTAATGTAAACACAGGAGAGGAAGTGATGTATTCTCTCCTCCGTGTCGGTATTTTTCGTTCCGACACCGAGGAGAGAGGATCGGTGAGTTGCACCAACACGACACTACACAGTAGAACATGCCAGGCACACTCACACCCCCCCGATCACCCCCCCAATTACCCCTGCCCCCCAGTCACAGTGACACCAATGTCATTTTTTTTTTTTTGCATTGGTGTCATTTGTAACTACCCTAACTGGGCAGTTAGGGTTAGCCCCCTTTAGTTCTAATGTACCCCCCTAACCCCCCCAATAAAGGTTTAACCCCGTGATCACCCCCCGTCGCCAGTGTCACTAAGGCTGGGTTCACATCACAGCGGTTTATGAGAACGAATGTGATTCGCACTGCAGTGCAAATCACATCCGATCTCTGTGCGATTCGAGTTCAGCCATACAGATAGTATGGCTGAATTCGTATCGCACCCGCCGCACCCGCCGCAAATTCGCACAGGACCCTTTTTTTGGCCCGCAGCAGAATCGGATCGCATGGGTGTTCACACCATGCGATCCGAGTTTGCAGATCGCACTGCGATATGCGAACTGATCTGGGGGTGTCATTAACATTTCACTGACACTCCCAGCAGTTCGCATAGGGCAGTGTGAACTGCCGCCGGGAGGCATGCGATGCGGGAACCCGCCGCGGATTCGTGGCGTTCCCGCATCGCTCCAGTGTGAACCCAGCCTAATAAGCGATCGTTTTTCTGATCGCTGTATTAGTGTCACAGGTGACGCTAGTTAGGCAGGTAGGTATTTAGGTTCGCCGCAGCTTTTTATAGCGCCAGGGACCCCCATATACTACCGCATAAAGCCCCCTGATTGCCCCCTAGTTAACCCTTTCACCAGTGATCACCATATAACTGTTACAGGTGACGCTGGTTGGTTAGTTATTTTTTTATAGTTTCAGGGCACCCGCCATTTATTACCTAATAAAGGTTTAACCCCCTGATCACCCGGCGGGTGTCATTTGTGACTGTAATAACTGTTAGGGCAGTTAGGGTTAGCCCCCTTTAGTTCTAAGGTACCCCCCTAACCCCCCCAATAAAGGTTTAACCCCGTGATCACCCCCCGTCGCCAGTGTCACTAAGGCTGGGTTCACATTGCAGCGGTTTATGAGAACGGATGTGATTCGCACCGCACTGCAGTGCAAATCACATCCGATCTCTGTGCGATTCGAGTTCAGCCATACAGATAGTATGGCTGAATTCGTGTCGCACCCGCCGCACCCGCCGCAAACTCGCACGGGACCCTTTTTTTGGTCCGCAGCAGAATCGGATCGCATGGGTGTTCACACCATGCGATCCGAGTTTGCAGATCGCACTGCGATATGCAAACTGATCTGGGGGTGTCATTAACATTTCACTGACACTCCCAGCAGTTCGCATAGGGCAGTGTGAACTGCCGCCGGGAGGCATGTGATGCGGGAACCCGCCGCGGATTCGTGGCGTTCCCGCATCGCTCCAGTGTGAACCCAGCCTAATAAGCGATCGTTTTTCTGATCGCTGTATTAGTGTCACAGGTGACGCTAGTTAGGCAGGTAGGTATTTAGGTTCGCCGCAGCTTTTTATAGCGCCAGGGACCCCCATATACTACCGCATAAAGCCCCCTGATTGCCCCCTAGTTAACCCTTTCACCAGTGATCACCATATAACTGTTACAGGTGACGCTGGTTGGTTAGTTATTTTTTTATAGTTTTAGGGCACCCGCCATTTATTACCTAGTCTCACTAGTGTACCCCTAAATTTAGGGGTGTCTACTTTCCAAAATGGGGTCATTTGGGGGGGGTTTGTGCCATCTTGGCATTTTATGGCCTTCAAAACTGTAACGCCCTTAGAAAGCCTGAAGGCGGTGCTTGGTTTTCGGGGCCCCGTACGCGGCTAGGCTCCCAAAAAGTCCCACATATGTGGTATCCCCGTACTCAGGAGAAGCAGCAGAATTTATTTTGGGGTGTCATTTCACATATGCCCATGGCATGCGTGAGCAATATATCATTTAGTGACAACTTTGTGGAAAAAAAAAAAAAAAAAAGTATGTAAATTTCCCGCAACTTGTGGCAAAATATAAAATATTCCATGGACTCAACATGCCTCTCAGCAAATAGCTTGGGGTGTCTACTTTCTAAAATTGGGTCATTTGTGGGGGTTTTGTGCCATCTTGGCATTTTATGGCCTTCAAAACTGTAATAGGTAGTGAGGAGTAAAGTCAAATATTTACGCCCTTAGAAAACCTGAAGGCGGTTCTTGGTTTTTGGGGCCCCGTACGCGGCTAGGCTCCCAAAAAGTCCCACATATGTGGCATCCCCGTACTCAGGAGAAGCAGCAGAATTTATTTTGGGGTGTCATTTCACATATGCCCATAGCATGTGTGAGCAATATATCATTTAGTGACAACTTTGTGAAAAAAAAATAAAAAAAAATTAAAGTTTGTAATTTTCCCGCAACTTGTGGTAAAATATAAAATATTCCATGGACTCAAAATGCCTCTCAGCAAATAGCTTGGGGTGTCTACTTTCTAAAATGGGGTCATTTGTGGGGGTTTTGTGCCATCTTGGCATTTTATGGCCTTCAAAACTGTAATAGGTAGTGAGAAGTGAAATCAAAAATTTACGCCCTTAGAAAGCCTGAAGGCGGTGCTTGGTTTTCGGGGCCCCGTACGCGGCTAGGCTCCCAAAAAGTCCCACATATGTGGTATCCCCGTACTCAGGAGAAGCAGCAGAATTTACTTTGGGGTGTCATTTCACATATGCCCATAGCATGTGTGAGCAATATATCATTTAGTGACAACTTTGTGTAAAAAAAAATAAAAAATTTTTTTTTTGTCATTATTCAATCGCTTGAGGCAAAAAAATAAAATATTCAATGGGCTCAACATGCCACTTATCAATTTCCTTAGGGTGTCTACTTTCCAAAATGGGGTCATTTGGGGGGGGTTTTGTACTGCCCTGCCATTTTAGCACCTCAAGAAATGAGATAGGCAGTCGTAAACTAAAAGCTGCGTAAATTCCAGAAAACGTACCTTAGTTTGTAGATGTGACAACTTTTGCGCAAACCAATAAATATACAATTATTGACTTTTTTTTTACCAAAGACATGTGGCTGAATACATTTTGGCCTAAATGTATGACTAAAATTGAGTTTATTGGATTTTTCTAATAACAAAAAGTAGAAAATATCATTTTTTTTCAAAATTTTCGGTCTTTTTACGTTTATATCGCAAAAAATAAAAATCGCAGAGGCAATCAAATACCATCAAAAGAAAGCTCTATTTGTGGGAAGAAAAGGACGCAAATTTTGTTTGGGTACAACATTGCATTACCGCGCAATTACCAGTTAAAGCAGCGCAGTGCCAAATTGTAAAAAGACCTCTGGTCATTTACCAGCAAAATGGTCCGGTCTGAAAGTGGTTAAAACAGAAGTTTGCTCAAAAAGGGGAAGTTCCGTGTTAAATCCTCCTCCCCGGTTGGCAGGTACCCTCTCCCACTTCCACTTGAATTGCCTCCTTTCCCCCTTTCCCTGCAGTCCTCTGGGACATGTCCCAGTTTGGCTTGTGCACAAAGCATAGTGCCAGGAACCCAAAGGCTAGTGAGGAACTAGATCGGATGAGGATGGTGCTGGATCCCTGAACAGGTAAGTGTTTTTTTATTAAAAGTCAGCAGCTACAGGATAATTTTTTTTTCCATTGAACCTTTTTTTTAAGTCCTATATACAGTACATTTCCCTGATTATTGTATATTGGAAACTGGAACTCTGCATGAAAAATCTGACATTAAGAGGGCTTTCACACCAAGCCGATCATAGCGTCGGCGGTAAAAATAGTGGCGTTTTACCATCAAATTTGCGGTACATTTCGGCCACTAGCGGGGCACTTTTACCCCCGCTAGCAGCCGAGAAATGGTTAAAACCGCCCACAATGGGCCGCAATAGCAGCGTTTTGCTGGCGGTGCAGCCGCGCTGCCCCATTGATTTCAATGAGGAGCAGCGGTGGAGGAGCGGTAAACAAACAGCTCCTTCACCACTCCAAAGAAGCTGCTGGCAGGACTTTACTTGACCTCTTGCCAGCACATCGCTCCAGTATGAAAACCCTCAGGCTTTCACACTGGAGACAATGGTGCTGCTGTTTGAGGGCAGATTGCAGGAGCTATTTTTAACGCTATAGCGCCTGCAAAACTCCCTCTGTGTGAAAGGTTTCTAAAGGTAGCCATGCCTTCTGTTAAATGCAGAAGTTGTACCATGCAACATGATCATGAACACAGAAGTAAATAGGAAACAAAGGGACTCATACAGAAGAAATTCCATGTTTTGGAATGGGAAAACCAAGCCCCTGATATAACTTCAATCCCACTGAAATGCTGTAAGATGATCACATGCATACGCTGCTGCAAAGTTAACCAAAGATATATATGAACAAAATTGTTTTGTGTAAAGCCTCATACACACTATCAGATTTTCCGCAGACAAAACCTCTGACTTTTGTACGAAGGCATGTGCCTGGATTTTGTCTTGCATGCAAACGGCAAGGAATTGTCGGCCAACAAACACGAACGTAGTGACCTACTACATAATTTTTCAGCTCTTTAGTGCCACCCTTTGGGCTCCTTCTGCTAATTTTGTGTTAGTAGAATTTTGGTGAGTGTTGATTCATGCTTTTCATTTCTCGCTTTTCATTTAGTGCTTTTCATTTCGTGCTTTTCAGTTCGTTTCTGAATAGCCGTTCGTCAACCAGACATGTCGCAGAATCGGAGGAGATAACGTGCTATTTATTATTAGCCTTGGAGTTATTGCTTTGACCCAAGTCCAGTCCAGGAACAGGAGGAGCAGGAGTTATTAGACCAAAAATTGGTTGCTTTATTAATCGTGACCAATTATGTCATATGCCTTTGCTCCAAGAGAATAATCCAGATGTTTTTTGGAATTATCTCTTGATGACGGATGCCTGCTTTCACCAACTATTGGCACTGTTAACCCCCTGAGGCTTTTATTTTATTTTTTGTTTGAATAATAATGATTTGATTTGTTATATTTTCTATATTTTTGTATGCATGGAATGCACTTTTTGGTTAAGTTATATTGGCAGATAGCATGTCTAATTGTATTTTTCTTTTTTTAATGCATAATATAAAAATGGTGGAGAATAATACTTGGCTATGTGTTTTACTTCAACAGTTGTCCCAAAAACAGTTTGGGAGTAGGCAGTTACATTTAACCACTTCAGCTCCGGACCAATAAACACCTTAAGGACCAGAGGTCTTTTTGCAATTTCGCACTGCGCTGCTTTAACTGGTAATTGCGCGGTCATGCAATATTGCACCCAAACGAAATTTGCGTCCTTTTCTTCCCACAAATAGAGCTTTCTTTTGATGGTATTTGATTGCCTCTGCGATTTTTTTTTTTGCGATATAAATGGAAAAAGAGCGAAAATTTTGAAAAAAAAAGATATTTTCTTCTTTTTGTTATAAGAAAAATCGAATAAACTAAATTTTAGTCATACATTGAGGGCAAAATTTATTCAGCCACATGTCTTTAGTAAAAAAAATGTCAATAAGCGTATATTTTTTGGTTTACGCAAAAGTTATAGCGTCTACAAACTAGAGTACATTTTCTGGAATTTACACAGCATTTAATTTATGACTGCCGATCTCATTTCTTGAGCTGCTAAAATGGCAGGGCAGTACAAATCCCCCCCAAATGACCCCATTTTGGAAAGTAGACACCCCAAGGAAATTTCTGATGGGTATGTTGAGCCCATTGAATATTTATTTTTTTTGTACTAAGGGATTGAATAATGACAAAAAAAAAAAAAAATGTTTTTACAAAAAGTTGTCACTAAATGATATATTGCTCACACATGCCATGGTTATATGTGGAATTGCACCCCAAAATATATTCCGCTACTTCTCCCGAGTATGGGGATACCACATGTGTGGGACTTTTTGGGAGTCTAGTCGCGCCACGGCACCCCGAAAACCAATCACCACCTTCAGGATTTCTAAGGGTGCAAATTTTTGATTTAACTCCTCACTACCTATCACAGTTTCGAAGGCCATAAAATGCCAAAATAGCACAAAACCCCCCCAAATGACCCCATTTTGGAAAGTAGACACCCCAAGCTATTTACTGAGAGGCATGTTGAGTCCATGGAATATTTTATATTTTGCCAAAAGTTGCGGGAATATTACAAACTTTTTTTTTTTTTGCACAAAGTTGTCACTAAATGATATATTGCTCACACATGCTATGGGCAGAAGTCAAATTACACCCCAAAATAAATTCTGCTGCTTCTCTCGAGTACGGGGATACCACATGTGGGGGACTTTTTGGGAGCCTAGCCACGTACGGGACCCCGAAAACCAAGCACTGCCTTCCGGATTTAAATATAAAATGCTACCAAAAAACCTGTTAGCGATGGCAGGGATCAGGCCTGACTCTGCGATCGCTGCAGTTATGTGTTTAGTGTTTTGTAAGTGACAGTGATCGATCGATACTGCACTTGGGTGGGCTGGGCAGAGGGGCAAAACGCAGGTGCTAGCAGGTATCTGGGCTGATCCCGCTAACAATGCGTTTTTTTGGAACCCTAAACTGCTGGGGACGCTAGTATAGATCTGATCAGATCAGATATTGATCTGTTCAGATTCTATACCACTACGGGAGGTTTATGCTTTGCGTGTGGGTGTTAGCGGTACTGGCACTAGGCTAGCGCTGCCTGGGGCGACGCAGACCCTGACCCTAAAACCTAATTGATATCACCCGCCGGGTGATCAGGGGGTTAAACCTTTATTGGGTAATAAATGGTGGGTGCCCTGATGCTATAAAAAACAAACTAACCAGAGTCACCTGTAACACTTATACGGTGATCAGTGGTGAAAGGGTTAACTAGGGGCAATCAGGGGGTTCAAATTTTTATTAGGTAGTATATGGGGGTCCCTGGCGCTATAAAAAAAAAACCTGACGGGGAACCTAAATAACTAACTGGCTAACCAGCGTCACCAGTGACACTTATACTGTGATCGCTGGTGAAAGGGGGTGAAAGGGTTAACTAGCAGCAATCAGGGGGTTAAAACCATTATTGGGTAGTATATCGGGGTACCTAGCGCTATAAAAACCTGGCGGTGAACCTAAAAAAATAACTAGCTACCTAGCGACACTGATGCAGCGATCAGAAAAATTATCGCTTAGTGACACTGGCAAAAGGGGGTGAAAGGGTTAACTAGCGGCAATCAGGGGGTTAAAACCATTATTGGGTAGTATATCGGGGTACCTAGCGCTATAAAAACCTGGCGGTGAACCTAAAAAAATAACTAGCTACCTAGCGACTGTAGCGACACTAATGCAGCGATCAGAAAAACGATCGCTTAGTGACACTGGCAAAAGGGGTGAAAGGATTAACTAGCGGAAATCAGGGGGTTAAAACCATTATTAGGTAGTATATCGGGGTACCTAGCGATATAAAAACCTGGCGGTGAACCTAAAAAAATAACTAGCTACCTAGCGACACTAGCGACACTTATGCAGCGATCAGAAAAATGATCGCTTAGTGACACTGGCAAAAGGGGATGAAAGGGTTAACTAGCGGCAATCAGGGGGTTAAAACCATTATTGGGTAGTATATCGGGGTACCTAGCGCTATAAAAACCTGGCGGTGAACCTAAAAAAATAACTAGCTACCTAGCGACTGTAGCGACACTAATGCAGCGATCAGAAAAACGATCGCTTAGTGACACTGGCAAAAGGGGGTGAAAGGGTTAACTAGCGGCAATCAGGGGGTTAAAACCATTATTGGGTAGTATATCGGGGTACCTAGCGATATAAAAACCTGGCGGTGAACCTAAAAAAATAACTAGCTACCTAGCGACACATGCAGCGATCAGAAAAATGATCGCTTAGTGACACTGGCAAAAGGGGGTGAAAGGGTTAACTCTAGGGGCAATCAGGGGGTTAAATATTTATTGGGGGGTGATAGGGGGCTACCCTGGACCTAACACTAACTGTCCTGACAGTTTTTACTGTCACAACTGACACTGAATGCATTGATCAGTAAAGAAATGATCAATGCAATCAGTGACACTGTGACTGGGGGGGGGAGGGGGGGCGGGGGGGGATCGGGGGGCGATCGGGGGGGGGGGATCGGGGGGGGGGGGTTTGTGTGCCTGTGTGTACCTACATGTCAGTGTAGTGTTGGTGCACACTTACTATTAGTCTTCTCCTCGTAGTCCGGTCAAAAAGACCGCCCCGAGGAGAATGACATCACTTCCTCCTTCCTGTGTAAACAATACACAGTGGGAGGAAGCTTCTCATTGGCCAGGAGCGATCCAGAGGGGGTGGCCGAAAACCAACGGCCATCCCCTCATCACGGAGCGCTCCTGGAGCGAACCGGACCGTCGTATCCAACGGGAGGGGGTCCGAGCGGACCCCCCACCCGCTGGAAGGCAGGCACGTACATCTACGTGATTGTGCCTGCCTGTGCCATTGTGTTCACGTACATTGGCAATACGGCGGTCCTGAAGTGGTTAAAAAACAATACAATGGAACCAATCTTTTATACATGCCAAAATGGATGCTTTAGATAAGAATCGTCTGTCAAAATTCAATAACATATGGAGACCATGGATTAGATACTATATGTCAGATAATTTTGATAATCGAACGCTCTTGTCATGGTAATTTATATATATATGTATATATTTTCTTTCTCTCTCTCTCTTTCTGGTATAATATTTAGCTATATAAACTATAATTTATACCTGGAGTTAAATAATTGTCTCTCCCCCTCCTTTCTGTCCCCATCTCCTTTTACCATTTTCTCTTCCATACTTCTTCAAAAAACCTTTAATTATACTACAGTATTTGTTATCTATATTGAAGTATACCTAAGGTCAGGATTTCGTTTTGCTCAAATATGTAAAATTGATATATTTCTGTCTTTTCTAGTTTATTGAGCTCCTGACATTTCAGATATAAATAATTGTATACTCTAGTCTTCTCTAGATTATATAATAACCACACTTTTTCTATTTATTTTTTTGGAATGTTTATTATTCCTCCTTGGTATTTTATTCCCTTTTTACTTAGATATCTGTAGTTATAATTTGCATGCATCTTCATAGGTTGTATATGATGGAGCACCCCTCTCTTATTTTAGTGGGTTTATTTTTACTTATTTGCATTTTTTTTTTTTTTTTTCTTCCTTTTTTTTTTTTTTTTATTTTTTTTTTTTTTATATGTATTTAATTATTTATTTTTTATAATATTTGTACTTTAATGTTATATTTTAATATTTTTGTTTTGTCAAATATTCTGTATTTGTTGTTATTTATTATTTCTAAAATTAATAAATCTTTTGAACGAGAAAAAAAAAAAAAAAAAAAAAAACAATACAATGTAAAATTGACAATGGACACCAACATAGTTGTATCTTTGATCTTAAAAATTACGGGATAATGGTGTTGTGGTAACTTGCCCAAAAAAAGAAAAAAAGCATAATAATATTATTCTTGATATCACTGGAAAAAAAAGCCTTTGAAAATTTGTTTGCAATAACTCCATCAGTATCACAAGCAAACGAGCTTCATTATTATCCCATTAAAGAAGAAGAGAATGTGTGCTGCATTTCGAGATTTCCTAATTTACCACGTCACGAATATTAATTCTCCATTACGAACGCTAGTTTACAAGACCAATATCTTTTGGCTTGTCCTTGCTTCCAAGCATGCGTGTTTGTACACATGCTCGGAAAATCCAACAACAGACATTTGTCCGTGGAAAATTTTAAAGCCTGCAATCCAATATTTGTCCGTGAAAAATCCGACAACTGTCTGATGGAGGGTACAAACGGTCGGATTTTCCAACAGCCTGTCATCACACATTTCCTATCAGAAAATCTGATCGTGTGTATGAGGCTTAAGAGTAAAAAGTTACAATCTTTGTGCAGGGCTGATCACCAAGTACTAAAATTTTGTTTTACACTACTGTCAATAAAGGATATTCCACTCTATACAAGCCCGAAGGGTTTCCATGCTATATCAACTCTGATCTTGACTGTTTACGGTGACCCTGTCATATGTTTTAAAAGGCTCTGAAACACATATCATGCAGAATAAGAGTTCACATACTTACCTTTGCTGCTACTAGCGCTACTAAAAAGATCATCCCCCAAAGTCAAAGTTGATTGACTCCAAGAGATTCAATTGTCCCCACAGCTCTCTCTTCCTCCTGCTGCACTTCATGTCATTACTGTGAAGCCAGGTACTGGACTACAGAAACATGGAGAAGGAGACATTTTCTTCTTTTACTTTCACTTTCTGCTGTTATACTGAATGTTGTGTTGAACAATCCCCTCCAGACAGCAAACGGAGAACTATAACCAGAAAAGCCTATGGAATCCTATACACAATGGTGAGGATCATGGCATTTGAAGTCCAGAAAGTAAGCCATGTTGTGGAGCCTATGTACCCTTTGTACTAAAATTCTCATGAGACACTGGGGCAAGGAGGGGCAGTGGGGCTGCTTTTCTGAGACTGTCCAGCTAGCATCTTGTTCTGCTGCCTATTGACCAGACTGCTGAGAGGCCAGACCAGCAGAGAGATCTGAGGCAGTGCCGCACAGACTGCAGTGATTGTACCTGCACCATTACTGCAGGGAGGCTATAGCACCCTCTCATCCTCCATGTCCTGTCACTAAATCTCCAGAGGCATTCTGTGGAGAGACTGAGGGGTGTTGTGCAGAGTATTGAAATTATGCGCTGGAAGATTTTATCTTTGATATTGGATAAAGTAAACGGCTTTACTTTTATGGAGGATTTTATGGAGGATTGCAATGCATGTCTTAGGCCGCGTACACACGGGCGGACTGTTCGCCCAACTTTGTTTGTCAAACAGTTTCGGCAAACAGTCCGCTCAAAATTAGCATGGACGGACATGGCCACACACGAGCGGACTGTTTCAGCGAACTGTTTGACAAACAGTTCGCTCAACTTTTGAAATGAACGGACTCGCCCACGTAAGGCGGAGGCAAATCCGCCCATTTCGAGCGCGTGTACAGGTAGGCGGGGCCCGCGAAGGAGACGTCGCGGGCTCCGCCGCCTGGAATGGACTTAAAGGGGAACCCCAACGCCGAAAAAAATCGGCGTGGGGGTTCCCCCAAAGTCCACAACAGACCCTTGTCCGAGCACGCTACCCGGCCGGCCAGGAAAGGGGGGCGAGCGAGCGCGCCCCCCCTCCTGAGCCGTACCAGGCCGCGTGCCCTCAACATGGGGGGGTGCCTTGGGGAAGGGGGGGGCGCGCGGCCCCCCCACCCCAAAGCACCTTGTCCCCATGTTGATGAGGACAAGGGCCTCTTCCCGACAACCCTGGCCGTTGGTTGTCGGGGTCTGCGGGCGGGGGGCTTATCGGAATCCGGGAGCCCCCTTTAAGAAGGGGGCCCCCGGATACCGGCCCCCCACCCTATGTGAATGAGTATGGGGTACAATGTACCCCTACCCATTCACCTGTGAAATAAAGTACAAAAAAAAACACAACACAGAGAAAAAATATTTTATTGCACAGCTCCGGGGGTCTTCCGTCTTCGGGGGTCTTCTCGCCGGACTCCTCCGCTATCTTCGTGTAGCTCTTTTACTAGCGGAGGAGCCCGGCTTTCTTCCTCCCCGCCGCCGGCCTCTTCTCCCGACTTCGGGGGTCTTGTCCCCCTCTTCGGTTCTTCTGCCGGGCCACCGCGCCTTCTTGTAGCTCTTTTACAGGCGGTGGCCCGGTCTTCTGTCGCCGTCGCCGCCTTCCGTTCTTGTTCTTCTTCTTGTTCTTCTTCTTCTTCCCCAGGAGATGTTGACACGTCGCTCTCTCCGGCCGGAATGCCAGAGCCGCGCTGTGCGGTCACTTATATAGTGACAATGGGGCGGTGTCACATGGTATATGTCACATGGGTTGGTCACATGGTGACCCCGCCCCCTTACGATGTCATAGTCCCCATGTGACATCAACCCATGTGACCAACCCATGTGACATATACCATGTGACACCGCCCCATTGTCACAATATAAGTGACCGCACAGCGCGGCTCTGGCATTCCGGCCGGAGAGAGCGACGTGTCAACATCTCCTGGGGAAGAAGAAGAAGAACAAGAAGAAGAACAAGAACGGAAGGCGGCGACGGAGACAGAAGACCGGGCCACCGCCTGTAAAAGAGCTACAAGAAGGCGCGGTGGCCCGGCAGAAGAACGGAAGGCGGCGACAGAAGAACGGAAGGCAGCGGCGACAGAAGACCGGGCCACCGCCTGTAAAAGAGCTACAAGAAGGCGCGGTGGCCCGGCAGAAGAACCGAAGAGGGGGACAAGACCCCCGAAGTCGGGAGAAGAGGCCGGCGGCGGGGAGGAAGAAAGCCGGGCTCCTCCGCTAGTAAAAGAGCTACACGAAGATAGCGGAGGAGTCCAGCGAGAAGACCCCCGAAGACGGAAGACCCCCGGAGCTGTGCAATAAAATATTTTTTCTCTGTGTTGTGTTTTTTTTTGTACTTTATTTCACAGGTGAATGGGTAGGGGTACATTGTACCCCATACTCATTCACATAGGGTGGGGGGCCGGTATCCGGGGGCCCCCTTCTTAAAGGGGGCTCCCGGATTCCGATAAGCCCCCCGCCCGCAGACCCCGACAACCAACGGCCAGGGTTGTCGGGAAGAGGCCCTTGTCCTCATCAACATGGGGACAAGGTGCTTTGGGGTGGGGGGGCCGCGCGGCCCCCCCTTCCCCAAGGCACCCCCCCATGTTGAGGGCACGCGGCCTGGTACGGCTCAGGAGGGGGGGCGCGCTCGCTCGCCCCCCTTTCCTGGCCGGCCGGGTAGCATGCTCGGACAAGGGTCTGTTGTGGACTTTGGGGGAACCCCCACGCCGATTTTTTTCGGCGTTGGGGTTCCCCTTTAAGCCCATTCCAGGCGGCGGAGCCCGCAACGTCTCCGTCGCGGGCCCCGCCTACCTTCACACGCGCTCGAAATGAGCAGACTTCCCTCCGAGCGGGAACAGTTTGCTCATTTCGAAAGTAGCCTACACACGGGCGGACTGTTCGCTCAAACACAGTTTCAGCGGACAGTTTTTCGGAATTTCCGAAAGACTTTGTCCGTCAAACTGTCCGCTGAAACTGTCCGCTGAAAGCCCACACACGAGCGGACTGTCCGCCCAAACACTGTTCAGCGGACAAGGTTGGGCGAACAGTCCGCCCGTGTGTACGCGGCCTTACAGCATGAGAAACATAAACAGGAACTAACCACAAACAAGTGTACTGAACATAGATAGACAATACATGCTTTATATCATAGAATACATTCACTATACACTATAATACTATACTATACTATATACTATCGTACTACAGCGCTACCTTCTGCATAGATAAGTATAATGCATACAGTATTGTCAGTTTATTAGCAACCATGATGTTGTTCTTTCCAACACCCCTTCTCAACAGCATGTGCTTTGTCAAATTATATTCAGCTTCTTCTGGATATAACGATAATGTTCCTTCAACAAAGGCTTGGTGAGTGCATCAGCAGTCATCTCCTCTGACAGCCAGTATTGAATGTCAATAACACCTTGCTCTTTGATTTCAAAATTTTCTTTCAGCTTGTGAACTATCTAATTGTAATCCCCTTCTTGTTCAAAACAAGTTGGATTGTCATTGACATAGATAAGGATGTATATCCATTTGTCTTCTTGATTCCTGGAGTAGAAAGACCCCTACTCCAGAAATCAAGAAGACAAATGGGAGTAACCCTTGGCAACTAGTCTGGCTTTTTATTTGTTGATAGTCCCTTCTGTGTCTGACTTTACTTTGAAAGTCCACTTACTATAGTTCTGCGATTAGGATGGAGCTCTGTGAGTGTCCAGGTTTTATTTTCTTGAAGTGAATTTAATTCTTCTGCTGCTCAAGAATGCTGTGTGTTTTGACAGTGTATGAGTTGATCTTCTGACTTCAGGCAGTTCAGTAGGATCTGGTGGGGAACTTGGTTTAGGTATTGTGAGTTCCACCTCTTGTTCTGACTCCTGCACAGTTTCGCTTTGGTCGAATTTTCTTCTGGTTTGCTTGGCATATTCACTTCACAGCTTTCAGGATTATGATTTCTGATGATGGGCTCTCATCAAAATAAACACTACGGCTTATTGCCACTTTGTCAGTCTTTGGGGGTAGGATTCTGTAACCATTAGTTTTCTCACTGTAGCCTACTAGAATGCCCTCTATGGCTCTGTTCTCCAGCTTGGATCGCTTTTCACTTGGAATATAGGCATATGCTTTACATCCAAACACTCTGATGTGCTCTATGCTAGGCTTTGATCAATGCCACATTATGAATGGAGTACTTTTAATGGCTCTTGAGGGTAGTCTGTTCTGTAGGTAGGTTGCAGTCATGACTGCTTCTCCCCAGTACTTGTGAGGTAGGTTGGCATCCGACAACATGCATCTGGTCATTTCAATAAGAGTATGATTTTACTTTGTATTTCATGAGCACTTTGCAAGGCGCTATTGTCAAATCTTCTGATATGCCTCTCTTTATAATGACCTGTCTATCTTCTGAACTTCTGTGCCCCAGCCGCCTGCGCCATAAGTGAATACACTTGCTGTGTATGTCATTAGAGACTATATTGGCGTGCTGATCTGTGGTGATGAGCCTGTATAGGTGATCATCCAATTTTCCTTTTGCGAGGCATTGCTTATTATTGTAAATTGTGCATTCATCACCGTGAAACTTAACTGTGAGAATGTTGTTTGCAAGACTTTTCACTGATAGAAGGCTGCCTTATAGTTCTGGAGCATAGAGCACTTTCTTTACGAAGATACTCTGCTTGTCTCCTTGTGGTGTAATGCAGTTCAGGAATCCCTGGCCTTTACCTTCTGCAGTGATGCTTTTTCCGTTTGTTAGGAAAACTTTATCTTTTGCACTGTAATCAGTGTTTATGAAGAAGGTCTCATCACTAGTCATGTGGCGTGTCGCACCTGAGTCTATGCATCAGCCATGCGGCTTGCCGCTCTGTGTCACTTTAAAGGTGCCACTCCATAATGTGTCCTCAGTTTCTTTTGTGGATAGCTCTACCTCTCACTGCTTGGCTTTCAAGATAGAACAGTCTTTTTTTAAGTGACCAGTCCTTTTTAAAGTTTCAGACACATTGAATTAAAGAGATAAGGCATAAAGAAGTAGACATTGAGTCTTTTTTTTCTCTCTTTTTTTTGGGGGGGGGGGGGGGGGGGGCTTGAGATAGATGTCTAAGCCTCAGTCTCGTTAAACAACATCCAGTAAATCCACTTTGGAGCCAACATCTGCAGTGGTCATTTCTCAAAAAAAGGAGCAAAGAAAGCAAAGATAAAATAAAAAATAAAAAAAAAGGCAGGGGTGGCAGATACCTCTCAATCATCTAACAACGCATTAGCTATTTTAGTGGAGGATCCTTCTTCAACTGCGGCCATCTTAGCTGCCATTATGGAGTGTAAAGAGATTCTTAAGGGGTAAAAGGATCGGATAGCTTCTGACATCTCTCAGATTCGTCAGGATCTGGATGGATTTAAAGATAGGGTTTCAGAGGTAGAAAGACTCCACTAAGCAGGCCTTACAGCTACAAGTAAAATGGCTACAGGAGCGAGCCAATGATACTGAAAATCGCCTTAGAAGAAATAATGTTCGTATCCTGTGCCTACCAGAAAGGGCTGAATGGACTAAACCTACTGAATTTGCTGAGCAATTACTCATTACAATGCTGGGCCTGGATAGTGTGCCACCCACCTTTGTGGTGGGGCGAGCACATAGGGTCCCACCTAAACCATCGAAACCTGGGGCACCCCCTAGGCCTTTTTTGTTACAACTATTGAACTAGGGACAGAGATAGGGTATACCTTTTAAAAATACTGTTATTATTTTTTCCGGATTATTCTCAAGAAGTTCAGCAACATCGTAAATCTTATACATAGATTCATAAGAGACTGTGAGAGAAGAGTATACAGTTCAGCCTTTTATTTTCCAGCAAACTGTGTATTATAGATAGAGGACAAACACATTTTTGTGATACTCCAGCTGCTGCCTCTGTTTGGTTAGATGTTCGTTAAGAGATTCAGTATCCTGTATTAGGAGTTCCAACACCCTTAGTACCAACTCGCCCCCCCACCACCATACCATTTTCTTTTTCCTTGAATAGATTTGGGTTGGTGGGAGTACATTGTTTTGTGGGGGTGTTGTTGTAGATATAGTTGCCTATTTTTGATTGTTTTTTTTTTGGGGGAGGATAAGGTCTTCCCCACGCCACCTTACTTTTTTTGAGGAATGGTTTGGGAGAAAGGCAGGAAGGGCGTATTAACGCTCGGGGTGTGGGTTTTTGTTTTTCTTAATTGTTCATACACATTGTGTCTTTTTTGATTTTTTTTAGATAGTTTTTTTGAATTATTTGTCACTCTTGGGAGCTATTATTTTGCAATGTGTTTTGCAATACAAGTTACTATTTGGGTATTATACTTTTTACTTATTAGAGGATGTCACATGACCAATAGGTCTTCTCTATTCTGTCATGGAATGTTTGTGGTCTTAATTCAAAATTTAAAAGAGCATTGTTATTCAGATATCTGAAAAGTTATTCTCCCCACATAGTGCTGCTTCAAGAGATTCATCTAACGGGAAGTAGGCTTTTGGTACTTAACCGCTTCCCGACCGCCTCATGCAGATATACTGCGGCAGAAGGGCGCCTACAGGCAGATTAACGTACCTGTACATTGCCCTTTAAGAGAGCTCCGTGACCGTGACTCGATGTCCACGGGCATACCCGCGTTCGTCTCATGGTGAGGAAGAATGGGGAGATGCTAATGTAAACAAGCATCTCCCCGTTCTGCCTAGTGACACTGTTACTGATCAGCTTTCCCTGTAATCGTGAGTGCTGATGAGTGACGTGTCACACACAGCCCCTCCCCCCCACAGTTAGAATCACTCCCTAGGACACACTTAACCCCTACAGTGCCATCTAATGGTTAACCCATTCACTGCCAGTGAAATTTTTACAGTAATCAATGCAATTTTTTAGCATTGATCGCAGTATTAATGCCAATGGTCCCAAAAATGTGTCAAAATTGTCCAATGTGTCTGCCATAATGTCGCAGTCTCAATAAAAATCGCTGATTGCCGCCATTACTAGTAAAAAAAAAATATATCAATATAAATGCCATAAAACTATTTTGTAGACACTATAACTTTTGCGCAAACCAATCAATAAACGCTTATTGCATTTTTTTTTTTTTACCAAAAATATGTAGAAGAATACATATCGGCCTAAACTGATATTTTTTGGGAATATTTATTTTAGCAAAAAGTAAGAAATAATGTGTTTTTTTCCAAATTTTAGCTATTTTTTTGGTTTATAGTGCAAAAAATAAAAAACCCAGAGGTGATCAAATACCACCAGAAGAAAGCTCTATTTGTGGGAAAAAAAGGACGTCAATTTTGTTTTGAAGCCACATTGCACATTGTCTTATAAGAGGTTGAAAAACAGGAGTATGCTCTAGTTGATGGATTTTTCCATCGCAGAGCTTCTGCCAAATCCACCATCTTGGCCCAATTGATAAGTTCTCCCGAAAAATATTTGGGAGGGGTTGGTCTGTCAGGATCAAGTATAGTATTGAAGTCTCCCATTATCAACAGCTTAGCTGGGCCATACAAAGAGATCTTTTCTGTGAGGCTATATAAAATAGTCCCTACAAAAGGTGGTATGTATACACTAACAACTATATATCTCTGTCCCCACAGAAGAAAGATAGCCAGAACAAATTTACCCTGGGGGTCTGAAAATATCTCCTCCACCATACATGGCAATGATCTGCTAATCAATATTGAAACCCTTCTAGAAAACATGGGATATGTAGCAAGATATGCCTTCTATACCCAGGGTTTCTTAACCATTTCAGCCCTGGAAGAATTTACCCCCTTCCTGACTAGAGCACTTTTTGCGATTTGGCACAGCATCGCTTTAACTGACAATTGCCTGTCATTTTCAACACTTTTTTGTCACTTTTTGGTGAAATGGTAGGGGTACTTTTGTACCCCCTTACCATTTCACACAGGGGGGGAGGCCGGGATCTGGTACTCTTGTTAAAGGGGGCTTCCAGATTCCGCAGACCCCCACAACCACCAGCCAGGGTTGTGGGGATGAGGCCCTTGTCCTCATCAACATGGGGACAAGGTGCTTTGAGGGGCTACCTCAAAGCACCCTCCCAATGTTGAGGGCATGTGGCATGGTACGGTTCAGGAGGGGGGGTGCTCTCTCATCCCCCCCTCTTTTCCTGCGGCCTGCCAGGTTGTGTGCTCGGATAAGGGTCGTCTGGTATGGATTTTGAGGGGGACCCCCACGCCATTTTTTTTTTGGCACAGGGTTCCCCTTAAAATCCATGCCAGACCTGAAGGGCCTGGTATGGATTTTGAGGGAGACCCCCACGACATTTTTTTTGGCGCGGGGTTCCCCTTAAAATCCATGCCAGACCTGAAGGGCCTGGTATGGAGTTTGAGGGGGACCCCCACGTCATTTTTTTTTGGCGCGGGGTTCCCCTTAATATCCACACCAGATCTGAAGGGCCTGGTATGCTCTTGAAGGGGAACCCATGCTATTTTTTTTTTTACATTAAAGTCGTGTTGTAAGTCGCGCTGTGATTCACACTCAAGTCGTGTCCAATTTGCCTCCCAAAGTCAGGCTGGAAGTTGTGCTGCCCCTGTGTGAATGAATGGACTGTTATGACACAAGATCAATAGACACAGATTGTTATTGTTAGAGTCACGTCAAATCTCAAACTGTGTATCAAACTGTGTCAAAACTAAAACGAAAATAAAGCATTTATTTATGTCGGATCTGTCGTTTTTTGGATTCTGTGCTTTCGTTATCGTTTGTCAAAACGATAACGAAAATACCCGAAATTCAGACGAAGATGCATTTGGACGAAAACTAATGCACATGTCTAATGCTTACTACTTTGTGAGCCTGGCAGGCTGGTCTTAGATGTGAGCATTACCCTAAAGATGCTTTTTCTCCAAATGCACCTATATGGTTTAATCCTACCCTCCCTCAATTTTTCAAGACACCAGAGCCTACTGCATGGACTAATTATAATATACAAAATACTCTCTCAGGTGATTACTGATCAGAAATGATCTACTTTTTCTATACTTACTTTGACTTTTAATGTTCTAAATTCCCATCTATTTAGATATTTTCATCTTCATCACACCTTTTATACACAATTTGCACAGGACAGTTTAATGATTAAACAATCTGCTTTAGAAATAGCACTTAGGTCCAAGTGCTTGGATAGGCCTACTTTGAGATTGTATTCTCATTTTATATTAATCTCTATCTTGCTATTAGAGGCTATTAGAGCTAGGTGGGTGTGATATATATATATATATATATATATATATATATATATATATATATATATATATATATATATATATAGATAGATAGATTTAGTTATGGAGGATTGGAGGGGTGTGTGGGATTTTCCTCTGTGATCTTTGATATCTGGTGACTGGTCCTTTTACAGCAAAAACAGGCTCTGCTTTCTTTGTTGTGCTTTGTGCATTTGTACATCTTAAGCGCTTTGTCATCATGGTGCGTATTTTCTTTCCTTCTGTCATATTCATCTATTAATTTCCTTTTGACATATTCCAGTGTCAGCTCCTGCTCAGGACTGGTTTCTAAAGCATTAATAATAGCAGTATATGTCTCTGGAAGTCTGCAGAGGAGCAGGGCAACAATATGGTTATCTCCTCTCCGATGGTACGTAGCTGCTCTACAATTTCTAGCATAGCGTTCATGTGGTTACACATTTGCTGGCCATCTTCTAGTCTCATCTTATATAGTTTTTGTAGAAAAAAAAACAATTTGCTGTTAAGGCTTGAATGTTCATGCAGTTTTTGTAATGAAGTCCATATACCTTTGGCCATTTTCTCAGGTCTTATGTGGATAAACTTGTCATCTTTCACTAGTAAGCTTATGGTCACTTTTGCCTGTCTATGCTTCCTGTCTCAGTTCTCCGTCTCTGCATTTGTGGGTCTGTCTGTATACAGCACTTGCCAAAAGTCATCCTTGCCGAGAAACATTTCTAGTTTAAACTTCCACAGCTGGTAATTGGCATTGTCCAGCTTTGCTATTGCAAACTGCACATCTGAACTACTTGCCATCTTTCGGTAGCTTGTATACAGTACTCACTGAGTTGCAGAGTTCTCTTTCCAGTGCCTGGGTGCTGCTGAGGTATCCTCTCCAATGGCTGGGTGTCTGGGCCCATAACCTGTTGTGCAGAGTATTGAACAGTGCACATCTAGTCACTATAAGCCTAGCATAGTCGTCATAAAGGCATTGATCTGGACACCAAAGGTCATCTTATGCAAATGCATACACAAATAAAGTGACAGTGCAAAAAATATAATACGGCCAGTGACTGGCACATGTGCTATATATAGATAATACAAGATGTACAAAACTACAAACATAAAAGTTATGGTGCTGTGAGTATATTCAGGCCAATGACTCACACCTAATATATAGTGACATATAAACAATATGAATCACAATATTCATCTAAAAAACTAATCTAAAAAATCTGAATGGCTTATGTGAGTCAGAAAAAAGGAAGAATGGCTTCAAGCTAGAAAGAGTTCATAAGCGGTGAAGAGTCGATGTTCTGCCTTTAGGAAGATAAGCCAGCATGGAAAAGATTTGTAGTGCCCTTGGAAAGGACAACCACCAGGGAAAGGATTCACCAACCAGTGTGTAGCCACCACCACAATAAATAGTTGGGTACTCTTACCAGATATTGTGAGCCCTCTGCCATCAGGCAAGTGCCAAACACACAAAAGCACTGAATAAATGTGAATTTCCTAGAAACCAGCATACAGGAGTGCATGGCAGCACAAATCTAACATACAAGGTGGTTAAGCTCCCATCATCAGGAAAGGGTCATAGAGGAAAAAATTTGCCACATAGCATAAAATCCTTTGACTAAAACTATTTATTGAATAAAGTATTGCACTTACATCAACGTAGACAAATACAGTTGCTGTATTAAGTGATCACAGGAAAGAAGTAAAAATGCATTATCATGGAGCCAACACAGTACGTCCCATTGCGTTTCATCCACTAGGACGTCATCTTGGGTATGACTTTATTTTTGTACGCATTTGCATACATATTTAGCGCCACAATTTATTTCTTATTTACTTTGCACAATTTGTCTAATTGTAGTGTTGGCAGCTTGTCATTTTTTTGGTAGCACAGTATTTTTTGCATATTTCAAAGGTCATCTTATGCCTAGTCCTTATCACTAATCACCCTGTATGCTAATTTGTGTTATTACCATTGCTAACCCAATTTTATGCTTATTTCATTACAACCATATCAGGTAACAATATATTAAGTTTGCCTTTATTAATTGGTTCAGTGCCTTTTACTTTGATATAGTACAACTACTGGGTACTAAGTATTACTTTCAGTGATTTTCTATGATATTGCATGCTTTGTATGCTCAACCTAGTGTATCAGAGTGGCTGAAGCTCTTAGGAGGTTGAAGCAAAGAACATAGAACCCATCCTATCCAGTGGCTCCTGCGGGGGGGGGGGGGGGGGGGGTAGTACTACAACTGTATCATTACTGAGGAAGCAGTGAGAACTTTGGGGAACCCTGGAGATCAATACTCCTGGAAGTCTCAGTTTTCCAGAAGACTTTGGAGGAACCCTGTTGTTGCTTTAAACCAGACCTAGCACTGCTGAATATGGATGGGTCTACTTGTAACTGTGATCACACTTCCTCTATATGAGTTTGGAGTCATCCACCATTCCTGGTTTTTGTTGGAGTTGAGTTTTTTCCGTCTATTCCATCGGGACCCTGGAGAAACAGCCATCTTGGGGACAATACGGACCATTCCTCCTATGACCAGAGGACCTCCAGTAATCTCAACGGCTGGTAGACCTGTGGGGATCCACCTATCTCTATATGCACATATGACCTCATGGTTCTGGTAAGAGTACCCATCTTGTTTGTTTTTACCGAGAATCCACTGCTTCAAGATGTCTTCATGATCCCCTTTTAGCGTTTATATTATGTGATATATCACAATTTATGTCCTGTGGGGATTCTAAAGACTTTTTGTACTCACTGATCATTTGGACTTTATTTATTTTCTTTCTTTTTCACTATTTGTCACCGGTATTTTTCACAGTATTTTTTTTTTTTTAGCGCTACATTATATTGTTGGAGTTTTATATATGAATTTGGTTATGTTCGTATGTAGCTGCTGGTTCATGCACTAATTTTTTTTTTTTTCTTTCGGGGTTAGCGCAATATATTTTTTTCTTTTTTTCGTTTAATTTCTATACAGTGGCTAGCATGGTTGTTAACTTGCATAAAAGCTCTTTTATTTCAAGTAAGCCTCCATGGTGTGTGGCAGTCCAAAGTTTGATGGGAATAGTTTTTCTGCTAACCAGCAATATCAATATAGCAACAAAAGCAAGCGGCAGCAAGCATTGACTCTCATGGTTTATTGCTAAATATTGTGTTAAGCTTGTAGTTCTCTTTTTATCTCTTTACTATTCACTTTTTCTTGATATGGTCATTAGGTTGGTTGATTACATTTAAAATTTTATTTAAGTCTATTGATTGTGTATTTATAGAGGTTGTGCAGTGAAGTAAAATCCCTTAATAATACGCCACATTTTCATTGTTTTGTTTTCTGAGAACTACTTAGAAGAACATGATTCCCCCCGGTCTGGTTTTAATATAACAGCAAGCTCTTTATCTTCCACCCTCTGTCTTAATGTTTTCAGTTGTTTTCCTTTTTTTTCTCTTTTTTTTTTTCTTTTGCAGAATAAAGAGCCGTGAATCACTCTGGACTTATTAGAAAAGGTGATATCATTTTTACACCCCTGTGGCTCTGTAGTTATAGTAATTTATCCATTTTATTTTTCCCTCAACACATAAATCACTTTACTTTTCCCAGCAATGAGCTTGCAAGGGGCAGCCCTGTACAGTAACAATGTGAAATAAAATGAAGGAACACATAAACGTAAAACACAAAGAAGAAAAAAAAAAAGAACCTTTAAACTCTCCTTGTTGGCTTCCCTTTGTAAGTAATCCATTGGTGGTAAATGACCATAAGTGTGCGCAGCCTATTGCATTAAGGTGTGCACCCCAAAGCTTGAACGCCCATGCCTTTCTCTGCAGTCTCAGCTGCACTGGACAGTGCCGAGCAGCTTCCTTTTCATTCACAAATTGAAGCATCGTAAGCACAGTTTACTATGTTTCAGTTATGAATGAACACAGTGAGTGAGTGTGTTCGCTGTGTTCATTTAGAAAAGGAATGTGCTGGCAAATTACATATTTATTAGCCCCTTCCCCTACTCGTCATCCTGAAACATTCCCTGAAGCAACAAAGGGGGGAGGGGGAGAGGAGGGAAGCCAGCAGCACTGGGGGGGGGGGGGGCAGGTGGCTGACATGGGGGAAACCGGGGCAGTATGGTGAATCAGAACCACACGTAGTGATTAGGGTGTGGCACACCCTCTGCACAAACCTATGTAAATTACCAATATACCCAAAATTGAACATACTCATCACTTAATATGCCTTCTCTTAATATTATTTTAATGTTTGAAAAAAGAAAAATCACTTTAGGCAAATTATTATTATTTTAAACCAGCATGCAGAAGCTGCTCTCATCGAAAAACCCCTTTTTAGGATGACACTTTCTGTGGAGGGCTAAGATCAAGTTTGGATGTTGTGTGAGTCGGTACTACTGACTTATAGTAACAGTCAAGTTCTATAGCAGTAAGGGACCCTGCATTGTAGCCACATGGGGAGTCCCAATGGCATCATCCCAATAAACATATATCAGGGCCTAGAGGCGATTTAGTTCGCATTGTGCGCTATACAAGTATTTCATTCATTCATTCAGGACCTACAAAAGCACTTTAACCACTTCAGCTCCAGAAAGTTTTACCCTCCTTAACCACTTCCCACCCGGCCAATGCACATATACGGCCGGGTGGGAGCCGTCTACTCCTGATAGGACGTTCAGGAACGTCCATCAGAAGTAGCGGGATCGCGCGCGCGCGTGCCCGCTCAGCGGCGCGATCCCGATGCGCCCGTGTCACCCGGACACGGTGCATCTCAGATCGGCAGGAGGGCTCTGTGATTGGCCCTCCTGATGACATGATGGCCATGTCCAATCACGGCCGTCATGTGATGTAAACAAACAGCCGGTTGCTAGGCAATCGGCTCCTCCTCTCCTCACACAGAAGTCATTGCTGAGGAGAGCAGAGCGGATCGCTGCAGCCGGCTGATGATCAGTGAGTATGAGCTGTTTTTTACAGCTTTTTACTCACTGATCATCAGTCTAGTGTACACACAAATCACCACACAGTAAACACACCACACAGTATAAACACAATGTCCCCACACATGTCCCCAAAACATACATGTCCCCAAATAATAAAAACACATGTCCCTAATAATAAAAACACATGTCCCCCACATATGTCCCACTAAAATCACATGTCCCAATGATTATCTGCACACATATGTACGTGATCACCTGCACACATATGTACATGATAATTTGCGTACATATGTCCGTGATCACACAAACCAATTATTATACGCTTAACGGAATTTTTTTTACCAAAACCATGTAGCAGAATACATTTTGGCTTAAATTTATGACAAAATTTGATTTTATTGGATTTCTTTTAAAATAGAAAAAAGAAAATATTGTTTTTTTTTCCAAATTTCCGCTTTTTTGCGCTTATATCGCAAAAAATAAAAAACGGAGTCGTGAATAAATACCACCAAAATAAAGCTCTATTTGTGCGAACAAAATGATAAAAATTTCATTTGGGTACAGTGTAGCATGACCGCGCAATTGTCACTGAAAGCGCTAGAGCGATGAAAGCTGAAAATTGGGCTGGGAAGGAAGGGGGCGAAAGTGCCCTGTATTGTAGTGGTTAATGACCAGGCAATTTTTTACAATACGGCACTGCGTTACTTTAACTGACAATGGCATGTGTGTGCGACACTTTACCCAAACAAAATTGATGTACCTTTTTCCCACAAGTAGAGCTTTTTTTTGGTGGTATTTGATCACCTCTGCGGTTTTTATTTCTTGCGCTATAAAAAAAGGCCAACAATTTTGAAAAAAATAAAATTATTTTTACTTTTTGCTATAATACAGATCCAAGAACAAATAAATAATAATAAAAAAAAAATCTCTTCATCAGTTTAGACCAATATGTATTCTTCTACATCAGGGGTGCCCAACCAGTGGCCCGTGGGCCACATGTGGCCCGCGGAGCCCTCTGATGTGGCCCGCGACCTCCTGCTCTGGGATGGTGGGTTGGCAAGCCCAGATTGCAGGTTGACTACCCGCCATGCCAGAGCATCAGCGTTGTGAATGAAGCCAGCGGTAGAGGAAGCAAGCAGCTGTGGAGCAGAGCTGCATAAGCCAATGCTTCCTGTATAGCACTGGCTCCTGTCATAGGTAGAGTAATGCCAAATGCACTCTGCCTGGGACAGCAAGTTTATTACTAAAATCACAGTGTATATATGGACATATCTGTTCTGCAGTGGTTACTGGGCTGCTTTTAAACTGATTCGCAGGTGTAGCGCAGTGTACCTGCGGCTTACCTGCACTGAGCCATAGACTTCTCGTCTTACCTGTGGGTTTGGTGCACTTTCAGAAAGAAATTCTATGGCAAAGTACAGTTAACCTGCAGAAAAGCCACAGCTATGGGTAGACCACAGACCATCCTGTGTAAAAGTAGCCTTAGGCCCCTTTAACATGATCTGTCTGACCCAATCGGACCCTCCATTCACCTCTATGGAGCAGCAGATGTAAACAGACTTTTGTCCATTTACACCTGCCTCCTTCCAATCCGATCTGCTAAAAAAATAGAAAGTGGATCTGTCCCCTTCAATTTGAACAGATGAGAGGGCCCATAGAGTAGAGTAGAATGGGCTGTGTCTGTGTCCCCTTTGCATACGCAGAGTGGACACAGAACTGTCATCTGCTCATTGTGGCCCACAACTGGTTACTAAGTAGCTTAAGTGGCCCTCGCTCTTCAAAAGGTTGGGCATCCCTGTTCTACATATTTTTGGTAAATAAAAATTCCAATAAGCGTATAGTGATTGGTTTGGGCAAAAGTTATAGCGTCTACAAAATTAGGGGATAGATTTTTGGACTTTTAATTTTTTTTATTGTTTTTACTGGTAATTTCGACGATCGGCAATTTTTAGCGGGACTGCGACATTGCGGCAAACAAATCTGACCGTAAGTGACACTTTTTGGGGACCAGTGACACAAATACAGTGATCAGTGCTAAAAAAAATGCACTGATCGCTGTATAAATGACACTGGCAGGGAAGGGGTTAACATCAAAGGGTTAAGTGTGTTCCTTGCAAGTGTTTTCTAACTGTCTAGGGGACAGACTGACAGGAAGAACACAGAGATCACTGTTAATGATTAGTAGGAACAGACGATCTCTGTGTACTTCCCTGTCAGAACGGGGATCTGCCTTGTTTACATGTGACCAGCAGCCATCGGGTCCTCCGTACCCATGGATTGGATCCCTGGCGTGCAATAGGCACATGTGGATGCAGTATTTAGTGCATGAAACAACAGTACATATGGGTGGTCTTGAAGTGATTAAAAGATTTAAGAATTATGCCCCATTGTTGGTATAGGTTGAGGAATAGTGTTCCAAAGGCCAGATAAAGGTAATGTGATATTTGGGGGTTCTTTAGCTTCTATGTAGAGCACACCAGTGAGCAGATTCCACACCAGTCATTCCAGTTAAGTGCTTGTTGGCCCACTTTTATTAAATGAAAAAGAACACAAGTCCAATAACAGAACGGTTGCCCACACAGGTGTATCAGCTTTCCACAGCAAACACTGTAAGTTGAACAGAAAACACCAAGCCACCTGGCTCTCTTTAGCAGCACTGCTGCTCAGGTTTATGCTTCAGCCCTCTCGGCACTATAAAGTAGTTCCTGTACACTCTGTACCTCAGCACTCTTCCAGCTTCCTTGCTGTTCCAGCCCACAGGCTTGGACCCTCTGTCTGCTCTGACAGACAGAGCTGTGCAGACATGCACACTTCTCCCTTGCTTGATTGGACTCCTTGGGAGGGTGGAGCCCAGAACCATGGTCTTGGCTCTGAAAGGCACCTTTCACACGGGACGGATCAGTAATGATCCGCCCCGTGATGATCCGCTTGCTCAGCGTGGATCGCTCCGTTGTCCCCGCTGAGCCGGCGGCGGACAGGGCGGTCCCAGCACACTGTGCAGGGACCGCCCTGTCAGCTCTCCATTCTCCTCTATGGGGGATCGGATGAGCACGGACCGTCTGTCCGTGTTCATCCGATCCGCTCTGCAGACGGATAGAAAAATAGGATTTTCCTCCGTCTGCAGAATCGGACAATAGCGGAGGCGGACGATATCGGGTGTCTGCCGATGTTTATCCGCAGACACCCGCTATCCCATAGGAATGCGTATATGTCCGTATTTCAGCCGCAAACGGATGGATGAAATACGGACATAATGCCCGCATGTGTGAAAGGGGCCTTATAAGCCCAGGACCCACCTGTTCAATCAACCAGCCAGACTTCTGGCTGTTCCTAAAACCCGGTCCCAGGATTGGAGATTCCGTCCCACCCAAAATGCTATGGAATCTCCGGGCTCCATGTCCCCAACTGGATTTTTGTAAACAATGAGGAAACTGAAAAGCCAGGTTCCTCCCAAATAAACAACTCCCCTGGAGCCCCTCAACCTGCCTGGTTGAGAACCTGCATCCTTCTGCTGGTGGGGTACCACACTACCACAGTAAGCAAAGGGCCATAGCCAGCCCCTGGTCGGAAATGTGGAGACCACTGTCCTAGAGAACTGGTTGGCTCTACTCTTTTGTGGTTTCAGCTTTCAAGATGGCCTCCTGATATCAATTTACTCTGCACCATTCTTGCTTCTTTTTTTTTTTTTTACACCTCAGACATCCAAACTGAATAAAATTTGCATCTGCAGCAGCTTTATTGTGACAGCTACACAGTAATGAAAGACAATAGTAAATTAGGTATCCCCCCCCCCCCCCCCCCCAGAAGATGTGTATTTCAAAAATGAAGACGAAGAGGGCTGCATTTAATTGACTTCTGGTTTGTTATCATAAAGTATATTTTACTATGTAAGAGTGATGGCGTCTGCTGAAATCCTCTGTCCACCATTAGAAGACAATTGTTATAAAATGAATAATTGTGACTTTAACTAACTAACGCCACCAAAACTGTTTACCTCAGTGTTTCCATGAAATTGAAAACTGCTGGAGCATGTCCTTATGTGATATTAGAAAAGGAAATGTAAAGATGGTGTATTTATACGTAGAGAAAACCTAGTTAAGCACGTACAAAAGACGTTGACATATTTGTATATTGTAAATCTATTTTGCTGGATGGTAAGCGCTCTTGTCTTGCAGTTGTGGGTTCCGATCTCTCCAGACACAGTCTATTTGGATTTTTTGTTCTTGCTGTGTCTTTGTGTTTCCTTCAGGTGCTTTAGATTTCTCCCCCAACCATAAGACATAAGATGGGCATACACAGAGCGAATTTCAACTGGTTTCTGAAGAACCCGACGCAATCTGAGCTGTATAAGAAAAAACTGGGCATATAGCTCAGAACAACCAAGAGGAAACAACCTCAAAGAGATGAGTTTCCTATTGGTTCAGTGGGAACAGGGACTATTGCGGTATCAGAAATTAATGTGAAACAATCATTAAAACACAATTACATTTTATTATAATTTGATCCATATAAAAGATAATACAAAGACATTGCTGTAGCAGAACCACATTATTAAATCCAGTCACAGGACCCAATTGGTTCAAGTTCTAAACAATTAAATGTTTTACGGAGATACAGAGATGACGCATAAGTCCGACCGGTTTCGCGGTACTAAGAACACCGCTTCCTCAGGGAACGTCACTTTTATAAATCTAGTATGAAAAATATATATATAAGTATACAATAATACCATACAAAGTGTCAATAAAAAATTTTTTACAAAAGAAAGAGGTAACAATAACAGCAGTATTAAATAGACAATACATCAAAATTGCATTAGGAAAAACAGTATTGGATCATAACTCACCCCTGGAGCTCCCAACCCACAGCAAACGAGCGACCTACTTCGAGACACCCTCAAAACAGGGTGCCCCCCCTAAGGGCGGACACGGGGGGCAAGGTGGAGAGACTCTGAACAGCGCATACAAGGACTGAAAAAAATATATAAATAGATGCAATGGTCCATTTAGACGATGTTCAATAGAAAGAAATAAATGTATCAGAGACCATGGGCTGATAAAATAAAGCAGTATAAAAGAATGAGTATAGAGATAAACAGGTAAGATCTCTCATGCCGACAAAAGGCACCCAGTGAGCCATGGTCAATAAAGCAGTGTGCACCTCAGAGGATTGTTATTATTTAAGCAGAAGACATACCCCCAATAAATTGGATAGTTAAATCAAATGCTTCTAAGATGTCACCAAGTTTTCTATAAGGGATGTCCAGAATTTCAATTACAGATTTTTCCTGATTCAGAATAGAGGGTAAGCATAGTCAGTCAGTGACAAATCATTTAGACGAACCAAGAAAAGAGATACATGTGACTAAAACATATGTGGAGTCAGAACGAGGGGACAATACCTGAAGCTCAGAGGTCCTACGCATTGCTCGTCTCCACACAGGCAGCGCTCTGAAGATTCAAATCTCGAGCGCGCCATTTAAACCCCCAACCCGGAAATGTTCAGAGCGCAGTGGTGCGCTCCTTAATCCTGTCCCTGCATCACGGCGCATGCGCGGATACACTCGTGCGCACGGCCAACATATTCCCCATGAACGGAGGACCAGGGGGAATGTCTAGGGGCGTGGCTGGGCGGGGATTTGTGTAACACATGATCCCCGTTCACCATCGCCTCGACCAAGCAGGGATCAGTCCGGGTCAGGCAGCCTGCGCATTGTATTGCGCTCCCATATAAAGCTGCAGAAAATGTCTGCAGCGAAATGGGAGGTGTGAAAGTCACACCAGGGTGCCACACGTCCGCCCAAGGGGGGGAGAACAAACTCCTCAGGTCTGTCCAACTGCGAGACAGGGAAGAACCAATAGGGGAAAACATAACAGAGTCATGATCCAAGACTGTGTAGATACAAAATTTATTGCTATGAATGGACTGGGGAGTGTCACAGTGCCGCGGACCCCCGCCACCAAGCGGGGCGGCAACAAAGGCCACCCTCACCTAGTGGCTCAGGTCGGCCGCAAGTGACAATCGCCAGACCAAGCCAGCTGAGACATACAAAGGAATAAAAATCCTAAAAGGACCGTCCTCAGAATAGCACCTGAATCATATAGGTTCCACATTTAAAGGGGAACCAAAATTTACTTTGAATTTAAGCGGGTATTGGCGTCTAGTGGCAAAAAGTTCTAATACTAGGGAAGGCAGGAAGGGGGGAAAAAAGGAGCGTAAGAAGACGTGGGAAAAAAAGGGAAAGAAAAAGAAAAGGAAAAAAGAAGAAAGAAAAAAGAAGAAGAGGGGGAGGCAAAGATCACTTCCCTCACAGAAACCCTCTTCAGTCCAATGCCCTCAAACCAAATACATGGTTTTAGGTTATTGCCTACATTTTTTAAAAAAAGGACAGTGTACAGTGTACATGTGCAACATATAGCATCTTCAAAGAAAACATTTGTAGGAATGGGCTTCATTTAGGCCAGGGGGGGTAAGAGCATTCAGCCGCTCTATCCATAATGCTTCACGTCTCAAAATGGCCTGATCCCAATTACCCCCTCTGGGGTCCTGTGGGATAACTTCGAGGACAAAGAATTTTACTAAGTCAAATTGAAATTTGTGGTATATACCCACATGGCGACCTACCGTGGTCATTTTCCCATTAGTCGAATAGTAGAGGTGGTCACCCAAGCGCTGGCGTAATTCCCTGATGGAAACTCATCTCTTTGAGGTTGTTTCCTCTTGGTTGTTCTGAGCTATATGCCCAGTTTTTTCTTATATACGTATTGGGACGATGGTATCCTGTTGATTTTGGAGGCTTTTTGATTAACTATCAATATCAGGGTGGATAATACACCTGGATTGTGGGATCCAAATTTTCTTGTATGCCTCACTTACAATAATTGTTTAAGGTATAAACTGTCTAATGATATGGAATTTTCGTCCTTCAGACTATAACCTGAATCTCTATTAATGACCTATAGTTATTTTGTCTTTCTCTTTGTTTGTTCTTGCTTTTTTGTATATCCTTTGGGTACAGCGCTCTGGTGAGTACGAGTCAATCATTTCACTATCCTTCTGGTACTATGGATGTTTTAGGATCAAGCTGGGGTGATTTCATGTCCACTATACAGGCTGAGTGCCTAACTAGTCATAAATTAGATGATGATATCAAAATCTTTTTGGAAAAAATATTTAAGTTGTTAAAAAGAAAATCTCACCTTCATTGGCATATGCAATATTTCAAACTCTATGTGCAGGAAAAGATATGCCCCTTGGGCCTTCGGATACAAGTGTTCCCTACTTTAAAAGATCCCAGCACTGATTTTAAAAAAACCTGGGAAGAGACCCTGACCTCATGCAGCATAGAACTAATGAAGCAATTGATGGCCCAACACTTGAATGATATGTCCATATTAGATGAAGAAATAGATAGATTACTACAGCAATATCCGGATATTACTACTTCCACTATCTTTTCGGAAAAATGGAGGGAATTGAGGGACCGTTTAGAGACATTAAATAAGGAAATTATTTTTAAAAAACAAGGTAAATTTTCATTGGATAAACAAGCTTTCCTTGATGGTTATGCATATAAATGGGCTGGTCGAGCCTATAACAGGAGAAATCCTGCATATGCTCGCCAACCCTTAATCAGACCACCAATGGAATTATCCGAATCAGATTCTTCCTTATCCTCTCTGTCATCACAGTCCTTATCTCAATATACTCAGTCTCACGGCCCCACCCTCCCACGTAAGAGATCACTCACTGGAAATGGGCACCCCCATAAAGACCCTAAAAAAGACAGAAAATTGGGGAAATCGGCCAAAACCTCACAGGCCACACGTACAACAGTTCCTTCCTCTTCCTCTAATAAATCAGACACAGCGGCCTCCACACTACACAGTGTGATTCCAAAACTTTTGCAACCCCAAATCCAGTCCCTTTTTCCCTCCAACCTTTTAACCTCAACCCATCCAGAAAGCACCAGAAAAGGCAGCCTAGACGCCTTTGTACACAAAACCTAAACCCCAAGTACCCTCCTAATACCAATGTAACACACCCTGATCAGGTATCTTCATTAAACATTATTAATTTGACATCAATCACATTAACATCAGAGGAGGAATATGTTCTACAACTCGGTCTTGGCTTTTGCCCATCTGAACCCATAGATATTTTTGAAACAATTAAAGATTTATATTTATTCGCTCGCAATCTCACTTATAAATTCATTTATGATCCTGAACGTAAAAAATTAAACCTAGAAAAAGAACTAGCCGAGCGTACTAAAAATTTCACCATGGAAGAGTTCAGGGCCTTATGCGACCTGATGCTTCTCTATGATGAGGGAGCCTGTGCCACAGATGAGGACACTGTGAATGCTTTGGGACTAAATCCCCTGCCTTTCGGTCAGGGACCCGAGCTATCAGATCCACCTGTGTCTGAACAGAAGAAACAAACACTTAAAGCCAAGTCTCGCGCATTTCCAGATTTGATGACTTGCCCCGCTATCTGGGCCTTCCTACATGAGTCGATCAAATCTCTTAAGAAATATAAATGGGCGGATCAGCCGTCCAATTTAACTCCTCGACAAAAATCGGCAATCAGGACACTCCAAAAACACCCAGATTTAATCATCAAACAATCCGATAAGGGTGGCAACCTAGTTCTCATGACACATCTACAGTACCAAACAATGTGTTACTTGGTGCTACACAACACATCTTGGTACTCCCCTATCGATTTTTCTTTGATTGAATCCTTCACTTTGGAATTTCGCCAATTGATAATGGGCGCATATCATGAGGGCCTCATTGACGAAATAACTTTAAAATATATCAATATTGTGACCCCACGCACCCCTACTTTTTACACCCTACCAAAAACCCATAAGAATTTACAAACTCCCCCAGGCCGACCCATTGTATCAGGCCTGGGTTCTCTGACGGAAAATGCTAGCCGCTTCGTGGATACCTTCCTTATGCCTCACGTTGTAGGATTACCGTCCTATATCAAAGACACAACGGATTTGTTGAGGCATATCGAGGGTATCCAGATCCCTCCTGATGCCCTGCTCGTGGCAGTTGATGTCGAGGCTCTATACTCGAGCATCCCCCACGAGCAGGGTGTCAGGATGGTTGAAACTTTCTTAAAGGAGCAGGTCTCTGCCTCCTGGCCACTCAATTGTTTTATTTTGAAATTGCTTAAATTTATCCTCACGAGGAATTATTTTCTATTTAATGATCAGTTATTTTTACAAAAACAAGGGGTGGCCATGGGCACCTCCTGTGCTCCCTCGTATGCTAATCTTTACCTAGGTGCGTGGGAAAGATATGTCTTTGGGGAGGATACTTTGCAACCTTTTCTGGATTCTGTCCTGTGCTGGTACCGTTACATTGATGACCTATTCATTGTGTGGTCCGGCACTAGACCGGACCTTGATAGTTTCATCAATGTCCTTAATATAAACCAATTTAATTTACAATTCACCTATACGGCGGATAACAACAATATCTCATTCCTAGATTTAAATATCTTGAAACATCCTTCGGGCTCTCTTACCACAGACCTTTACCGTAAACCCACCGCTGGAAACACGATTCTATATGCCTCTAGTGCACATCCCCGCCCTCTAGTTCGCAGCATCCCCTTTGCCCAATATTTAAGGTTGAGGCGGAACTGCTCTGAGGATGGGGATTTTCACAGACAGGCCAATTTATTGCGGGACCGTTTGTTAGTTAGAGGCTACAGCCTCACCAATCTTAGAAAGGCCTTTAATAAAGCCTCTTCCCGTAGTCGCCAGTCACTGCTCTATGGCCCTCCTCGTATACAACAGCCTCCTACCACTAAAATAATAACAAAATACTCTGCTCACCACCAACAACTTCGGCATATTTTGTCTCAACATTGGCACTTATTGACTGAACATCACATACTAGGAAATTATGTCAAACCTACCCCTGAATTAGTTTTTAAAAAAGCTACCTCTCTTCGCGATAAACTAACAAAAAGTCACTATCAAATGCCCTCTGGATCTTTGGAGGGACCCAAAGGCACCTACAAATGTGGCCAATGCTCTAAATGTCCATGGATTCAAGAAGGAGGGGTTACAATATTACCGAATGGAGAGATGTTTCGGCCTTCACATCATGCCGATTGCGGCACCCGAGGGCTGGTTTACCTGATGGTCTGCGCCTGCCAAGCATTTTATGTAGGGAAGACCATCAGGGAATTACGCCAGCGCTTGGGTGACCACCTCTACTATTCGACTAATGGGAAAATGACCACGGTAGGTCGCCATGTGGGTATATACCACAAATTTCAATTTGACTTAGTAAAATTCTTTGTCCTCGAAGTTATCCCACAGGACCCCAGAGGGGGTAATTGGGATCAGGCCATTTTGAGACGTGAAGCATTATGGATAGAGCGGCTGAATGCTCTTACCCCCCCTGGCCTAAATGAAGCCCATTCCTACAAATGTTTTCTTTGAAGATGCTATATGTTGCACATGTACACTGTACACTGTCCTTTTTTTAAAAAATTTAGGCAATAACCTAAAACCATGTATTTGGTTTGAGGGCATTGGACTGAAGAGGGTTTCTGTGAGGGAAGTGATCTTTGCCTCTCCCTCTTCTTCTTTTTTCTTTCTTCTTTTTTCCTTTTCTTTTTCTTTCCCTTTTTTTCCCACGTCTTCTTACGCTCCTTTTTTCCCCCCTTCCTGCCTTCCCTAGTATTAGAACTTTTTGCCACTAGACGCCAATACCCGCTTGGTCATACTGATTTTGTGATATCATATTACTATATAATAACCTTCAAATTACCGTATATACTCGAGTATAAGCCGAGATTTTCAGCCTCTTTTTTGAGGCTGAAAGTGCCCCCCTCGGCTTATACTCGAGTCATCGCTGTCTGCCCGCTCGATCAGCGTGTCGAGCAGACAGACAGCGGCCATTCTATGATTCAAAAGCCGCGCCTCCGGCTCCGCCTTCGCCTGTGATAGGCGGAACACTGAATTTCCCAGCAGCCTGTGTTCCGCCTATCACGGGCCTCGTCTCATCCTCGTACTACGGACGAGGATGATACGACGTCCGTGATAGGCGGAACACAGGCTGCTGGGAAATTCAGTGTTCCGCCTATCACAGGCGAAGGAGGAGGCGCGGCTTTTGAATTTTACAATGGCCGCCGACGAAGAGGGCACGGGACGGAGGCAAGGCAAGGCACGGCACGGGACGGGACGGGACGGGACGGGACGAAGGCAAGGCAAGGCACGGGACGGAGGCTCGGGACAAAGGCTCGGGACACAGGTAGGCTGGACACACACACACACACACACACACACACACACACACACACACACACACACGGATGGAGACACACACACACGGATGGATGGATGGATGGAGACACACACACACAGGGATGGATGGATGGATGGAGACACACACACACAGGGATGGATGGATGGATGGATGGATGGAGACACACACACACAGGGATGGATGGATGGATGGATGGAGACACACACACACAGGGATGGATGGACACACACACACACAGGGATGGATGGACGGACACACAGGGATGGACGGACACACAGGGATGGACGGACACACAGGGATGGACGGACACACACACAGGGATGGACAGGCATGTCTCACCCTCGGCTTATACACGAGTCAATACGTTTGCCAGTTTTTTTGGGGGTAAATTGGGGGCCTCGGCTTATATTCGGGTCGGCCTATACTCGAGTATATACGGTAAATTCAAAGTAAATTTTGGTTCCCCTTTAAATGTGGAACCTATATGATTCAGGTGCTATTCTGAGGACGGTCCTTTTAGGATTTTTATTCCTTTGTATGTCTCAGCTGGCTTGGTCTGGCGATTGTCACTTGCGGCCGACCTGAGCCACTAGGTGAGGGTGGCCTTTGTTGCCGCCCCGCTTGGTGGCGGGGGTCCGCGGCACTGTGACACTCCCCAGTCCATTCATAGCAATAAATTTTGTATCTACACAGTCTTGGATCATGACTCTGTTATGTTTTCCCCTATTGGTTCTTCCCTGTCTCGCAGTTGGACAGACCTGAGGAGTTTGTTCTCCCCCCCTTGGGCGGACGTGTGGCACCCTGGTGTGACTTTCACACCTCCCATTTCGCTGCAGACATTTTCTGCAGCTTTATATGGGAGCGCAATACAATGCGCAGGCTGCCTGACCCGGACTGATCCCTGCTTGGTCGAGGCGATGGTGAACGGGGATCATGTGTTACACAAATCCCGCCCAGCCACGCCCCTAGACATTCCCCCTGGTCCTCCGTTCATGGGGAATATGTTGGCCGTGCGCACGAGTGTATCCGCGCATGCGCCGTGATGCAGGGACAGGATTAAGGAGTGCACCACTGCGCTCTGAACATTTCCGGGTTGGGGGTTTAAATGGCGCGCTCGAGATTTGAATCTTCAGAGCGCTGCCTGTGTGGAGACGAGCAATGCGTAGGACCTCTGAGCTTCAGGTATTGTCCCCTCGTTCTGACTCCACATATGTTTTAGTCACATGTATCTCTTTTCTTGGTTCGTCTAAATGATTTGTCACTGACTGACTATGCTTACCCTCTATTCTGAATCAGGAAAAATCTGTAATTGAAATTCTGGACATCCCTTATAGAAAACTTGGTGACATCTTAGAAGCATTTGATTTAACTATCCAATTTATTGGGGGTATGTCTTCTGCTTAAATAATAACAATCCTCTGAGGTGCACACTGCTTTATTGACCATGGCTCACTGGGTGCCTTTTGTCGGCATGAGAGATCTTACCTGTTTATCTCTATACTCATTCTTTTATACTGCTTTATTTTATCAGCCCACGGTCTCTGATACATTTATTTCTTTCTATTGAACATCGTCTAAATGGACCATTGCATCTATTTATATATTTTTTTCAGTCCTTGTATGCGCTGTTCAGAGTCTCTCCACCTTGCCCCCCGTGTCCGCCCTTAGGGGGGGCACCCTGTTTTGAGGGTGTCTCGAAGTAGGTCGCTCGTTTGCTGTGGGTTGGGAGCTCCAGGGGTGAGTTATGATCCAATACTGTTTTTCCTAATGCAATTTTGATGTATTGTCTATTTAATACTGCTGTTATTGTTACCTCTTTCTTTTGTAAAAAAATTTTTATTGACACTTTGTATGGTATTATTGTATACTTATATATATATTTTTCATACTAGATTTATAAAAGTGACGTTCCCTGAGGAAGCGGTGTTCTTAGTACCGCGAAACCGGTCGGACTTATGCGTCATCTCTGTATCTCCGTAAAACATTTAATTGTTTAGAACTTGAACCAATTGGGTCCTGTGACTGGATTTAATAATGTGGTTCTGCTACAGCAATGTCTTTGTATTATCTTTTATATGGATCAAATTATAATAAAATGTAATTGTGTTTTAATGATTGTTTCACATTAATTTCTGATACCGCAATAGTCCCTGTTCCCACTGAACCAATAGGAAACTCATCTCTTTGAGGTTGTTTCCTCTTGGTTGTTCTGAGCTATATGCCCAGTTTTTTCTTATATACGTATTGGGACGATGGTATCCTGTTGATTTTGGAGGCTTTTTGATTAACTAGCAATCTGAGCTGTGGGTGATCCTGTTGTTACCCTCCTGTTGAAATTCTTTCAACTAAAAAAATGAAGGAGGCAGGCTGAAAATTGTCCGCTGAACAGTGGGGGCATCCAATCATATCCAATCACTGTTTGGGTATTCTGACAGCCGCGAGAGGGAGATTCTTTCATCTGTGCTGTTTTGTTTGGATCGGGAAATTGATCGTTTTTCTTATTCAACCCACAGGGCTGAATGAGAGAAATCTTACAATGTACGACCAGCTGTATTGTCTGGGTAATTCTTACTTGACCAGTTTGGCTCTAGACTGGGCATGTGTGTATTTGGGACATGAGACTGTTAGCACCTGTAGAGACACAGATTGTCTATGTAGTTCATGAAACTCCAAAGAAATACAGGAAAACATAAAAATTCACAACTACCTTGGCCATACCTCCCAGCATTTAATTGTAGGAAAAAGGGACACATTATGGCCCATAGAATGGGTATTGTATTTAAAGGAGGTCTGGTCAGTACATTTTTTTTCCAGATGAAGTCCGAAACTCATGTTTTTGCTACGACTCCGATAAAATATATATATTCATTGTATGTCTGTCAAAAAATAGACCCCCATAACATGGCCCCCTTACTTCAGGTGTCCCATCACAGTGTCCCCTTACATCAGGTGCCCCATGACAGTGCAACCCTTACATCAAGTGTCCCATCACAGTGCCCCTTACATCAGGTATCCCATCACAGTGTCCCATCACAGTCCCCCCTTATTGCCCCCTGAGGAAGATACGGAAACCCCTTGTATATTGTATTGTAAGGGGAAGGTGACAGGACAGTACATGTGGTAGATGAACTACCAGGAACAATCAGCATACCTTTCTGTTATCGGACGGTTTTAATCATTGATTTACGCTCGTTGTAGAACGGCGTACTGACGAGCCTGGCTATTGTGAGTACCCTGTGTGGGATCTTTTTATTGTGTTAAAAAATTGTCTTAACATACTATACCATGAAGTTCTCCTTTTTCTATTAACATATCGAAGTTCAGTGGTGACCCATCCAGCATTTCAAATCTACTGCCGAACCCAGGTGTGGTTCTAATGCATGTATTGACCAAGCATATTAGCAAGGTCACACGCTTTAAGGTGAGCCTTCAATACCTAGAGGGGAGTACCTGAGTGAGAATACAGCATCTTGCTATTGGATCACCGTCACAGGGTTTTCTAAATCGCATGGAGTGTGGAGCACTTGTAGTTTGACACCATATGTACTTTGCATAGTGCACAGGAGCACTTTTATTTATAGTTTTATTTATTTGGATTTTTATTCAATCTTTTGGAGTTTTTGGATCAGTTGCTATTCCTGAACCTGTGGATTTTTATGGTTTATGGTTACTTATCAAACTTATGCACTTTGTCACTTTATTGTTATAACCATTTTAGGCATTGTATTATTTGCTATTGCAATCTATGTATATATTTTTTACATTTTTAACATCTTTAGTCAGGCATCCCCATCACAGTGTCTGCTTACATCAGGTGTCCCATCACAGTGCCTCCTTTATATCAGGTTTCTCCATCACAGTGTCCCCTTACATCAGGTGTCCCATCACAGTGCCTCCTTTATATCAGGTTTCTCCATCACAGTGTCCCCTTACATCAGGTGTCCCATCACAGTGCCACCTTACATTAGGTGTCCCATCAGAGTGTCCCCTTACCTCAGGCATCCTCATTACAGTGCCCCCTTACATTAGGCGTCCCCATCACAGTTTCCCCTTACATCTAGTGTCCCATCACAGTGCCCTCTTACATCAGGCGCACCCATCACAGTGTCCCCTTACATCAAGTGTCCCATCACAGTGTCTCCTTACATCAGGTTTCCCCATCACAATGTCCCCTTACATCAGGATTCCCATCAGTGTCCCCTTACATCAAGTGTTCCATCACAGTGCCCCCTTACATCAGGCTACCCCATCACAATGTCCCCTTACATCAGGCATCCTGATCACAGTGTCCCCTTACATCAGGTGTCCCCATCACAGTGTTCCTTTACATCAGGATAACATCACAGTGTACCCTTACATCAAATGTCCCATCACAGTGCCCCCTTACATCATGTGGCCCATCACAGTGCCCCTTACATCAGACATCCCATCACAATGTCCCCTTTCATCAGGTGTCACCATCACAGTGTCCTCTTACATCAGGCATCCCCATCACAGTGTCCCCTTACATCAGGCATCTCCATCACAGTGTTCCCTTACATTAGGTGTCCCATCGCAGAATCCCCTTACATCAGGTATCCCCATCACAATGCACCCTTACATTAGGTGTCCCATGACAGTACCCCCTTACATCAGGATCCCATCACAGTGTCCCCTTACATCAGGCACCCCGATCACAATGTCCCCTTATGTTAGGTGTCCCATTCAAAGTGTCCCCTTACATTAGGTGTCCTATCACAATGCACCCTTACATCAGGTGTCCCATCACAGTGTCCCCTTACATCAGGTATCCCATCACAGTGTCCCTTTACATCAGATGTCCCATCACAGTGTCCCCTTACATTAGGTGTCCCATCACAATGCACCCTTACATCAGGCATCCCATCACAGTGCCCCCCTTATATCAGGTTTCTCCATCACAGTGCCCCCTTACATCAGGTATCCCATCACAATGTTCTCTTACATCAGGCATCCCCATCACAGTCTCCCCTTACATCAGGCATCCCCATCACAGTGCACCCTTAAATTAGGTATCCCATCACAGTACCCCCTTACATCAGGTGTCCCATCACAGTGTCCTCTTACATTAGGTGTCCCATCACTGTGCCCCCTTTATATCAGGTTTCTCCATCACAGTGCCCCCTTACATCAGGTGTCCCGTGACAGTGCCCCATTACATCGGGTGTCCCATTACAGTGCGCCCTTTATATCAGGTTTCTCCTTCACAGTGCCCTTTTACATCAAGTGTCCCCATTGCAATCGCAAAGTCAGGTGTCCCTACCACAATGCCATCTTACATCAAGAGTCCTCATCACAGTGCTTCTGTGCCTGCCTTTCAGCGGCAGGCAGGCTGCAGGGGCAGAAGCCAGGCGGTGGAGCAGGCTGCAGGGGGGGAGGCCGGGAGGTGGAGAAGGCTGCAGAGGCAGAGGCTGGGAGGTGGAGAAGGTTGCAGGGGCAGAAGCCAGGAGGTGGAGCATGGTGCAGGGGTAGAAGCCAGGAGGTGAAGCAGGCTGCAGGGGCAGAAGCCAGCAGGTGGAGCAGGTTGCAGGGGGGAAGCCGGGAGGTGGAGAAGGCTGCAGGGGCAGAAGCCACGAGGTGAAGCAGGCTACAGGGGCACAAGCTAGGAGTTGAAGCAGGCTGCAGGGGCACAAGCTAGGAGTTGAAGCAGGCTGCAGGGGCACAAGCTGGAAGGTGGAGAAGGCTGCAGGTCTTAATTGTTTAAACAAGGTCTATGCATCAGACCAAAAAGGTAATATTTTGCAACATAGTTGGGGTTATTTACAAAAGGAAAATCCACTTTGCACTGCAAGTGCACTTGAAAGTGCATTTGGAAGTAAATTTGCTGCAGATGTGGGGGGGGGGGGGGGGGGGGGGACATGCAAGGAAAATAAAAAGCAGTATTTTAGCTTGCACATGATTGGATGATAAAATCAGCTCATCCAATCTTCCACTCATTTCAGATCTACCCAGTGTTGGTCATCTTACTTTAAAAAAGTAATTAGTTAAGTTACAAATTACTTCTCCCAAAAAGTAATTGCAATAGTAACTCAGTTACTACATCAGCAAAGTAACTGACTTTTTAAAAATATTCTATAGACGGGGCTAGCGAAGGAAGTGAATGTCGTCGCCTCCATTGGCGGGATTGACACCTCGCGAGCCCCGTCGCCTGGTATGGATTTAAAGGGGAACCCCTACAACGAAAAAACGGCGTAGGGGTCCCCCCAAGGTCCATATCAGACCCTTATCCGAGCACGCACCCCCGCCGGTCAGGAAAGGAGGTGGGCATGAGCGAGCGGGTGCTTTGGGGAAGGATGAGCTAGTAAAGTTTACCAACTTTTAGCTAGTAAACTTTACCAACGCTAGTAAAAGAGCTGTAAGAAGATAGCGGAGGCCCGACAGAAGAATCGAACAGCCCCGAAGTTGGAAGAAGACCCCCCACTTTTTTCCCCAGGTGAATGGGTAGGAGTACATTGTACCCCATACTCATTCATATAGGGTAGGGGGCCAGAATCTGGGGGCCCCCCTATTAAAGGGGACTCCCGGACTCTGATAAGCCCCTTGCCTGCAGACTCCGACAACCAATGGACAGGGTTGTCGGGAAGAGGTCCTTGTCCTCATCAACATGGGGACAAGGTGCTTTGTTGAGGGCCATGTTGAGGGCACACGGCCTGGTACGGTTCAGGAGGGGGGGGGGCCCTTGCTCGTTCCCACCCTCTTTCCTGACCAGCCGGGCTGTGTGCTCAGATAAGGGTCTGCTATGGACTTTGGGGGGACCCCTACGCTGTTTTTTTGGCGTAGGGGTTCCCCTTTAAATCCATTTTTATCTAACATTGTCTCTCATTGCTGCTTTAAAACCCCAAGGGGAATTTATTGTATTTTTTGTATAATTCTATTTGGGGTGTGCAGCCAGCTCAAAATCAGTATTCCTTATGCACTCCCTTTTTTACCCCTTTAAATCCATACCAGGCGATGGGGCTCACAAGGTGTCAATATCGCCAATGGAGGCGGCGACATTCACTTCCTTCACTAGTCCCATCTACCTGGAGTCTGGATAAGTGAGGTGGGATGGGGCGGTCCAGACAGGATGTAATTGCGGTAACACCACCCAAGTAATGGGAACGCCGTTACCATGAGGGGAAGAGTAATCAGTTCGATTACTCGTTACCCTTTAAAGTAACTGCATTAATTAACTCAGTTTATTTTAACTGCGTTACTTACATCACTGGATCTACCCCTTATATTTAGAGCGACTGCACTTCCAAGTGCACTTTCAGTGCAAAATGGATGTGCCTTTCGTAAATAACCTCCACTGTGTACTCACTGTTTATGGAGAAGCAGCATTGCCATCCTAGGTCTAGGATGCTCTCCTGATTTGGACTTCAAGATACTCCCCCTCCTCCTCTCATCTCCACAACCTAGGATAGAGTGCTATGCAATTTACAAAAGATAGTTGGTAGGAATGATTTTTTGAGACTTCAATGCAGAAACAAGGACAATAACTGGCAAGATCAACAGAAACAGTACTTGCAGAAGACATAATTAAGCTGAAAAATCAAGGTGAATGCAGCCACCTCATTTAAGTACTATATGTTGCAATATATAACATTTTTGTTCTTGAGTTTGGATATACTTTAGGCCTCATGCACACTTGAGCTGAAAAGCACTGCTTTTTCAGGCATTTTCTCATATTTAGGGTTTAACATGAAGCACGGCCGCATTTCCCAATCCCCCCCAACTAACCAGAATTGCAGTACTGTATCTCCCTGCAGCCTTCTGTATAAACTTTGCGAGACTGTGGGGGTGATTTACTAAGAAGAAGGCACTGTATCAGTTCATACATAAATTGGTGCGCCGGAAAAGTCATCAATTTAACATGCGAACCGTCGCTCATTGAATAGCAAATAGTGATAATAAATACCTGCATATGTAAACTGCAACTGGTGCTAGGTAACTTTTTTCATTGATAATAGTGCACACCTAATACAATTGGTTCATTTCATCTCATTGGATGTGTCTTGTTAGGCAATTAGTAGGTGTTCTCAGTTAATTAACCCTTTTGATGTTAATCTCATTCCTATTACTTCTAATATATCTTTGAAATGTGTTTAATTCTTTTTTTACCCAAATATTTCAATACATTACAAAGAACAGAGAAGAGTTTCTAAACCCAATAAATAATATTTTCGGATCTTGATCTTAAAGGGGACCATACACTACAATCAGTTAGATCTTAAATAAATTAGATTTAGTGCCAGAGCATGTTTGATTTCCTATAATTTGAATTAATTGTTCAAGTGTGTCTTCCTGTTGCCTATTTTACCTAAATATCGAGTTGTACAAAGATTGGCCAATCAGATTGCATAGTGCATGACCATCTTAAGTGACAAATTTGGAATGTAAATATGCCATGACCCACTTGTATTTTCCAAAAGATATTTCTTGGGCATTATACAAGGCACATGAAAAACCATCTTTTTTCAAGGCATGCAAGAGTGATCAGGAAACGTCAAACTACCACTCTCCAGCTGTGGCAGAACTACACGTCCCATGAGGCATTGCAAAACTCTGACATTCACAGACATGACTAGGCATGATGAGAATTGTAGTTCCTGAACAACTGGAGGGTCGTAGTTTGAAGACCCCTGTGCTAGACCATTATTATGCCTCCAGAATTGGGAATGTGGCATCTACCCAACTTCTCTCTGCTGGTGGACACAAGAACCTACATCTACATATATATATATATATATATATACACACACACTGAAGCAGGAAAAAATATACATTGGCCTGAAAGTGAATCTGTACACAGGAAGTAGGTGTGTTTTGAGGCCAAATCATTTAGACATACACACATGACCCACACAAACACCACCCCATGTAAAAATAAATTAAAAACTATCTTAATTTGCAAATAAGGATCATCTCTTCCTCAGAGAACAGTGAGCAAGGTATGGTGGTGGGAAGAAATTAGCAGCAGTACAAGCAACTTCTTGGAGGGGTGTGATGTCATTCCTTTGTGCTGGCCACCACTTCCGGGAACCAGATATGTGCCGCGGGTACATACCCCTGCAGACACAGCAATATGGAAATGTGCGTTGCACCTCGCCGTGCACCTCTACTGATGGAGCACGGCTTTCGTAAATCACCCCCTGTGTGTGGCTCTGCTTATCTACCACAGCAGCAGAGTCACTCATAGATCTCAATGGAGCAGAAGTGTGGTGATGTTGGCCCCATAACAGTAGGTTGGTACCTCTGTACAGACTTGGGGCTGTAATGTGAACAATGCAGGAGCCATTGTTCTACACCAGTGAGGCACTGATAGTGGATACAATGCTCTGCAGGTCTGAATGGGAAAAAAATGCACATTTTTTTTATCGATGTGGGCAAACTATACATTTTTTACATGCTAAGTTTGTAAAAAAATGTTCACATTAAACAAATCAGAGTTTAGTTTAGTGTCACTTGAAGAAGAAGATATGTATCAAATCTGTTATATTTATATATTTTTTTGTGATTGCTCCCTCTAGTGAACAGAGGTAGAACTGCACCCTACTAAAATTTACCTCTTAACCAAGTCAGTATCTGAATTTGAAAAATAAAAGAATAACACAAAGATAAATATATCACAGTTGTATGCAAAAATTCTGCTTACATGTTTCTGGAAATGCCAAAGACTGCAAAATAAAAATATCGTAACTTCACATATTCATTTTAAATGCAGGCCTGCCCCCATGCCCAATTTTCTGGCGATCAGCCTAGGTTTTTTATAAAACGTTCCCATTGACAGGTGCAGAAGCCAAATGACAGCCTCCCAATAAATTATCTCTGCTATGTTTGATTCTGGGTCTGAGCCTCTGTTCATATATCAAATACCATATCACCTTCAGTGACCTTTATTGGTACATGTGCTTTCAAATGGATTTTCCCCGGTGAACAAGTTTAACCCTATTAACCCCAGAATACGGTGTCTGTTGATGATCTTCCCTATGGCAATTCAGCTCTTCATTGGCGTTGCTGTTTGGTGATCATTATTTCTCTCATTTCGTGTTTATCTCGCTCTGTCCTCGCCGTTTCGCAGTGAGTGATTTTCTCTGTCATCTCACAGTAAATTGATGAATATTGCCTGCCTATGCCGTGCAAAACATGGCTAATATATCAGTTAAATGGGAACGGCAAACACCACCTGCTCATCCAGGCAAGTGGCTCTTTCGAAAATGGAATGCATAATCAATGGGATTAAATCTTTAGCTAAGACAAATACCAGGGTGTGGCTCAATGCACGCTCAGCGCTCTGCATTAACTTGTTCCGCATCAGATGACATGCGGGTTTGGATAACAGAAGAGGATAAAAATATGCACAATGTAGCAATACATGGAAACCAGTCAGAAAGCCTTTATTGACCGAAGAAACATGGGCCAGTTAGTGTTCCCACCTGGCCAGTATTTTACTGGTGACTGGTAACAATGGAACTTGCCAATGTCAATGTTATTAGGATATTAACATTATTATTTCCTATATAATTATCATTATTATTGTTCTTGGTTTTCAGCTGTTTTCAGCTGTTCAGTTAGTTTTATTTTCCCTTCTGCACTGCACAGCAACTGGAGGGATGGAGAAAGGCTGTAAGCATCAAGAAAAAGCCCAAGGCTCCTAGTAGCTCGAATTTGGTGGTCTCCTCCTTCACTGAAGGTTCCTGATGCAGAACCATTGGGTTCTCCATAAAAAGCAGTGTTTATCCAATAAAAATCTGTGCTGTGAAGACTGTCATTGCTCACCTAAGTCACTGACCTGCAGAGTCGGAGTTTGGAATTCACTTGTTTTGAGTCAGTGACTCCCAAAATGAATGACAAGTCATCAAGCCTCAAAAGGGCCAGGAGAAATAGGAGACACAAACAGGCTGGGGTTGAGCCCTAGTCCAGAGTCCAGAGATGGACTTTAAAACCTCACCTTTGTAGCTGCAGGCACTATGGAGAAATTCATTTCTTTTTAAGTTTGCGGTGCTGAAATCGCTGCTTCTTTCCCCTTATTTTCTCTAGCAGCAGACTCTGTTATTCTACCCTTCAAGACAATGTGATCATGTTAAATATGCCTTAAAACAGCCCTTCCAGCGCTGAGCTGTCACCGCTGCAGGCGCTCCCATCTTCACCTGGTCTTCCTTCCCAGAAGCCACCATTTACAGCACAAGGATCTGTGAACCGGTGGCTGATCCTTCAGATCCCATGTTCCAGTGGCTGCAAATACCCTAAATATCTCCTAAACGGTGCACATTTAGGAGATATTTATACTATCTATAGGTAAGTCTTATTATAGGCTTACCTATAGATAAATGTCAGAGATGGGAGTTTACTCCCACTTTAAGAAGAAGCCACCTGAAACCTGACTTCAGAGCCCCTGTTTTGATCTCTGAAGATGAATTACTTTACAATGGCTGCAACTACAGAGGTCAGTGGTGCCCTGTATGAAAATCCTTTCCTTATTTAAAGTGATTGTAAAGCCTCTTTTTTTTTTATATATAAAAATAAAAAAAATATTACTTCCTCTGTGCAGTGGCTTTGCATAGGGCAGCCCGGATCCTCCTTTTCTTGGGTCCCTCTTTGACTCTCCTGCCCTTCCCTCCTGTCGAGTGCCCCCATAGCAAGCAGCTTGCTATGGGGGCACCCGAGCCGAACCGCAGCTCTGTGTGTCCATTCAAGATTTTTTTTTTCTTCCTGACCTGCAAAGGAAAAGGCATAATGAGCTAGTATGCACCGCATACTAGCTCATTATGAAATACTTACCTTAGAAAGAGGCCCCGACATCTGGCCCAATCCACACCGAGGGAGCTGACATTTTCCCTCTGCGTTTCTTTCCGGGTATCGCGGCTCCAGCGCTGTGAGTGGCCGGAGCCGCAATATCGTCACCCCCGTGCATGCGCACGTGAGATTTCTTCCTGGCAGGGTCCGGCGTCTGCCGGGCTTCCAGCCGAGAAACCCCTGTGCGCATGCGCCGCTGCAGTCAGCGGCGCATTGAGAGGGGAATATCTCCTAAACCGTATAGGTTTAGGAGATTTTTTTTACCTACGAGTAAGCCTTATTATAGGCTTTCCTGTAGGTAAAAGGCAAAAAATGTACTATACAACCACTTTAATATATGGCTGTGCTGTGTGTTACAGACTATAACACAGCACAGCCATAAGAAAGTCAGCACCACACAGCATGTTACACTGACAGAGCCATAGAGAACCTGCTGTGCTTTGATCATCATAATGACCATAAGCACATAGTGAGATGCTACTTTACACATGTGATGGGGGGAAGGGACAGTAAAAACGCACAGCCAAGCTGCATATTTACCACCCCCAAATCACTCCCCTTTAAGAATTTTTCACCCAAGCTTTGCAATCAGGTCTGCCTGTCAGTTTTTCCTGTGGACCAGTGGGTACAGTAGCTGTGTATGATGGGCACAGTGGCTGTGTTTGATGGCACAGTAGCTAAGTTTGATGGGCACAGTGGTGGCAATTGATGCCACAGTAGGTATGTTTGATGGCACAGTGGCAGCAATTGATGGCACAGTAGCTATGTTTGATGGGCACAGTGGCGGCAATTGATGGCACAGTAGCTATGTTTGATGGGCACAGTGGCGGCAATTGATGGCACAGTGGCGGAAATTGATGGGTAAAGTAGCTGTGTATGATGGCACAGTGGCGGCAATTGATGGGTACAGTAGCTGCATATGATGTTCATATGATCTTCAGTTTGTTTGCGCCCCCCTCATAAATTTTAAGCACCGCCTGCCACTGATGTGGACCTGATTGAAAGCCCCATGTAGGTCTACAGGAATCCAGATATAAATTGACTTGTGTCCATTCAGGTAAAAAAATAAAATAAATAATAATAGAATAATAATGGTTATTAAAGTGCAGTTCCACCCAAAAGTGGAACTTCTGCTCATCTTATTCCTCCCCCCCTCCGGTGCCACAATTGACACCTTTTGAGGGGGAAATGGCCCCCCATTTATACGGTATCAGCTATGCTTTTCCACTTCCGGGAGTCCCTGCCACGGAGCAAAAAAGGGGAGAGGAGCAGGGCCCCGTGCATGTGCAGTAGGGTTTCCGGCGTGAAGCTGAAAGGCTACACTGCCGGGTTCCCTTACCCACAATGGTGGTGATGGAAACATCCGCTGCGGGTGTCGACATCGCTGCACTCCAGGACAGGTAAGTGTCCATTTATTAAAAGCCAGCAGCTGCAGTATGTGTAGCTTCTGGCTTTTAATGTTTATTTTTTTGGGGGGCGTAACACCACTTTAAAGGTTCATCTTTTGGAACATCTTACATGTTTCAGCTCCTGCCACCTTTTCCCCAGATTATGTGACAGCATGGGGTCAGGGGCGGAGCCAGGGTGGGGTTGTGGGTGGGGCCAATGGGGCCCTGTCAGGTATGCTGTATGGGGCCCAATGATTTCTAACAGCGGCCCTGTTTTAATGCATGGTGAAAAGGACAAAAAAAAATACTTCTTGTCTTAAAAATTCATCAGCATGAAAGAGACTTACAGCCTTTAAGCTAAAAAAATAATATGTAAAAACCATGCTATTTTCTAGAGATATTTTTATAATTTTTTTTATTAATTTGCAAACCTCCCCCCCCCCCCCCGCATCCAACAAAAAAAAACAAGCAAAAATAAACATAAGAAAAACATACGCATAATTAGTACAGCATAACAAACAGTTCCATAGTGACTTCCAGTTCTATTTACAACCACACCAACCCATACAAAGTATGTGAGATATTTTATTGTCCAGGGGAGTCCTTAACTCATGAAACGCTTATATAAACTTTAACATATCAATGTAATTTTACAAGAAATATAAAATTTGCGGAAATATGCATACGCAGATTTTATTAAAGAATATCAGGTGATCCTGCCATTAAAGTCCTTGCTGAAGCACTTTCTTCGATGGGGTGACAACTTTCTTCTGATTATGCTCCTCCGTTGTAACCCCATCACATGGCCCCTTGGTGGAGATTACAAGCAGCCATGCAGACACACATAGGGAGATATTTACTAAAGACAAATCCACTTTGCACTGCAAGTGTACTTGGAAGTAAAGTCGCTGTAGATCCGAGGGGGACATGCAAAGAAAATATAAAACTGCATTTTAGCTTGCACGTGATTGGATGATAAAATCAGCAGAGCTTCCCCTCATTTCAGATCTACCCCTTTAGATTGAGAGCGACTGCACTTTCAAGTGCACTTGCAGTGCAAATTGGATTTGTCTTTCGCAAATAACCCCCATAGTGCAGGTATAGTCCACCACTGTCAGTGCAGAAAAAAGACATGCAGCCAACACTGGAGCGTGTGGATGTAGACAGAAGGTGCCTGAAAGAGGCTGGGGAAAATCAGCAAAACTGAGGTGCAAAAAGCAGTATTTTATGAAAAAAAAAAGGCAGTTGTTTATGATACACAAAAAAAGGGTTTTAAAGTAGTTGTAAAGGCAATAAAAATGGAATTATTAAACATGTTTTACTTGCACAGAGCATTCTTCTGGGGTGCCTCACTGGCACTCTCTACTCCTCCTCATCTGTGTGTGCCCCCATAACTAGCCACCAGCTATAGGTGTACAAGTGCAAACGTTCTCCCAAGCCAGGCTGTGTGTATCCACAGACACATACAGCCCGGCTTGGCCCTGCCACTGCTCGCTCCTCAGCCAATGGCTACTGCTGCCACAGAAAAGCCTATGAGAGCAGGGATAGAGGAGAGGCCAGTTGCACCTAGGCATAGTGCTGGATCTATACAAAAATCAGGTAAGTGCTTTGCAGGGGGGACAGGCGCACAGCAAGCAATAAAGCGTTTTTTACCTTAAAGGATAAGTTTCACCTTTTTGCACCCATATTCAGGGTGTAACATGTAACATGTAAAAAGTCCACCGGCCCCCGCATCTTCCCGGCCCCTGATGTCATGGGCAGCAGGGGATCTTCTCCCACTCTTGATAAAATTTTTCAGTGAACATGGCCATGTGGTGCACTCATTCACAGAGTTCTGTGAATTGAAATCTATGAGGTCCAGCAGCCTTTGCAATTGTCAGCTTGTAATTCTCAATGAACTACCATGGCACTATTGAGCACTGAGGTAGTTCATTGATGCTTCCTGTTAATGTGTAACTTTCGTGAGATACTGTATATCTATAGCTATAAATAACATACTCTCAGATACTTGGCTAATTAATGCTTAGGCTTAACCTTCTTGATATAATTCTGGTTTTCCATTACCCAGCCAAAATGGGTCCAAATGTTAGAGCAGGGGTATTCAAACTTTTCAGTACGAGGGTCACATAGTCTATTTTAGAAATACTGTATATGTGGGCCAAAAAACATGAGAGTCTTCAACAGGGTCCTCATTAGAGTCTACCCTTACATCAAAGTCCCTCTTATATCACAGTTCAAATCAGAGTCCTCTCTTACACCAGAGACCCCATCAGTCCCCAGCTACATCAGGGTTCCCATTAGTCCCTACTTTATATCAGGGTCTCCATCAGAGTTCCCTTTTACATCAGGGTCTCCATCAGAATCTCCCCCTTACATCAGGGTCTCCATTAGAGTCCCCCCTTACATCAGGGTCTCCATCAGAGTCCCTCTTACATCAGGGTCTCCATCAGAGTTCCCTCTTATATCAGGGTCTCCATCGGAGTCCCCCCTTATATCAGGGTCTCCATCAGAGCCCCCCCTTATATCAGGGTCCTCATCCCCTCTTACATCAGGGTCTTCAACATAGTGCCTTTTACATCAGGGTCTCCATCAGTCCTTTTACATCAAAGTCCCCCCATGGCTGGATGTGCTAGAAGATGTCTAGGACAAATACACTTGCACTATTATTATTATTATTATTATACACGATTTATATAGCGCCAACAGTTTACACAACGCTTTACACTAGGCACATAAAGCTATGCTGAGACAAAGGTAGTAAATCAGAGTTTGTGTATATCTGCTAATTTTTTAATACCAGTCTACCCTACTCAATCCCTGCCTTCCCAACTTCATCTTACAGTAGACCCCCACCCCTAGTGGGTAAGTGGTTCAGAGACTACATGTCAGCAATGGTAGCCTACTAATATCTTTCATGGAAGGTTCCTTTAAAATGTCCAAAATTCTAATTTTCTTTGGGTAGTTTAACGTATGAATATTCATGAATGTTGTAAGTTATGTTTTACTTTTTTGTCCTACTTTTAGTACTCTCTTATTATTAAGGTATTATAGTAGCGGTGGTTGATAGGAACAAGACACCAGAACCTGAATATGGAGAGAGCAGTCTCTGCAGTAACTGCCATAATCTAACATGTACAAAGAGAAGTTGTGGGGGTTGAGGTGCCGCGTCTTCTGAAAATGACCAGAGGGTGAAGGGTAATGAGATGTTCTGACGTGTTACCCTGGGAGATAAGAAACAGAACAGGCAGGCGGCTGAGATCCTAGTTAAATACAGATAACAGGTTATTATTGTGGGGCTTAGAGAGAGAATTACTGCACACTTTTATAATGCCATTACTATTCAGCTCCTTTTCTGTACAGGAACACATAAATCTTTTAAGACTCATCCTATGAAACTACAGGCTGTGAACTTTGGTGATAATGAGCTTTAGCATGTTCTATGGGAAAGAGCAATGGAAATTAAAGAGAATTTTTACATTAGGCCGTATATGAATTTTAAAGAATAAAAAAAAAATGATAAAAGTGTATCCCTGCCACACAGTTTGCAACTGTCATGCAAAGACATTTAAATACTTAATGAGAAAGGCAAATGACAATACTATAATTCGAAGACTGGGGGCATAGAACTCTACTGATTGGTTGTGCCATGGTGGCAAGATGGGCCAGGATGAGCACATCTCTTTTCTTCCACTTCTGTCTCTTACTGCCCAACCAGGAATGTTCCCTTTCCATACATTACAAAATCATTTATTTATTACAGGTATTTTTATAGAGCCGTAAATTGACTCAGCACTATTGGCAACCTAGTATAGGTTATACAAAAGTGTAGCGCTAAAGACCAAGCATAATTATACCATTCTCATATAAAGTAATATACACTCATATATGAGACATGTGCATATGTGTTTTAAACATTAACAGTGTGAAATAAGAAAAAGGGTGAGCAAAGAAGTTTTCCTATAAATCACATATATATAATAATTACAGGTAAGTGAAAAAATAACAGATGAAAAAATCCCAAAAAAAGGAGATACAGAGTCTCTTATATACGATATCTGTGTCTGATCCACAGGTGTGCAGGAAATCACCATCCACCTTCTTTACATATAAAAGTTATGCAAACACCACATGGTATTCCCTTCACCAGAAGAGGTATACGCTTACCAGATGGGTTGGATCCAAACGAATATACATTCGAAGGATCAGAAAAGCTTGTATATTTGTGTGTAGATTTCTCAACAGTAAATTCTCCGAGGGAATTTCAAGTGTAACTGTTCCGTTCGTGTACTAGGCAGTAAATTATCTCCAGCCATACACACCAATAGAAATAGTTGAACACATGTAAAAGGAAATAGGGACCAAAATAGCGTAATTCCCGTTTTTAAAAGAAATTTAATAAAAGGTAGTAAACTCACATGTGTACAGTAGATCAAGCGGCTGCAGTGGAGTCCCGATGCGTTTCGTCCTAGAAGACGTCTTCTAGGACGAAATGAGGCTATTATTAGGCTATTTAGAAATGAAACTATTATTTAGGGGCCCGTTCACACTAAAACAATCTGCTGTGGTGCATTAACACACATCAGGGCATGCATTACTGCGTGCTGTGTTAAGGTACAGTAGCCTATTTATTACGAATGGGCTGCCAAAGCCCCACAGGTAAAATAAATGGGCATGACCCTTTTTAAATAAAATAGTGCATGACCAATGGAGGTGTATGCTTTATGGTGTGCTGAAGTGTGCATTGTGCTTTACTTTACTTTATATTAGGGTGTCATTCACAACTAATTGCACCACAACGCACATGGAGCCGTTACATTGGGACAGCATGCATTATTGCGTGCGTTTTAGCATGCCTTACTAAAATGCAAAGTGTGAACAGAGCCTAAATGTTGAAGCTTGTGGTAATATGAGGAATCTTTAAAATGTTTCTTCACTTTTAGATATATATGACTTTTGAAGAACCCTTGTAACTAGTTATAGCCTTTTAAAGAGGACATCAGCACATTACAAGTAAAATATCTCCTAAACATTTAGCAGATATTTCCACTACCTATAGGTAAGCCTTAAGCCCCGTACACACGATTGGACTTTCCGACAAAAAAAAACATAAATTTTGTTCGAAGGGTGTTGGCTCCAACTTGTCTTGCATACACACGTTCACACACATATTGGCCAACAATCACAAACATAGCGATGTACAAGCAGATAAAAAGGAATTTCAATAGTCATGTGATATCGCCATTACGAACGCTAGTTTTACAAGACCGAGCGCTTCCGGCTCGTCCTTGATTCCAAGCATGCGTGTTTGTACATTGGACTTTTGTCTGACGGACTTGTGTACACACGATCGGAAAGTCCGACAACAAACATTTGTTGGCCGAAAATTTGAGAACATGCTAACCAACATTTGTTGACGGAAAGTCCGACAACAATTGTCCGATGAAGCATACACATGGTCCGACTTACTGCCAACAAACTCACATCCAACATTTCCCATCGGAAAATCTGATCGTGTGTACACGGCATAATTCTAGGTTTATCTATAGGTAAAAGTCAACAAAAAGGGTTTACAACCACTTTAACCTGCTTTCTTTTACTATAAAAAGGGAGACTAATTCTTTCTCTTGAACCTGACAACCTAAGGGTTGGTTTATACCAGGGGTTGCATTAGAACACAGGTATTGTACGGTAGAAGGACAGCAGTACCGATGTGCTGATCACAGCACATGGAACTGTTTTTTTTTTTTAACAAACTTTATTAAAATGTCACACTGTGACATATCATTAGGTTCTCTTGGTCACTGGATGGTGTGAGGAGATTGTTTACATTGCACTGTGCTTTACTGGAAAAAAAGGTATTGCATGCCGTAATTTTTTTTCAGCGCACACCACCGCAACACAGTGGTGTGAACTGGCCATGTAGGAGACAAAGCATTCTGTCTTGTCTTGTGGTGGGACTGCGCTGGAATAGCCACTGAACGCAGTTCTACTACCGCACCTGGTGCGGCCCTAAGTCATGGCTCTGAATCTGTACCCTCCCCTGCAGTATATTATAATTACTGACATCACAGCTTATGCAGACCAAGCTCACAACAGCTGAGTTTTTTTTCCAAGGTTGTTCCTGTCTAGCTATGACATGCCTAAGAGTTGAAGTGGCCATTCTCAAGTGCCAAGATTTAAAGTATTACTAAAACCGCAACAGTAAACTCAGTCTTTATATGCAGTAAAGCATGCTTGTTATACTCACTGTGGAAAGTTGGAGAATGGAGACCAGTCCCCAACTGGTCACCCATGAGCAAAAAGGATTGAACTATCTCGGTACCAGTTTGAACAAAACACACAAAGGAATTATAAAAAGTTTGAATTTTATTTATACAAAAGATAAAAGAAGGATATCATAATACACCGCAATATACTATACAAATACATGCCAAAACATTACTTGGAAATACATCCTGAAAAAACATCTCTACACGTCTAATGTCACTAACACTTGATGTGCTCCAAGGAGGAGGACAGAGGTATAGTGGGTCCTCACAAACTATGTATTCCTCAACATGTTTCCCGCAACTTTACCGCTTCATCAGGAGAATAATATCTGTAATGAATTAATAGAATATGCATGATAATCAAGATTAACAAATACATAATGATATACAGTGATCATTGCCATTATAATGGGGAAACAAGAGAAATACACTGCCACTTACCAATGGACCCACACACAGCTGGAGTTAAGGCACTGCCAGTGTTCCCCTATAGCGGATGTCGGAAAACAAATACAATTGGAAGGATAGTGTAGCTATAGTAAAAAATATATATAAAATATAATGATACGTGTAAAACTAGGCTAGGTTGTGGGAAAAGAGAGGGAGGGGGAGGGAAGGGGGGGCCATAAAGGGGGGGAGGGGAGAGGGGTAGCGATAGGGTTAAAAGGGAAGGGCAGGGGAGCAGGGCATGGGGAGTCAGGGGGAAGGGAAGGGACCTGGAAAAGAAGGGAAGGGGAAATTAGCTAAGTATCTAGATAACTAACTCTAGGTAACCAAAAGTACTTGCATAGGTCCAGGGAGGGCAAGGTAGGCAGGGCAAACAAATATTCACTGTGGATTATAACAGGTTGATCCTCTGCATTGTGTAAAAAGGCTGTTTCATCCTGTCTTCTTTGATCCTCCCCTTATTACTCTAGTGATAAAACAGAGCCTTTGGAGTAACTCTGCACATGTTCAGTTTAGTGTGTATTGCTAGAGGATTTTTTTCTTCTTTAGGAGGGTGCATATGATCAGAACAGAGACAATCAGCACTGTCCAGACAGAGGGTCAGGGGTCCTGCAGCCTCAGAGGGCAGTCAGAGTAGAATGAAAACTCCTCCTACAAGCTTTAACCAGACACTGATAGAAGTCACAAGACTGCTATATACTGCTGATGAGAAAAGGTATTTAGCAGTTTATATTTACTAAAATAATTGCATTTCCATGTTCTGTGTACTGTGGGAGGCCAGATATAGTGAATGCAGGGTCCTAGGTTTAGTAACACTTTAAATCCCTGCACTGCATTTGTCTGGTATAGTAGGGGGTTTAAAAAAGGTGCAAAACCGGGTTTTAAATTGTCTAAGTTGATAACGGGTCATGTTATGTGGCTGTTTAAATGCAAACAGTTCTTAGCCCTTGTACACACGGTCGGACATTCTGACAACCAAATCTGTTGGATTTTGTCTCACGGATTTTGATCGACGGATTTTGTCCGAAACTGTTGCATACACACGGTCGGACAAAGTTGTCAGAAAATCCGATTGTACATAACGTGATGACGTTATTTCGTTACGACGGGACTACGTTCAGGCTAGTAGCCAATAGCTTTGGTCTAGGAATTTGATCTGAACATGCGTGGCACTTTGTCCGTCGGAGTAGGCTACACATGATCGGAGTATGTCCGATCGGCGCATTTTGTCGGAAAATTTTACCGGCAAGCTGGAAAAGTTGGTCCGTCGGATATTCCGACGGAAACAGTCCGATGGAGACCACACACAGTCGGAATATCCGACAAAATGGTCCGATAGGACACATTCCGTCGGAATCTCCGATCGTGTGTACAAGGGCTTAGAGGAGTTCTCCTTCAAACCCACAATCCCACGTCTTTCCATAAATACCCTTCGCCTCATTTTTGGACCTGATTTGGACACATTTTGCAGCTGAGCGAATTTGATAAATAGCTCCCTTGACGTTCATGGCTTGTTAACCACTGCGCAAATTTAAATACATCTCAATAAATTACCATAAAAAGATAAATAATAATAACCTAAAAAAAAAGAAAGAAATAAACACACACAGCAAATTATCTGTCCTTCATTACAGTCAAACCTCGTCATCTTAACCTTATAAACATAACAGCGGTTTTAATAAGTCCTTGCATCAGCAAAGGCAAAACAGAGCAGGCTAATAGGCTCTTTTGAACATAAACATCAATATATATTTGAGAAGTCAGCTCAGCACTTTCCATATGGGTAGTAATTTTAAAATTAGCAGTTGCAGGGAGAGATAAGCACCCACAATGAATTAAGATGTAACCCTGCAGTTTTCCTTACAAGGGAAAAAAAAAAAAAAAAAAGGTTAAAATAAACTTGTGTGATTGACTGAGAATTTTAAGCAGTTTTTCTTCAGTGTAATCAGGGCTGTACCAATGTCATTGCTCATTAAAAAGAAAGATTTTCATTCCAATCTTTGATTGAGTGTGTTTTTTTTTCCTTTCTCATTTGCATTCTGCTTTCTACGGAGTAAGCATCTTGCCTTCACTAGTGATTAGATCCCCCCCCCCTTTCCACCGCGCCCGCCAACCGACGCACCACCTCCACCCCTTCCCTTATCTGACTATAAAGTCATACACTTGAAGGGGAGTCGTGATTTGCAGGCAGGCGGACCTCCTCCTTAAATGATTGAATGAGGATATTGACTAGAGTCCTAAGGCAAACAGGCCGATGGATGGACTCGCTTTGACAGGATGATGGAAAGAGGCCTTGGCTCCTACTTAGCTGCCCTTCTAATTGGCCTTTATGAATATTTAATGAAATCAAGATGAAATTCAATCAGAGCTTTTAACTGCTGAATCTTAAGGAAAGGGGCGAAAAAAAAAAAAAAAAAAACCCAGAGCATATTATTAGATTTCACTGTGTACATAGCAAAGCAGCGCGCTGTGTCGTCTGCTTGTAGAGGCAGCGATACCGCCACGTCTTGAAGAAATGATTAATAAACGTTTTGCTGTTAGTAAATCGCATGCTCGTTGATGTTGTTCAGGGATGGAGGGCGTTGTGATATCCAGAAAGGAAACACGAGCAAAATAATAAAATGCACTAAATGTATTTTCCAGAATACTAAATTTCAGTTTCAAATATGCAGGAAATAGCCTTTATTATCACTTTGTTAAACTTTTTTTTTTTTCTAAGCCATGTATATTCTTGAATTTGACCTGGTATCAGCCTTTTACATTGCCCGAACAGCAGAGATTAAAGTGTAAACCCTTGCAAACCACTTTGACCTACAGGTAAGTCTAGATTAAGGCTTACCTGTAGGTCCAAGAAATATCTCCTAAACCTACATGGTTTAGGAGATATTTAGTAAAAGACAGTGACAGCTGTCTACGGCGCATGCGCCGTAGACAGCGGCACGCAGGCGCACTATCGCCGTTAGCAGCATGCCGCTGTTTACGGTGATATGCCGATATGTGGCGGCTCCCGTGCACATACACAGGAGTGACGTCATCGCTACTGCGGCGCTGTGAGTGGCCGGAGCAGCGACACCCGGAAGAAGATGGACGCTCCAGACTACAGGGGACAGCGGTGACATCGCTGGCTCCTGTGTCAGGTAAGTGACACATAATGGGCTACTATGCGATGCATAGTAGTCCATTATGCTTTACCTTTCCAGGGAGACAAAGAGGAAGTAAACCCATCAGGGTTTACTTCCTCTTTAACAAATACATAATGGACTATCTCAGTACCTGTTTGTGGGAGGAAGAGGCATTACAAGGAGCAAATCAATTCATGTACTGACAAGCAGCATCCCGATAGGAGGACAGAGCAAAGTAACAGAGAAATGAGCGCAGCACCACTGTGCTGCTTCTCCTTTCACTGTCCAGTCACAGGCTGGGGCAGCTCCATTACAATCTTGGCTTGGAGAAGTAGGTTGAATAATGCTGGCTGTCAGACTGAGGACATCTAGTGGCAGAAAAAAATACTGCAAGGAAATCTACAGATTGGATATTATAGCACAAGCTGGTTTGGTTATTTTTTTTTTATTGTGCTATTTATTTTTACCTTGTTTTTGGCAAGAGTTCTGATTTAACATGCCTCTATTGTACTATTTGGCAGAAAAAAATACTGCAAGGAAATCTACAGATTGGATATTACAGCACAAGCTGGTTTTGTTATTTTATTTTTTATTGTTCTATTTATTTTTACCTTGTTGTTTTTGGCTAGAGTTCTGATTTAACATGCCTCTGTTGTACTATTTGTGTATTTATGACCGTTATTAGCTAAAATCTTTAAGCTCTTTTCCACCCTGCTGCCCACCTTTATGGAGGACACATCATTTTTGCTGTGCTGTCTAAAGCCAGGACACTGTTTGCCAGGCCTCAGTGACCCCTGGTGTTTCCAGGTTGAGTGTAGCACCTTTTGGGTGCTCCTCTTTACGATTGGCTCTTCTATCTAGTACAACATATGTTACCTCCAAGGTTGGGAGGAAAGGCAGAAAGTTCTGAGACTCTGTTTTCAAACCAAACATGGAAAGTCCTTTGATACACCACCAATGAATGACTACAAAGTTACCTCACATAGCCCTGATGAAGGAGCCACATAGTCTCTGAAACATGTCAGGTGGAGGATACCAGATTAAATTATCATCTTGCTGTTTCAGTTTTTGTATTTTCAATTGTTCATATCATGTATAGTTCATGTTTCCTATCTTTTACCAATGATTCTTAATAAATATCAGTTTTTATCAATTTATTTGTTATGTGTTTGAAGTGCCTATAAAGTCCCACAACTGGGGAACCTCTACCCCTATACTGGTAGGAGGACAGAGCAGAGTAACAAAAAGATTATCTCAGCACTGTGCTGCTTCTCCTTTCACTGTCCAGTCACAGGCTGGGGCAGCTCCAGAACAATCTTGGTTCAGGAGAAGTAGGTTGAATGTTGCTGGTTGTCAGACTGAGGACATCTAGTGGCAGAAAAAATACTGCAAGGAAATCTCCAGATTGAATATTACAGCACAAGCTGGTTTTGTTAATGTATTTTTGAATGTGCTATTTATTTTTACCTTGTTTTTGGCTAGAGCTCTGAATTAACATGCCTCTATCACATTTTTATGTATTCATGACTGTTACTAGTTAAAATCTTCACGCTCTTTTCACATCTACACATGTGTGATGCGTTGTATGTACACTGTGTGATTTAGGAGCATTTTGCATGTGTTATCACATGTTTCCAGTGACACCTTATTAAGAATGGGGGTCTGTGGTTGTCGCCAGCACAGGAAGACACTGACAAAAAAAAGAATTTGGAAGAAGTTCTAGCACTTTGCCCACTATTGTACACTGTTTGTGTGATCCCCCATCTATTTTCTCTTAAAAGGAAGTGAGGGCAAATCTATCCATTAGGGGGGAGTGGCAGCATAAACTCAATGGACACTCTAACCCTTCCCCCCTGTATCCAAAATACAATATTTGGGTTGGTGTTTGGCTTTAATGCAAAACAACTTTTTGACATTTTAAAAATATTGTTCCTATTAAAGGAGATCTGAACTCTGAAAAATATACCCTTTGTCTTAAAATCCTCTCCAGTAATAAAAGTGCACTTCCCCTTTTGTAACCTCCTAGCTTTACATTAACAGTGTGAGATCATCTAGGGCAGGGCTCTCCAAACCTTCTAAAGAAAGGGACATTTTACCATCCTTCAGACTTTAAGCGGGGTAGACTGTGCTTAGTGGCAGTAAACAATGCCTGATCTTTGGTATTAAGGGGAGAAATAGTTGGTGTCAGTGGGAGGAATAGTTCCCCATTGTTGGTATCAGTGGAAGAAATAGTGCCCCATTGTTGGTGTCAGTGGAAGAAATAGTGCCGCATTGTTGGTGTCAGTGGAAGAAATTATGCCCCATTGTTGGTGTAAATGGAAGAAATAGTGCTGCATTGTTGGTGTCAGTGGAAGAAATAGTGTCCCATTGTTGGTGTCAGTGGCAAGAACTATGCCTTAAGGGCCAGATAAAACCGATCAAAGGGCCACATCCGGCCCCAGGGCCGCAGTTTGGAGACCACTGATCTAAGACACTGCAGCTTTTGAGTGCTATGTGACCTGCAGTGATATTTGAGGGTATAAACTACTGTGCTGCTCAATGTTATTCTCGCTGGAGAGGAAGCTGTACCTGAGGACATGCAGAGAATCATCTCCCTGCTTATGATTCATCCATTCTGTGAATCTGTGTTTTCTACACCTCTCCTACCTTTTGCTTATTCCTCTGGAGCAACACCACCACAGGAGCCACTGGTTGTCGGGTCCTCTGCTCCTGTTTCAACCTTGTTTGAGGCCTTGACCTCACTGACACCACCAGTTATACCTTATCAATCAATATATAGAAATACCTTTTATGCAGTCTGAGGGCACAAGAATAAAGCCCCATACACACTATCAGATTTTCTGCTGATTTTTGTCTTCAGATTTACCAAAACCATGTAGTGCAAGGGCCTGCCTGATTACATACAAATTGAAACTTCTAAGGTTTGACCTCATATTATATGGTTTTGGTAAATCTGGGGCTTTAGACTCGCAGTTCTATGAAAAATAGCAGAGTGCATCGACAAGTTAATGTCAATCAAGAAAGCATAACAATGGGGAACACAACCCAGTAAAAAAAGTATACAGGGTTCCTTGCAGTGAATTTAGCATGCACTGTAACCCCAACAGCATAAAATATAAACAATAGCCTTCTGCATAAGAAGAGCCGCAGCCAGTGAATAACAATTTTGGTTAGAGGCTAAGTCACTTGGGAGCTCTTGCAATGAGGGGCTAAGTCTAAGCCTGTGATTAAAGACTCAGATGCATCTCAACCCTCAGGAATAAGCAACTTTAATACAGTCTTTAGAGTTACTCTTTGCTGGCTAGGTTGGGGCTCTTGAAGTTTGCATGCTTGACTTAGATATGTCTATGTTTCAAGAGGTTATAGTCCTGCACCCAGTGGGGTGGGCTGGAAGGTAGTAGGAATCTTTCAGATACTATAGCAATGATTTGAATAGTGAAGCAGAGAGACGAGACCAGTTTGGGCCTAGTCTAGTCCAACAGCAGAGCATTAGGGCAATTGTGTGTAGTAAAAGTGGAGCACAAATTCCTTGAAAGAAGAACACTATAGTCAATGTCAATATCCAGAATAATGATGGGTCAGAGACCCACCATTATCCCTCCGCGGCATGATTATTAATATGAAATGTATGTTCCTTGCTAAAGAACATTTTTTTTTAAGTTGTGATGGATAAAGTTCCACTTTCAGCTGTCTGGCAAGAAGAAGGATACTGGCTGTAATGGTGGGATGGCTTGCTCATTTCTGTAGCAGGCCTGGGCAGTGGGTAGTCCTGATCACTAGGTGTGGCTGTACTGGCCGAATCCGACCACTGTGAGTTTAAAATTCAGGTAATTACCGGAGCAACAGACAGGGCTGAACTCCATTCTGTTCAGTCCAGCAATCTGTGTAGGTATGATGCTTTCTATTTATAATCCCTCCCTCCTTGTTTGTGCTCCCGGCTCCCAGATACCTTTGGGTATTATAGTTCTTTCACCCAGCAATAATAAGGGCTCCACTTAGACTACATTTCCCAGTTCTGCTCAGGTAACATTTCCCAGCATTCAAACTCAACAATAAACATATCCACCATTGCCATCTTGTGGATGAATACAGTAACAGTAGTTGTGGTTACACCTCCATCAATAATAAGACTACCAAGCCACTAGATGACTAGTTGTAGGCCTTATTTGGGCAAAACTTCCACAATTCAGGTTCTCTATAGCAGTTTTTGATTTTATATGTACACAAATCTATTATATTGAATATGTGTGTAATGCTGTTCTGTAACAGGGTGGAGAGATTGCAATTTCTATTACAATTAAATTCTGTTAATAGAGTTTACTAGAAAGTTAAAAAAATTTGGCCAGGGGAAGTTGGAGTAAGCCATGGCTATCCTAATAAGGCAAGCAAAGAACTGGGGGGTGGGGCTTGTTAGGGATATGTAACCCTGACAATAAACTTCTCTCATCTGCTACCTTTTGGTCTGTTAAATATAAGATTGAAAGCATATCTGTTGAAAAGTGCAAAAAAATGTCCTGTTGGGGGGATTTCTCCATCCACGTCACCCGCTGACTAAAGAAAAAAAAGCCTAACCATGTACAGCCAGCTCAAAGTGGAAGTCTAGTCAAATGCTATTTATACTTAAGCCTGTTCCTACCCCCCATTCTAAGTATATTCTAACTACCCTGTAAGGGAAAGATGCCTACAATTACCTATGCTGAGGGTGCTCCAATCCAGTCACATGATCAGCTGCAGGGTACAGAAGGGACAGCTGATAATGTATGCCCCATAGTAAGTGTATGAGTGACATCATCACCCATGCTCTGCACCCATTGTCAGGGATTTCTCCTCTTCACTGAAGCTGGCGAGAGATTATGTGCCTGGAACCAGAGCACCCTCAGCATAGGTAAGTAAACACATCTTTTCTTTACAGGATAGTTAGAATAGGCTTAGAATGGGTGTGGAAGCAGGTGTGTATATAGGTAGTTAGGGTTTGACTAGACTTATACTTTTAGTGTAATATACATTTTTTTACAGAAAGGTGTGTCTGATTTTTACCAAAGGTTAATATCTTGCAGACTGTTTCCTTTGTTTAGGATGACATGACTCCTGAATGCCAGCAGTACTTTTTTCATAGTTTCCTATGGATTCTCATATTCCTTATTAAAGTGTTCTACAACTTGAAGCCTACTTCTTGGCTGTGTAGCATAATGGCTATTTTCTGATCCCCTGGGAATTTCACAAACACCAGCAGTAGCCAGATGTACTGCAGCTACAGATCTCCTCTCATCACCTTCATTTCTTACTCAGGTTTCCAGAGAACTGAAAAAGGGTTTGTAAGGTTAAGAGTGTCCACTTTTACTTCTTTTTCCTCAGGTATACACCACTGGAATGATAAAGCTTAGTCTTCTTCTTTTTTGGAATTGGTTCATACTTTTCAACAGAAATCATAACAGTCCATTACTTCACAATTTCATAAAATTATAGTTGGTTTGGTACAGTGCTTTGCCAATCTCTCTCTCTTTCAGAGTACTCCAGCTTCCTAGCATATCCCACTAAATGGAAAGGTCCACAGCGTTCCCCCAAAGGGGAAAGTCCAGATGAGGTTGAAGATTCAGTCCCTGGAAATCCCACATAGGCCTAAAAAACATCCACACTCAGTATTTGCTTCTTTATTGTACAACCGCTCTACTCTATTATAGTACACTGGACTCCACTCCACCCTCTTTTTTTATACCTACAACCAGGAAGAAGATGGAGACACTAGAGGTTAAAAACTAAATGGTACCCCAAACTCAAGATGGGCACCAAAGGGGCCTTGAAAACTAGAGCACAAGAGGGAGGACTACTAAAAGCTAACAGGTTATAACAGAAATGAAAAGGTTTATAAACGATGTGTGCTAGAGCTACCTGTGTCCCAAATTGTCAGCTCAACATACCATAAATAGCCATAGAAAACAGAACAAATGGCTCCAAAGTGTATATATAAAACCTTTTGCAGGTAAAAGAGAAGAGGGCTTTTATTAGCTTGGTGGAAAAATATCTGCTAAATAAATAAGTAAAGTTGTTTAGCAGGTATGATGTGTGGCCTCTTTGTCTTTGGGCATCATGAAATGCCATGCTTCTCTACTTACAACCTAACCTGCAAGCCAGGCCATGCTTCCTGGAGCACTCTTGGGAAAACCCAGAGCCCTCCAGTCACGTGGACCTGCAGAGGGGACCCGCCAACTTTTTACATAATTGTTGGGCCGGAGATTGCCTTTTAAAAGCATATGTGAATTATATTTAAATGATTATGAATTTATGAAACAATAAATTTAGGCTATAAGCAATGAAAATGGAACTCCATTTTGCCTTGTATTTTGCCAATATTTAGACGGTAATACAGTAACTCTGAGCCTGAAACATTGATGCTAAGAAGAGAATCTGGCAGCACAGAGGGATGCTGATAAGACAGAGAAGAGTTTGCTGTTCACTGAGCTGGGAAAGTAGAAGAAGACACAGGATTTGGGTTTGTTGAGGGATTTTAATTTTCTGTTGAGCACAAACTCCACAGTAAAACTGACATGGACTACGGGGACTAAGTAGGGCGATTGGAAAGGAAGAAGGGGAGTAGTTGGTAAGATTGCTGTGAAAAATGCACCTTCATGCCTCAGAAAATAGAAAATCATAGATGCTCCTTATAAGCACATACATTTAATTTAAATATTTACATATTATACACATATATTTACATAGTTAAAGTGATCCTGTCATTTCTGACAGGTTCGTAAGCTGACAGCAGTATTTTAAAGCAGGAAGATAGAGGCTAATGCTTCTACCTCAATTTCCTTATAGAGTGCCTTCAGCAACTGCACATGATAGTAAAAGAAAGTCTCTTAACAAATAAATAATCAGTTCTTCTCTGCCCCCACACCATGCCTTCAGCTATTACCCCACAGCTTTCAGCTTTTCCCACATATTTACTTGCTGCCCACCCAACCCCTGCAATTCTAGGAAGCCCTCTCAGATCCATTTTGTTGCATGCCCACCAGTAAAGATAGCTTTTCACCTCTCTACATAATCCAGTTTTAATGTCTTAGGATCTACGCTGTGGCTTCCTACAGAATACCCTCTTCTAGGGAACACCCTTATCAGATCTCTTATCCACTTCAACTTGCACCTCTAAGTTTGAAGAGACAGTTCAAATGTTCCAACATCAGAAAATGTATTTAAAAAAAATGAAAGCAGCTATCAAGCTAGACAACCTCATTCCTTTCTTGTTCACTGCCGCCTACAGAAGGGTTTAGACACTAGCAAATGACAAAACAGTGGCCATCCAGGTATAAGCTCTCTCAATTTCAGCATACGTTTGCATGGGAATAACTATTATCAGATGCTACACGATCCATATATACAATTAAAAATACATACATATGTACATATAACTGAAATAAATATACCTGGTTAGCAAAGTAAGAGATGTCTTTCTGGAGGAAACCAGCTAGAGTTCTGCTATCTGCCCCTGATCACTTCATGTTGTCCATTCTGGCTATGTCTCTGCACAGACTAGCAGGCCTCCCTGTTGCTCTTGCAGATCTTTTGAACCAAGGAGTTATTGCCATTGTTCCAACAGCAGAAAGGTTTCACGATTTCTACATCAAACCAAAAAGGGGCATCTGCCCCGTCTTGTCTCTAAAGGCTTTCAATTTCTTCATTCAAGTCCAAAAGTTTTGCATGGATTGCACCAGGTCTGTCATAACTTCATCAGCAAGACTTTCTAGCCTTTGTGGAAATCAAGCATGGATGTTGCATGTCCCCATATTTCCAGCACATCAACATTAGCTCCGTTTTGTTGTGGGCACACATACTGTCAGTTTGTGGCCCTACCATTGACTCCATCTTCCATACCCTGAGTTTTCACCAAGGTATTGATAGGCACCTGTGCTTGCCTTGCTATGCTCCAAGGTTATCCCCATTATGCGCTGTCTAGATGATTTCCTATTAGGAGAACGCTGCCACAAATTGTGAAATGATGGGACATTCAAGGCCTTAAAATGGTCCATTTGGTTTGGATCCTGAACTTTTGGAAATCCACGCTGTAACTGACACAGCGAGTCAAGTATCTTTGCTTGTCCTGGAGCCAAAGTTTTTCATTTGACTCTCGGTCTCTACAGTTCAGGAGCCATCCAACCTTAGGATTCTGCATGTGAGTTCTGGGCTTGATGGTAATCTCCTTCACTGCAGTTTCACTTCAGACCCCTACAACACAAAATTCTGTCACCATGGGACAAAAAGGTTTACTCTTTAGACAAACTGACTCTGAAGACTAGGTTATTCTTGGCCTGGTGGTTCAGGAATCCAACTCTGAACTGGAGGGTTATTTGATTAGGATACAGTCGAAATTGCCACAGCTGCTGCATAAATTAACCATTAGGTAGAAATCAGAAGTCTTCCTGCAGCAAGAGAGTTAGAAAAGATTCTAGCCTAGACATAACTTTAAGCTTTTTTGCTTCTAGAGCTATTTTTGCACACATGTTTAACCACCTCCCTACTGGCCACTGTATATATATATATATATATATATATATACATATATATATATATATATATATATATACATATATATATATATATATATATATATATATATATATATATACATATATATATATATATATATATATACATATATACATATATATATATATATATATATATATATATATATATATATATATATATATATATATATATATATATGTCCTAGTAGGGAGGTGGTTATAGCAGGATCATTGAATGTATTGAGGCTACAACCATGATCCTGGTGTCATTTATTTCAACAGGCGATTCTCTTTCAGATAAAAGTATTCCGAGTGTTCGGACAGATGCTGGAATACTTTTAAAGGGGGCCAGAAGGGGGTCACACCCCCCTCCAGCTGCTGCCATTCCCGACTCTCCCGAATAATCGGGAAGCCCAGGAGCAATGCGACTAACAGAGTCCATCTCTGTCCTCAGTGAGAGGAACTGTTGCTCTCACTGTGTGATGTCCGAACTGGCACGTGTTGACTGTGTCGTCACTTTCAGTTCTGATTCTTCATTTGTTTGTTGCTATGCGGCCATGAGGTAGCTGATCAGACCAATCTGTGTCTAATCAGCTGCATTGGAGCCCGAAGGAGAGATGGGGGGTCTAATAGAAAATGCATACTCAGTGGGAAGGATGCTAAACATTTTGCATATAGGCCTGGATCAGCATTTGGCCTTGAGTATCATTCGGGAAAATATTGACCCTTTGGGATCTTATTAAATGATTTAAGACCTATCATGTGTCTGAGCTGGCAGCCTTGCCATGTAAAGAACGCTTTCTGGATAAGGCCAAGAGCCTCCCTTCTTCCTAAGGTGATTTTAGCCCTTCTCCTCACGCAGAACATCTTCCACCTCTCTGATATAATACACCAGAAGGAATTTTATCTTTGCTGCCTGGATGTGGTTCATGCTATGCATGCTGTCATTGGTTGCTTCCATTAGAATGACTAACTCTCTTTTAATCATTTCTGGTAATCCCTGTAAAGTGGAACCAGCTTCTCACTCCACCATTTTTCAGTGGCTCAGTCAAGTCATAATTCAAGCTTATGATCTTAAGGGCAAGGTTGCACCCTTCCCTGTCAAAGTGCATTCTACTAAATCTAGGAGTACTATGTGAACTTTTCTGCATCATGCATTTGTTTCCCAGATTTGCAAGGCTGCCACCTGGTCTTCTGTTCACACCTTTTTTACGTTTTTACCAGGTGGATGTACAGCCCCCATTTGATTCCGAATTCGGGCATAAGGTCCTTCAGGCAGCCAAATGAGCTGCTGACTGCCCTTCAGGTCTATTGTTTTTGTTACTTGGTCCTGTTAGTGTTTTGTTGGTTTTGCACATCCCTCAGTTGGACTGATTTGTATCTGTCCTAGTTGTCCCTGAATAAACTCAATTCTGTATCCCCTAATAAATAAGAAAGAAAATACACTTTTTGTACTTACCATAAAATCTATTTTTTGTGCTCAATGTGCTCCAACAAGCAGACTCTCAAAGAATAGAATTAGGAGGGGGCTTGACAAGGCAGATCAGCTTCCACATATATTTGCAAATGCTGTGCACCTTTGTTTTTAATGCAACTGTTAGACATTGTAATTAGTGATGGCCGAACGGTTCGCCCGGCGGTCGTTTCGCGGCGAATTTCCGACTTTCGCCGTCCGCGGGTTCGAACGCCTTTTTCCGTCGTTCGCCCCGGCGGACTTACGTGTTTAATGTATACAAGAACTTTAACCTTTCGTGACACGTTTATCATGTGTTACAGGACAACCAATTGAGACATGACAGCTCATGGACACTTGGACATTCCCCCTAACCTATAAATACACCCGATCCGGTGGCCATTTTACATTCTTTCTTCTGTCACTGTAGGGAAAGGATCCTGTGTGGAGTAGGGACAGAGAAAACGCTAGCTATTTGGTACACAAAAGTTCTTTTCAGGACTGGTATAGGTGTTAGGTCAGCAGCCTGAGTTTCTTTTGTCAGTTTAGATAAAGGGACAGAGCGCTGTATGCTGCTATTTTAGGGACAGCTCAGCCAGATTAGTCTTTCTTCATCATCATCATCATCATCATCATTAGCTGTTACTATCAGGTCCACAAAAGAGCTGTTCCAGCTAATCGTTCCAGCCTACTCTTTTTTGCCAATTTGTATAGGGACAGGCAGGAAGCAGTGTGTCAGGCAGTGAGGATAATTTTAAAGACTTGCTGTTACTATTAGTTCCACAAAGGTTCTTTTCAGGACTGGTATCAGTGGTACGGTAATAGGCTTGTACACGTATAATATTCTTTCTTCCAAATATAGAAAGAATATTATACTTGACTGCTGCCCTTCTGCTGCAGTCTGCTAATCATTCACAACTCACTTGTTCCACAAAGCTCTTTATCAGGACTGGTAACTTGGTCTGTCTAGGGTGCTACGGTACATAGGCTTGGGTGCGGTACAGTCTGCTGTTCTGTAAGGACCGCTATCGGTCCACAATAGATAGGGTTGCCGTGCACTACTGCTGACCGCTGCCCTATACTGCAGCAGTCCTTCAGCGGTATAGGGACTGACGCACAGTCTGCTAAACACTAATACACAACCTGCTTGGTCCACAAAAGTTCTTATAAGGACTGGTAACTTGGTATAGGGTGCTACGGTACATAGGCCTGAGTGCGTTACAGTCTGCTGTTCTGTAAGGACCGCTATCGGTCCACAATACATAGGGTTGACGTGCACTACTGCTGACCGCTGCCCTATACTGCAGCAGTCCTTCAGCGGTATAGGGACTGACGCACAGTCTGCTAAACACTAACACACAACCTGCTTGGTCCACAAAAGTTCTTATAAGGACTGGTAACTTGGTATAGGGTGCTACGGTACATAGGCCTGAGTGCAGTACAGTCTGCTGTTCTGTAAGGACTGCTATCGGTCCACAATACATAGGGTTGCCGTGCACTACTGCTGACCGCTGCCCTATACTGCAGCAGTCCTTCAGCGGTATAGGGACTGACGCACAGTCTGCTAAACACTAATACACAACCTGCTTGGTCCACAAAAGTTCTTATAAGGACTGGTAACTTGGTATAGGGTGCTACGGTACATAGGCCTGAGTGCAGTACAGTCTGCTGTTCTGTAAGGACCGCTATCGGTCCACAATACATAGGGTTGCCGTGCACTACTGCTGACCGCTGCCCTATACTGCAGCAGTCCTTCATTGGTATAGGGACTGACGTACAGTCTGCTAATCACTAACACACAACCTGCTTGGTCCACAAAAGTTCTTATAAGGACTGGTAACTTGGTATAGGGTGCTACGGTACATAGGCCTGAGTGCGTTACAGTCTGCTGTTCTGTAAGGACCGCTATCGGTCCACAATACATAGGGTTGCCGTGCACTACTGCTGACCGCTGCCCTATACTGCAGCAGTCCTTCATTGGTATAGGGACTGACGTACAGTCTGCTAATCACTAACACACAACCTGCTTGGTCCACAAAAGTTCTTATAAGGACTGGTAACTTGGTATAGGGTGCTACGGTACATAGGCCTGAGTGCGTTACAGTCTGCTGTTCTGTAAGGACCGCTATCGGTCCACAATACATAGGGTTGCCGTGCACTACTGCTGACCGCTGCCCTATACTGCAGCAGTCCTTCATTGGTATAGGGACTGACGTACAGTCTGCTAATCACTAACACACAACCTGCTTGGTCCACAAAAGTTCTTATAAGGACTGGTAACTTGGTATAGGGTGCTACGGTACATAGGCCTGAGTGCGTTACAGTCTGCTGTTCTGTAAGGACCGCTATCGGTCCACAATACATAGGGTTGCCGTGCACTACTGCTGACCGCTGCCCTATACTGCAGCAGTCCTTCAGCGGTATAGGGACTGACGCACAGTCTGCTAAACACTAACACACAACCTGCTTGGTCCACAAAAGTTCTTATAAGGACTGGTAACTTGGTATAGGGTGCTACGGTACATAGGCCTGAGTGCAGTACAGTCTGCTGTTCTGTAAGGACCGCTATCGGTCCACAATACATAGGGTTGCCGTGCACTACTGCTGACCGCTGCCCTATACTGCAGCAGTCCTTCATTGGTATAGGGACTGACGTACAGTCTGCTAATCACTAACACACAACCTGCTTGGTCCACAAAAGTTCTTATAAGGACTGGTAACTTGGTATAGGGTGCTACGGTACATAGGCCTGAGTGCAGTACAGTCTGCTGTTCTGTAAGGACCGCTATCGGTCCACAATACATAGGGTTGCCGTGCACTACTGCTGACCGCTGCCCTATACTGCAGCAGTCCTTCATTGGTATAGGGACTGACGTACAGTCTGCTAATCACTAACACACAACCTGCTTGGTCCACAAAAGTTTTTATAAGGACTGGTAACTTGGTATAGGGTGCTACGGTACATAGGCCTGAGTGCAGTACAGTCTGCTGTTCTGTAAGGACCGCTATCGGTCCACAATACATAGGGTTGCCGTGCACTACTGCTGACCGCTGCCCTATACTGCAGCAGTCCTTCATTGGTATAGGGACTGACGTACAGTCTGCTAATCACTAACACACAACCTGCTTGGTCCACAAAAGTTCTTATAAGGACTGGTAACTTGGTATAGGGTGCTACGGTACATAGGCCTGAGTGCAGTACAGTCTGCTGTTCTGTAAGGACCGCTATCGGTCCACAATACATAGGGTTGCCGTGCACTACTGCTGACCGCTGCCCTATACTGCAGCAGTCCTTCATTGGTATAGGGACTGACGTACAGTCTGCTAATCACTAACACACAACCTGCTTGGTCCACAAAAGTTTTTATAAGGACTGGTAACTTGGTATAGGGTGCTACGGTACATAGGCCTGAGTGCAGTACAGTCTGCTGTTCTGTAAGGACCGCTATCGGTCCACAATACATAGGGTTGACGTGCACTACTGCTGACCGCTGCCCTATACTGCAGCAGTCCTTCAGCGGTATAGGGACTAAGAGTTTTGTCACAGGGTGATTTAAAAAATGACAGGCAGAGGAAGAGGCAGGCCCTTCCGCAGGGGTGGTAGGGGTAGGGCAGGAGCAACAGCCTTGAGCCAAAGTGGGAAGTTGCAGAAGGTGCGTTCAATTACTTTAAAGGACGCACCAGACTTGGTTGAGTGGCTCACTCAGCCTTATTCTTCTGCACCCTCCTCATCCTCTCGATCTGCACCCTCTTCTTCACTCTCTGCTATGTGCACCCCCAAAGACACTACCACCAACAACACCACCACCACCACATACCTTCCGCTTGAGTGCAAATGGGGGCCTTCATGCTCCAGTGTTTTAATAGGGACCCCCGTATAAAAAGCATGAGGGTCAAGGACCAGTACTGGGTGGCAACGTACTTAGATCCCCGGTACAAACACAAAATGGCGGAAATGTTACCGCCGTCGCAGAGGGCTGTCAGAATGCAGCACTTCCAGGCCTTGCTTCGAGAAATGCTGCATTCTGCTTTTGCGTGCGCTGGCAGAGGAGCAATTCCCACTCCCAGAGAAGGATTTGCGGGTACCAATCCAACAGCGCCTGCAAGAAGAGGCCGGTTTGAAGATGTGTTGGTGACTTCGGATATGAGGTCATTCTTTCAGCCGACCCATCGACAGGTGTCATCCGGATCCAGCATCAGGGAACGCCTAGACCGTCAGGTGTCCGACTACATTGGGTTAACGGCCGATGTGGACGCTCTGAGGAGTGATGAACCCCTAGACTACTGGGTGGGCAGGCTTGACCTCTGGCCAGAGCTTGCCCAATTTGCAATCGAACTGTTGGCTTGCCCCTCATCCAGTGTCCTGTCCGAAAGGACGTTCAGCGCAGCAGGGGGGATTGTGACCGATAAGCGTACTCGCCTAGCTCACGACAGTGTTAACTACCTCACATTTCTAAAAATGAATGAGGCATGGATCTCGGAGGAATTCAACACATGTGATCAGTAGACCATGTATATGTCTATAAACAATTTTTGGAATCAAGCACACAGACCTTCTTAATTCATTTGGCTCACTTCCCTGACCCAAAAAAGCACACCGTACTATATGCCCCTACCCTCCTCTTTGAAGAGGTTGAGCGGTGTCATATTTCTACTGGGGCTGCTTATTATGAGGGGTTCCCACCATCCCTGTGCTGTGCTGACTTCCTCCTGGGTGTTCTTATTATGAGGGGCTCCCACCATCCCTGTGCTGTGCTGACTTCCTCCTGGGGGTTCTTATTATGAGGGGCTCCCACCATCCCTGTGCTGTGCTGACTTCCTCCTGGGGGTTCTTATTATGAGGGGATCACACCATCCCTGTGCTGTGCTGACTTCCTCCTGGGGCTGCTGTATGTCACGGAGCTGCTGTCAGCGCTGTATGTCACGGAGCTGCTGTCAGCGCTGTATGTCACGGAGCTGCTGTCAGCGCTGTATGTCACGGAGCTGCTGTCAGCGCTGTATGTCACGGAGCTGCTGTCAGCGCTGTATGTCACGGAGCTGCTGTCAGCGCTGTATGTCACGGTGCTGCTGTCAGCGCTGTATGTCACGGAGCTGCTGTCAGCGCTGTATGTCACGGAGCTGCTGTCAGTGCTGTATGTCACGGAGCTGCTGTCAGCGCTGTATGTCACGGAGCTGCTGTCAGCGCTGTATGTCACGGAGCTGCTGTCAGCGCTGTATGTCACGGTGCTGCTGTCAGCGCTGTATGTCACGGAGCTGCTGTCAGCGCTGTATGTCACGGAGCTGCTGTCAGTGCTGTATGTCACGGAGCTGCTGTCAGCGCTGTATGTCACGGAGCTGCTGTCAGCGCTGTATGTCACGGAGCTGCTGTCAGCGCTGTATGTCACGGTGCTGCTGTCAGCGCTGTATGTCACGGAGCTGCTGTCAGCGCTGTATGTCACGGAGCTGCTGTCAGCGCTGTATGTCACGGAGCTGCTGTCAGCGCTGTATGTCACGGAGCTGCTGTCAGCGCTGTATGTCACGGAGCTGCTGTCAGCGCTGTATGTCACGGTGCTGATGTCAGTGCTCTGTATTACGGTGCTGCTGTCAGTGCTCTGTATCTCCTGCACCCTCTTGTTTGCCTACCCTGGTCCCTGACCTTCCCTCTCCTCCATTGCCTTCATTAGCTCCATAGTCCTGAATTGTCAGAACAATTTCCCAAATAAAAAAAAAATGCTTGTAGTTATCGATCCCAAATTCACCTCATACATGTATTATGCTATTGTCCAGGTGGTGGGACTACGTGCTACCCCCTAATAATTACCCCGTGGCCGCAAATTCGACCTAAAGGTTTGCGAAATTCGCCTCCCATTGAAGTCAATGGAGCCCGCGGCGAACGGTCGTTTTCGCGAACGTTTGTGTCCGTTCGCGTTTCGCGTTCGCGAAACGTCCCGTCGGAAGTTCGTCCATCACTAATTGTAATTTTAGCTGGCTAGCTTGTAAGCGTTCTGGGAAAAGTTTAGTCTTGTTTGTGCTATGCAAAACCCTTCTATGTGCATCTTAATTTAAAAGCTAATTAAAAACTAATACGGTTGGAATTCTTGTTTATCTTGCTGGAATTGGTATGTGGACATATTGGATACCTTCATCTGCCTTTGTGCTTTGGTTAAGATTTTTTTTTTTTTAAATAACAAAAATGTTATACTTACCTGCTGTGTGCTGTGTCTCTTCTGGGGTTTCCCACTGGTGCTTTAGGGACCTTCGCCTCTCTATGTGAAACCACAGGAGGCCACTACCTATGGAAAGCATGTGCAGGCTCTTTCCTAAGCCAGGCTGTGTGCGTCCATAGACACACACAGCGCAACACTGCGCTACCCCCCATCCTTACTCCCATGATTTGATTGACAGCAGCAAGAGCCAAAGGCTTCCTTGGCTTCCCCTCTGTCCTGTAAATGCAGGTTGAAAGGAGAGAGCTGCTAGAGGCAAGCATAGTGCAGGATTGATTGAGGAAATATAAGGATGGCTGAAGGAGCAATACAAATACTGGGACATTTTCTACCTTACTGCAGGTAATGCATTAAAAGAGAAGTATGGGAATTTTTTGCCCCCATAATCATCTTTACCTAGGTGGATGCAGCATCAGTCTGATGTTGCATCTGTCCCCCGCCATCTCTGCACTGAGAACCGAGTGATCGAACACCGCCGACGGCTCGGTTCTCTCAGCTCCCCAAGCAGACAGCTGCTGCCTGTCAATCTCCTGCTCTGCTCCTCCACGCTCATTTGCGCGCTTAGCTGTGGAGGGTGGGGAGCGGCCTTCTCAGTGGCTCGCTGAGAGGCTGAGACTGCCATCAGTCCAGGCACACGGAGGATCCAGACTTCCAGAGTCGGGATGATGCGGCGCCCGGACTGATTTCAGTGATGTCAACAGAGAGAGGAATTCAGAGCACTCTCTGCTGAAAATGGTTCACAGGAGTGCAAAACGTATTGCACTCCTGTGACCCTTCAGAGAAGCCCAGCCAAACGAGCTCAGGCTGGACTTCTCCTTTAAGGTAAAAATATCCTAGGTTCAGAACCACTTTAAATAACCATGTTGTCGTATGCACATCCATATATTATGAATAATGTTTTCTGCAACTATACCAGAGAAGTCCACTATTTGCTTCCAGTTTGTGCTTTGTTTAATAACGAAGGAAAAAATGAGTCTATTTTTGAGACGTCCTGAAGCTGAGAGTGCTGTCGACACAATGTCTTTTGCTTTGCATAAAGGCATCACATTGCTTCAATGAACAGCTTATCTGCAACAGAGACACAGGCACATTTGCAATCCTAAAATGGAAGGAGCTATTCCTGCCGTGTGACTTCCCCATTTATATACTAATCTTTCCTTTGTGTTTCCAAGAAAGAAAAGATTTTCTGCCAATATGTTTCAGAAAACAAAATCTCCATTAAAATGAACAGAAAGAGAACAGCGGAGCCCTGTCTATCCTTATAGGAGATGTAAGCACCCTGTTGCTCTCCAGGCACTGTGAAGCTACATGTACCAGAATGCATTGCCATTTATATTGGTCTTGAAGTGGTCTTCCTAAGCTGCTTATGGACTGCAGGATCTCTCAGCAAGGCCATACAGTAACATATGTTATTATGCAATGCATTTTATATGTGTGTATGTGTTGCATTTTTGACCCCATATGGACTAACTTGAAGTTGCAAAATGCAGATTTTTCATGTTTTAGTTTGTTTTTTTGGTAGAATGTTGATGCAAGGAGTATTTGATTGCCTTTGGGGATCAAGAAGGGATTTTTTTTTCTTTTGGGGTAGTTTGGAAACCACCTTAAAGGGTCTTTTGCCTTCTATTGGATTAACTGGGTATAGGTTTAGGGTTATCATGACCAACCTTGGGTGTTCACGATCTGCTGGTCATAACTGCTGAGCAGTAATTGCATACAACGGCACAAATTTAGCCTTGTCCAGTAATGACACAGAGGCAATTGGAAATGGTAAAGGCACAGCTTTATTGAATAATTACCATTTAGCATAAAAACTAAGACCAATCTTGGCTCTAAAGATATGAATAGGAACAGGGCCAGGCCTGGGCCTTACTAGATGAATACCACAACAGTTTATTACAAAGTTGTTTGTGAATATTGTTGTAGAGTAATTTCAACAACAGATCTTATCATTTAAAAACCACTGCTGTAAATGGTCACACGTGTTATACATTGATCAGAAGATTTCCATTGCTGTAATAGTAATATTATTATTATTTTTATTCTGATAGTTCAATGGTCACTATGCATGTAATATGTGTGGTATTATTTTTAATAAGATGTAGTTCGTTCCTCCTGACCTAAATACCAATCATACAAGGCCAAATATGTTTTGTTTGATTGAATTGCAATGTATGGTTTACTTGTGCCTTTTTTGTGGAAAGATATAAATATATTACGATTCTTATCAGATGTATGTGTACGGTATGTATGTGTATGTGTCAAGAAATCTATTTTTATTATTTAAAGAAAATGGATGAATGAAAAAAAAAATTTATGAGGTGGTATTTCAAGTAACAAACAAATGTTAAATAAATGAATAGCTTAAATGTGTACATGTGATACAAATCAGAGATTTTTAACTTCATTACTCAAGTACCCCAAAGAGCAATAATTACTGCTGTGTTCACACAGGAACTCCTTGTATTCTTTTAAATGATACATTTCACTGTCTCTAAGCAGCTTGGCTGGTCTTATTATTCAAAAACTGGCACTTAGTGGGCCCTACATTTAAATCTCTGTGTCGTCTTGAATGCCCCAGAATCAATGATGCTAGGGCACTCAGATACTGTATGCAAATCTTGTCATCGAAAGGCAAAGTCTAGTTCACACTCTCTTCCTTCATACATATTCCTACTAGGCATTTAGGTTGTCCATCATGTGATAGGCCGGTAGTGAGTTGTGGAAGAGGATGGACCTCCATGCCTCAGTATTCTCAGAAAAAGGTGGATATTGTATATTGGAGCACTCCAAGATCTTCTCAGGATGCTGGAGATGCTGTCAGGGGATGACTCGGAACTTCTGGCCTGGGAGGCAAAACCAACCATCGTAGGGATAGTTTTCTGTTCACTAAAAGAAAGTACAACACACAAAGTACTCTGCAGTGCTGAAGTAATGTCAGGGGAGAATTGATAAAGAAAGATACTCATGGTGAAACATGGGTATTGTCTTAAAGAATAAGGTTTATTGTAACACAGGGATGGATTAAAAACAATGATGTACTTTACAAATTTAACAAGATGACAGCTAGTTTGTGAAAATTATGTGCATTCAGCTAAACAAGATACATAATCATCATGCCACAAATAATTATTAATAATCAGCTTCCATTAACAAATGATCAGAGCACATTTTATTTTTTTGCTTTCTTCCAACTTTGATTTTCTTTGCTGCCCTCTAAAACTGGTCACATGCCATTATAGAGCCACAAAGGACACTGGAAACCTTCCCTCTTCCAGGTTCTGTGATTTCAGGTCTAAACGGGGAGCAGATATCAATACAGCTCCAGAATGATACTTTTAAATGATAGGGTCAGCTTATTAAACATAGTGGCAGGTAAAATATTGAGGGGGGAGGGGAAACATTGATCTGATAAATCTAGTAGAAGTACATTTCATGGATATTTTGGTGGTTCATCAGATTTTGGTGCAATTAGATTGATTAGCTTATCTCTAAATGCAAGTTGAAATTGCAGATAGGGAGATTTAAATACCACTTTGGAAGTTATTGAATCTACAGTTAGCCTATCAAATGCTCCTAAGCTGTTGTTATCAGAGAGACTATGGATGGCTGGTCTAATTATTGCATATTGAGGCCCTCAAATCACTGTAGATGCGCACAGAGGGAAAACCCAGTACTCATAATGCATTAGTGGTAATTTAAGACTACTTTAATGCTTTGTGGTCCTTTATTAAATACCAAGATAACTGTCTTATGAACAGTCCAGATTAAATTTCCTCTTGTAGTTACTGAGGAGCATTGCTAATAAACCCTCTTATCCATATACCCAATGAAGGTGGTGCCATATGGTGAAGAATCTCAGGGTCAGTTTATATGAAAAGTTCCTAGCTATTAAGATAGCTAGTGGACAGGTTTGTGAGATGTTGAACAGAAGGCGCCTTTGCTGCCACACATTGCGAGTCTCCTGCTACCACAATCCTCTCTCGTCATTTATATACTGCATTGCGACACTAGCAAGGTGACCCTGTATTAAAATAATTGAAAGGCAGAAGCAGTAATGATTTCTGCCTGTTCCATTTTTGGCTTCTGATACAGAGGTGGAAGTGCTTTGTAACAGCTGTATGGGAACGTATAGCTCCCCAGAGCACAATATATTTAATACCCAAGTAAACATTAATAACGCAGGCTGCCTGTGTTTTTGTAACTCACAGAAAGAAGGATGTGGAGTCACTCGTAAAACAAACTGCTCCCGGCTTTTCTTCTGAAATATGCATGCCAAGGGATTCAGGGCACCGGCCAGTTATAGGACCATCTAGATGGATATGTGGTCATGGGAAAAGATATGTTTACATACGTCTTGTCAAATGTTCTGTCAATGTATGAAGACGTAGCTCTAATGTCTCCTATAGATTGATACAGAACCGCTTTACCAAATGGTAAAACAAAAGGAGTACTTTAGGCTAGGAAACGAAGTAAAAATACATAAAAATTAAAACAACTCTGTCATGATACGAAAACAAAGAAACTGCTGCCAGATATAAACTGCAAGCATCTAGAAGTGTTCTCACATGAGGTAGTCTTCTTGTTCCTGTTGTTATGAATGAATGACGGCCATTCTGAAAGGTAAAAATCTGCTCTTTCCCAGTAGTGTCAAAAATTGCCTGCCTCCTTCTCATTCCTATTGGCCCGTAATTCTGCTAGTTATGGCCCAGCACTCAAGCACAAACATGTTAGTGAATTTTTTATTTAATTAAGAAAAAAAGGGGGGTTTGGGACTTTATATGAGGCCATGACATGAACCGTCAAGTGCCTCCATCCCTATTAAATTGACATAAGGAGAGAGTTTGGGACTTGTGTGTGAAGCAGATGGACGAATTTAACAACATGAACAAAGAGTGACGGGTGGGTATACAATGATAAATAGCTTTATTGCATAGTGTTATGGCATGTACATAGTAACATAACATGAATCAATTGCATGATTATATGATTTAATTACATATGAATCACATAGTAAGAAGATAACATAGTAACATGGTAATATGAAAGTACATGACATTAACAACATGATAAAAAGGAAACCACAAGACTCTAAAATCTATGTTCATATAATGTAACAGGTCCATGACACATATTGTTTTATATCACTCTTGGATTAAAAATGTAATGAAGGCATCTATATAGCTCAACGCGTTTCATGGGTAGCCTCCAATCTTTAGGAGCAGATGCAACAATCTATAAACATAATGTAAAATTAATTGATGTGACTGGCCAACAAAGGGGAGGGGGGGAGGGAAGTGGAAGAAAAATTGGTATAACTAATGAGGTTGATATCCATGAATCACCCATAGGAAACTTACAGATAAGCTGTGAGTGTAGGTGATAGTGCCATGGGCTGAGACCGACTGGGGTCTGATACATTTTGGTTTGTTCCTACACAATTTAGTTTGGTGGTTCATTTGTAGCTTTTCTTCACATACTCTTCTCAAATTAGGGTACATTGTCACATTCTTTACTCATCCCTCATATTTATTAGAAGTTCACCCATATTTAGAACACGTTTACCTATGTCAGTAATAGTACACATTTGCAACTTTGGATTACCATGTGATCTTCCTATCTTTTGATCAATTACACATCTTTCAATCAAATTTTAGTTAAATGCTTTTATTATTGTTACACCTTAGGTCATATGGGTCACTGCTACTCAGGAATGTCCTTTCCCTGCCAGCCTTCCACCTATTGCCCTTGAGGTTTACCGCATTAGCTCCCGGGACTAATGATACCTCCCCCAGTCGGTCTTAGGCCATGGCACTGTCACCTACACTCACAGCTTATCTGTAAGTTGCCTATGGGTGATTCATGGATATCACCCTCATTAATTATACCAATTTTTCTTCCACGTCCCTTCTCCCCACCCCCACCTTATTTGGCCAGTCACATCAATTAATTTTACATTATGTTTATAGATTGTTGCATCTGCTCCTGAACATTGGAGGTTATTTATGAAACGCGTCAAGATATATAGATGCCTCCATTATGTTTTTAATCCAAGAGTGATATCAAACAATATGTATATTATCATGTTGGTTTTATTGGCCTATACCAAGATGTCATGGACCTGTTATATTATGTGAACATTTTAGTGTCTTGCAGTTTCCTTTTTATCATGTTGTTAATGTCATGTACTTTCATGTTGCCATGTTACTATGTTATCTTCTTACTATATGTAATTAAATAATATAATCATGCAATTGGTTCATGTTATGTTACTATGTACATGCCATAACACTATGCGATTAGGCTATTTTTCATTGTATACCCACCAGTTACTCTTTGTTCATGTTGTTCAATTCGGGTGCCTGCTCCTTATGTCGACTTTTTTATTTCGTTTTGGGTGGTCATCACCATGTCCAATCACATGCCAGCGTCCATACATTTTTGGGGAATGGTAGTAAGACCTTGGCTGTACTGTAGGTACTTAAATGTAACTATAATAACTAATTTGGCTTTATCAGTGAAATCATTCTTTCCTTAATAGGTTAACATATACCAGGTAAAGTATGACTCCAATCCTCACCTTGAAGCCCAGGTTGAGAAGGGAAAGCTGTGTTTTAGATACAGAACTGGAACTTAAATAGGAACTTTTTTGCCAGAGCCCTATAGAGCTGCTGTTAGCAGGCAAGTAACCAAACATGACAATTTCCATGAAAAACTGGGTCCTATATACAAGTGTATATTAGGACCCATTTTTAAATCATATAGAGGATGCTGTTGTTGGGGTCTTTGCTATTTTAATGGCAGGTAAATCATACTTTTACCCATTTTTTGGGATAGTCTGTTCGATGGAAACACAATTCCAAAACGTTTCAGAACAGCTCCAGAGTTTTAGTACACCTCCAGATGACCTCATGGGTGGGACTTTGCACTGAACACACATGCATAAGCAGTTGCTCATGGGTGGGGTTAGATTTGTTGAGAACTGTGGAAGATAAATGATTGAAACTTGCTTAACATGCCCCTCAAACCACTGTTTACAGTTAAAGAAGTCTATATACATTTTTTAAAATGATAATGATAATTGATAATATTTTATATAAAATAGTTGTTTGCACCATATAAAACACAGGGGTCCGGAAGGAATTATGTATTTACATGTGGACCATATATTACATGTTCTTTATGTTTACACAAGATATTTTCAGTTAGGAAATCTGTTATCTCTTGGCCTCTGAGTCTTCTTGCTCACACTGCACTTCTTGTGAACGCAGAAAATCACTGAATGACATCCTCTTTGATTTGGAAAAGAGTTACAAAAGCTGGTCTTCCCAGGCTTTGACGCCACGTTAGGTGGTTCTGTCACTTTTCGGTCCTTGAAGTTTGTTCTGAAAGCACACCACCCTGACAGTTAGACAAATCCATTTCCATTGTGAAAGTTTTTTTCCTGTAAAGTCCTGCCAGATAATTCTTTTGTGTCTGTCTTTTAATCCATTTAATCCAGTTGCAACCATTACAGACTTATTATTTGGTGCTCGGACAACTGGCATTTAAAAGCCACAGTGGACACGTTATTAAAAATGGGTCTTCAGGAAAGAAATAACCTTTTCCACATACTTACAGCAGGGGCTGTTTTTTGATTTGCAACTTCCAGGTCATTTAAGCAAATCTCCAGACCCTTATCTCCCAATTCTCCCACCCTTTTCTGGAACTTTTTTTTTTTGTTCGCTAGCTTGGTTGTCATGCTGGCTGATTCCTGACACCCTGGTCAAATCACCAGCTTTACAGCCAATAAACAAACATTTTTTTAAATAGATGAATATTCTTTGCCTATATATTTCTTTTTTCTACATGGGCAACTGGCAACCTTGTTCAAGCGGATCCTCATCCTCTTAAACAAGTTCCCTCCACTCCACTCCTCCTCGCATCCTGTACATGTAAAACGCTGTGTTTTTTTTTTTTTAGAAAACTGTCCGGCCCTGTGCACGTAATTAGACTAGGTGAATTGTAGTCATATCATATCATATTGTAGTCATATATGTAATATCCTACATAAATCAGCCAACATGAATGGCATGCACACTGCCTGCTGTGCCTCCTGGGATATGCACGTCACATATCCCAGATAACAAAGCCTTTCATTATGAAAAGGAGAAGGGGAGTGGGGATACTTGCGCAATATCTGGTGGCCAGCGGGCCTCTAGAAGACTTCGGAAAGAGCATATAGGTGCAGGACAGAGTGGTGGCACCGCATGAGAGAATCTCAGCAGGACAACGATGGGTGAGTATCTGAAATGTGCAGATACCACCTCCTAGTAAGTGGGGGTAAAGTAAAAAAAACAAGGGGGGTGGAGATCTGCCTTAAGGGTGTTACAGATAATACATAATGCCATGGCAACAAAATTCCCAAAGGATAAAATAAACTGGTGTGAGCAATTGATGACAATTGTAATATATATACAGTGTGTGTATGTATATATATATATTTATAAATATTACACATATTTTAAGAAGACATTATATGCAAATGCAAAATACAACTTTCAGGTTTATTATGAGGTGAAAATAAACATTTGTTTCATTGCCACACTGTAGGATCTTCATTCAAATGCAAGCAGAGTGATTACTGATTCATCAAGGTCTTGTATAAAGAAAATGTGCATATTTATGTGCTTAACGGTAGGAATTAATGCACCTGCTTCTGGCATAAATGGGTTATATTTTTCATTGTAAATTGGACTGTCGTAATAAATAATGTGTATTTTCTCCTGCCTCATTTCTTTTGATGTGCATTTTTCCAATCAGATAATATTTATCTGGAAAATTGCTTAAAAGTTAATACATGGAAGAATCCATTTTGTTTGATGGGAACCTTTATGTTAGCTTTAAAGGTTATTAAAATATTAGCTTGGGAGTCTGGGAGTTATATTTGCATACCTTCCTATTGTCTTGGTTTGGCCAGGACTGGCTTCAAGTGTGGACCCACAAAGAGTTTTCTTGTAAGAAATAAATTTGTTGCAGTTTATTGGTGTAACAAGTAATGAGATAGTTATGATATCCATACAAAAAGTATAGTTCAAGTAAAGTTATTCCTAAATGGAGAACTCCAGTTTGTAGATCTTTTTAAAGCGTCCATTGTCAAGCAGTTATTAAAATAATGAAAAATACAGAGCTGTCCCCCAAAGAAAGTTCCCTAGTCTACTAGATGCTACGTCATTCAACCAAGAAGTGGCAGACATCTTGTGAATGTACTGCAGGAGAGGTCTGTACTGCGGCCTAAGCTCCATTCACTTTTTATTCAGCGCTTAGGAAAAAAGAAAAATAGCTTGGATTGGGCTTTAAAGAAAGCCTGGGTCTTATTGCAGTATGATAAACTGGCCCATATATTATAGAACAGGCACTTCCAAGTGTCTGCACCCATGTTTAACTTATTTCTAAGTGTAGTACCCCTCTGACACCCCAAAAGCAGGGTAGCACCTCCAGAGGCATGGGACAGGCTAGCATTTCACCCCATGACTAAAATGGGGGAACTGAGAAAGGATATTGGGTGCCAGTCAATTTTGTCTTTTTCAAATTGTATTGTGAAACAGTTCAGGAGGTGAGGGTTAGGGGTTTTTGATACTGCAGCGGATCACTTACAGACTCTCCAGATCCAGATCAATGTCCATCTTTACAGTGTAAGGCCCCTTTCACCTGAACAGCTCTATGGAGCGTCGGATGTCAGCAGTGACATGTCCGTTGACATCCGAGCCGTTCCGATCCGAAAAAGTGTGACGGAGGAAAAAGCTAGTTTTCCATCCGTCATCGGATTGGATCGTGTGATGATGGACACTGCGGTCCGTCGTCACCCAATCTCCCATAGGGGAGAGCGGCACTGCGACAGGTCCATCCCTGCGCAGTGTGCAGAGACAGACCTGTCATCTTCCTGCTCAGCGGAAATCGCTCCGGCGATCCCCGCTAAGCAAGTGGATATAAGCGGATGTGAAAGCACCCTCTAAACCTTTAAGCAGACCTGACCACACTGTAAGCACATTTCCAAATTTCAGTGCGTCCTTCAAGTGAGTAACCCGGGCCTTCTGAGAGACCAGCTTCCATCCTGGCTCTCTCCAGCAAGGGGCCTCCTCTGAGTTTACTCCTTGGTACAGCCTTCTCCAGACCAGGCAGGGCAGTTTCAGGACCACTTCAGCACACGTTAGGCCCCAAAACAGGCTACTGGGTCTAAAAACAGAGTTCTATCCAGCAGCATCTTCCTAGGCTTTAGCCCAGGGGAAGAAATCAAGCATATGGCCTGTCCCAAATAATTCATATATTTCTGTCCTCCCCCAGCATGCACCAGTGACCTAAACCTCCTACTGGATTGGCTGAAGAAAATATAAATATTGATAACTGTGTTTTGTTTGTGAAATCTCATACTATGACCAGTGATACAAGTGACATCTACTTATGACAGTGAGAAATCACATGCCAGCTTAAGCTTAGGGAAAAAAACAGATGAAAAACTATACAATCAGTCTGAGCTATCTACAGCCCAGCCAAAAACCAAATTGACATAGTAGCATGTTTAGGGCAAGTGGGCTACATGAGAAGAGGTAAAACTTAAGACTCTATTATGGAGTCTGGGAACAGAGCTTTGATAGTCACACTTTAGTCTGTTACTTCCCTACTTTCATGCATCACTATTGACTATTGTAGCTGCCCATCATATTTAGTGCTCAGTCATGTCTGCTATACAGTGCGGGGATCATTATATCATAATGGCAGAAGCTACAGGTACACTATAGGTTATACAGGTTTGGTCAGTGACTCACCTGGATTTATTGAGCTACAGGGTGGGAGTATTTCACATGTCAGTAATTAAAAGGACGAATCGACAGCCTTGACATGCATTTGAACTCTGAATGAAACAGTGACAGTCATTGATCATGTGTTGATGAGTATGGTCTCATTCATTTCAGTAGGTCTCCTTAAAGGAATTTTGAAATCAGTCTCGTCAGCTTTCTTTTAAATAGTGCTAGATGTATATTTTACCTCAGTCATGAGCGTCCTCTGCCCACTAGCTGTATATTTATTGAAAGTATAATAGTCATATTTGCAGATGAACCCTCAAAGAAGTTTAAGTAATTTGTGGGAAGCCATTGGTCCTCATCCGGTTGGTTCTCTCTAGCAATGTATGACCTGTGATGGCTAAAATCTAGAAATATCTGTAAAAGAGAAGGGCCTTTTCAGACCCATCCACTCTGGTGTGTTGCAGTAACACATGAGTGTTACCGCGCACATTGTGGTTGATTTACTAAAGGCAAATACATTGCGCACCTTGCAAAGTGCAGTTTCTCCAGAGCTTAGTAATTGAGCAGAAGCTCTGCTGACTTCCATCAGCCAATCATGTGCAAGCAAAAATGCAGTTTTGTTTTATATTCTTTGCAGATGATTGGATATTCTTAGCAAAGTAGAGCTTTACCTCATTTACTAAGCCCAGGAGCAACTGCACTTGCGGAGTGCAACTGAAATTTGCAAAGTCTATTGGCCTTTAGTAAATCAACCCCATTATGTCACTCAATAACTGCGTTATGTTAAGGCAGTCTATTCAAATGAATGTGCTGCCAACACACCAGAAGAGACAATAAAATCAGACATGAACCATTTATTTTTTACAGAGACCACAATACATGGTAATGCTTTACTGTTCATTGTTATGTGCTGCACTGTATGTGCATCAGAGGTGAATTGTGTTAACTTGTCAGGGTGCTATTAAAAATAAATGCTTAATTTGCATTGCCATAACATGTGCATTAATGCATTGACTCTTGCAATGCACCACACAGGAAAGGCGTCAATGGGCCCTAAAAGGCCTTGCATAATGCTTGCATCTGTGACATTGTGTGCTTTTATCAAAGTGTATATGGCCAGCCTCAGATATATAAATATAAATAGACTTGTTTCTGGTAAACATAATATGTACTTGGTTTGCATACTGTATATTTTCTTTATTGTGGGCAGGATAAATAAAATAAAAATATATATTTTTCTTTTAGCCAAGTAAATAGGAACACTCCATTTTATAACTTTTGCATTCTCCTTTTCAGCCACCAAATTAAGCTTTGGGCTCCATTTAAAATGTTTTCCTCCATTTCCCTTGCTCCTTTGTTGTAAAAAGCTTGTTGTTTACAATGCTTAGTAGCTCAAGCTGAAATACACAGTGGGGGAGATTTAGATTGTAGAATCTGGTGCAGCTGTGCATAGAAACCAATCGGCTTCTAGGTTTTCTTGTTAAAGTGTAAGATTCCATGTGCACCAGTTTTGATAAATTTCCACCATTGGGATTGATTTACTTAAACTGGAGAGTACAAAATCTGGTGCAGCTGTGCATAGTAACCAATGAGCTTCTAACTTCAGCTTGTTCAATTACACTTTGAAAAGAAAAACCTGGAAGCTGATTGTTTTCTGTGCAGAGCTGCACAAGATTTTGCACTCTCCAGTTTTAGTAAATCAACCCGAGTGAGTCAGTGGAGTGGGTCATTGCACATAAATCTTAAAAGCAAACCTAAATATTTATGTTTTCTTTTTAAAGAAACTTTATTTTAACATATTTTTTGCTTCTACTTCTTTTACAGCAACAGCGAAGACTTGATCTTCTTACTATTACCAACCCCGGTGAGTACCTAAATAATATGCTTCTCGCCCGCAACCAATGAACAAATTCTTGGATTGCCACTGATCAATAAGGCAGGCTGAAAGTTTGGTATTTTCTGTACTTTACTAAATGTAAAAATTAAAAATTAAAATATAACTTTCAAAAATAGTAAAAATGTTACACTTGTGCAATTTGACTACTATGCAATTCAGGAAAAAAGTTCTGTAAAACGTTTACATTATCGTAACTAACTAGTATATTACATAAGGTGCTGTGGACTTTTATATATCATATAGCCACATACGCCAGTATAATAATGTATATAATAAATACTACAAGCAAAATCAATTCATGTAGTGTAATTAAATAATAATTGACGTATGGTCACAGAAATGGCAATTTGTCAACATCATTCCTGTCCAGTCCTAAGCTGGATCTCCTGGCTTGCAGTAATGTCTCACACTTGCCGGCCGCTGAGTTTTACTAGTCAAAGGATGATGGCGTGATCTCTTGTGATCCATCCATGAGCTCCCAAACCCAATGGAGTTCCGAGTGATCAAACTAATGACTTATCACTTTGTCAAAGTACCGGACCTTACAAAATTGTAGGGATTCCAGAAGACCATTATAACCATTATAACATTTTTGTTGACTTCTAAAGATGTCTGTTCATATGAATAGTTGCTTTGTGAATGCTCTTCTTTGTTGTAGTTCAGTGTAAGCTGATAATTTGATCTGAAAGTTAGAAATGATTATTTAGCATGGCCGCAGACTTTACAATTGCCCAGAGGCACAGTGGGGCCAGACGTTTCTTGCAATATGGTTATTGATGATGCTAACTATGATATAAAACAAATGATTATATGTCGTTTGTGAACCTGTATATGGTCACTATGAAAGTGAGTAGTATTCTTCATCACCAGAGAAATTGCTCAAGAGACTAGATGCAACTCTTGTTGTTTATGATAAGGATTTTGTGTTGTTTTTATAGTATGTTGGTATTGTGTGGGTTATTGCCTGGGGTGGTGGTAAAGAAAGTGGTGTGTTATTTGTATTTGGTAGTTTACCTGTTAATTTAATCTGTGTTATTTATTATGTTGTATTTTAATTGTATGGATGTTTTATTTGTAGTGTACTTTTAATTTTGTTATTTGGTGTTAATGGCTGTTATCAGTAATTTTGTTGTGTTTTTGCATCTTGTTCAGTCTATTGTTGTGATCTTGCGTTGTCTTTGTTAAGTGTGTCATAACAATTTCCCAATTTCCCTTTGGGAATAATAAAGTATTCTGTATTCTGTAACCTAATGATTTTGATATTGGGCACCTTAACACATACTGGCAGCCCTGCCAATACCTATGGAGGATAGATTGTAAGCTCTAATGAGCAGGGCACTCTGATTCTTCCTGTATTGAATTGTATTGTAATTGTATTGTAATTGTACTGTCTGCCCTACTGTTGTAAAGCGCTGCACAAAACTATCTGTGCTATATATATCTTGTATAATAATAATAATATTTTTTTTGTAGTTTTATATATTATGCAATATAATTGCTTTAACACACCTACACATGAATATATACTTAACATACATGAATGTACAATACCAGTCTGGCATGTACTGCTCATTAGTGATGGCCGAACAGTTCGCCCGGCGGTCGCTTCGCGGTGAATTTCGGCTGTTCGCGTTTCGCCCGATCGGCGGACTATTGCCGCCGTTCGCCCGGCGGACTTCCGTGTTTTCTGTGTAAAAGAACTTTGACCTATGATGACACATCCATCATGGGGTACAGGACAGCCAATTGAGACATTACAGCACATGGACACTTGGACATTCCCCCTAACCTATAAATACACCCGATCCGGCGGCCATTTTACATTCTTTCTTCTGTCACTATAGGGAGAGGTTGCTGTGTGGAGCAGGGAGAGATTCCAGTGACCCAAATCACTAGCTATTTGGTACACAAAAGTTCTTTTCAGGACTGGTATAGGTGTTAGGTGTATATAGGTTTGCTGTGCTGCTGATTGTTGCAGCAGCCTGAGTGTCTTTTGTCAGTTTAGAGAAGGGGACAGGACGGTGTGTGCTGCAGGGAGAGTCAGTTTAGTCATCATCATTAGCTGTTACTATCAGGTCCACAAAAGTGCTATTCCAGTTATTGTTCCAGCAGCCTCTGTTTTGTAAGTTTATATAGGGACAGGCAGGAAGCAGTGTGTCAGGCAGTGAGGGTCAGTTTAATCAGTAGCTGTTACTATTAGTTCCACAAAGGTTCTTTTCAGGACTGGTATGGTAATAGGCTTGTACACGTATAATATTCTTTCTTCCAAATATAGAAAGCATATTATACTTGACTGCTTCCCTTCTGCTGCAGTCTGCTAATCATTCACAACCCACTTGTTCCACAAACCTCCTTATAAGGACTGTTAACTTGGTCTGTCTAGGGTGCTACAGTACATAGGGTTGAGTGAGGTACAGTCTGCCATTCTATAAGGACTGGTATCGGTCCACAATAAATAGGGTTGAGGTGCACTACTGCTGACCGCTGCCCTATACTGCAGCAGTCCTTCATCGGTATAGGGACTGACGTACAGTCTGCTAATCACTCACACACAACCTACTTGGTCCACAAAAGTCCTTATAAGGACTGGCAAGGTATAGGGTGCTACAATACATAGGGTTGAGTGAGGTACAGTCTGCTACTCTATAAGGACTGGTATAGGTCCACAATACATAGGGTTGAGGTGCACTACTGCTGACCGCTGCCCTATACTGCAGCAGTCCTTCATCGGTATAGGGACTGACGTACAGTCTGCTAATCACTCACACACAACCTACTTGGTCCACAAAAGTCCTTATAAGGACTGGTAAGGTATAGGGTGCTACAGTACATAGTGTTGAGTGAGGTACAGTCTGCCATTCTATAAGGACTGGTATCGGTCCACAATACATAGGGTTGAGGTGCACTACTGCTGACCGCTGCCCTATACTGCAGCAGTCCTTCATCGGTATAGGGACTGACGTACAGTCTGCTAATCACTCAAACACAACCTACTTGGTCCACAAAAGTCCTTATAAGGACTGGTAAGGTATAGGGTGCTACAGTACATAGGGTTGAGTGAGGTACAGTCTGCTACTCTATAAGGACTGGTATACGTCCACAATACATAGGGTTGAGGTGCACTACTGCTGACCGCTGCCCTATACTGCAGCAGTCCTTCATTGGTATAGGGACTGACGTACAGTCTGCTAATCACTCACACACAACCTACTTGGTTCACAAAAGTCCTTATAAGGACTGGTAAGGTATAGGGTACTACAGTACATAGGGTTGAGTGAGATACAGTCTGCCATTCTATAAGGACTGGTATCGGTCCACAATACATAGGGTTGAGGTGCACTACTGCTGACCGCTGCCCTATACTGCAGCAGTCCTTCAGGGTCATTTAAAAAATGACAGGCAGAGGAAGAGGCAGGCCCTTCCGCAGGGGTGGTAGGGGTAGGGCAGGCGAAACAGGCTTGAGCCAAAGTGGGAAGTTGCAGAAGGTGCGTTCAATTACTTTAAAGGACACACCAGACTTGGTTGAGTGGCTCGCTCAGCCTTACTCTTCTGCACCCCCCTCATCCTCTCGATCTGCACCCTCTTCTTCACTCTCTGCTATGTGCACCCCCAAAGACACTACCACCAACAACACCACCACCACCACCATCACCACCACATACCTTCCGCTTGAGTCACAGGAATTATTCCTCCTGGGGGTGCTTACGGTGCAGGTGTCAGTGCTTTATGTCACGCTGCTGATGTCAGTGCTCTCTATCACGGTGCTGCTGTCAGTGCTGTATATCACGTTGCTGGTGTGAGTGCTTTATGTCACGCTGCTGATGTCAGTGCTCTCTATCACGGTGCTGCTGTCAGTGCTGTATATCACGGTGCTGGTGTGAGTGCTTTATGTCACGCTGCTGATGTCAGTGCTCTCTATCACGGTGCTGCTGTCAGTGCTGTATATCACGGTGCTGGTGTGAGTGCTTTATGTCACGCTGCTGATATCAGTGCTCTCTATCACGGTGCTGCTGTCAGTGCTGTATATCACGATGCTGGTGTGAGTGCTTTATGTCACGCTGCTGATGTCAGTGCTCTCTATCATGGTGCTGTTGTCAGATGACTCTATCACGGTGCAGATGTCATTGCTGTATGTCACCCTGCTAGTGATCATCTCCTGCACCCTCTTCTTTGCCTACCCTGGTCCCTGACCTTCCCTCTCCTTCATTGCCTTCATGCGCTCCACAGTCCTGAATTGTCACAACAATTTCCCATATAAAAAAAGAATGCTTGTAGTTGTCGATCCCAGATTCACCTCATACATGTGTTATGTCATTGGCCATGTGGTGGGACTATGTTTGCACAGCTATTAATTATTTTGTGGCTGCAAATTTGACCTGTAGGTTTGCGAAGTTCGCCTCCCATTGAAGTCAATGGGGCCCGCCGCAAACGTTACGGTTCGCGAACTATCGACCGCGTTCGCGGTCCGTGTTCGCGAAACGTCCCGTCGGAAGTTCGTCCATCACTACTGCTCATTAACCTCCCTGGCGGTATGATTATTTCGGATTTTAGGTGCTGAAAGCGGTACAATTATTTTGCATGAAAATTTGGCGTTTTATATTGTAGGCCTGCAATTCTTAGGAATAACTCTCTTAAATCTGTTCAAACCAGAGTCTAGCAGACATCCCGGGTATGATAAAGTTTGAAAAATTTAAATCATAAATTATAATATAATAAATAACTATAAATAATTATACCAAATAATAATATAATAATAATAAAAATTATTCAATAATATAATCAAATCAAAAACATTGAAATTTGCTCAGTTGCAGAATTGTCACTGTCATTACTATTCAGTATTTGATGACGGATCTCTGCACAAATCGCTGTCCCTCAATTCTGCGAGTGATTACAATTTATTATCGCTGTTTTCTAGCTAGTCTAAAATCATTTTTGATGTAAAGGGACAGTTTTGGTTGCTATGGACAATCTCCAGTTTCCAGGCATAAAGAACAGTTTGTATAATATAAAACTGCATGCAGGGCACTGGGTAGACCACTAGGGACAAAGGGGATGTGAAATTATTACATACAGCAATGTAATCTATAAGATTACATTATACTGTATGTATACTGTGTGTTTCACTTTTTGAATTTGGCGTTGCAACGCTCGCAGGGAACGGAGATTGGCTCCGTGATAGATCCGGCGGAGGACGAGCCGCTCGTACAGTGAGGGGACATCGCTGGATCCAGGGGACAAGGTAAGTAAACTCTCCCTGGATTCAGCGATGCGATCCCAAGTCTGGCTCAGGGTTACCGCTTTTGGTACAAAACTTCGACCCCGAGCCAGACTCGGGAACACCGCCAGGGCGGTTAAATAGACGTACACAGGGCATTTTTTTCAGGAGGAACTTGGGGCAATGCAGTTCCAGCACCTCCAGCATTGAATGTATGTAATGGCAAGGGGTGCTGGAGGGTCTATTGTAACTGGTAGGTATCTATCCATTGTTGCTAGGGGACATCTATATGCTGCTGGGTGGTCAATTGTTGGTGGGAAGGGTCTACTTTTGATAGAGAGGTCTATTGTTGCCTGCTGCTGGAAGATTTGTTCTTGTTTCTGGGGGTATAGTGTTGCTGGGGTTGATCTATTGTTGCTGAGGTGGTATTTTGCAATGGGAGGCGCATTGTTGCTGGGAAGGAGGGTTTAATGTTGTGTGAGGGATCTATTGGTGCTTGGGGGATCTATTGTTTCTGGGGGTGGGGTCTATTGTTCCAGGGGGAGATCTATTGTTGCTGGGTGGATCTGTTATTGCGGGGGGGTCTATTGTGCCTGGAATGGGGGTCTATTGCTGCTGGGGGGGCTATTGGTACTGGGGTTGGGTCTATTGTTGCTGGCTCCAGGGGACCTATTTTACTGCTTTTTTGTTATCGTTAACAAATTGCATTATGTTACAAATTACTGCACCACAAAATAATACTTGGACCTGTATTCTGTAAAAGGGGTGGTACTGGGAGGTGGCTAGTGGGTAGAACCAAGGGAGGGTACTTGGAGGTGGGTAGGGGACGGAGACAAGGGGTGGCTTAAAAGAGGGGAGTTCTGGCACCTATTCTTGGAGAAAAAAAGGCTTGGACTTACATATATGCCTATGGGGGGATCAGCCCTGTCCCAGGGAGAGTTCACTAATTTTAATATTGCAGACAAGTTTGTCTGTGCTTAAGGCTATGTTTGAACATGCAGCTAAATTGCAGCACCTCTAAAAAGTGATCCTTATTCAATTTGCTTCTCAGAGGCATTTTACAGGTGGTAAGGAGGCAATATAACACCTCTTCACTGCATGTTTTAATGTGGTATCCAAACCAGCTTTTCTAGTGGGGTCTTACTTTGAAGTTTTCCCATCCTAGTCCAGCTTCTATGCTGCATATTCTGGGTCCAGTCAATAGTACGGCATATTATTACTGCCTGGTAGTACCTTTTTAAAATATGGCACCGCCTGGCCTCCTTCTCCTTTAATGAATACTGAAAGTACAGTACTAATCTGGTGTTTGCATGCACTACTCATTAAATAGACTTATCTAGAGTTTCAGTATTATCACAATGATACACCTATACCAAATTGCATAAACATGCCTATGGAGAGTCAGCTCTGTTCCAGAGCCAGGTCATGAAGTTTAATATTTCAGACAAGTTTGTCAGTGAGTAAGGCTACATTTGGACATGCATCAAAATTACCACGCTTCCATAAAGCAATCCAAGTTTTAATTGCTAAATTGCCTAATTTAACCCCATAAATGCCATACCAACTAGCACATGGGCATCCCCATTTGCTTCCGTGTTCGGAGGCACATCCACATTCTGCCCACTGAACGAGACAGAGGGGTAATTTTTATCATTGCACAAAGCATTGTGATCACAGCATGTGAACATGCCCATCCACTACCTTTGACGCTTAAGCCTGCAAGTCTAAACAAGCCCTTACAGTGCTTATAGGCACTGCTTTATTTTAGGGGTGCAGTTGTTAAAAATCATTAAATCTAGGATAACACTATTGCAGTTGTGATTTGATCTTATTCTTATTTCTTATCTTCCACGCTGTCAGTACTTGGCTGGCAGCCAGGAAGATGGGACCCCAAATGGGTCCCTTGCCTCAACTCCGGAACAGACAACCATTTGGGGTCCCATCTTCCTCGCTGCCAGCCAAGTACAGTGTTATAGCCAACCTGTGAGTATAGATTTCGTTCTCCCCATGAGGTATTTACTCCCCTTAAAGGGGTAAAACATATTAATTAATATTACATATCCATTTGTATTTACAGTCTACTTCTGTACCCAACTCCTGATGAATGGCAGATAGCCATGGAACGCGTTGAGTTTCCATGGGGTTCTCAGTCAAGCCTGACTTACTACCTATTCACTGGCCCATATATATCTTTTATACATTTACAATTCATTGAGTAGTTTGTAACCACTCATGTGTATGTGCATCTATCTTATAGCAGCTCTGTTGCATATGGGTTACCAATGCCTGTTAATAGGAAATAACTTGTATTATACTCTATCATTACCTACTATCTCTTATGTGCTGCCAAGTTAACATATATGTATCTATTAAGTTTTTGGCATGTGTATGTGCAGATATATGAAAATACTTTTTTATCTGTTTTATATTATTGTTAAAAATAAATAAAGTTTACCAACCACTCTACTTCCACAAGTCAATTGCCTCATTTAGGCCTCTTTCACACTGGGGAAGGAGCAGCGTCGGTGGTAAAACTGGCGCGTTGTTTTAGCGGCGGTATTCGGCCACTAGCGGGGTGTTTTTAACCCCCGCTAATGGCTGAAAAAGGATTAAAACCGCCCATAAATCGCTGCTGCAGCGGTGCTTTGCCGGCGGTATAGTCATGCTGCCCCATTGATTTCAATGAGCAGAAGCGGAGAAGGAGCGGTGTATATACCCCTCCTTCACCGCTCCAAAGAGTTTTTTTTAACATGCTGCCAGAGCACCGATCCAGTGTGAAAGCCCTCGGGCTTTCACACTGGAGACACAGGGCGTTTAAGGGCGCTTTGCAGACGTTATTTTTAGCGCTGTAACGCCTGCAAAGCGCCCCAGTGTGAAAGGGGTCTTAAAGTCCCACATCCCCCCCTTTTTGGTTACGTACTCATACTCGGGATGGAGGTACATATAATGTGCCTCATTTAAAGTCCCAAACTCTCCTCCTTTTTGACAGCTCCTTTGTTTCCCTTTTGCTGTCAGCTGGGAACCCGCTGGCTGACAGCAGAGATGAGTTACTGGTTGTTAGGACATGTTTAGCTGCTAGGCATTAAAGTAAGATGAGTCTGTGCAGGTAATGTGTAATAACTATCTCCTGTGCCCTGGCACACAGTAGTGCCTAAAACTCTCAGTTTAACGTGGCTTTCTTGCTACAACGTCAAAGATTCAATCAGAAGGTGCCAAAACCGCAGGCTTTCTTCCCCTGATTACTCAGCAATGGCAATATTAACAAGCTATGTCTACAGTACTAGGATCTCACTTCATGTGACAGATTTGTTTAAATGGACAGCCTGTATCTGAATCAAAGGTAAACCTTGTAATGTCAAGTTTGTCACCAAGCATTCAATTTTGTTTGTTCGATTTTTCCATCATTTCCTGTTCCTCCACCCCAATGACAAATTCAGAATTGCAAATCATCTAATCAAATAATGAATTTTGATACAGTAATTAATGCATTTTTTTGTGTTACTGTTTGTACACAATCTTTAAGGAATGCGTAATTTTTTTTTTTTTTTATATTCTCCTATTAAGTTTAGGCTAAAAAAATAATGTTGAAAATATTTTAAAAAAAAATATTTCATATGAATATTTCACAATTATTTGTATTAGCCAAGAGATGACTCTCCAGACTCCTATATTTATGAAACTAAAATATATCTATATCCAAAAAACAATAATGCAATATATAGCAAGTTACCAGTCCTTAAACATGGTGGCTACCACTGAATTTATTTTTTAGCGAGAACAAAAAAATAACGGTTGATCCAGCCAGACGTGCAGTATTCATGTTGTTTCATGGAGCTGAAATCTCAGACAATTATATCAACTCCCCCTAGTTCTCTTTTGTAAGCTACAGAAAACTCTACCCCAATGTGATGGAGATGAGAGGAGGTGGGGGGGGGGGGGGGGGGTAGCTCTAATCAGAAGAGCAGGCTATGTTGTTGTCTCCACAGTTACAGTACAATGAGTGACCAATGCCACCTTAGGACAGCAAGTGTATTAGTGGCAGGATCAACAGGTGACTTTAGGCTTCATGCACATTGGACGCTTTGGCCATCTCTCCTAAATGCCTTTCTGTTCAAGTGCTAAATGTGCTGTTAATAAATACATGCTAAGCTTTTGTCTAGCAAAATGTCGCTGCTCCTGGATGCAGTGGCGGTTGTTTTTTTTTTTCTGCCTCTAAACTCCTCACATAGGCTAACATGCAGGGGTGTTTAGAGGCGAAAAAACATCAGACACCCCTAAGAGCAGCACATTAAAAATGTCCAGTGGGCATAAGATCATAAAAGAAAAAAAGCCTGAAAATATAAAACGAATGCCGCCACTACATCTAAGGATGGGTAAGCCTTAATATATAAAATTTTTGTTCTTGCATTTAGACACTTGAATTCCCAGGTTTCATGTTGTGAGGGCATCTCATTTTCCCATTTGGAGTTTCAAGTTTGCTTACATATTGGGAAAAAGACATATAGGGCTCTTCCTGCTACAGCTGGAGGAAAGTAATGGCACAATAGCCTATCCTAACTGGATTTATGCAGGAATTTGAATATTCTGTTCTAAACAATTCTATTCCTAAAAGCTTACTTGAAGAGATTTCTTTTTGCCCCCTTATTTAGCCTTTCTTCCTTTGGCGAAAAAAAGAAGGTGACTCCATAAAGTTTCACAGTTGCTGTCCTTTCACATTTTAACTCACATTGTAATATCAGATGCTGTCCCCCAAGTCCTTGCTTTCACATTGGGGTTGATTAACTAAAACTGTGTAAAATTTGGTGCAGATCTGCATAAAAACCAATCAGCTTCCAGGTTGTTGTTTTTTTGTCAAAGCTTAATTGAACAAGCTGAAGTTAGAAACTGATTGTCTACCATGCACGGCTGCACCAGATATTGCACTATCCAGTTTTAGTAAATCAACCCTATAGTGTCAAATGAAAGAACCCTGGAACTTAGGGATTTTTGTCTTGGATGCTGTTATGCATACTTAGGAGCTGTGTGTGTGTGGATATAATTACAGGCAGTTGACTAGGCTGCAAAGCCTTGACTCTCCTCTCCAGAATTATAGTTAAACAAAATAAGAGGTCAAACAACCCTTCATAAGAAAGCTAGAGCAAATTCAATAATTTAAGACTGAAAATTTAATAGACAACTTTACTTGAATGCTTCCCCCCTCCCCTGCAGTGGAAGCTACATAATATACATACCTTAAAGCGGAGTTCCACCCAAAATTTCCCCTCATTTGTCTCCTCCCCCCTCCAGTGCCACCTTTCAGGAGGAGCGGATACCTGTCAATGACAGGTATCTTGTCCACACTTTCAGGAGTCCAGGCCATGGCAAACTATGTCACAGCTTGGCTTCCTTCTCCTTCACCTGCCAGGCCAGTAGGGGAGCGTAGTGGTGCCTTGGGCATGCGCAGCAGGGAAGCCGTAAGGCTACATAGCCAGTTTCTCTTACCCGCAATGGTGGTGGCAGCACCCCACAGCTGATGGAAACATCAGCTGTGATGCCAACATCGATGGACTCCAGGACAGGTAAGTGTCCTATTATTAAAAGTCAGCAGCTGCAGTGTGTGTAGCTGCTGGCTTTTATTTTTTGCAGGGGTAGGCAGACCTCCTCTTTAAGCTCTGCTATGTGGACCCTCACTGTGTAGCCCTGCCTGGTGTTGCAGAGCCTGTGCACAAAAATCTCTCACTTGTGTCCGGCGCCTACTTTGTATTTATTTCTATGGCTGGGAGAATGCTTATGGAGACCTTTAAACATCCAGAAGAGTTAAGGTCCATTTGGTATAGAAATTAATGGAATGAAGGATGTGGGTGTGCAATTGCACGTGAACAGTGAAAAACCAATAAAGCTGAAGGTAAATAGATTAGTTAGACTTGAGGGGTGGGTGGAAGATTTAAAGGACGATTCTACCCAAACACTAGCATGGGTGGTTCTCTTTAACAGTGCCAGAAAAACTAACAGGGAAATCTTGCCATTGGAGTGTCAAGAGCTATTCGAAGCTGGCAAGTCATTCAGTCAGCACTCTTTAGAAAATATATGCCTTGGTTGTCCATACCATTTAAAAATAAAACTGAATGGCCCAACTGGTTCATCTAGAACAGGGCTACTGAATTTGACAAGTAATGACCCATATGGACTGATGGGACTATTCAAAGGTTTGGTAAAATGGTAGGAGGTCAAAAGGGATCAGCAAATGACTGGGTGTAGTAGGTAGTTGATAAATGATGGTAGATCAATTGAGGTCAGTTAATATTTTGAGGTCCCTGTAGATCTCCATGTTGGTCCCTAATCCTCAAGGTGAGGTAGTTAGTGGTGAGACAATGTTGCCCAGTGTTGGAAGGACAGCCACCAGCGACAGGCTTGAGTTATCTGTTGTTGCTAGCCTTGTTTACTAGCATGATTTGTGTTGTGTCTGTGACCTTCTAACTTCCCACTTCCAGGAAGGATACGTGTTTACACCCCATACTGTCAAATTCTGGTGGAGAGTTGGTGGGGTTGATATACTAAAGGCAAATGGGCTGCTCACTTTGCAAGGGAAGCTGCACTAACAAAGGAATGTTCTCCAGAGCTTAGTGAATGTGGTGGAATTTCACTTTCCAAAGAATACCAAATTGAATACAAAGAAAATAAAAAAGCAGCATTTTTCATGCACATAGTTGAATGATGGAAATTATCAGAGCTTCACCACATTTAGTAACTCTGGGTAAAGGTTCCTTGCAAAGTGAACAGCCTATTTGATTTAATCCCAGAGAATATAATTTTTTTTTTACTTTGTTGCAGATCCATTGAGTACAGGCATATCCCACGTTTAAGTACACAATGGAGTTTATTTACTAAAGCTGAAAAGTGCAAAATCAGGCTCCCTCCTGCATAGAAACCAATGAGCTTCCAGGTTTTATTGCCAAAGCTTAATTGAACAAGCTGAGGTTAGAAGCTCATTGGTTTCTATGCAGAAGGGAGCCTGATTTTGCATTTTTCAGCTTTAGTAAATAAACCCCATTGTGTACTTAAAAGTGGGGTATGCCTGTACACCAACATCAAACTCTGTTGGAGAGCCAATAGGAATAATTTACTAGGGAAGGGAATGTTCCCCAGAACTGTATATGGTGAAGTTTTACTTTGCAAAGATTACCCAATCACATTTCCAGATAAATTAAAAAATATATTTTTTTATTATACATGATTGGATGGTGGAAGTCTGCAGATCTCCGCCCCATTCACAAAGCTCTAGGGAGAATTCCTATGCAAAATGCAATTTTCCTTGCAAAGTGAACATCCTATTTTCCTTTAGTAAATCAACCCCATTATCTTGGCTGATGGATGTGCAGATTGCTGAGGCTCCGGCTACCTATAAAATTAAAAACAATTAAACTCCCCCCCCCCCCCCAAATTGACCAGATGACACAGTAATTTTGGAGTCGAATGGCCATAGCAGCCTTTGTTTTATTCTTTCAAACAATTGAAATACAAAAAAATCCATAAACATTTGAAATGCATAAATAAATTCAATACATAACCATTTAGCAAAAAAAACTCAGCCTAATCCTACCCGTTCTAAAGATCTTTGAAGGCCTATTTTCTTTTGACCAACCGGTTGTATCTGTCACCCCATGAAAGGTCCCCAGTCGTAACTTAAACCGGCTCAGGGACAATTACCACTTACTACCAGATACAACCAACTTAAAACCCTTGACGTTACTATTGTATTATTAGAAAGGGAAGGGACACCCATACCTCCAGATGAGCCCAACCCTCTTAATTCTCCAGTATTTTCTCCAGCACTGCCTTAAAAGACCCAATAGACCTCCCGCCACTTCTTTAATTAGTAATAAAAGAACCCTAAAATGAACAGTCAGGCAAAACGTACCCACCTAAATGTCCCACTATAGAAACCAAACCACATTAGCATAAAATTGGCTAAAAACATCCCCAGACCAAACCAACTAGGGAGGGTGGGTCGGAGAATCCTTCCTGACACGGTGAGAAGCTCTGGCTGATCTCTGACAGAAAAACTCCTCCCCTCCACACCCTACTGAACACCCCCCCATCACTCACCCATCACTTCGGGACCCAATCATGTAAGTGAATAACCCCTTTTCATATAATACCATTATTCACTCCGACTTACAGCCCACCCCAGTCATGCTGACCCTCCTACCAGTTTCACTTTTGCTCCAGGACATATACTTTATTGTCAAAGGGGTTGTAAACCGTCGTGTTTTTTCACCTTAATGCATCCTATGCATTAAGGTGAAAAAAACACCTGTCACTGCCCCCACAGCCTCCCCATTTTGCTTACCTGAGCCCTGGAACTTGACCCGACGGGAACGCACTGTCTCTCTGCCTGGGGTTCTCGGCTCTTGATTGGATAGATTGATAGCAGTGCAGCCATTGGCTCCTGTTGCTGTCAATCAAATCCAATGACGCGGGTGCCGGGGGGGGGGCGAGGCCGAGTCATATATTCGGTGGCTATGGACACCGAATGCTGGACTCGGGAGCACTCCTGCAAGGTAACCCCCTCAGAAGAGAGTTTCTCTTAGGGGGTTATCTGATGTGGGGAGGAGCCGCGAGAGCTGCCGGGGGACCCCAGAAGAGCAGGTTCGGGGCCACTCTGTGCAAAACAAGCTGCACAGTGAAGGTAAGTATATGTTTGTTATTTAAAATGAAAAAAAAATCCTTACAATCACTTTAATACTAGTATTATTCATAGTAATCCTAATAAACCTCCTACTGACCGCTCAGAGTAAATATACTGCGGGTGGCAGGTGCAGGCTCATACATGTATGTTGCTGGCTTGCTTCCGTGTTTACAAACACACAGAACTCTGTATACTGCGAACAGCTATCTGGCTGTTTCTTCTCCCTGAAAAGCAGGGAGAAAAAAAGGCAGATCAGAAATTAAAAGCAGCATACATTGGTCACAGTACATTTGTTTGGCCACAGTTAACCCCTTGATTTTCCCTTGATGTTAACCCTTCCCAGCCAGTGTCATTACTACAATGTCAGCCTACAGTATTATCACTGATCACTGTATTAGTGTAATTAGCAATGCCAGTGTCAGTTAGTGACCCTCCCAGCCAGTGGGTGTTAGCGTCAGATTGTCTGCCACCCTATCACCGATACACTATAAGTCACTGATCACTGCCATTGCAGTATAAAGTCTATAGCTGCATATATTGCAGTATATATACACCATAGTTTGTAGACACTATGGGGGGTATTTACTAAAGGAATCTCCACTTTGCACTGCTAGCTCCAAGGGGGACATGCAAGGAAAATAACAAAAAAACAGCATTTTAGCTTGCACCTGATTGGATGATAAAATCAGCAGAGCTTTCCCTCATTTCTGATCTACCCCTTAGGCTCATGAGAACTGAAGCTCAAAAAAGCTTTTTCTGGATGCCAGATTGCTGGCAGAAAACACTGGTTGAAAAACCTGCTTTTAACAACGTTTATGGGCGTTTTTAATAAAAATACACAGAGGACACTCCAAAAATCCCACAATGCATTCCAAACTCCCACAATGCATTGAAAAAATAGAACACCGAACACTAATTAACACGTGTTTATAAGCGTTTATGCAACGTTTGTTGTTTTTTGGCAGTAAAAAACGCCACTTTGAACGCAAATTTCTGGCGTTCAGAAAAAAGCCCATAAACTCCACTGCTCATTAAAGCTAAAAAATGTCCATGTGTGCATGGACACATAGGCTAACATAGAGTGGAGTTTATGGGCTTTTAAAAAAAACGCCCAAACTCCAATAAACTGCAGTTTATGAGCTCCAGTGTGCATGGAGCCTTAGATTTAAAGCGACTGCACTTTCAAGTGCACTTGCAGTGCAAAGTGGATTTGCCTTTTGTAAATAACATCATATAGCTTTCACACAAACAATTGAATATACAATTATTGGAATTTTTTTTTTTACCAAAGACATGTATGTAGCAAAATACATTTTGCCTACATTTATTAAGCGCTTTGATTTCAGTGGATATGTTTTATGACAAAAAGTATAAGCACCAAAAGAAAGCTCTATTTGTGTGAAAAAAATATATCATTTAATTTGTATACAGTGTTGCATGACCACGCAATTGCCAGGTACATTAGCACAGTGCTGAATTGCAAACAATGTTCTGGTCATGAAGGCGGTAAAATCTTCAGAGGGGTGTAGAAATATTTAAGAGTTGATGAACAATCTGAAACTCTAGCAAGGGGTCAGTGAGCTGAAGAGTTTGGGGGCTCCTGATCTAGAAGCTGGATATACAGTATGCAGGGCCGTCTTTAATGTTGATTGGACCCTGGGCAAAAATTTTCTTGGGCCCCTCCCATGCAATTTCACTCTCCACCTGCTCTGAGACATACAATAAATAGCAGCTAGATTTAAAATCAGTTTACTGTATCAGATCAGGCATCAACTGCGATTGGTTGCCAGAGGTTACAGCATATCATTACTGCTTACTGACTGGTTGCTTAAGGTTACAGCACACATCACGGCTCACTGATTAGTTGCTAGAGGTTACAGCACACATTACGGCTCACTGATTAGTTGCTAGAAGTTACAGCAAATGGTTTCTGCTTGTTGATTGGTTGCTACAGATTACTGTACAGTATTACTGCTCATTGATTGGTTGCTAGAGGTTACAGCACATCATCTCCTCACTGCAGGGGGCAGGATATACATATGAATGGCTCCTTTATGTACATATCAATGCCACCAGCCACCACTATTTACATATGAATGCCAGTTATTTACATGTAAACACAGGGTCTGCAGGTGAGTCATCTATACACAACAATAAGGCAGAGCTGGGCAGCATTAGTACCAGCACTTCACACTGAGATATCGGGACACAGCACAGGACTAAAACTTCAAAGGACAAGGGGATTTAAACTGGGATAGTTGGCAAGTATGAGGCAGCTGCTTTGGGCCCCACAACAATGACAGGGCCCAGGGCAGCTGTCCCTTTTGACCTGCCTTAAAGACGACCCTGACAGTATGTAATATATAGGATATACATACCATGATATAAATTAGCATTTCGTTTTAATCATAACATACTTTGTAACTGCTGGTAATTGCCTTTTAAAGGCAAAGCACGATGTTGCCCAGAATCCACTTTGTGCATTAGCAAGTCTACGTTCCTTTTGACAGATGTTCCACCCCTTGGCAATAGAGAGGCATTTTGTTCCTTTTAGCCACATTCAGTATTAAGTAATCAAGTTAATGTATGCCGAACGCTTTCCAAGCAATAAAACTAATGATGACATTCAGCTATTAGTGACAAACGTCCTCATGATCAGATGTTTGTAGGCACAAAAAATATATATTTTTCTTTAAATGTCCTGTTACTGCCATAAAATGTGGAAAATTTAGAACGTGGACATGCATAATCCACCCTGGGTATATTCATAATTTTCAATATGATAATGATATCTGAGGTTTTTTTCTTTAGAATTTATCAGTTCATAGCAGTTGCAAGAATCAGTAAGGGTTTTTTGCTGCTTTAGTATTCCATTCAGCCTACATTAAAGGGCAACAAGTGAAATCAGTGACATGCAAATGCTATTCAGGAATCATTTGCCTGTGAGCATATTTTTATAACTTCAGTTGTTGTGCATGGGATGATTGGAATTTAAAGCAAATTCTGTTAGTCGTTTCAAACATAAATGTCCCTCCTAAGTGCAGGCACAAAACGTTCTGGCTATCAGCTTTATTAGCTAAAGAAAAAAAGCCACTTGGCACCCATATGACCCTGCTTGCACTTTGTTACCTAGGGCTTAACGTCTATGACAATAGAGTCTATCTATGCCTACCTGCCAACACCTATCCAATGAGACTGCCTGTAGGTAAATAACATATTGCTGTTGTCATCTTTAGTTTTGTATGTTATGTTGTAGTCCTGATAAAGGGGGCCCTTCCAACTCCCTGAAACATGGTGTTTTGCATCGTATACTGTAATTAATTAACTAAATCTTCAATATCTGTTTGGTGCCAGCTTTCCTGAATTTTGAGTTTAGTATTTAAGACTCATAACATTTATTGACCAGCATCCACTTACATTTAAAAACAAGAAATGCGTGTAATCATTCGTTCCTGAAGAAGTCATGTGGCAGTGACGACACGCGTTGGGTAGGTTGGGTAACGGAGCATATTCAGATTAAGAAACAAATGATTACACGCATTGTCTTGTTTTTAAATGCAAGTGAATGTTAAATACTACACGATGGAAGTATGTTCATTTTGATTGAGGGATGGTGGAGGAGAGAGGAGATTTTTGCCTATACAATCTACAAAACACCTATATTTAAGCCGAACAGGGGAGAGGAGAAGAGGAGGAGAGGATACCGATTAGCTGTTTTAAAAACCTGGAGTACACCCCAGCTGGGGAAGGTATTATTAGACCTATCATAGGTCCGTAATTGAGGGGAGCTCAGTGGTGAACCAGTGGTGGGGATTGCCAAACATGCATGCATTTATTGACCCACATGGGGTGAAAGTTTGAAGAAGATTCAGTTTAAGGAGTATTTTTTTATGAAGATTGATGAACTGTCTTATTATTACATATGAACTTTATTTTAATAAGTCATTGTATGAATTTTATTTTGAATGGTTAATAGATGAGCACAGTTGATTGTATTGGTGATTCACATATTGTATAATATTTTGGACAAGCGCAACCAACACACAATATTATATAGAATCACACATGTGGGTGTATACACAGTGGTAAATGACAGCCCACTCCCTCCCTCCTCCTCCATACCCACTAATAAGCTAAACACAATGGGGTGGGATATTACATGTAGATTAATGTAGGCTTCACCAGCCCCTTATTTTAAGGCACAGGCTGGAGGGGCCAAAAGAAAAATAAAGATTTGACTTCAAATATATATTTGTATGACATTTGTATGATTTAAAAAAGTTTATTGATATTAATTATTTATTTTTACTCAGTATTTCAAAGGCTGATTTTTTTTCTGTTTTTTTGGGGTACAATTTATGATCATTTACCTTCATTTTTCTTGAACACAGTCATGTTTCTTTGGATGCTGCTAACACACTTTAGAATAACTGAAACAGTGTCCATTTGGCCGGAGCTTGTTCTTAGCTTATAAATTGTAGCCTTTAGTGTGCAGTTACAGCTGCACTCACACTGAAGAAAATTCTGGTAGTTTTTATCTCAACAGTCCGTCTTTAACCACTTTCAGACCGGACCATTTTGCTGGTAAATGACCAGAGGTCTTTTTACACTTTGGCACTGCGCTGCTTTAACTGGTAATTGCGCGGTCATGCAATGTTGTACCCAAACAAAATTTGCGTCCTTTTCTTCCCACAAATAGAGCTTTCTTTTGATGGTATTTGATTGCCTCTGCGATTTTTATTTTTTGCGATATAAACGTAAAAAGACCGCAAATTTTGAAAAAAAATGATATTTTCTACTTTTTGTTATTAGAAAAATCCAATAAACTCAATTTTAGTCATACATTTAGGCCAAAATGTATTCAGCCACATGTCTTTGGTAAAAAAAAAGTCAATAATTGTATATTTATTGGTTTGCGCAAAAGTTGTCACATCTACAAACTAAGGTACGTTTTCTGGAATTTACGCAGCTTTTAGTTTACGACTGCCTATCTCATTTCTTGAGGTGCTAAAATGACAGGGCAGTACAAAACCCCCCCAAATGACCCCATTTTGGAAAGTAGACCCCCTAAGGAAATTGATAAGAGGCATGTTGAGCCCATTGAATATTTTATTTTTTTGCCTCAAGCGATTGAATAATGACAAAAAAAAAATTTTTTTTTTTTTTTTACACAAAGTTGTCACTAAATGATATATTGCTCACACATGCTATGGGCGTATGTGAAATGACACCCCAAAATAAATTCTGCTGCTTCTCCTGAGTACGGGGATACCACATATGTGGGACTTTTTGGGAGCCTAGCCGCGTACAGGGCCCCGAAAACCAAGCACCGCCTTCAGGCTTTCTAAGGGCGTAAATTTTTGATTTCACGCCTCACTACCTATTACAGTTTTGAAGGCCATAAAATGCCAAGATGGCACAAAACCCCCACAAATGACCCCATTTTAGAAAGTAGACACCCCAAGCTATTTGCTGAGAGGCATGTTGAGTCCATGGAATATTTTATATTTTGCCACAAGTTGCGGGAAAATTACAAACTTTTTTTTTTTTTTTTTTTTTTCACAAAGTTGTCACTAAATGATATATTGCTCATGCATGCCATGGGCATATGTGAAATGACACCCCAAAATAAATTCTGCTGCTTCTCCTGAGTACGGGGATACCACATATGTGGGACTTTTTGGGAGCCTAGCCGCGTACGGGGCCCCGAAAACCAAGCACCGCCTTCAGGCTTTCTAAGGGCGTAATTTTTTGAGTTCACTTCTCACTACCTATTACAGTTTTGAAGGCCATAAAATGCCAAGATGGCACAAAACCCCCACAAATGACCCCATTTTAGAAAGTAGACACCCCAAGCTATTTGCTGAGAGGCATGTTGAGTCCATGGAATATTTTATATTTTGCCACAAGTTGCGGGAAAATTACAAACTTTTTTTTTTTTTCACAAAGTTGTCACTAAATGATATATTGCTCACGCATGCCATGGGCATATGTGAAATGACACCCCAAAATAAATTCTGCTGCTTCTCCTGAGTACGGGGATACCACATATGTGGGACTTTTTGGGAGCCTAGCCGCGTACGGGGCCCCAAAAACCAAGCACCGCCTTCAGGCTTTCTAAGGGCGTTACAGTTTTGAAGGCCATAAAATGCCAAGATGGCACAAACCCCCCCCCCCAAATGACCCCATTTTAGAAAGTAGACACCCCTAAATTTAGGGGTACACTAGTGAGACTAGGTAATAAATGGCGGGTGCCCTGAAACTATAAAAAAATAACTAACCAACCAGCGTCACCTGTAACAGTTATATGGTGATCACTGGTGAAAGGGTTAACTAGGGGGCAATCAGGGGGCTTTATGCGGTAGTATATGGGGGTCCCTGGCGCTATAAAAAGCTGCGGCGAACCTAAATACCTACCTGCCTAACTAGCGTCACCTGTGACACTAATACAGCGATCAGAAAAACGATCGCTTATTAGGCTGGGTTCACACTGGAGCGATGCGGGAACGCCACGAATGCGCGGCGGGTTCCCGCATCGCATGCCTCCCGGCGGCAGTTCACACTGCCCTATGCGAACTGCTGGGAGTGTCAGTGAAATGTTAATGACACCCCCAGATCAGTTCGCATATCGCAGTGCGATCTGCAAACTTGGATCGCATGGTGTGAACACCCATGCGATCCGATTCTGCTGCGGACCAAAAAAAGGGTCCCGTGCGAGTTTGCGGCGGGTGCGGCGGGTGCGACACGAATTCAGCCATACTATCTGTATAGCTGAACTCGAATCGCACAGAGATCGGATGTGATTTGCACTGCAGTGCGGTGCGAATCACATCCGTTCTCATAAACCGCTGCAATGTGAACCCAGCCTTAGTGACACTGGCGACGGGGGGTGATCACGGGGTTAAACCTTTATTGGGGGGGTTAGGGGGGTACCTTAGAACTAAAGGGGGCTAACCCTAACTGCCCTAACAGTTATTAGTCACAAATGACACCTGCCGGGTGATCAGGGGGTTAAACCTTTATTAGGTAATAAATGGCGGGTGCCCTGAAACTATAAAAAAATAACTAACCAACCAGCGTCACCTGTAACAGTTATATGGTGATCACTGGTGAAAGGGTTAACTAGGGGGCAATCAGGGGGCTTTATGCGGTAGTATATGGGGGTCCCTAGCGCTATAAAAAGCTGCGGCGAACCTAAATACCTACCTGCCTAACTAGCGTCACCTGTGACACTAATACGGCGATCAGAAAAATGATCGCTTATTAGGCTGGGTTCACACTGGAGCGATGCGGAAACGCCGCGAATCCGCGGCGGGTTCCCGCATCGCATGCCTCCCGGCGGCAGTTCACACTGCCCTATGCGAACTGCTGGGAGTGTCAGTGAAATGTTACTGACACCCCCAGATCAGTTCGCATATCGCAGTGCGATCTGCAAACTCGGATCGCATGGTGTGAACACCCATGCGATCCGATTCTGCTGCGGGCCAAAAAAAGGGTCCCGTGCGAATTTGCGGCGGGTGCGGCGGGTGTGGCGGGTGCGGCGGGTGCGGCGAATGGCTGAACTCGAATCGCACAGAGATCGGATGTGATTTGCACTGCAGTGCGGTGCGAATCACATTCGTTCTCATAAACCGCTGCAATGTGAACCCAGCCTTAGTGACACTGGCGACGGGGGGTGATCACGGGGTTAAACCTTTATTGGGGGGGTTAGGGGGGTACATTAGAACTAAAGGGGGCTAACCCTAACTGCCCTAACAGTTATTACAGTCACAAATGACACCAATGCAAAAAAAAAAAAAAAAAAAAAAAAAATGACATTGGTGTCACTGTGACTGGGGGGGCAGGGGTAATTGGGGGGGTGATCGGGGGGTAAAGGGGGGGTGTGAGTGTGCCTGGCATGTTCTACTGTGTGTGGGATGTGTTGGTGCAACTCACTGATCCGCTCTCCTCCGTGTCGGAACGAAAAATACCGACACGGAGGAGAGAATACATCACTTCCTCTCCTGTGTTTACATTACAGGAGAGGAAGTGATGTCACCGGGGATTTCCATTCGTCGGGAGCGATCGCGAGGGGGTGGCCATGAATGAATGGCCGTCCCCTCGTCCGGGATCGCTCCCGAACGAAAACCGACCGCCGCAGGCACCGGGCGGGGGCCCGATCGGGCCCCCGACCCGCGGGAGGCAAATCACGTACATGTACGTGCTTATGCCTGCCCGTGCCATTCTGCCGACGTACATCGGCGTGAGGCGGTCGGCAAGTGGTTAACTTTTCATTTACAGCAAGAGCATTAAAGAAATATTGGTCAAAGGAGTATATAAAGCACAGTATATTGCTTGGACATCTAATATCTGGCAAGCCTTCTAAAATGTCAGTAATATCAGACTCTCAACAGTCCAGCTATGGATATTTTTGTAGACACGAACAACATTTGCCAATCCCAAATGGCCAAATTACAATAACAGTTTCAGGCGAGGGCCAGTGGGTGGTCACCTGGCAGCCTCTTACAGATTCAATTTCCATATAGCATTTGGCTCCCTCAAAGATATGCAGAAGGTGCCATTCCTTATTTAACCTTATAGAAATTCCAGCAAGGCTGTAAAATATGATGGTTTTATTGGCTGCAGCAGACGTGGCAGAGCTGGAAATTTTGGTGCAGAAACCTTTTCAATGAAACTCCTAAGGCCGCGTACACACGCGGGGACTGTTCGCTCAACTTTGTCCGCTGAACAGTGTTTCGGCGGACAGTCCGCTCGTGTGTGGGCTTTCAGCGGACAGTTTCAGCGGACAGTCTGCTGAACAAAGTTTTTCGGAAATTCCGAAAAACTGTCCGCTGAAACTTTGTTTCAGCGAACAGTCCCCTCGTGTGTAGGCTTGTTCGTCAAACTAAGTTCCGCGCATGCTCAGAAAGGATTTACACGCCGAAGTTTGCATTGCAGTGTATAGGACGTCGTTTTCTAGTCCCGTCGTACGTGCCGTTCGCGCACGGTTTCAGCGGACTGTTCGTTCGTCGTGTGTGGGCAAGTCCGTCCATGCTAATTTTCAGCGGACTGTCCGCTGAAACTGTTTGACGGACAAAGTTGGGCGAACAGTCCCCGCGTGTGTACGCGGCCTTACAAAGGCTGGGAATATTAGTCAAGGCCTGGATCCCATCAAGTCTAGCTGCATTCTCTGTAAAGCAGAAACTTCACCCACAAACCAAATTAGTGGTTGCATAATTATCCTAAAGAAAATCTCACCTTGGAGTTTTTAGAAGTTTTTTATTTTTTTCAAGTTATTCCTATGGACAATCTTGCACGGCAGAATTCTTTCTCCAGGTCACCTCGATGTTTCCATGCGCCTCGGCATGCCCCATTAATTGGATACTTGGGCATGAAAGTCCAGCGCTTGCCATTGAAAGCTGACATTTCTAACGAGATGACCTTTTCAGCACTCCGTAATGATTATCGTCTGGCTTTGTTTGGACACAATAACACATACTTCACACCAAACAGAGAATATGGGCTTTGAAAACTATTCAAAATCCGGTTAGCCAAACGAGTAAATTGGGCGCAAACATTCATCAACCTGTTATTGTTCCGCTATCGATTTGAATGCTCTTTCATCTTTTCTGTTGCATTATGGAGTTCCAAATTAACTCCTATTCCTTATTCTTGTTTTCTCGGATTCTATTAAAAGGTCAAGCGCTTTCAGAAAGACAGATCTGCAGGATAAAGGCAGTATGATAACCGTCACCCTTGAAATAACCTTTAAGAGGACTATCCTTCTCATGACTGTCGTAATTGATGTGCTCATTAGACAACCAAGAGCTGCTTCTAAATATTTGGATAATGTGGCAACAGAGATTAAAAAGAACTGAAGAAAAAAAAACTCTTCACAAGAGCCAATAATAGCTATTGTATATCTGATTTTTATTTATTTTTTTGCTGTAGCTAGTCCTTGATGTAATCACTTCCTCCCATGCTGCTTAGCGGTTTTAGAATGTGGTCATATTTTTGGTGTAACTGGTTATTTCTACAAGGTCTAGTTATAAATGTTTTAACCCAAGACATACACAACTTTTACACAATTTGTATTAGATTTAATTGGGATCCAAGGTGTGAATCCAAGGTGAAAGTGGTGTGAATCTTGTGTGAAGTATTTTTTTAGAAATAGACTCCTACTTGTTTAAGCCTGCCTCCTGACATGAGTTTCCCAAACAATAAACACTTTGTTTTATAAAAACTTTGCTAACCAATTTGTGCAAGGAAGTATAGGCTAATAGCCTCATAAAGTTAATGCCTGGCCAAAACTCTGCAATAAGGTCATAAAGACAGTCATAAAAATGTTTTCAGGTTGGAGGGCTCAAGGGGATTCTAGCCTTTACCTGCCCAAAAAAAGTGTTTTTATTTCTCTCTTTGTTGCTTATGTTAATTTATCCTCACTTCTGTCTGCTAAAGGTTTTGCATAGATGTACACTTTTAACAAGTCTATGCAGGATAGGGAAGGTCAAGGCGAGGAGCCTGTGGCAAGTGTGCCACTCTAGCCTTGAGAACACAGTTGGGTGTCAACGTTAAAGGATAGTCTAGAGTGGCATCTTAGGGGTCAGGTGTATTGTCTTTGTGTGTTGGAGTAGTATAGAGCTGCCTGTGAACAACATGCCAATTTTCCCTACAGAAATTGTTTTATTTTAAAGTTTAAGAGAGAGTTTCCAGTTCGGGTATCACTATGGCTTACCACTGGCAGAGTGCCACCTGTCATAAGCTCAGGGAATTGTGATGAGCTGTGTGACATTTACCCTACTTGCCAGTGTGGACCTGCGATAGTAAATTTTTAGTACCACTAGAGGTGAATTTATATAGCCTGACCCCTGGGTCAAGTGTCTTGTGATGCCCCCCTCTACCCCAGTGACTGGCAAACCATAGTATTACCTAAAAAGTTCAGACCTCATAGTCTCCCAAGTAATACTGAGGTTTAGGTGGAAAGTGTGCCATCAAATGCAGCCATCCACCGTGCCATCAAACGCAGCCACTGTGCTATCAGCAGCCACTGTGCCCATCAAACGCAGCCACTGTGCCACCAAACACAGGCACTGTGCCCATCAAATGCTGTCACTGTACCATCAAATGCAGCCACTGTGCCATCAAATGCAGCCACTGTGCTCATCAAACTCAGCCACTCTGCCATCAAACGCAGTCACTGTGCCATCAAACGCCACTGTGCCATTAGGAGAGCCTCTGTGCCCATCAAACGCAGCCACTGTGCCCATCAAACGCAGCCACTGTGCCCATCAAACGCAGCCACTGTGCCCATCAAACGCAGCCACTGTGCCATCAAACACAGCCACTGTGCCCATCAAATGCAGCCACTGTGCCCATCAATTTCTGCCAGTGTGCCCATCAATTGCCGCTACTGTGCCCCATTAGATGCTGCCAGAGTGCCCATAAATTGCCGCTACTGTGCCCCATCAGATGCTGCCAGTATGCCCATCAATTGCCACTACTGTGCCCCATCAGATGCTGTTAGTGTGCCCCATCAGATGCTGCCAGTGTGCCCCATCAGATGCCGCCAGTGTGTCCCATCAGATACCGCCAGTGTGCCCCAACCGATGCCGCCAGTGTGCCCCAACAGATGCCGCCAGTGTGCCCCATCAAATGCTGCCCGGCACTTATCTGTCTCGGAGCGGGTCAGTGGCACTCTCCAGCACATCCTCCATGTCTTCTTCTGTCCTCTCTCAGGCATCCAATCACAGCGCCTGATGTTTCAGCCAATCAGGTGACTGGTAAGAGACCCAGCAACCTGATTTGGCTGAGAGGCGTATTCGGTGTTAGCAAAGCGAATTCCTTCGCTTTGCTAACACACAACCGAATGCACAACATTGCGCCCACTGTTCACCTTTTTTTGGGCACCTATTAGAGCCTATCAGGTGCTTCCAAAAAACACCCTTGCCACTGTAATTTAGATGCCTGGTGCCCGAAAATGGGCTGGGTACCTGAATAGGGGGTTTAGCAGCAACCATATATAGATAGATTCATGCAATGCATGAATCTATCTATGGTGATTACAGCGGTGCATGAGAGAGGGGGCGGTGTCCTACGCCCTTTATGGACGCACCTCCACTACTAGAACCATTGGCTTTAAGGGAAGGAAAGCTCTACTAGCAGTTCAACTCTAGGTAAGCAGAACCGTAAGTATAAAGTACAGTAATCAACAAAACAAAAAAAAAAAACAGTACAGTATTCTACAAATACGTTGTTGCTTAAGCATCAACAATGGCTCAGAAAGATTTCCAGCACCAGCATGCAGGGCAATAGTCTTTTATTACACCTGAGAAGGTGTTGTTGACAGTCAGCAACATGATGGGTGGATGGACCAATGGTACCAGTGGCAGCTCTGGTGCCCCATGCCATGGCCTATGTTGAATATGCAGAAGTTTGGCACTGAGTTCCATGCTATCACAACTCTTATGTAAATCGCTTAGTCCAACAAATGTTAGCAAAGCCAGCACTCATATGGGGTCAACCATTTTCAGAGAACACTATTGTTATTTTCTTACACTTATATAGCGCCAACAGTTTCACATACAGTTTTTCAAAATTAAGGGATGGAGTACAGTTACAATACAATTCAAGACAAGAACATTAGGAGGACCCTACTCATGACAGCTTACCACCTAAAAGGAAGAGAAAATGATAGTAAATATCTGGAAATGAGTTGTTTGAGAAATGAAATGTCAGCTGTTAGGAGTAGAGACAGGATAGGCTTCCCAGAGCAGATGAGTTTTCAGGGATCCCCTATAGTCTTACAGGGTACGAGATAACCGTACAGGTTGGGATAGGGAGTTCCAGACAATAGTAGAATCTCTGGAGAAGTCTTTATACCTTCATCTTTAAATATCATGTATATACACAAATGAGGTGATCGAGGCTTGATCCAGACCAAATGGATTGTATCAGAAAACTGTGGTATGTCTATTGTCGGTCTGTATCTGATTAGGAGAGAATCTAGATGACCATACAGAAAAGAAGAATCAGTTATCTGGGTTGGGTTTTCCAACCCAATCATTATTGTTCCCTTGAGATAAAGTAGGTTGCTCAGTGTGGTAAGGAGGGGTTAGATCTTCTGTCAGTTTTTTATTACTATCCCAATAGGGGAGATTTCCTGTCATTCACCCAGGATCAATCTTCACTAAGAATACAAACAGCAGAGAAGCTTAAACTTTAACCAATTGTACGGATAATAAAAAAAGGTGTTTGAGAGGTATTATATCGTATTTCCTGTCTTTATGCTATGACTGTTGGACGACTTGAAAGTGATGGTATTTTCGGTATTTCCATACGGGGAGCTCTGGGTTTCATAAACCCCTGGGGAGCTCTGGAAGCTAAGCTAAAGTATGCCTAAAAAGAAGCAGACAAAGAAAGTTATTCTCCTTTAAACCTCTGAATCAGTTTAGCTCCAGCAATACAAATGTCTCTTTTCTTCAAGGTTCTTAAGTCTAACAGATACATATTTGAAAGGTCAGCAGGAATTAATTGTGGTGCAGGAAAATCAGATAAGGCTTTTTTTACCTTACAACCACTGTTCTTCTTGGCTCTGTCTTACTGGCTGTTTATCTTCCAACTGCCAGTTCACCTTTATTGCAAATTATTTCTCTTGACCTGTATGCCCTGCACAAGCTGGCATGATTTCCACCTATTTTAGGGCAACTAAACTTGAAATAAAAGTTTATCCAATATAGCAGGCAGTCTTATGACATTCACGCATTAAAAAAATAGACAAGAACAGAATTTGAATATAAATTTAATCAGCGTAAAGGGTCAGTCAACCCAAAACAAATTATTCAACTTTTAGTAGATGCTGGAGATTTAAATTTGACCTGAACTTAAGCACAAAGTTAAGATTTGCAAAATTATCAGGAATGATAATTAAGAAATGCTATTTGTGCCCTTAGCAATACCCTGAAGCAGTGCATTTCCTGCGTAGGTTTACCTGGACAGTTCAAGTTTTGAATCATGCATCCGGGTTTCAGACCGCCACAAATCCAGACACATTATTTAGACCGGACTGCGGCTTCCCAGCGGGGTTGCTGGCTGCAGTTGTCTAAGCCGAGAGTGTCTGTTACACTCTCTTTTGTGCTGTCCAAAGCCCCCCTCCCTCCCCACACACAGACGGGAGAGGAGAGAGGGCTTGATCTGTTCCTCTTCCTCTGGCCCCTCCCCCTTTGTATCTGCCCACCCGGTGCTGTGCATCAGAAAAGGAAGGTGGGGGAGGGAAATCTGAAGCCCAGCAACCGCAGACACATCTGGATGAGAGGTGCTGACTGCCAAGGGGTGAGTGAGCTCACCATCCATCCCTGTCTGTGAATGAAGTCTCCCCCTTCTGTCTCCTGCCTCGGAGTAAGTAGACTAAAGTAAATCAGGGTTCTCAGAGCACTGCTTACATCAGAGCTCCCCTTTATACCAGAGGCCGCAGTGTTCCCACTTACATAAGAGTCTTCTCCGTACATCAGAGTTCTTAGTGTTCCTCCTTAAATCATTGTTCCCAGAGCATCCCTTATGTTAGAGGCCCCAGAGTTCTCCCTTACATCAGAGTCTGCAGATTCCCCCCTATAATGTAAGGGAACTCTGCAAGTTCAGATATAAAAGGGGAACTCTGCGGATTCAGATCTAAGGCCTCTTTCATCAGATCAGTAATGATCTGCCCCGTGATGATCCGCTCGCTCAGCGGGGATCGCTCCGTTGTCCCCGCTGAGCCGGCTGCGGACAGGGCGGTCTCCGCACACTGTGCAGGGACCGCCCTGTCAGCTCTCCGCTGTCCTCTATGGGGATCGGATGAGCACGGACCGTAAAATAGGATTTTCCTCCATCTGCAGAATCGGACTGTTGCGGAGTCGGAGGAAATCGGGTGTCTGCGGATGTTCATCCACAGACACCCGCTATCCCATAGGGATGAGTGTATGCCCGTATTTCCTCCGCAAACGGATGGATGAAATACGGACATATCATCCGCATGTGTGAAAGGGGCCTTAAGGGGTAGATTCTAATGTAAAAGGGGAACTCGCTGGACTCTGATGTAAGGGGGGAACTCTTGTGATAAACTTCATATGATTAAAAATGTTATTTAATCGTAAAATATATGTATAGTTTATACTATAAAAAAAAATTGGTGTGCGCTGCTAAAGTGTTCGGGTTTGGCTTGAAGAAAAGGTGGCAACCCTATTAGTGTGTCTAGGCACTCTTGAGCCTCATACAGGAATAAATACTGTTTGCTTGTTGAGGATAGCAGGAACCTGAGGAGTCCTAAAGTTTTAGATTGTGTCATTTTTGGGCTGCAGAGCAGCAAGGCGTTTTTGGATCTCCTTGTGGGAGCCGAATATCTGGTAAGAAGCCCCGTTAACTGTTTGTGGTGAAGAGGTTTTGGGAACACTTTCTTGCTGTGGTTTATTCCAATATTTTCTACACTGCAGGAGGAGATGGTCAAGGATTATATTTCCAGCACTATTGTTTGCACTTTAAAGCGGGAGTCCACCGGGACTCCGCGTTTTTTTTTTTTTTTTTAAAGCCAGCAGCTACAAATACTGCAGCTGCTGACTTTTAAAATAGTGACACTTACCTGTCCAGCGCGCCCGCGATGTCGGCACCCGAAGCCGATCTCTAGGTCGTCTGTCGGGTCCTGCCGCCGCCATCTTGGGTATGGGAATCAGGAAATGGAGCCTTTCGGCTTCATTTCCCGGTTCCCTACTGCGCATGCGCGAATCGCGCTGCGCAATAAGGACGCTCCCCGCTGCCTCTGGGATCTGTGTGTTTCCCAGCAGGCAGCGGGGCACTTGCGGGAAGGGGCGGGCACTTGCGGAAAGGGGCGTAAGTTACGCCCCTTTCCGCAGAGAGCTATCCCGGAAGTGGGTGCAGTTACCTGGATTATCCAGGTAACTGCACCCCCCTCCCCCCTGAAAGGTGCCGATTGTGGCACCGGAGGGGGGGGAGGGTTCCGATGAGCGGAAGGTCCACTTTAGGGTGGACCTCCGCTTTAAGTGGACTTTTCTTGCACTTTTTATGAACTATTTGCATTTTATATATTGCACGTTGCACTTTTGGTTTATTGATTCATTTAACATGTAATGAGTTTTTCACGTGTTGCCATGTTTTTTTTTTTTTACATGAAATTAGTTGATTACATCTTGATAGGGACATTTATTCTTTGGACAGCACACTTTTATATGGTTTTTATTTACTTATCGTAAGAATAAAGGGCACCAATGCATAAGCATGTTCTTGCAAGATTGTTGAGAAATGCTTTAATCTTCCATGTTCACTATCATCCTCTTGCAGATTAGAAATGGTTAACTATTTTTAAGTGATTCTGAAAACGTAACCACTTCAATACCAGGCACTTAAACACCTTGCTGCCCAGACCAATTTTGAGCTTTCAGGCAGCGCAGTCGCACTTTGAATGGCAATGACCCAAATTAAATTTTTATCATTTTTTTCCCACAAATAGAGCTTTCTTTTGGCTGTATTTGATCACCTCTACGGTTTTAATTTTTTGCTAAACAAATAAAAAAAGACAGAAAATGTTGAAAAAAATTTTTTTTTTGGTTTCAGTTTCAAAACTTTGTAAATAAGTACGTTTTCTCCTTCACTGACGGGCACTGATAAGGTGGCACTGATGGGCACTGATGAGGTGTCACCAATGATGTGGCACTGATGAGGTGGCATTGATGGGCACTGATATATGGCACTGATGGGCACTGATAAGTGGCACTGATGGGTGACACGGATGGGCACTGATAGGTGGCACAAATTGGCACTGATTGCTGCCACTGATTGGCATGGATAGGCGGCATGGATGGGCATGGATAGGTGGCACAGATGGGCATGGATAGGCGGCACTGATGGCGTCACGGATTGGCACTGATAGGTGGCACGGATGGGCACTGATAGGCGGCATTGTATTGTATTATATTGTACTAATGGATGCCAATCAGTGCCAAACAATAATGCATGCCAATCAGTGATGCCCATTGTCGGCACTTATTGGCATCCATTGTGGGCACTGACTGGCATCCCTGGTGGTCTAGGGTGGCATACCTGGTGCTGGGCATCCCTGGTGGTCTGGTGTAGGCATCCTCGGGGGGGGGGGGGCTGCGCTGATAATCGATCAGCACAGACCCCCCTGTCAGAGGAGCAGCCGATCAGCTCTCCTCTACTCGCTTCTGACAGACGCGAGTGAGGAAAAGCCGATCAACGGCTCTTCCTATTTACACTGTGATCAGCCGTGATTGGACACCGCTTATCACGTGGTAAAGAGTCTCCGTCGGAGACTCTTTACCGAGATCATAGTTGCGGGGTGTCAGACTGACACCCCGCAACAACGATCATCGCGATGCGTGCCCCCGGGGGCGTACAGAGGCTTCATATCCTGATCACATCATATGACATCCGGTCAGGATATTAAAACCACTTTGCCACCGTCATTTTGCTATATGGCGGGCGGCAAATGCTTAAGATTGCTTTCTTTTACCGATCCACCTATGGCAATCTCATATAAAAGGCAATTGCCTTTCTCTTGATCAACTGTGGGTATAGGAGTGTATACATAGGATTGTATATATATTTTTTTCTCTTCTATTGGTTGAACTGGTTGTACTTGTGTCTTTTTTCAACCAGACTAACTATGTAACAATAAAAGTACAGACTTTTGTTTGAATTTTAGATAAAATTACAGAGTTGCCCTTGGCAATAACTGTGGTCATACAGAAGGACACAGTATAGAGCTGACTCTGTTCTACACCTCACATCACAACCAGCTAGCTTTCCAGTGTTAGATTTAGCAGGATACAAAGACAGCACGCTTTGGATGTTAATGGCTGAACAGGGACCCAGCATCTGTGGAAAGATCAATGTTATTGCTCATAAGAATGGTATTTTACTCCGGGATGGTTTGCAGATTATGAATAATTAGCTGTTTGTTCTGGGCTATTGATCAGTAGAATACCTTCACTTAGCGGATCCGTACTGGCTGTTTGGAGACAGCATTCTTACGTTGATTGCTCGTGCTGATTAAACGCTATTAACACCTCCTGCAAGTGACCAGCTGTGAAACCAAGTTTTGTCAATTAATGTAATTAAAGCAGAACCCCAGCCAAAAATATGGTTTGAGTCAGGGCTCGTGTTCAATGAGAGATGCTCTACAAATAAGGGCTGGCTGCCAGCTACATTCTGTTTTAACTGGGACTAGGCAGAAATAAAGGGAATTGGGTGTTTTGATAATGTCCAAATTAAAGGAAAACTTTGATTTTGCATATAACTTCCTGTTATAGGGTGGCTACATTCATTCTCTATGGTCCCACTGTATGTAAGAGCATAGTCACCCTTTCTTGCTCACTTTGAAGATGAACTGTGGACTATGGGATTTGTAGTGTACATAGAGCAGTGAACAAGTGAACATGACCACCACTGATACACACTGCTCATTCCAAACAAACAAAAGTGAGGGATTTGGGAGCTCACAGGGGATATTACAAAGAGACTGTAAATTAGAGTAAGAATTAATATAAAATGAAAGTACTGTAGATTACATGGCCATTAAGTAGTGTATGTGTATGGAGTATTTTTGGAGAATAACAATATTTTAGATTTTTTTTTTTTAAGGGACCAAGTTGCTTTAAAGTGACAATAAAAGATAAAGTACAGTACTTTAGTTTACTTCTTCTGCCAAAGAAGCAATCTGCATGCTCTCTCCCTCTGAAATTGCATCCTATTCAGAAGGGCTTAAAAAGGTGTGCTGCAAATCACACTTGTACATTTTTTCTGTTCCCTGTTTAAAGTAAAAGTTTAAGGTGGGGGACCAGGCATCTGAAAAACCTAGAAGTGCGTTAGATGCGTATATTCTGCCAAAGGTTGTAGCTCCTGAAAAGAGCAAAGTGAGGATTAGCTGCCTACTGGAGAGAGGTAAGTAAAAGGAGTCTTCTTTTACAGGCTGCTTTGCTTTTATTTATTCAGTTGATTTAGAATTTTGGAAGCAATAGAGTAAATTTAAAGCATCGTCCTAGAAATCACCTAGCAACTAAAGTCACATATTTATTCTGGCCATTGGAATGAATGATTTCCTAAGGCCCCTTTCACACTGAGGCGCTTTTCAGGATCGGTGCGCTAGCAGGATGGTGAAAAAAGTCCTTCTAGCAGCATCTTTGGAGTGGTGATTCACCGCTCCTACGATTGAAATCAGTGGGACAGTGCAGCTATACCGTCGGCTGCAGCGGCGCTTTGCGGGCAGTTTTAACCCTTTTTCAGCCACTAGCGGGGGTTAAAACCTCCCCACTGGCGGCTGAATACCGCCGCTAAAACGACGGTAAAGCAGAGCTAAAAATATTGCCGCTTTACCGCTGATGCCGCTCCTGCCCCAGTGTGAAAGAGGCCTAAGTGCTAAATGCTTCCAGTGTTTAGGCGCATTTAGACACAATTAGGCGCTGCATTTTTTCTGCCCAAAAGTTTGTCTCCTGAATGTGCTTGTGAGTTTTTTTCTTCAGACTGTAAATGCTCCATTTCTAATACGGGCGAGAATTGTCAGTAGTCCTGATAAGTGCCTGTGACAGATACAGCGGCTCATATTACCCCGGCAGCAATGGAAGATCATGGATGCTGGGGTATAGGGGGGAAAAGGACTGAAAATTTCAGCTAAAGCAGGCAATAGATGATACAATTTTCTGTCCTTCTGCACGGAGCACCTGCCAGCACAAGGGACACTTCTCATTCAATGTAAGTAATCATTCCCTTGTGCTGAAAAAAACCCCTAAATTAAAATGGAAGTCAGGAACAAGCAGATGTACTGGCAGGATCAACGAGTTAACCACTTTCAAACCGTATACAGTACATATACGGTGGCAAGGTGGCTCTCCTTTGCAAAATCACATACCGCTATGTGATTTTGCACTCCCAGGTCTGGGGAGCACACGTGCGCCGCCATCGACCACTCCTGCTGTGATTGGACAGAGCGGGAGCCAATCAGTGGGTCCGGCGGACTCGATCTCAGCAGGGACTCCTGATCATTCCTGGGAGAAGCAGAATGGCGGTCTGCCTATGTAAACAAGGCTGATCGCTGTTCTGTCAGTAGGGAAGGTAGTGATCTTTTGTTTCTGCTATGCAGGAACATGGATCTCTGCCTTCCCACAGTACAAGCCCCCCCCCCCCCCCCCACAGTTAGCAAGCACTACTTAGAAACATATTTAACCCTTTGATCGCTCCTGATGTTCCCTGCCAACGTCATTAGTACAGTGACAGTGCATATTTTTTAGCACTGATCATTGTATTACTGTCACTGCTTCCTAAAAAAAAGTGCCAAAAGTGTCAATTATTGATCAGATTTGTCCACCGCAATGTCGCAGTCCTGCTTTAAGTCACATATTGTCACCATTAATAGTAACAAAAAAAAAATCCATAAATATTTCCCATAGTTTGTAGACGCTATAACTTGTTCAAACCAATTGATATATGCTTATTGTGATTTTTTTTTTACCAAAAATATGTAGCAGAATGCATATTGGGCTAAACTGATGAAGAAATTAGATTTTTTTACATTTTTTATTGGATGTGTTTTAAAGCAGAAATTAAAATATATATATTTTTTTTTTTTAATTGAGGGTGTTTTTTTGTTTATAGCACAAAAAATAAACACTGCAGAGGTGATCAAATACAATTAAAAGAAATATCTATTTGTGGGGAAAAAAAGGACATACATTTTTATTTGGGTACAGTGTCTCACGACTGTTGATATTTAAAATAACGCAGTACCGTATCGCAAAAAATGGCCTGGTCATGAAGGGGAGTAAACCTTCCGGAGCTAAAGTGATAAAAAAAAAATAATAGTAATAATAATTTACTCAGAGAAGCAAAGACTGCTGTGATAGCAGACTAGTCGCAGACTGCATCAGATAAGTCATTTTTTTATTTTACCCATAGTTCCACTTTAAGGGATAGATTAGGATGTAAGCAGAGAGGCGTTGCCAGCTGATCTGGGTTATGGGCCAGCAAACACAATTCTGATTTTAAACACAAGTGCTTGATACATAGGCAGCTTTTTATTGTCTCCATAAAAGTCTGTAGAGTAACGTAAAGAATAAATATGTAAGGCAGGCTGAAATGCCATTTCCATGCTAAATGCCATTAGGGCTATTTTGGCAGTGATGGCTCTTATTTATGAATGACATTACTTTATGAATACATAAAAGGTTGAGTTTGATATGATAGCACAGTCATCCACTCTGTGTTGGGACTCTAAAATTCCAATCACAATCCTTCTGATCGGCAACTCAGTACCGTTCTTACTTATAACAATTGATAAATGAGCCCATTTCAGTTAGGAGTTCATTTTCGGATTTTTAAAAACAATTTTTAAATACATAGAACATTTAAAATAAATGTTATTGGTTACTCATAACCTTCATACAACCATTTAATTTCAAAACAGTCATATCTACAGGCAGTGCATTCAGATTAGATGCTGCCCATTGGCTGCCCCTTGCTATTTTTCTCTGTCAGCACCAGTCGCCAGGTCTGGATGACTAAAATCAATGCATTGTGTTTGTGGTTTGGTTTTATAGTTAAAGAGGAAGTAAACCCTGATGAGTTTACTTGCTCTTTGATTCCCTGCAAAGGTAAAGCATAATGGACTACTATGCATTGCATAGTAGTCCATTATGTGTCACTTACCTGACACAGGAGCCAGCGAAGTCACCGCTGTCCCCTGTAGTTCCGAGCGTCCATCTTCTTGGTGGGTCTCGCTGCTCCGGCGCTGTGATTCGCCGGAGCAGTGATGACGTCACTCCCGCGCATACGCACGGGAGCCGACACTCGCGGCATATCGCGAGGAGATTGAGAGTTAATTTGTGTTTCTTCCATTTGTGAATAATCACACCAACTCTTGTCACCCTCTCACCAAGCTGCTTGGCGATGGTCTTGTTCCAGCCTTTTGTAGGTCTATAATCTTGATCCTGACATCCTTGGTCAGCTCTTTGGTCTTGCCTCTTTTGGAGAGATTGGAATCTGATTGATTGCTTCTGTGGACAGGTGTCTTTTATACAGGTAACAAGCTGAGATTAGGAGTACTCCCTTTAAAAGTGTGCTCCTAATCACAGCTCATTGCCTGTATAGAAGACATCTGGGAGACAGAAATTTGGTGGATTGATAGGGGATCAAATACTTATTTCACTCATTAAAATGCAAATCAATTTACAAACTTGTTTTAAATGCATTTTCTGGATATATTTTTAAATCAACAGGGGATCAAATACTTTTTCCCCTTATTGTATTGTCCATGTGTGCTACTGACAGTGTCCTTTTTCCCTGGAGTAACACAAAATACTGTAGATTGTGGCTTAGCAGCTATGTAGGATATAGTATGCCAAGACTATAATGTCTTTCCATGCAATTATGGAAGTGGAGGAATGAGTTCTGAGTATGTTTGATCAATGTTTACGAATATTGAGGATTATAGCTTAAGTTACTGTTTACCTTTGTTGCTTGCATTTCATATTATCTGGAGACATGTTTGCTTTATTACTCATTCTATGACAGCCGAATTTAAAGTCTAAGTTTAGTCAACACATTTTTTTGAATAAGCACAAGGGACAGTAATTACATAATTTTCTGGTGCTGCAGGGGTTAAAACGAGCCGAGGGAATTGTCATATGCACAGGGCCGGATTAACATAGGGGCTATTGGAGCTGCAGCTCCAGGCCCCTCTCTCAAGATAGGCCCATTTGGCCAAAAATTTGGGGGGTAGGTAGCTAAAGATGCACTCCAGCACTGGTTAAAATATGGGGCTGCTGTCATCTATAGTTCCGGAGATACGGGGCTCCTTGCTCAGCCTGTCAGAAGCTACATACAGAGCGGCAGTATAAATACAAGCTGGAACACTCTGCAGCAGACTGAGAGGATGAACTCACAGTGCTTATAATAATTATTTGTATATTACTTATGATAATTAACCCCTTGCCACCTAGTCTAAATGGAATATATATATATAGCATGGGTTGCGCTAACTCTACTTTTTATCTAAAATACCAGACTCAAACGCTAGGCTATAACACCTACTTGCCTGTGAGAATTTTTTTTTTTTTTTTTAAATAACAAAAAAATGTATAAAAAAAAACCCTACCACCTGAAAGATACCCAATGTGAACTAAAAATGTTCAAACAGTATTCAAAATATATTTAGTAACAATGCCACCCAGGCCTATTCTGAGACTTCTCTCCTACATGTAAAAATCATTTTTTTTTATGCTAGAAAATTACTCAGAACCCTCAAGTATTATATATTGTTTTAGAAGACACCCTATGGAATAAAATGGTGGTCTTTGCAACTTTTCATGTTACACGATATTTGCGCAGAAATTTTTCAAACTTTTTTTTGGAAAGAAACTGTTTCATTCATTAAAAAAAACACGAAAGTTAGCACAATTTTTTGTTGTGTACTAAACGATGCTTTACATTTTTCTACAGGTTACATGTTTAGAGTTACAGAGGAGGTCTAGTGCTAGAATTATTGCTCTCGCTCTAACGATCGTGGCGTATGTAACCTGTGTGTATCTGGCTCTGACACTAACCAGTGCCTACCCAGGGACTGACTAGTATCTCTGCCCAGCCTGTCCCCACACACCCTATCACCCGCTGACCTGTGAATGGGGCAATCACTCCCGTAGTGTTATTGTGTTCTGCCAGTGACTACAATGATTAGTGTTGCTAACTATAGCTGACAGCACTGATTGTTTTGGGGAAAACCTGACAGGCTGGTTGTGTTCAAGTCGGTTAAAACCAGCTAGCCCATACATAGATCGACTATGGCTGGTCTCTGCTTAATTGGTGTAATTTCAATCCATGTTTGGCCCGCTTAACCACTACGCAGTCCCTAAACATCCTTTCACAAACCTTTAAGTTTTTCCTTCCCAGATTACTTCATCCTCCTCTCCTATACATAGTGCCCACTGTGATACTCTCCACACTTCTCTCCTATACATAGTGCCCACTGTCATACTCTCCACACTTCTCTCCTATACATACTGCTCACTGTCATACCCTCCACACTTCTCTCCTATACATAACGCCCGCTGTCATATCCTACACACTCCTCTCTTGTACATAGTGCCCGCTGTTATACACTTCTCTCCTGTACATAGTGCCCACTGTCGTACCCTCCACACTCCTCTCCTATACATAGAGCCCACCGTCATACCCTCCACACTCCTTTCCTGTACATACTACTCACTGTCATACCCTCCACACTCCTCTCCTATACATAGTGCCCACTGTCATACCTCCAACACTTCACTCCTATACATAGTGCCCCCTGTCATACCCTCCACACTCCTCTCCTGTACATACTACTCACTGTCATACCCTCCATACTCCTTTCCTATACATAGTGCCCACCGTCATACCCTCCCTCCACACTCCTCTTCTGTAATTACTGCTTACTGTCCTACTCTCCACACTTCTCTTCTGTACATAGTGCCAACTGTCATACCCTCCACACTCCTGTACATATTGCTCACTGTCATCCCTCCACACTCTTCTCTTATACATAGTGCCCAATGTCATACCCTCTACACTCCTCTGCTGTGCATACTGCCAACTGTCATACCCTTCACACTCCTCTCCTGTACATAGTGCCTTCTGCCATACCCTCTGCACTCCTCTCATGTACATAGTGCCCCTCTGTTAGACCCTCCACATTCCTCTCCCTCACCTGCACATACTTCCCACTTTTATACCATCCATACTCCTCCCCTATGCCTCTTACCCACAAAAACTATTCTTTAAAATTATATTGAATATCCTCAATGTTACCAGCTCTAGAATGGGCACACTTTTGTCAGTTCAACTAAAGGAAATCTCACAGTCCTCATATTTGTTCTGCCCCATTATTAGTACTTATTTAATTTTGTAATTACTATTGTGATGTATAGAGGAACATAGGGGATGTCAGCTACTCTAAATATAGCACTTGTAAAAAAAGCGTCCCTGAAAATATTTTTTAAATGTTGACAACTATGCACTTAGGCACTGCCCAAGGGCCACAGGGTCAGTAGGGGGCCCCATGAGAGGCTCCTGTGATATTAAAGCGGTAGTAAACTTTTCTAACAGTACTACTTTTTAGAGGCCCTGGGGTAGGTTATGCCATAATGTACAAGTATGCACAGCATATTAGCACATTAGGGCACACTTAAATTGTCAGACTGAGCCCTCCAGTGCTGTGCTATGATCAATCCGGCGGGGCCCGGGCACTTCCATCTTCACCCGGACTTCCTTCTGGGTTCTGCGCCTTCGGTCACTTGCCTTGGCCAGGCTTCATTGATGTCATTCCCACACATGCTCTTGTGCATCCTCTCTCTCTCATCCCCCCCTTTCTCTCTCATCCTCCCTCCCTTACCCCTCACACCTCTTTCATACCCTTTATCTCTCTCTCTCTCTCTCTCATCCTCCCTCTCTCTCTTTAATTTAATTTGTTATAACAAAAAATAGTTTGCATTTTTTATTTATTTATTTTTTATAAAAGGCCCCACCAAAATCCTCAGCACCAGGCCCATGATGTTCTTAATCTGGCCCTGCATATGCACCCTTCAAGGGTGCTGACTATGCCTACCATTTCCACCCCCCTCCTCCACTTATAGATGTTGTACTATAGCTCCCATGAAAGAAACGCAATCTATGAATGGAAGACAGGTGGATAAATGAAAGGTCCACCTCCTCCACTTCAAGAGAGCCGATTGTTCATTGAAGCTGATGCATGTGTGTTTGGGCTTTAGGGTGCACACCCTAATGCAATAGCCCGTACACACCAATGATGAGCACTCAGAACTTCCTAGCAGATTCCTAGTCTAGGGAGTAAATTATTCAGTCCCAAGTCTCTTAAGAAGACACACAAACATGGAGGAGCTGCCGCCACTCCACCTGTCCTCCAAAATTCTTAGGTCCCCTCCCCCCACAGCACCAATTTCTTGTTGCTGCAGCAGCAACTGCTGAGCCGAAGAGGGATTTAACTCTGAAAATATCCCCCCAGTAAGGCATAGTTCAGATGTGGCATACTACAGTGTACATCTGTGCAAGGCCTTGTTTGCCCTCACAGGAATGCACAACTATTCAAGCAGTCCTATTCATGTCAATTTGGAAGCAGCGGCAGCACAGATACAGTGGCTGCTCTCAATTTGACATCCATGTGGGTGCATGTCCCTGAACTCACACTGTCTGTGTTCGGGGCTGTGCACCCACACAGATGTCAGATTGGGAGTGGTGACTGTGTCTTTGCAGCTGCTCTATCCAATTGACATCAATGGGGCTGCCTGCACAGGGATGCATCTGTGAATCCCCATGCACTAAAACACAGCCTTCAAAAAGGCATACATTTTAGTATGCCCCATGTGAACGTGTCCTAATAATGAGATTAGTGTATTTTTTTTTTTTGAAAACAGTGATTTGATAAACATTTGTGCAACTTTTGTGGGGCCTAAAAAAATCAACTATTGTTGGGATTGTACTGGGGGACATTCTGTCCCTCAGTACAATCCCCTTAGGAATTCTGAATAACCTGGGGGTATTGTACTAGGGGACAAATTGACCTGGGGATTACACTGGAAGACTGATTAACATGTGGTAGAGAGGGAATGGTTACACTGGAAGACAGACTGACCTGGGGGGGGGGGGGGATTGTACTGGGGGACAGATTGATCTTGAGGAGGAATTTTACTAGGGGACAGATTAACCCAGTGGAAGGATTTATACTGGGGGACAGACTGAGGAAGGATTATAGTGGGGGGAAACTGACCTGAAGAGATTATACTAGGGGGACAGATTGACCGGGGGGGGGGGTTATACTAGGGGACAGATTGACCTGGGGGGTTGGATTATACTGAGGGATAGACTGGCTTGGAGGGAGGATTATATTGAAGGACAGACTGACCTGGGAGCTAGGGGTATTGTAATAGAGTACTGAATACATACTAGGGGACAGATTTAACTGGGGGAGGGATTATACTGGGGACAGACTGACCTGGTGTGGATTATACTGGGGGACAGACTGACCTGGGTGGATTATACTGGAGGACAGACTGACCTGGGGGGGATTATACTGGGTGACTAACTGACCTTTTATTCAACCATGACCCTTAAGCCAATTTGGCCACACCCACTGTTCGCTCTTCTACTTGGTGTGCCCAAGGGTGAAAACCATATCTACTCTTCACTGTGGCACACTAAGCACACCAAGTTTTTTTTTTTTAACAAGCAATGGGGCCCAACTTATGATCTTGCACACAGACCCACTGATTTGGAAAAAGGGCCTCTGGTTTAAACTGCTTGCAGGGTTCTTTACTGTTAGAGCAGTGAGGATGGCAAACTCCCTTCCACAGTTGTCAAGGGGGAGTGTTAATAATTAAAAAACCTTTTAGATGGGCATCCTAGCAAATTTAATATACAGGGATATGAGAAATGGTAGTGACAAACATACATGCATACATACATACACATACATGCACACGCGTACACACACACATACACTCATAAACATTAAACTATATGGACTGGTGTCTTTACTAAACATTATCAACTATATAACTATGTCCACCACCAGCAGCTTATATCCATCTCTCCAGGACAGTATTCAGCAGTGAAACCTCTTCCCATGATACTCCATACAGGCAGTAACTGTCCATCTAATTTCACTTTATAACAAAGACCAATTTCACCATATTACGTGAATGAAGTATAATATATCAACAAACAATTAATTTATGATTTTTCTTATTCTTTTGATCTGCTAAGGTATACCATTATTTGCTGTCTATATACTATATATGGGCCTAATTTCTAACATCTAAAGGTGTTGCTCATAGGACCTTACTCTGATTGGATCCCGAGCAGTAGATAGAGACATGTATCTTTCCTCCCCTCGTACAAACAAAGCTAATTTCCGCTAATAACATTTTTTAGTCCAAAAATAGTTAAATTGTTTATCGCTACACTAATAACCTGATTCCCGGCACTTTGCAATAGTGCACGCTGTATAATGTTAGTGGTGTATTATAGATTAATGAAGGCAATAGACTCTGTTTTATAACTAATTAGTTTTTGTTATAGCTGGAGAATAAAAGCCTAATGTCTCCCATTTTTCATGTCCTGTAAACTACTGTTTTGCAATTTATGGTGTGACCAGAGCTTGCACTTTGATTCGTACTTTTCTTTATGAGTGTTTTGTGTCTAAAAGTAGATTGGCAAGCAATCAGATTTCCATACACTTTTGTTATATCAGTAAGGGTATCTTTCTGATCAGTTGTTATGGATGACTGATGTTTATAGTGCTATCTAAAATTTAGCTGCATATATATATATATATATATATATATATATATATATATATATATATATAGTTAGTTTTTATTTAAATGTTTGTAGGAAATTCTAAAAAGTAATTTTTTAGGACATTCGATGATGTCATCATTGACAATGTCAACTAATTTAGTTCAAAGATCCTTTAAAAATGTTGTCCTGTCCTGCTACATGAATGGATTCCCAGACATATTAAACAGGTTTTCTTTATTTCTTATGAAATAAACAAAAGAATATTGCAAATAAAAGTACGAATCTAAATGTATAAGTATGCATATTTAGAAGTATATTCATCTATACTTTATATGTTCATCAACCCATGGGGTTGTAGTGGATATACTACTTATTCACCAATCAGTCATATGATTATGACCACCCACTTAATACTGAGTAGGTCCCCAAAACAGCCATTACCCATCAAGGCAAGACAAATCATTGCACTGCTTCTGTCGGCTTACCTTCTTCCCATATTGCATTCTAGTGCCTTCTCTTCCCCAGGTAGGCCACGCACATGCACCTAGCCATTCACATGATGTAAAAGAAAACATGGTTCATCATTTTTTTTTTTTTTATTGAAAGTATAAAGATAACAAGATTACAGTATCTTACACTTATATAAGTGTGCAAAGAAACAATATTAACAGCATACATAACCAATCAGTAAGAAAAAAAAGGGGAAAGGAATGTAAGGGAAGGGAGAGAGAGGGGAAAGGGGAAAGGGGGGGGGGGGGATAAGGAAGATCCAGTACAATTAGTATTCCATCAAAATAACAGACATTTACGGCACAGAGCACAGATCGCTAAAACCAAACATGTATATACCTGGAGGAAGGGGTTAAGGAAATTTTCTCTCCTGCAGGAGGTTATAGAACTGATAGGCCAGCTAATTTAAGCCTTGAACTCTTCCTAAGGGGGCACAGCGCAAAAACCAGGATTAAGTTCGGAGTGATTCCACAGATCACAAATCCTGAAGAACTGTGGTATAGTGCCATGGACTATTGCCGTAAGCTGCTCCATACAACCAATGAATTCTAGGTTCTGCCAAACTTGGGAGAGAGCAGGTGGAGTTTGGGAGAGCCACCATACAGGGATGGCTCTTTTAGTTGCTATTAAAATAAAGGTGGCGAGTTTCTGAGCATGTTTGGAGAGTCCAGGGATCGGTAGCGCCGGCCACCTTCTTTCTGCTGCTCATGTGCCCTTTGTAAGCTCATTTGGCTGTGGATATGGGTCAGCATGGACACTTTGACCAGTCTGCGGCTACGCAACCCTATATGCAACACATTGCAATACACTGTGTATTCTGACACTTTTCTATAGGAATCAGCATTAACTTTTTAGCAATTTGAGCTCCAGTAGCTCTCCTATTGGATAGGACTACATGGGCCAGCCTCCCCACCTTCATCAATTAGCTTGGCCGCCCATAACCCTGTTGCCAGTTTTTCTTCCTTGGTCCTGAGCACTGTAGACCAGGAACATCTCACAAGAACTTCAGTTTTGGAGCTGCTCTGACCCAGTCATCTAGCCTTTACAATTTGACACTTGTCAAAATCACTCGAATCTTTACGCTTGCCCGTTTTTTCTGCTTTCAACACATGAACTTTATAACTAATAGAGTCTGCTGTCACAGTGTAGCCATCATCCCAAATGTGGATAACATCGAACTATCATAGGGGGATTATAAGGGCAACTGGATGATACATAATACCAATTCCTAATTAAAATAATTACTTTATTGTACGGACATTATAAAAACAAGCGCGGCTAAAGTATAGTGGTTTGCACATATAGTTAATTCCAATATCGCATATGCATGAGGGATTATACAGTAGCGCAAAGGCAACTGACACATTTCAAAGCCACCTACTGCTTCAAAGGTCCCCCAAGCAGGTGTATATAATAAACAATAGGAGCATAAAAATATAGGAACATAGACAAGGGACGGCAGAAAAATACATTGTGTCTGCCCATTTTTAGTTTTTTTTTGTTTTTATTGTTTTTTTTTTTTTGTTAGCATTGTTGTCTGACTATAAATATATGTTTATCCCAAGCATGTTTGAAGCCATTTACTGTTGACTGTCTCACTACCTCTGCTGGAAGTTTATTCCAAGCATCAAGTGCCCTTTCAGTAAATAATACTTTCTAAGATTAGTTTTATACTTCCCTCCAGTTAGTTTGAGGTCATGTCCCCGTGTTCTTGATTTTGGTTTCATATTGAAAAAACTGCCTTCCTGAACCTCATTCACCACCTTGATCTATTTAAAGGTTTCAGTCATGTCTCCCATTCCCTTCTATCCTCCAGACTGTACATAATAAGTTCCTGAAGTCACTCTCGATATGTTTTATCCCCCCTTTCATCATTTTTGTTACCCGTCTCTGGACTCATTCTATCTTATCAATATCTTTTTGTAAGTGAGGTCTCCAGAACTGGACACTGTATTCTAAATGAGGTCTCACTAAAGATCTATATAAGGCAATCAGAACCTCATTTCTCCTGCTGGTGATCCCTCTAGTGATGCATCCTAGAATTTTATTAGCTTTTTCCACTGTCTGATGACACTGCTCTTTTTGCAATCCTCTGAAATTAGTACCCCCAAATCTTTTTCTTCTGTAGTGCTGGCTAACACTGTACCCCCAATCAGGGCTGCTGGTAAAAATCTTGGGGCTCCATATAGCCTTCCTGACGGGGTCCCCCAACCTCCCCTGAACCCCTCCCCATGTGTAGCAGAACAGCAACAAAAAAGTCCCTCCTCTGCTCCCACATCCTAGGCCCCTCTGTTATTGTGATGGGGTCCAGGAAAATTGAATTAAAGCTCTGGAAAGCAAGTAGAAGTGGGGGTGTAGTAAAATCAATGTATTTCTTTAGGCAGAAATTCACAATAATGCTGCCCCAGGCCCCCCTGTTTAGCTGATTAGGCCTGGGCCCGGTACAACCTATGAAAATGTTGTATCCCCTTCCTGTAATTTAACTTTACTTACTTTGATACTGACACTGCACCAGGCTATGGATTTGTGGGCAACAACCTTTAACCTTATAATAAATGCACTTCTCAAATGGATGTCCCCAGCTAAAGCAAAGCAGCCACAAATCCATAGCCTGTTTTCCCTGTGTGGGATTGTGTGGGATTGAACATAACCCATTAGGAATAACAGGTGTGGGCTAATAGAGTGGCAACATTTTCTTTTATGATGGGATATTTTTGAGGTTTTTACAAGGGTTTCACAGAGCCTGAGGAAGTGGGATATTTGGTACCCATGAAACCCATTGTGGAAACCATCCAACTTTAAAATAACAAAGGATATAAGTAAGAACGAGAATGAGAATAGACAACAGCGTACTGCAAAACAATTTTTTTTATTGTGAAACATAATGTATACCCATGAATTACCCTTTATAGCCAAAATGTTATGTATTTCAATTAGAAGATCATTGTTTATGAGGAATTACAATATATTATGAAATTTGAATTATAGTTTAGTTGTGGTGCAATTTAGGGCACCTTTAAAGTCTCATAGATGGTCATCTCTGTATATAGGGTAATATTGTAGAGTGGTACAATTAATTTTTTACACAACTGAGGAATATGAATAAAGGTTTTCATGCCTGGAGTTCAACTTTAAAATGAATATTTATATTGCATAAATTCAATTATCTTTAAAATGTCTCAAAGGGTGTTCTGGCATTACAAGTGTTGATTGTAAATTAAATTCACTTTCTTCTTCTTGGTCCATGGTTTTAAAGTATGCAGAACCTCAGTCACTTGATCTTCCTGGATATCAGAGATGGGACAACATTTAGTGAGCTGCTAAATCAAGACACGGTTCACAGACCATATTATGTTTAAAACTTGTACCCTAAAACCAAATTGTAAACTGCCCCCCCCCCCCACCCCCCTCGCCCTAAGTAGCTCAGTTGCATCTCAAGTAAGAACAACTGTGCTCCAATCAGCAATGCTGGAGTTTTTTTATGCTAAATGCAACTGTAGAGGGGGCAGTAATTTATGATGTTCATGGTGAATGTGCCAAGTTATTGAATTGGAAAATCAGTAGTAGGTAGTGGTACGAAGTGTGGCATTGGAAGAACTTGATGGAACTATTCTGCCACTGTTGTAGATGTTTTGTAGTTTTTCAAAGCCACTTCTTCAGATGTAATGAGTGTTAGGAAAATACCCCAGCTTTTATATCCAAACAGGTAGCACCAACATCTTATGTCTAAGGACAGGATGGGAAGTGTGAACATTTTGGAACCTTGTACTATGTAGTTGCTTAATTCTATCCTTGTTGTCAGGATGACTTCATAAATTCAATCCTTTGCATTACATGGCTGGTAATTGCTGTGCAAATGCAAGGGTAAAGATGTTAAAGGGCAACCACCCCGGTACATCAGTTGTTCTACTAGGATGTAGATGGCACAGAACATTTTCAATATTACAGAACCACTTTACAGTCACTAACTACTACCAGATATATCATGACCTGGATACATAAGAACCTTGTGAGCTTTGCAATCAAGTCTGGGGGGCAGATTACAATTTGGTATACAGGGGATACATGATGGAACAGGACATCGTCAGGTGGAACCTAGCAGTATCGGTATAGCTTTGGCAATAACTGTTAAAGAGCAAAGCACACTGTATCTCTACAAAAAGACCAGTTAGGCCTTTTAAGCTATAGAGCAAATTCTTCACCCTGCCATTTTGTCAGCTTCTTGTAATGGAGACATGTTTCTTCCCCTAGGAAGAGAGCACCAAACTGCTAATTAACGCGGCTGTTCACAAGTAGGGCTATCCTATAATCCTTCTCTGTTATCGTTCCCAAGCTCCAAAGCCGGGAAACACTGAATGAGAGGATTTTTAATGAACATTTAATTTATATTGTAAAATTGTAATTAAATATTAGTTAATGAAATGCAATTCCAATGAGGCCTATTTATTTTACATGCGTACACTGCAGCTGGGGTGATGAATTTACCTCATCTTCCTTGTCTCAAAAGCAAGGGATGAAGGCCTTAATTTTCTTCATTTTGAAAGAGTTATGTGAAATATGAGTCACTGTCTCGATGAAAGCAGAGTAGAACTTATTTGAAGCCATTTTTACGGTATATAAAACAGTGGGACAAGCTCTCCTGCGCACTCCTGCAGTCTTGCATTGCTTTGTTAACGTGAAATTTGTCTTGATAAGATCTACTTTGTGTGCAAGCACCTCGATCTGGCAACACAAAATCTAATTATTTCCGAGAATTTGGCTCTGATAATTAGTTCAGGGAAACATAGAAAAGAACAGCACAAAGCATTTCACTGCTTCGCCTATAAATTAATTTGAGGCAATATGCTGTCAGCAGCAATTTCCATATTTTCAGGTTAGGGAAAAAATACACAGAAAATAATTTGTTATCACATATAATTTAAGACCTGCACAGACGAATTATCCCAGAATCCTCCATCCCTGCTCTGGTATCCTTTTGACCAAATGGAGGCCTGTTTAATGTACTGTTTATTAACTGAGGCGCTAAATTTCCATGACAGATGTATTTTCTTCTTAGTGGATGAAGTCTTGACCTTTTGATAACAGAATTGTCTGCGTCGCTTCCAGGTTCTTGTCAAAATATAATGAACAAATTGCAGTGCTAATCGAACACAGGCCTTTGCCTGATAGTCACCCATCAAAGGTCACTTCATTGCTAATGAGGGCTTGTAATAATACCTCTTGCACATCCGGGAGGTTGTCTTAAAGGCCAGCTTGTACTGGTGCCACTTGGGGGACAGTTGGTGAGCCTCTTGACAAGACAGAATGTCTTCTACATTTGTAGCCAATTTCTGTCATTAGACTTAAGTAGACAGATACTTTATGTGACCTTCAGAAGCATTTAAAAGTGCAAATCTATCTGCTCCATCATCTTCTTTGCATCTCCTTAGCCCTGTGTCATTGAAATAAATTAATGGTTGAGCTAGGTTAAATTAAGCCCAGTGCTATAACTGGTTTCCGGTCCCATTTTCATGTGCAGTACATTCACGTTTTGTGACAGATTAGGCAACATTTTATATATGAGGGTTGTAATACAATACAGTTTGATGTGGATATAGCTTTAATTAATACAAAAAAAATTATTTTGCAAAGTTCTTTCTTGCACTTGGCTTATCTTTTGTTTCTAATGGATGGTGTGATATATACTAGAACTTAGTACTTCTTTGGGCTTTTCTTCTCATAGTGAGCGGATGGGCCTGGGCAGGGCTTCTTCTCAGCTGGAACTTGGTGGAACTTAGTTCCACCACCTCTGGTTCAGGCCCTCTGCTCCCTGCTCACCACTATCACTTGTAAACACAGAAGTCCAGCTTCTATTTTTACAAATGACAGCTTGTCTCCTGAGCGGCAGAATTGGGACAAGGCAGACGCAGGTGCCTGGTGTGCAGTGCGGATGTCGACACCCACACTGGATGATCTAACTGCAAAAGAGAAGCAGAGCCACCTAAAGTGCTTGGGGAGGTACTAGAGAAAAAGAGGGGTGAAAGTGAGATGTGAAAGGGGGGTGCAGAGGTATGCAGCTGTGGAAGAAGGCTAATCTTTGCACTCTCAGCGCACACCTGAATTCTGCACTCTGAATGCAGATCACTCTTTAACTCTGCACTATATACATAGCTCACCCCCAACTCTGCATGTAGCGCAGTTCTGAACTCTGTGTGTTACCCCCCGCCCCCCAGAACTCTGCACTCTTTACTTACTATGTACTGTACGATATACTCCTGGTATTTAATTCCCCTTTAAGACCCTCCTACTATTAGTGAAATTTGACCACACCCAATATTTAATGGAGTTGGAGGGTTGTGGTTGAATTCCTGTACCTATTGTATGAAAAAAGAAGGCCTGGGCCTGGGAAATTGAAAGGCTTGAGGTCATAGTACTGCAGTTTACAATTAGTAGCTAGCAAGGAGCTATGCAGATCAAACATGACTAAACAGACCCGCAGTCAAGTTTCTCTTTGGGGCATATGCGATATTCAGTGTTTACATGCATTACATGTATGAGGTTGTAAATGGCTTAAAGAGTCGAACCAAGGAGACAGTCATACTGTATTTTGGCAAGCTCAGACCCAGGGACAGTCATACGAGTAAGAAAAAGAGGGCAGCTATCAGAGCACTAGGACAGTAAAGGCATACTCTTGTAGGAGGAAAATCTCCCCAGCAATATAAATACATTTTTATTGAATGAGAAAGGTATAGAACCTCTTTGGGATTTTATTGCTGTCTGTGTTCCTATTAATGAGATTTTCCCTAACGTGAAAATGCATGTCAAGTAGAAATCCAATTATTTCCTATGTGGCTGGTTTACATCTATGTGCTGCAGCTTATTGTGAAAGACAAAGGGAAATTCTATGGGACCAGCTACATCTACATGCAAATTAACCCCTTCGGGCCCACCGCCTCCTGGCCCTTTAAGAGTTCGAAAAGCCAGGAGGCTAGTATGTGATCACTGTGATTGGCTGTCATAGCAGTCACATGATCGGAAAACTCCCGATTGCAAGTATACATCAAGAGTCTAAAGCTATTGTAAACCTTCGTTTTTTTTTCAATTTAAAATAATAAATATGTCATACTTACCTCCACTGTGCAGCTCCTTTTGCACAGAGTGGCCCCGATCGTCCTCTTTTGGTGTCCCTCGGTGGCTCCTCCTTGCATCAGATAACCCCCTAGGAGAAGCGCTCTCCCAGGGGGTTACCTTGCGGACGCACTTCCTAGTCCAGCATTCGGCTTCCATAGACACAAATGCCGGACTCAGCCCTGCCCCCCAACGCCCGCGTCATTGGATTTGATTGACAGCAGTGGAAGCCAATGGCTGCGCTGCTATCAATCTATCCAATGAAGAGCTGGGACCCCGTGCAGAGAGGGACAGCGCATCTCTGCCGAGGGAAATACGGGGCTCAGGTAAGTAAAATGGGGGGCCAGTCACTGCCAGAAGTTTTTTCACCTTAATGCTTGGATGCTTGAAGGCTTTGATAACAATGCATAACCATTAGAAATGAACATGCAAGTTTAATTAGCAAAACTGTTCAGTTCAGGGTGTGTAGTTCAGTAGATCATGAGATTGTCAAAATAGTACCAAAAAAATGCTAAATGGTGTATTTGGAAAAAGTGTAATACAGATGTGGACACATTTGTTGGCATCCTTTCCCAAAATAAAAAGAACCTACATTTTTTCTGAAATAACTTGAAACTGAGAAAAGTCATTGGCATTAATCATTGTTTAATCCATATTTAATGAAAATGTTTGCTTTTGGTTTTTGAATTAACAGAATATTTTAAATACTAAAACAAATTAAAATGGCACCGACAAAAAATGATGGCACTCTTAATCTCTAATATTATGTTACACAACCACTGCAAGCAAACTATTTCTGTAGCTATCAATGAGACTTCAAGTTCTTCAGCAGCCAAGCGCTAGTTTGACCCACTCTTCTTGAGCAAACTGCTCCAGATGTCTCATATTTGAAGGGTGCATTCTCTAGTTTGTATGTATCAGCGATTTCTATGCAGGGGTCAAGTCCTGGGGAAAAAAGTGTGGGAACTCCCACCCAAGAAGATCCACTCCCCCACCAAAAAAAATAAATAAATGATACGCTCATATGCATATATATATTTCACATAAAATACAGTGACTGCAAATGCGACATGCTACAAGAGATGACCAGACTGCGAATGCGACTACAGGAGATGACCAGACTGCAAATGCGACATACTACAGGAGATGACCAGACTGCGAATGCAACATAGTACAGGAGATGATCAGACTGCGAATGCGACTACAGGAGATGACCAGACTGCGAATGTGACTACAGGAGATGACCAGAGACTGCGAATGCGATATAGTACAGGAGATGACCAGACTGCGAATGCGACTACAGGAGATGACCAGACTGCGAATGCGACTACAGGAGATGACCAGAGACTGCGAATGCAACTTAGTACAGGAGATGACCAGAGACTGCGAATGCGACATAGTACAGGAGATGACCAGACTGCGAATGCGACTAAAGGAGATGACCAGACTGCAAATGCGACTACAGGAGATGACCAGACTGCGAATGCGACTACAGGAGATGACCAGAGACTGCGAATGCGACATAGTACAGGAGATGACCAGAGACTGAGAATGCGACATAGTACAGGAGATGACCAGACTGCGAATGCGACATAGTACAGGAGATGACCAGACTGCGAATGCGACTACAGGAGATGACTAGACTGCAAATGCGACATAGTACAGGAGATGACCAGACTGCGAATGCGACTACAGGAGATGAACAGACTGCGAATGTGATTACAGGAGATGACCAGACTGCGAATGCGACTACAGTAGATGACCAGAGACTGCGAATGCAACATACTACAGAAGATGACCAAGTAGCCAGTTTTAAAATTTAAACCTGTCCTCAGCCCCTTTTATAGCACCCTTCTTCACAATCCTGTCTTCACCCCCTTTATAGAACCCCCTTCTCATTCCTTTCCTCACCCCCTTTATGGCACCCCCTTTACATTCCTGTCCTCATCCCCTTTGTAGAACCCCCCTTCACATTCATGCCCTGCCTCCCTTTTATATCACCCCTCCTCATTCCTTTCAGTTTCTGATACTTTTCCCCTCCCTCCTTCATAACAGTGCCCTCTTCCCTGTCTTACCGTACACAGGACACCGGAGGCACAGAGCTGACATCAGAAGTGCAGCAAAGGGATGGACAGAGGGCGGGACCTGCCCCAGGTAACTGATTGGTTGATAGATTGCAGAGCGGTTCTATTAACCAATCAGTTAACTGGGCCAGCCCCTGCCCTCCGTGCATCGCTGTGCTGCTCTTCCGATGTCAGCTCTGTGAAGACAACACAGCTAGCAGGCTGTGCTAGAGCCTCGGGCGGCTCTGGTCCTGCAAAGGGAACGACGTTCCTGCTGTGAAAAAGTGCAGGGACGCCGTTCCCACGCGTTCCCGCAGGACTTGAGCCCTGTTTCTATGGATGTTTTATAGGGTTTAAATCATGACTCAGGGCTCTGAAATCCACTTCAGAAAAGTTAAATGTGTTGTTCTTAGCTATTCTTGGTGCTTTTAGCTTAAGCATGCCATCCATCCCCATTTCCTGAGACTGTCCCTGTTTCAACCAGTCTGTCCTAAGGAAACAGACGTCTCTGGCATTGTCCTCCAAGAGTAAATCTTGCTGTGCACAGGTGTCAAACCAACAGTCGCACTGCATAAAAATTAGTCCACTGGCAGCGCTGGAGCCTCCAGTGCATGTGCAGGAACGTAGTGACACCTGGTGCAAGTTGGACTGAAGTTTAAGGCTGTTGAGCTGTTGGTGATGGCTGCAATTGTCTATTTTCTTGACTGGGAAAGGGAAGGAGCATGTGTGATGGACATACAGTATGCAGGAATTTCACGAGGGGAAAACCAGGTACAATCATCCAGCCAAAGATTGAGGTATATTATAGTTTTAACTATGGAACTGCACTTATCTACTGGTAAAATGTGTGTTACTTGCTCCTGACCTGACCTCTGCTCTTTCTGTGTTACTTACTCCTGACCTGACCTCTACTCCCTCTACATTATTCATTCCTGACCCCAGCATTCTGTGGGCTACATACTCCTGATTAGGGATGAGCTTGAACATCCAGTGTTTGTCCGTTTGCCGAACAGCAAACATTATGGGGTGTTTGCGGAAAATTTGAGCGCTGCTGAACGCCCCATAATGCACTGCGAGGTCGGGTGCCACAGAAGGACAAGAAACTGGCAGTCATGTTCACCCAGCTGCAGCATACTGCCAAGTTTGCTCCAGTGATGAGGAGGGAGGGAGTGATGAGGTCACTGACTGTACTTGGATGCCTGAGAGAATAGAGGAGGAAAGGGAGGAGGAGAAGGAGGAGGAGACACAACTCCTACGAGGCAGGATGTTTTCCAGGGGGCAGCTACCCTATTGCATCACACCGCAAAGCTCCTGCAGTATGCTGCTGACTCCCTGCTGACATTTAAAAGTTCCTTGGTGTGGACCTTTTTCAACACGTGTTTAGCATATCGCACAGTTGCTGTTTGCAACCTATGTCTGAAGCAGATCAAGCATGGCCAGAAAAGCAGCCACTTGGGCACCACATGCTTGACCAGACATATGATGACCTGCCCTGCAGGGTTACTGGGTCTTGCGAATGGACCACTGTCCAGAACTTGCTCCATATGCAATTGAGCTATTGGCCTGTCCTGCATCTAACATGCTATCTGAAGGCACATTCAGTGCTGCTGGAGGGTTTGTAACTCATAAAAGAGTGTGCCTGTCCACAGACTCTGTTGATAGGCTCACATTTATAAAAATTAATCAAGCCTAGATCAGCAGTTATCAAGCACCTGATGTACTGTAACTGACTGAATTTGCTGATCCCTTGAAGATTGCCTATGCTGCCTATCCTATTCCTCCTGAATCTTGATGATGCTAGCTTCCAACAATATTTTTGGTTTAGGGCACCACCACCACCTAAGGCCCAATTTTTCTGCCCCTGTTTGACTGGGGTATGTAATTACAATTTTTGAAATAATATTTAACAGCAGGGCCCGTTCCTGCATCCAACAAGAGTAACTGCCACGGGTTACAGTGTTGTGACACCACCACCCAAGACACAACTTTTGGTCTGGCATAGATTTTAAGACTTTACATCGTAGCAAAGTGCCAGTTCTTCAGTGTTGTCACATGAAAAGATATAATGAAATATTTACAAAAATGTGACATACTGTATATACATATATAATGTATATACAAATATAGTATGTATTTCCATCAAATGGTGCTCAAAAAAGAAAAGGAAATATGGCTGTATAGTGTATAATGTTTAAAAAACATATTACCACCTTTAATTAAACATAAGAAATGCACTCAAAAAGCACAAACTGGTGCACTGCAGAGCAAAAGCATATGCTACCCCCTTATGATCTTTGTCTGTGCAGCCAAGCTCTAACCAAACACAATCTTACTTCTGGTCCGTAGCATCGTTGCTAAGGACGTCTATGACGAAACGCGTACAACGGAGCCACGCACGCGACATCACTTCCGGTCCGCTGAGTTTGTGGAGCGCAGCTGGAACGCACGCCGCTCCTCCACGATCTCCCTGATAGGGCCGGTGGCGTTTTACATAGCGCCCACGGCGAGGAGTTTTGCCATATGCTTATTGCCATTTTTTATTCTTAATTTTGAGTTTTTATCTTTTTACTTTGAGTTGTTTGCAAGGATAAAGACTATTGTTTATTCAGGCATTTGAGCATAAATATGGTATTTACCATCTGGCTCCTATAGAGAGCTTAACCATATATCTTCTAGCCCTATACAGTGGTCCTATCTTTCTGAACCTGACCCTGTATGCCAATTTTTGGGGTCATATATATATATATATATATATATATATATATATATATATATATATATATATATATTTTTTATTTTTTTGGATAAAGAATATATATCTTTTAATTCTTTATTTATTTTTATTTTGTGTTTTTTCGGTTTTGTATACATTTTTTTGCATTTAAATATTAAAAAGTAAAAAAAAAAATTTTTTGAGGTGGATATATAAATATACAATTTTATATACAACTTTTTGGGAGTGTTTGCCAAAGTTTTTATCCCATGGTGATGAACATATTACACTATGAGGATTGGTCTTTCTTCCTTCTGAGGAACCATCTGCCCGCTGATCACCATTTGAAAAGGAACGTCATCTGGGTACCAATCATACAGCAAGGAGGTGGAAGTATCCGACGCAGGGCGTATACAGGCGGAGATACTACATGCCCATAACCCCTTAGGGGGATAGGAATCTGGTGAGTGGGGATCCAAAGGGTCACAAGCACAGAAGTCACTGGATTTATGTGAACACAAAAGTCACTTTCTTTCCCTTTTTTGAGGCATCTGAAATTCTACGAGACATTTATTGAACTTTATCTATACAGCTTACACTGAATACTTTTATAATCGGGACATTATTATTGTTGTATATTTCAGCAAACCTTATAATCTTTACACCTGATTGCTGTGGATTGCTGTCTAGTATAGACAACGTATTACAGTTATCTGCACGGTTTAAAATATATTGTTGCAATTTGTTTTTTTTGCACCATAGCTCCTATTTTTTTGCACAGGCTTAGTGTATATATTTTTTTGATGCCTTTTGTTGCACTCGTTTTTTGCACGCATTGCACTTTAGCACTTTTTGCGCTTTGAGGGTACTTTACTAGTTTATAATATTTTTGAATGGTGCTGGATTTTACATTTTTTATGAGATAAGGATCTGGAGTTTGTATTACATCAGATTTAATAGAGTTTTCATGTGGATATCACGTAGATCCTTCCTGTAAGAAAGATACACTATAAACACATTTAGTGAGCACGCATTAGTATTAAAGGGGCCTTGTGCTAGGGATCCCGTCTTCATATAATATATTTATTTGAGTCTCCTTCCCCTCCTTCTTTTGGGTTGCTATCTCCTTCACAATATTATAGTGCATATATGGCTGGTAATGTGGTGTATGGATAAACCAATTCCATCATTTATACACTGCCACGAGCATTGGGAAATATAATTTGGGCATTATATAGACAAAATAGTCATTCTGGTATAGGGAGCGCCATAAGCCCTATAATAACATTTTAAATGAAACCATGGCCTGGTAAGGTCATGTAATTCCATCCCTGGGAACTTTAAATGAAACCATGGCCTGGTAAGGTCATGTAATTCCATCCCAGGGGACTTTAAATGAAGCCATGTCCTGGTAAGGTTGTGTGTTTCCATCCCAATTAATTTAAAGAGGAGGAGAGCAAGGTGGTGGGACTTTATATGAAGTCCCACCCCTTGCTTTCCTCCTCTTTAAAGACCATTACTCTCTTTAACCACTTCCCGACCAGCGCACGACGATGTACGTCGACAGAATGGCACGGGCAGGCATATTGGCGTACAGGTACGTCCAATATTCAATGCCGCCCTGCCATCGGGAGCGCGCTGGTCGTGACCCCCCGTGAGTCCGGTCGCGGGACCCGCGGACTCGATCGCAGCGGGCATCCCCGCGATCGTCTCACGGAGCGGACGAATGGAGGAAATGTCGTGTAAACAGCATTTTTCCATTCTGCCTAGCAACTAGTGACGCTGATCTCTACTCCATGTGATTGGAGCAGAGATCAGTGTTCACTAAATGAAAGCCCAACCCCCCCACAGTTAGTAACACACCCCTAGGAACACTTAACCCCTACACTGCCACAGGAATCACTGCATTTATATAGCAGTGATTACTGTATAGATGACAATGGTCCCAAAAATGTGTCAAAAATGTCCGATGGGTCCCCCACAATGTCGCAGTCACAATAAAAATCGCTGATCGCCGCCATTACTAGTAAAAAAAAAAAAAGAATAAAAAATTATTAATAAAAATGCTATAAAACTATCCCTATTTTGTAAATGCTATAACTTTTGCGCAAACCAATCAATAATCGCTTATTGCGATTTTTTTACCAAAAATATGTAGAAGAATACGTATCGGCCTAAACTGAGGGAAAAAAATGTTTTTTTATATATTTTTGGGGGATATTTATTATAACAAAAAGTAAAAAATAATGCGTTTTTTTCTAAATTGTCGCTCTTTTTTTGTTTATAGCGCAAAAAATAAAAACCGCAGGGGTGATCAAATACCACCAAAAGAAAGCTCTATTTGTGGGAAAAAAAGGACGTCAATTTTGTTTGGGAGCCACGTCGCACGACCGCGCAATTGTCAGTTAAAGCGACGCAGTGCCGACTCGCAAAAAGTGGTCTGGTCTTTGACCAGCAAAATGGTCCGGTCTGCAAGTGGTTAAAGACCATTATTATGTGACCAAGTCACATAATATTTTATTTGTACAAAAAAAGAATTAAAAGAGACAAGAGTATAAGCTTGGTCCAAAAATACCCAATACTAGACAGATATCCACTATGACCATCTGTGCTTGATTGTATGGAAAGGTGTATGGATCAACGCGTTTCGCTCAGGTTAAGGATGCCAACAAATGTTGTATGTATGTAGCATACATACAACATGTATGCTACATATGTAGCTCTGTATGTAGCACACAGTAAGGGGCCCCCAGCATTCTGAGGGTGGCCCTGGAGACCATCAAGTATAAGAATTCAGCAGGATGAGTGTGTCCTAGCACACAAATTCTGCAGGCTGCGCTCATTTTGCCATGGTACACAGCTTAGTCACACATGGCTCGATAACCCTAATTTGCCAGTAAGACACAAAAAAGAGTCAGGCCTAAAACGACCACATTTTTTTTAGATTCTTCCTAAGGCAAACTTTCGCTTTTTCACTATTTTGCTAAAGATTACATTTGTCTCTTAGAAAAAAAAAAAAGTATCGCTTTTTCCCCTGTAGAATGATTTCTTTTATGTGATAAACAAATAAACAAAATGATGTTTTCTCACTGAACAATTTCAGATCAGCGAGAATATATGAGGTTCCGACAAACGCCAATAAAATCGATGGCTCAGTGAACCATGGTCTTAGCAATCCCGATAATAACTGCAGGAATCGCAGTCTCAGGAATGCCAATAATATTTGTTTATATAATATTGGCTGTTTGCTGGCGGCTGCACTGAGGCATTGCAAAATCAAACCAAGGGAATCTACAAAAGCAATGTTATTTTCAGTTACATTGTTAAAGAATTAAGCCTAATTTTGACTGACAAAAAAAAAAGTCAATTACATTCTGTGAATTATAAGGGAAATATAAAAAATTAAAATCAGCAAAAGTTCCTGCGACAAGCAAAAATGTTTTCTCAGTTTAAGAAAAAAAAAATGGAACATCTGTGTTTGCTAGCGCTTATGCATGCGGGTGGATTAGTGTGTTGTAAGTTACTCAGCTTGAAGACTCGTACACCCTAATGCTCAGATGTGTGGCAGCGCATGCAGAATGACCTCCATCCACCCTTGTGGTGATTGCAGAGTGTTCTGTCTTTTCAATTCTTTTTTTTATCAGACAAACATGAACAAGATACCAATTTGTTACAGATCATCTTATCAGCATGTGTTTAAAGCCCATTTCTGGGTAAAATTAACCCCCTCCCATCCAGTATGTTTTATTTAAATGTTATTTTTACCTTGTAAATTATGTTTTACCTACTGGTACAGATTCTGGATGCGGGGGACTAGTATCCCAGTATTTTGGTCCCCATGATTAAGCTCTGAAAGGCAGAGTGAAATGCGTTGGGGCATGGCCTGGTTGTAGCCCAGGCTGAGGTTGCCACATACTACACCACAGAATGTCTGCTTCAATGTGCAGCTTATGGGGCATTAAAGTGATTGTAACTTCTTGTTTTATTAAAAAAATAATAATAATAATAATAACAAACATGTTATATTTAACTCCTATGTGTTGTGGTTTGGCACAGGACAGCCTGGATCCTCCTCTTCTTGTGTCCCTTTGTGCTGCTCCTGGCCCCTCCCTCCTTTTGAGTGCCCCCGCAGCAAGCAGGTTGCTATGGGGGCACCTGAGCCAAGCTGCAACTCTGTGTCCATTAATGCCCTGCCCCCTCTCTCTCCTGATTGGCTAACTGACTTTGACAACTGCGGAAGCCATTGGCGCCGATGATGTGTCTCAGCCAATCAGGAGGGAAAGTCCCAGCTAGCTGAGGGACTTGTGGAGAGAGATGGGGCTCAGGTAAGTATTAGGGGGTGCTGGGGAGGCTGCTGCACACAGAAGGCTTTTTATCTTAATGCATAGAATGCATTAAGATAAAAAAAAGTCTGCCTTTACATTCACTTTAAGCTTTAAGGGGCAGAGCAAAATATGTTGGACCGTGGCCCGGTTGGAGCCTAGGCTGAGGTTAAACATACTACACCACAGCAGGTCTGCTTCGACGTGCGGCTTATGGGACATTAAAGTGATTTGTAAACAATTGCCTTGTAAAACAATGCATTAAGTTTAAAATAGAAATGAAAGGCAAAACATTTGTGTGTATAGCTATAAAAAGAACATATAAATACCCTTTTTCCCTTTTTTTTTTATGTGATCACATTCCATCTGTTCTCAGCTGCATATGAGCTGGGGGAGGAGAAGCAGCAGCACACTGAGCTTCCCAGTGAATAGCTGTGCAGCAGGGGCATGTCAGGACAAGTCTGATCATTGGAGGAGAGCATAGTTAGAGAACTGACCACGCTGTGTTCTCCTGCTTAGTGTGGTCAGTTTTTAATAGGAAAGCAGAGGGACTGGATTTCACACAAAGGAAGCAATACAAGGAGAGCAGAATATCTTCTCTTACAAGTACACGGTACAGCAGGCACATATCAGAAATATGATGTGTTGGGGTAACAAACGTTTTAACCTTACCACATTTAGACCATGAATGAAATACATTAAACATTAACCAATGAAATGTATCTGTTAACACAAGACACATGTAGACCGATGATGAATAGGAATATGGAAATATTACGATATATTAGCATGTCTGGTATGAGGACACTGAGAGTGTCAGCATATAACCGAACACTCAAGCAGAAATTCCCCTCATTTACTAAGCCCTGGAGTGACTTGCAAAGTTAAAGAGGGATTCCACCCAAAAAAAAAAATATTAAAAGCCAGCAGCTATAAATACTACAGCTGCTGACTTTTAATAAATGGACACTCACCTGTCCCGGGTTCCAGCGATGCCAGCAGCCGAGGCCGATCGACCGCTCGGGCCTCGGCTGCTGCCGCCGCCATTCGAGGTGAGGGAATCAGGAAGTAAAGCTAATCAGCTTCACTTCTCGGTTCCCTACTGCGCATGCGCGAGCTGCGCCGCGCAATAGGAAATCTCTGCGCTGTCACTGGGACCCGTGTGTGTCCCAGCAGACAGCGCGGCAGGGCAGGAAATGGCGTAGACTCCCGTGGGAGTCTATGCCCGGAAGTGGGTGAAAATACCTGTCTTTGACAGGTATCTCCACCCCCTCCCCCCTGAAAGGTGTCAATTGTGACACCGGAGGGGGCGGGGTTCCGATCAGCGGAGGTTCCACTTTAGGGTGGAATCCCGCTTTAATAGTCTACTTGCTTTTATGTGTAATATGTCTGTATGTATCTACTTTGCAATTATATATGTACTGAGGGTGACCATGTTTGTTTGTTACATATACAAGCTCTGCTTCCTACTGTGCTGTTCTACACAATCTGACAAGCCAGTTGACTTAATAAAAACAATGCACTTCCCATGGGGCTTTTTTATCATTAGTCTGCCTATCTTAGCGATGAACCAATAGGAATACATGAAAGTGGAGCTTAGCAGCAAGTTTCCGCACCACTTAGAAGTTTTACAGCTTTGCCTGTCAAAATAGTCTGATATTCTGTCATATGATTGTTCTTAGGCCCATTCACACGTTTTCATTGTGGGAACATTCACTAAAACACATACACTGATGTATGTTGCTATGACACATGGAAAATCCATTGTGAATGGCACCCCAATGCAGTAGTGTATTTTGGTTTTGTGCTGCCCTAGGCCTGACTAAACTCGTTCACCCCCTAATTTAAACATGACCCACCCCTTCCTGTCGTGGTCACACCCCTTGCTGTTAAATTTTTACTTTTCGAGTGGGGACACTAGTTCTGAGGGCCTGGAGGGGCAATGGATTCCCTTAATTTGCATATATTTCCTTGCATTTACTGTTTGGCTATGGGGTGGGGAGTGAAGGGAAATCTGTGCAATGGGACAGGGATGGTAAAAAAATAAACTGGCAGGGGTTATAACCCTCCCTTACTCTATCCAAAAGGAAAAAAAAATGTTGCCTATAATTCTACTTTAAGCAAAAATTTCTGATAATTTTATGGAGAGGACTAAGAAGATATAACCATGCCAATGGTGCAGCAGAAAACATATAGCACAGTGAGGAAGGTATGTGGTCCAGGGTGATAGGACAGTCAAAATTAGAAGCCCCCCCCCCACAGTTGCAGAATGCTGGCCGCCCACATACCGAAAGCAGTGCAGCCGCTTTGTGGGGGCGCTAGACTAATTTGCCTCTCAGCCCAGTCCGCCGCATAAGATTGGTGCTACACTAACAGTGTAGTGCAAGCCGGCGGGGACTCTTTCCATGCTGCCCCCCCTGCAAAGTGCTGCCCTAGACCTGGGCCTTGTCAGCCTAGGCCAGGATACAGTGTTGCCCCAATGCATTGTACAGGAGAGCACAATGCACCACAGTGCACCACAATGCACCACAATGCATATACGGACCTTTGTGGTGTGTTGCATTTTGAAAAAAAAGTATTTTTTTTGGTGCATAATAAATAGACTGCCTTGATATAATGTACATTAAAGAGGGTGTAAACCTTGGGTAAAAAAACAAAAAAAAACAAAAAAAAAAAAACCATGCAAGATAAAGGCATAATGAGCTAGTATACTATACTAGCTCATTATGAAATACTAACCTTAGAATGATGCCCTGGATCCGCTTCAGCCCTCTGAGTACAGACATCTTCCAACGGAGTTACTTCTGGGTTCGCGGCTCCAGCGCTGTGATGGGCAGGAGCCGCGATGACGTCACTCCTGCACATATACACAGGAGCCGCTGGCCATGGCTTGACTCCTGAAGAAATGACACCAGCGGTGTCACCGTTTCTTCAGTGCACATTTGCCGATGATGTCGGCAACAGCATATATACTGAATGTCTCCTACACTGTGCACGTTTAGGAGATATTGAAGGTACCTTCAGCCAGGTTAGCCTTGTTATAGGCTTACCTGTACGTAAAAGTGGTTTAACAAGGTTTACAACCACTTTAACGTATGTGCGGTAACACACCATAAAGGATCACTTTACAGCAAATGAGCCTTTAGCAGCTGCTGCAGAGCATTGGCTGATGTGAATGGATATACATATCAATGTACAACTAAAATACATGTAAAAAGCAGTGCATGTAAGATAAATCATCCAATCAGCTCATTCCTTTTCTCATTGTAAGTTGGACTAGCAGAAAAATAGCCAATCTTCCATAATAACAAAACATTAACAGAACTTCTGAAAATACAAATTGTTTCAGAAAAAAATAATATATACACCACTACTGAAATAAAGAATCGTCCCAAAAACAAATCATAACGATTATGACAAAACAAAATGGTTAAACGGTTTACTTAATGAATGAAACCGACATGAAACAATTTTTTCCATCGTGCGCCTCTCTAGTGTTGAGTTCTGCTAAAGGTGTGAATTGTCAAATTCAAACTTTAGCCAAGTAAATCAAGGAATTAACACATATGTAGGCTTCCTAGCAGGGGCGGACTGACCATTCGGCTACTCGGGCACTGCCAGAGGGCCCTGGGCAACTAGGGGGCCCCATCAGGGTTGCCAGCCTCAGTAAAACCAGGGACAGTATGTTAAAATCTGTGTTTTTTTTACATCTGTCTCTGAAATGTCCCTTACCGACATCCTATTGGTCTATAAATCATGAGATTATAGCTGCCCCAACTCTACAGTACCTTCTCAGCCAATAGAAACATGTCTGTGTATACTGTGTGTACATGTATGTGTATACTGTGTGATTGTATACTGTGTGTGTATACTGTGTATCCCCATAATCTCTGATTGCCAGGGGGGCCCATAATCTCCTATTGCCTGGGGGCCCCATAATCTTTGATTGCCAGGGGGGCCCATAATCTCCTATTGCCCAGGGGCCCCCATAATCTCCTATTGCCCAGGGGCCCCCATAATCTCCTATTGCCCAGGGGCCCCATGAGTTGTCAGTCCGCCCCTGCTTCCTAGCAATGGAAATGAAGTAGTGGCTGGGATAAGCTACAAAACATCTTCATCATTATAAAGCAAGTCCATTTGAATGTGATTAATTACCACTATATAGACCATAACCTGGATAAATGAGAACCTTCACAGTCATGGGATCATATCATGTATACTTTGGGAAGTTAAATGTAAAACAGAAAAACAAAGGTGTTATGCCATGTACACACGGTCAGACTTTCCAGCAGAAAAAGTCAGACGTAATCTTTTCATCGAATATTCCGATCGTGTGTATTCCTCATCTGACTTTTTTTTTTGAAAATTCTGACGGACCTAGAAATAGAACGTTTTAAATCTTTCTGACGGAATTAATTCCTATCAGGAAAACCGTTCATCTGTATGCTGTTGCGACAGACCAGAAACGACGCATGAGCAGCTATTGGCTACTGGCTATTGAACATGAGAAAAATGAGTAGACTGTCCCTCTGAAGAAGACCCTTATGCTGGGTTGAAACGCATCTGGGTCATATTTCCACTGTCGACATTTCTGTACAGTGTCTGTATGAAATTGTTGTCTGCAAGTGTATACCCATTCTTTTTACTTATTTGCATATCATTTCCCTAGTGCAGCTCATTTTTTAACTATTGTGTTATGTTTTTCTTCATCAATAAATATAGAATTTTTACATAGTACCCCTTTACATTTATTATCTGCTGCCTCAAAAACCCATTGTGGGGGAATTTTTCCCATTTCCTGTTCTCGGGGGTGAGCAGCACTCTCTGATCCTTCTGGTAGTGTCTTCCCGTTGCTACTGGCTATTTAACTTCTTTTTTCTAGTCCCGTCGTACATGCTGTATGTCACTGCGTTCTTGACGATCTGACTTTGGTGTGATCATGTGTAGGCAAGACCGTTTCAGCGTTCAGATTTTATTCTGATGTAAAAATCGGTCGTCTTTACGCGGCATTAAACCTTCTAGGGGAAATATTGCCATTATTTTGAGACCCAAACTCAATGTAGATATTAATTCACCAAAACAGAATGATTACTAATCCAGCAGTCTGTGGCTCCCTCAATGTTATTGTGGGGCAAACTTTGGGGACCATATGGCCAGGCTGCACACTACTGCTGTACGCTTTTTTGCGCTCTAAAAACTCCACAAAAACCATCGAGCAAAGCACTACTGAGTATAAGAATTATTCAAGCTTAAGAGTAAATGTGCCGCTTCTGTGATCATAACAAGAACAAATAGTTCCAGATCCTTTGTCATGTATGTAAAAGCCTACCTGGGGCTGGTTTCATCAAGTGTTATCTACAGAATCCTTGGTTTTCATATGCAGGGAAAAATCAAAGTGTATTTGCACTTTTGTAGTCAAATTTTAGAAAACTCAGCTTGTTGCTATGTGTTCCTATTCACACAGCATACCTAAAAAAAATAAAATGAAAAATTCAAGTTCTCATTAAAGCGGTATAAACTATTTGACCTCCAGAAGATTTACTTTAACTGAAAATTGCGTGGTCCTGCAACGATGTACCCAAATAAAATTTATGTCAAATTTTTTTCACACAAATAGAGAGTTCTTTTGGTGGTATTTGAACACCGCTGCATTTTTTTCTTTGCACAATAAGACAATAAAAAAAAAAAAAAAAAAACTATTTTGAAAAAAAAACTATTTTTACTTTCTGCTTTAAAACACAAAAATAAATCTAATTTCTTCATAAATTTAGGCTAAAATGTATTCTGATACAATTTTTTGGTAAAAAAAAAAATCACAATAAGCATATATTGCTTGACTGTGTGGTAGGGGGTTGGGGGCTAGAAGTGATAGAGCTTGTTACCCTAAAAATACAGGTTTATTGTGCACCAGCCTGTAATACCCCTTCATCGCCAGGACATTTTTCAGTTTTTAGTGTGATAGTTTGACTAACTGACGTCATGCCAAACTGTGCCAAAATGAATTTTATGCCATTTTTTAAAACAGGGCTTTCTTTAGTTTTTTTTTTCTTTTTTTTTTTTTTATGTACAAAATATGATTACATTGTTTTCCACAATTATTGTAAATAAAGAGGCATGGTATTAACCCCTTTAAGCGCCAGTAACCCATATGTGCAGCGGCAAAAAGTTGAGCTTTAACGCCCCCACACCAATGTGAAAGATAAATAATAAATAGTGAATTAACTGAGCTATTTTAAGAGCGCTATATAGCGCAATTGCTCCTTTTTAAAGTGACATGTGCATTCAAAAATAAGAAATGTGTATCAATCAATGTAAAAAAATATTTAGATGTGAAATATATGCATGAATTCATCAAAATCCAAAATATCAGTCAATGTCCATGGGTAAAATACCAAAAATAAAGTGACGTGCTAAATCCAAAAGTGCATAAATTAGTCAGCAGTGCCAAAACTAATATATAACCAGAAAAGAGAGATAATTGATGGCATGTGCTCAATCCAAAAAAGTGACAGTTTGTAAAAGTAATCAGTACAGTAAAAAATAAAGTGATTATTCGGTGCTCCCCTCCTTCTTCTATGTTCCCCTCTTGTATCTGCACTCACCAGAGCGCCTCACTCCTACGGGGGTAAAAGGTGTAGTAGTTATATCCAAATTGCGGTGTCCCCCTTGCCGGGCTATTCCCCCCGGTCCACAGTGTTTATCCAAACGGAGTGGATCTGGTAACCCAAGCAGGGTGTTGCTCCTCTGTGGATGCTGGGATGGGGTCTTCAGTTTCTTTCCACCTCTGTGATTTGGTTTATGAAATCAACAGGCACCCCCATATGTTTAAGATAAGATGGAACCACACATATACAAGACTGGCTTCCAATCATGTGCATGTCATGACAGCCAATCACAGTGGTCACATGATCGCTGATCCTTCCCACCCCTCTGGGTGTAAGGAGCTTTTAACCACTTGCCGCCCGCCCTATAGGCAATTGACGGTGGCAAAGTGATTGCATAATCCTGATCGGACGTCATATGACGTGATCAGGATTATGAGCCGCTGCGCGCCCCCGGGGGCGCGCATCGCGGCGATCGTTGTTGCGGGGTGTCAGTCTGACACCCGGCAACTATGATCTCGGTAAAGAGTCTCCGACGGAGACTCTTTACCACGTGATCAGCCGTGTCCAATCACGGCTGATCACAGTGTAAATAGGAAGATCCGGTGATCGGCTTTTCCTCACTCGCGTCTGTCAGACACGAGTAGAGGAGAGCCGATCGGCTGCTCCTCTGACAGGGGGGGTCTGTGCTGATCGATTATCAGCACAGCCCCCCCGAGGATGCCCACACTGGACCACCAGGGACGCCACCAGACCACCAGGGATGCCCAGCAAAAGGTAATCCTCCCTAGACCACCAGGGATGCCAGTCAGTGCCACAATGGATGCCAATCAGTGCCCATAATGGATGCCAATCAGTGCCCACAATGGGCATCACTGATTGGCATGCATTATTGTTTGGCACTGATTGGCATCCATTAGTACAGTATAACAATACAATGCCGCCTATGAGTGCCCACCTGTGCCGCCTATGAGTGCCCACCTGTGCCGCCTATCAGTGCCCACCTGTGCCGCCTATCAGTGCCCACCTGTGCCGCCTATCAGTGCCCACACATGCCCATCTGTGCCGCCTATCCATGCCCATCTGTGCCACCCATCCATGCCCATCTGTGCCGCCCATTCATGCCAATCTGTGCCAGCTATCAGTGCCAATTTGTGCCACCTATCAGTGCCCATCCGTGTCGCCCATGAGTGCCACCTATCAGTGCCGCCTGTCAGTGCCCGTCAGTGCCACCTATCAGTGCCACATATCAGTGTCCATCAATGCCACCTCATCAGTGCCACTTCATTGGTGCCACATCATTGGTGCCCATCAGTGCCGCCTTATCAGTGCCCATCAGTGTAGCCCCATCAGTGCCCATCAGTGAAGGAGAAAACGTACTTAATTACAAAGTTTTGAAACTGTAACAAAAAAAACATATTTTTTTAAAAGAATTTTGGTATTTTTTTATTTGTAGCGCAAAAAATAAAAACCGTAGAGGTGATCAAATACCACCAAAAGAAAGCTCTATTTGTGGGGGAAAAATTATAAAAATTTCATTTGGGTACCGTGTAGCATGGCCGCGCAATTGTCATTCAAAGTGCGACAGCGCTGAAAGCTCAAAATGGGTCTGGGCAGGAAGGTGTTTAAGTGCCTGGTATTGAAGTGGTTAAAGGGTATACCAGAGCGGGTGGGAAGGGGTTAGGTTGGCAAAACATGGAGCTTAGTAATGGTGCACTAGATACAGGGCATCATTAATTGTAAATTTTACAGCTGTGGCCAAAAGTTTTGAGAATGCCACAAATATTCATTTTCAAAAAGTCTGCTGCCTCAGTTCTTATCATGGCAATTTATATATACTCCAGAATGTTATGAAGAGTGTTCGGGTGAATTGCAATTAATTGAAAAGACCCTCTTTGCCATGAAAATTAACTTAATCTCATAAAAAATATTTCCACTGGTTATGTCAAGAAGGCTTCAGGGCGCACAAAAAAGTCCAGCAAGCACCAGGGCTATCTCCTGCAGTTGATTCAGCTGTGAGATCGGGGCACCCCTAGTGCAGATCTTGCTCAGGAATGGCAGCAGGCAGGTGTGAGTACATCTGCATGCACAGTGAGGAGAAGACTTTTGGAGGATGGCCTGGTGTCAAGAAGGGCAGCAAAGAAGTCACTTCTCTCCAGGAAAAACATCAGGGACAGACTGATATTCTACAAAAGGTACAGAGATTGGACTGTTGAGGACTGGAGTAAAGTCATTTTCTCTGATGAATCCCCTTTCTTGTTGTTTGGGGCATCCAGAAAAAAACCTTATCCGGAGAAGAAAAGGTGATTGCTACCATCAGTTCTGTGTCATGCCAACAGTAAAGTATCCTGAGACCATTCATGTGTGGTCTTATTTCTTAGCCAAGGGAGTGGGCTCACTCACAATTTTGCCTAAGAACAGCCATGAATAAATGGTACAAAAACATCCTCCAATAGCAACTTCTCCCAACCATCCAAGAACAGTTTGGTGATGAACAATGCCCTTTTCAGCATGGTGGAGCACCTTTCCATAAAAGTGGATAACTAAGTGACTTGGGGAACAAAACATTGAAATTGTGGGTCCATGGCCAGGAAACTCCCCAGACCGTAATCCCATTAAGAACTTGTGGTCAATCCTCAAGATGCGGATGAAACAAAAAAAATCCCCACAAATTCTGGCAAGCTCCAAGCATTGATTATGCAAGAATGGGCTGCCATCAGTCAGGATGTGTCCCAGAAGTTGATTGACAGCGAATTCCACAGGTCTTGAAAAAGAAGGGTCAACACTGCAAATATTGACTCTTTGTATAAACTTAATGTCATTGTCAATAAAAACCTTTGACACTTATGAAATGCTTGTATTTATACTTCAGTATACCATAGTAACATCTGACAAAACATCTAAAACCACTGAAGCAGCATGTGTCATTCTCAAAACTTGTGGCCATGTCTGTAGTACACAGAAGGTGGAGGAGGTGAAGGGTTAATATGCAAGATAATAGTGGTGAAGGAGTTGATATACAGATCACACAAAGACAGGCTGGAGATAAGATGTACAGGAAAGGAGAGTAAAAGGGTTAAAAAAAATCCCACAGTCAGTTAAATTCTCGAACCAAATCTACGACTGTTGCTGATCCATTCATTGGTAAATCTTCTCCTGCTCCCCTTCGACCTTTGTACGGGCTTTCAAATGTAAACCATATAGTGTTTAGATTTGTAATCCCTGTGATTGGTCAGTAACAATAATCGTAATGTACAGAGTCACTTGGATAGGCTCTATACACAGTGCCATCCAATGTCGGCTCAGACCACAGGAATTCACAGAAGCAGCACTGGCCATCCAAGGGTGATTTCTGAAGTGAAGTTTACAAGCACGTGTAATGCTCCTCTAATGCACAGTGTTAGGTACTGTGTGGTGGTAGCAACATTTGTAAACTGTTTCTACATTTAGGTGAAAACAGATGTCTTTGTTCCACACATTTGCTAATACTTTTAAAGCCACTCTATATTATTCAGGCACCTCTACAATGAGAGACCCCTAATGTTAAACTATCTAAGCTCCCAATGTGTGACATACTGTACATATACTGTATATAGCAATAAATACACTGAGAGCAGGCACTCCTTGGAGGTAGCACCTTCCACCTAAGGTACAGCAACATACAAGAAGCCCAGACCCCATCAAAGCAGCTAAAGCACCAAATCCAACAAAGCAAAATCTCTCCTTGATCGAGACATAATAACTGTGCCCCAGGCACCTTTGTGTTTCCAGGCACTTTACACTTGGTGCTCGGGAAGTGTAGTAGAACATTTAGACAGAATTTGTGAAGTTTAGCTTTTGCACAAGAAGGTTGTGACAGATGTCAAGGGAAGAAAAGAGATCAACAATTTCCAGCTTCCATCAAAATCTATTGAAGTCTTTTTGGTATTTGGGGGCTGTGTTCCTCATGTTAAAGAATAATGCTTTTCCTTTCCTCCATGTAGTAAGACGCTTTAAGTCTATTTCTGGGAAAAAGAAAAAATATATGCACTTTTGCCCTTATTTTATCAGTCCAAATACCTTGAAGGTACAGAAATATATCTGTTGTTTTGCATGAAATGAACACGGAGCTTTCAGGTCTTGTTTTTGTGTACTGAGTGGTGTCAGCCATGCCCAGTTGTCTTTTTATAAATGACTGAAACTCTTTCCACTCACCGCATCTCAACAATATAGAAACAAATTTTGCTATAATCCAAGATAGAAACTAGGATTGCTATTTAGACAGCTTGAGATATGAATTTCTGATACAATCAACAGGTATTGATTGATAAACAGTTGAAGAGCAAAAAGGACATTTGAATGGACTTTATTGGTTGCCACTTTTAACCCCAAATAAAGGAAATGAGTACTTCAAAGATCTATAAAAATACAAAAGATTGTTAACAACCTAAATCGGCTAAAAATTCCATAATATAAAAACAGTTGAAAGCCAAGTTAAAGTGGTTGTAAAGGCAGAAGGTTTTTTTTATCTTAATGCATTCTATGCATTAAGATAAAAAGCCTTCTGTGTGTAGCTCCCTAAAGCCCCTCCCAATACTTACCTGAACCCCATCTCTATCCAGCGATGTCCACAAGTGCCACGGCCATTCGGGACTCTGCCTCCTGATTGGCCAAGACACAGCAGCAGCGCCATTGCCTCCCACTGCTGTCAATCAAACTCAGTTAGCCAATCAGGAGAGAGAGAGGGTGGGGCCAAACCACAGCTCCATGTCTAAATGGATACATGGAGCTTCAGCTCAGCTCGGGTGCCCCCATAGCAAGCTGCTTGCTGTGGGGACTCTCAACAGGAGGGAGAAGGAACTCCAGCCAGGGACCCGGGAAGAGGAGGATCTGGACTGCTTTGTGCAAAACCACTGCACAGAGCAGGTACATATGACATGTTTGTTATTTTAATAGAAAGAAAATGAGACTTTACAATCACTTTAATCAGACATAATAGGCTACCCTCCCCCTTGGAAATTGGGGGCAGGATCTGAGTATGCTGAAGCCTGTAACCAAAAAAGTCCCAATACAATCTAACACATATATAAATATGAATGGGGTAAAGATTTTTCCATTAGATCGGGCCCAGTACAGGAGTTGCCATAGTGGATCTCTATGCGTTTCACCAATAGGCTTCCTCAAGAGATCCTATACATGTTAAAAATTGTATAATGAATGACAAAATTCATACTGTAGTCAGAAGAACATATACATGTTCGTAAGTGTTGAGTACTCACATACATACATGGAGCCAGAGCCAGAACCGATTTTATCAATAAACGGATTTAACAAAATGCCTTCAGAGCAATATTTACCAGACCAAAGGGTAGCAGAACCTTATGGGTATTAAACCTAAAGATGGCCATATATGTAGCTATTTATGATCTATTTAGATAACAAGAAACAAAAGATTTATCATCTATTATAATGTTGACCAATGCAACACGCAGTATTATTTTGCATTTTGCAATTAACTAAAAATTTGAATTGAAAAAATACAATCTATTAGTTATACATGTGAATGGTCTATTAAAAACGATCCATTAATCAACATGAATAACGATCAGTTGTCTGACACACACACCAATATTTGTTCAGTCAATCAAAGCAATCAGCCAATGTCTGCCACACAATCATTTTGACATAATCAAAATTGATGGATAGCTCACTTAACGGAATGGAAGTTCTTTGGTTTATGAGTTTTATTCAATTTCATAAGTTTGGTAGCATTGAACGATCAATTAAATGATCATATTGATACATGTGGCCACCTTAAAGGGTGAATTGGTGAATTATATTTGTCAGTGCGTTAACGGGCATTATGATTATTATTATTATTATTATTGACAACAATGGGCTGCCAATGCACCAATATATTACAAAAATCAGATGTGCCACAAAATGTTTGTATTGCCATGTGTCACTATGTGTCCTGCTATAGTGCTTTGGGGTGCCATTCAAAATGAATGATAATGCAAAGTATGTAACATTCACTGTCATGCATTAAGTAATAGCATGGATCAATTAAGCACCCTTCATATATTCTTTGGATATAAGAATATTTTCATATACAGACATCAGCAAGGGTATAACAAGCCCATATGTGGTGGTGAGTGATGCCAACCAGTACCACGGCAAGATGTAAAATCCTGGCAATGGGCCATCACATGGATGAAAGTCATGACTATGGAAATGAGGGCCCAGAGGTGTAACTAAACGTTTGTGCCCTGGGTAGATATTTGTTATAGAATCATCCTTTCCAAAAAACATTTCACACTGCTTCTAATTTTATTTGGGTGAAGCAATTTTCATCAAACTCTTCCAATAGCCTCCAGACACCTTACTAGTTGGCTGAGAACTGATACAGACTTAATTTGTATCTACTGGCAGAAGGAAAAGACAATTATAGGCCAGGACTTACATACCCTCATGATATTATTAAAGCTTCCAATTTTCCCACATTTATAAGGCCCCCTTCACACGACTTGTCCTGCGACTTGAGACTTCAAAGTCGCATGAAAAGTCATAATCCATGATTTCCAATGAGTACCATTCATATCTGGGCATCTTCAAGTCAAACTGACTTCAAAGTAGTCCCTGTACAACTTTGGTCCGACTTTGATGTGAGTTGAGGTCCATAGACCTCAAGTTTACACAGGAATTCCGTGAAATCGCGGCAAAATCATGGGACTTTGAAATCGCGGTAGTGTGAAAGGGGCCTCTTAGAGTGACTATACCTCTTTTGGACCCAAATCCCTCTGTCCCTTTTTCTTGCACAATTGTCTTTCTTTAGTCAGATATGGATAGACCTATATTTTAAAAAATGAATGCTTTTAAAGTATAACTAAAGGCAAAACTCTTTTTTTTTTTTTTTTTTTTTTTTTTTGGGTAGAGTGGAGAGGGATTAGAGCCCCTGTTCATATTTATCACTGCCTGTGCCCCCGTTAAGGAGATTAAGGGCCGGTTCACACTGCAGGCGAGGCGAGGCGACTCCGACTTGCCTCGCCGCGACCTGCCGCGACCTCAGCGGCAACTTGCAGATGACTTCTGTATAGAAGTCAATGCAAGTCGCCCCGAGGTCGCCCAAAAGTAGTACAGGAACCTTTTTTCTGAGTCGGAGCGACTCGAGTCGCTCCTCTCAGAACGGTTCCATTGTACAGAACGGGGGCGACTTGCGAGAGCGAGGCGAGTCGTGTCGCCTCGCATCGCCCGCTGTGTGAACCGGCTCTTACCCTCTCTATTTGTCCTGTTTACCATAATTAAAGTCAAAATAAAAGAAAATCCCAAATTTTGGGTTGTCCCCAGAAAAGTAATAGAGGTGAAATCTTCCAATGGGGACATTAGTTCTGTTGACCTGGGGGTCCCCAAGGAATTCCCTTAATTTGCTGGGATTTCCTCATACTTCCTGTTTGGCTATGGCACAGGAAGTGAAGGGAAAGCTCCTCAATGGGACACAGATGGTTAACAAAAATATGACAGAGGTTATAACCCTCTCTTACTCTATCCTAAATGAAAAAAAGTTTTGCCTACAGTTCTACTTTAACTACCAAAAGTCTTAGGGCTCATGCAGACTACAGCTCAGAAAAAAGCTGCCTTTACATGCATTTGAGCTTTTATTTCAGCTTGTAGAAGCTTGCGCTTTTTTGTGCTCATTTGAGCGTTTTTATTGAGCTTCTTTGAGCTCTTTTGAGCATAATCATTTTTTTCTTTGAATTTCTTTGAGATGGAATGGGCAAGAGCCTTTATACTATGTTACATTTTTTCATTCAGTTTCTAAATTATTGCATTTCTTATATTGAATTGTTAGAATAAAGGACAACCAGTGGTGAAAAAAGTATTTATTTTGGTGTTCTGTATAACTGGGGGCATGTCCTTTGCCTATATACTTTGTCCTGAAAGGTGTCCCATCTTGGAAAGTTGGGTGGTATGAGGGGAGGTTGAGCAGCTAAGGGAACAGCTTGGATGACTTCAATGCTTCTGCTATTAAATTTGAGTGTGAATTGCTCCACAGTGCATGCAGCTAAAGAGGTCAGCGAGGACTTGTTTTAATGCTCATTTACTATTTTTTTAAGAATATGTTTAGGAATATGTAAATACTTGAATGTTATACAAAAGGATGGCAACCACCCCATTAATAACTAGCCTTTGCAGTAAGGTGCACATAAGAATGCACATCACAAACAGACAAAAATTTCCTAGCACACTTATCAACTAGCCTGAAAAAAAAAAATGAACCCTGTCTAAAAATTTACAATAACACAGATTTGCAAAATATATGCGTCAGTCACTGTGCCTATATCAAGGATTCTCTGTATACTGTGGTCCTAAAATATGTATTTGAGAGTATCCAAATTGGAGCATATATAGTAGTGGATGCATTATGGGTAGGTTTGCTCTTGCTGGGTGTCCAATGTGTCCCTGTGCTTTTAAGAAGGAGTGGGCTCCCTCCTGGCAAACCTGTCCTTAATTTATTAACTGCTATATATGCTCCAACTTGGAGACTCTCAAAAATGTAGAGTTAGGACCACAGTATACAGAGGAGCCTTGACGTAGGCACTGCAGCTTCCACATACTCTATATTTGCAAATGTGTGCAACTAAATACTTCGATGTACATAACCTGGTCACATTTTCACCTTAAGGGCTCATTCACATGTGTGTAGAGAGCCGACACTGAAAAATGACTGTATTTCTACGTCTGGGAATGACAGGTGTTTGCTTTTGGCTGCAGAGGCGGCTCTTTAATTAGGCAAATTAGGCGATTGCCTTTGGCCTCGCCCACAGAAAGGGCCTTGCCGTTGCGCAATTGCCTAATTTGCCTTTCAGGTGTTATGCTGCTGTTGTGTACAGTGTGGGACACTGGAACTGGGACTCGCAAGCGGCGGGGTGAGTGGGCGGCGGGCGCGCTGCACACAGCTGCGATGCAGAGTGAGCTGATCCACCGCTGCGCTCCGCGGTGGTGGATGAGGGGGGATAACACTAATGTTCACAGTCACTCGACATCATGGTGCTGGATGGTGTGGGCATGGTCAGGCTGCCTGCGTCCAATAGCAGGCTCCACTGCTGGAGCGCTGTCCTCCGTGTCCTAGCCCTTCCCCTAAAGTCGGCGACGGTGGCCCCAGTGCATGGCGGGAATTGTAGTTCTCCCACAGAGCACAGGCACACAGAATTCAACATGGCCGTCTGGTGCCTGTGCTCTGCAGAGACTACAACTCCCAGATGGCACTGCAGGGCAGAGAGAGAACATTGTGTGTTGCTTTTTGAGCACCAGCCACCACTGGATGGGATCATCATTGTGCCCTTCTCCTTACTTGTTGAATGACAGGCTGAAGGCATGTACATTCCAGTTGAATGCCATTTAATGAGGCTGGCTGTCGTTCAAACTGGAGGGCTTATTTTATTTTTAATTTTAATTATTTTAATTATTTATCTTGCTGCTTATCTTGCTCATTCTGCTTTCAAAATTAACGCCAGGCAAACATCTATTCACACACATATGTGAAATGTTTCCTCTACCAAAAGATTTATAATTCTGTGCAGATATTTTTGTGATTCATATTCCTCTGCCAGACAGTACACCCAGAAAGGTTTACCAGTAGCCCCTTCTCTATTACAGTTAAGTAATACAGCAGTGTTACCCTCTCCATAAACCTGCTTACGATGAAGAAGCATTAGACTGTTAAGTTATCAATTATGCTCATTCTGTTGTTATCATGGCTGCACAGTCTCTGACCATCGCCTGTATCATTGTCTGCACAGTCTTTGACCATCTCCTATATTATGGCCGCACAGTCTCTGATTATCCCTATATCGTTCGCACAGTCTCTGACCATCTCCTGTATCATTGTCCGCACAGTCTCCGACCATCTCCTGTATCATTGTCTGCACAGTTTCTGACCATCTCCTGTATCATTGTCCGCACATAGTCTCTGACCATCTCCTGTATCATTGTCCACACAGTCTCTGACCGTCTCCTGTATCATTGTCCGCACATAGTCTCTGACCATCTCCTGTATCATTGTCCGCACAGTCTATGACCATCTCCTGTATCATTGTCCGCCCAGTCTCTGACCGTCTCCTGTATCATTGTCCACACAGTCTCTGACCGTCTCCTGTATCATTTTCCACACAGTCTCTGACCATCACCTGCATCTTTGTGGTGTGATTGTCTTTCAGCACCCTGTCTGTGGCTCCAACTTTTCATACCGTGTTAGCCAGGTAAGAGTTTGCTTGTCATTACCATAATAAAACTGTCTCCTGTATCACTGTCAGCACAGTCTCTGACCATCTCCTGTATTACTGTCGGGACAGTCTCTGACCCTCTCCTGTATCACTGTCAGCACAGTCTCTGACCATCTCCTGTATCATGGCCGCACAGTCTCTGATCGTCTCCGGTATCATGGCCGCATAATCTCTGACCGTCTCCTGTATCATGGCCACATAGTCTCTGACTGTCTCCTGTGTCATGGCTGTACAGTCTCTGACCGTCTTCTCTATCATGGCCACACAGTCTCTGACCGTATCTTCTATCATGGCCGCACAGTCTCTGACCATCTCCTGTATCATTGGCTGCACAGTCTCTGACCATCTCCTGTATCATTTTCTGCACAGTCTCTGACCATCTCCTGCAGCATTCTGGCGTGATTGTCTGTCAGCACCCTGTCTGTGGCTTCAACTTTTCTTACCGTGTTAGCCAGGTAAGGGTTTACTTGTCATTACCATAATAAAACCATCTCCTGTATCATTGTCTGCACAGTCTCTGAACGTCTCCTGTATCATTTTCTGCACAGTCTCTGATTGTCTCCTGTATCATGGCTGCACAGTCTCTGACCGTCTCCTGTATCATGGCTGCACAGTCTCTGACCGTCTCCTGTATCATGGCCACACACAGTCTCTGACCGTGTCCTGTATTATGGCCGCACACAGTCTCTGACCGTCTCCTGTATCAATGTCCACATGCAGGCTCTGACCATCTCCTGTATCATTTTCCACAGTCTATGACCATCTCCTGCATGAATTCACATTTACGAGACAGCACAGAGCATAATAAGCAGGCAGCTGCACAATTTGATCTATACCTGTGTGTGTGTGTAACATATATATATATATATATATATATATATATATATATATATATATATATATATATATATATATATATTATATATATACCAGGGCTTGACAAAACCCGGGCGCCAGGTCGCATTTGCGACTAGAATTAGCGACCTGGCACCTGGGGCAGCACAGCTGGGGGTATCCTGTCTCCCTGGAACCCCCCGGTGTGATCGCGTCGGGCCGTGCCGCCGGGGGCCGGTAATTGAGCCCCCGGCTTTGAGGCCTTCTGCGATCCTATAAATCCTATGAACTTCTGGAATCTGGCGTCCTCTTGTGGTGGCCGTTGAAATTACAACCAGCAATGCTAATGGAGCTTCCCCTGCCTGCCAGCCTATCTCCTTCCCTTTACTCAGAACCCCTAAACATTATATATATATTTTTTATTCTAACACCCTAGAAAGTAAAATGGTGGTCGTTGCAATACTGTCTGTCACACCGTATTTGCACAGCGGACTTACAAGCACACTTTTTTTGGGGGAAAATAATTTATTTAATAAAAAAAAAAAAAAAATAAGACAACAGTAAAGTTAGCCCATTTTTTTTTATATTGTGAAAGATAATGTTACGCCAAGTAAATCGATACCCAACATGTCATGCTTCAAAATTGCGCCCCGCTCATGGAATGGCGACAAACTTTTACCCTTTAAAATCTCCATAGGCGAAGTTTAAAAAATTCTACAGGTTGCACGTTTTAAGTTACAGAGGAGGTCTGGGGCTAGAATTATTGCTCTCACTCTACCGATCGCAGCGATATCTCACATGTGTGGTTTGAACACCGCTTTCATATATGCGTTCGCTTCTGCACGCAAGCTTGGCGGGACAGGGCACGTTTACAATTTTTGTTTTCTTATTTTAACTTTTATTTAAAAAATGTTCACTGTTCTTTTAAAAAAAATGTGTGTCACTTTTATTCCTATTACAAGGAATGTAAAAATCCCTTGTAATAGAAAAAAGCATGACAGGTTCTCTTGTATATGAGATCTGGGGTCGGAGAGACCTCACATCTCATATTTACACTAAAATGCAATTAAAAAAAAAATTGTCATTTGAAAAAAATAAAATGTCCCTCTAAGAGCTATGGGCAATGACTTGGAGACAGGTGGGGGGCTGGGGGCTATCTTCCCCTCACTCGTCTCCATGTCAGGCCAGGGACAGGTCCAGATTGCTGTCACGGACCTGGCTCCTAACTTTTAGCTGGCTCCTAGATTCCAAGCAAATTTTCTCAACCCCTGATATATACCAACCCACCATATGTTTAATGATATTTAATTAAAGAATAATTGGTTAGAGAAATGTATAGAAACTGTGAATTCATAGTTCATAGGATTTAAGTTAATATATGCACATTTATACAGTTCATTTTTTATCGTTTTTATAATATTTTTCCCATTATGGGCGTGAATGGGGCCTCATGTCTAAGTTTTGCCTAAGGCCTCACAAAGTCTAGAGCTGCCTCTGTTTGGCTGCCTATATAACTAATTCAGCTGTATACTGGTAAATGCAGATCGGAGTGCATGCAGATGCAGGCAATTTTTGTCCAGGGTTGTACAATCATATCTATACACATGTATATACTCAGATCTGTGTCTACCAGCATACAGCCATGTCCTGTCATTGACCTGTACAGGTACTTGTACGTAAACAGCTGTCACTCTTGGATAGAGGTCTCAAAACTACCGGATGTTGCCCTTTGCCAGATTTGATGAAGTAGACATGCGTGAGGGCTGACTATTTTGCCTGAAATTCTTTGAGCCATTAAAATTCGGTCTAAGTGTGTTCGTCCAAGCACTAATACACTGCCCAACAAGAATTCTCTTGCCCTTGTGGCTGTGTGTGGTGAAGAGATGAGCTTGGGCGTGTTATCTGGATATCTTTTGTGGTTACCAACGAATCCCCGAGTGCCGCTCAGGACTAAAGATGAGCTTGGGCGTATTATTTGTATTTATCAGCATATAACACGCACCTTCACTTTAAGAGGGAAGTTTCAGGAAAAAAAATTCATTTTAAATAAAGAACTGTGAAGCAAAATAAGGGTCAGTGCTCATCAATGCAGCCTAATCAGTGCCCATCTGCAGCCTCACAAGTGCCATGAATGCAGCCTCACCATTGTCATGAATGCAGCCTTATCGTTGCCATGAATGTTGCCTCACCATTGCCATGAAGGTGGCCTCACAATTGTTGTGAATGCGGCCTCACCATTTCCATGAATGCAACCTCACCAGTGCCATGAATGCAGCCTCACCAGTGCCATGAATGCAGCCTCACCATTGCCATGAATACAGCCTCACCATTGCCATGAATGCAGCCTGATCCCATCTGCAGCCTCGAAGGGGAAAGGGAGGCAGGCGGGACGAGCGCCAACAGATTACATACAGGAGAATCTCCTGTTTACTAGGTCGGCCTCTTTAATACAAAGAGCTGTCTTATGATGGACAGAACAGTCCAATGGCAGCCCAGGAGATGGGACTTCCTATTATAGGCCGCTAAGTAGGGGCCTCTAATAAGAAGTAGTAGTGGGGCTTTTTGAAACCGGAATGGGGTCCGCAATTGGCCCCTGGGCCGGACTTTGAACATGCCTGGTCTACTGCCACTGTTGTTGGGACATTTTATACTCTTACTGGTTACAGTCCAGCCCCCTAAAGACTTAGGGACAGTAAATAGGCCCTTTGTTTAGAAAGTTTGCCGACCCCTGCTCTTAGATAAAGAAACGTTTTGTTTTTTAATACACGTGGCTCTCTGAATCAATGAGCCCTAAGAGTCTTTCTCAGTTGCTACCCATTTGTCCAGACTTGAACTTTTTCTTGGTATTCTTTTTTAAATGTTAATATTGTTTGTGTGCATAAACCCTCCAAAACATCACAAGCCGCTCAAGCAGTGCATGTGATGATCAAGCTGTCTCTGAGATATCTAGCGGGGGGAAATCAAACACCTCTGGCTGTCAGACATGCACATTATCACACGCAGAGATCTTTCATCATATCTGAAACCTCCACGTGAGCCAAACCCATTCTTATGGAGAAGAAAGATACCACATGTTCACCATTGTCGTCATTGACCGAGCATTAAGATGGGTCATGGTATTGTGATGACCGATTCAAGGACAGCCATATATTTTCCCACCCATTATTCTCTCTGGGAGCTATCTACCTGTCTGTGCGGGCATCAGTACAGTCCATTCTTACCACTGATTGCCCATTCTAGTCCCTACAGAGGCATGCTATGGGCAAAAGCATCAATCCGATGAAAAAACTCAACAGCAAAAGGTGCACTTTTCATCTCCTCCGCTCTGCCTTTGATACACGCTTCTGAGCGCAGACAGCTTGATCCGCTTGAATTTTATTCTGGAGCTCGTGTCATTCATGTAACCTTTCTATGCAAAAACAAGGCGGTATGCAAACAAACAAAGAGCTCCCTGGGGAGCTGGCTTTAAATGAGGACGCCACCATGGTTATGTGAATGTACGAGCTGTCAGATCGTAGCTATTAACTGCCTGCATCTCCCTACCGCGTGCGTGTTAACCTGCCGGCAGACTGAGCACACAAACTCACAGGCAGCCTTAACACGTTTTATATACAGCAGATGTCTTGTAAATAGGCCTGCGATTTCTTCTTCATAAAAGCTATGTGTGCTTTAATATGCATTATTCATGCTGTGTTCTCAGAATATGTCCGCGGCATTGCGCAGACAATAGCACAAAATGGGCACCTTGAGCATTGCAAATGGACAAGAGACTTTATAAAACATAAAACAATTAGAAACACAGACTGTTGGTAGCATCTGATAAGCAGCAAATAGTGACCCAAAGGAAATGTGCATTTGGATAACCATGTCTATCCTGCATTTTGGCCAGGCCTTGGCTAGCTGGGATTGTTCGAGATGAGCAAAACTTTTAATATCTTTGGCTTACTGGCAGTTCGCCTGATGTTCGAGTGAAGACCTGTTACCTGGGTTATCTGAGTTATTTTCCTTTTATTTACTTTTTTTTTTTTAAATGGACATAAACGTCTCAACAAAAAAGTTACTAGCCGGCACAGCAGCCATACAGTCTGGTATCTCCAGATCGAGTGCTATGACGTTTTCTATTTTTTTTAAACCATGATTTAAAGAAATATGCTAAAATCAGCATGTTAACTTACAGCAAAATAAAAAAATTAACCCAGAGGGGTCTTTAACCACCTCAATACTGGGCACTTTCACCTCCTTCCTGCCCAGGCCAATTTTCAGCTTTTAGTACTGTTGCACCATAAATGATAATCACTCATGCAACATTGTACCCATATGACAGTTTTATCATTTTTTTCCACACAAATAGATCTTTCTTTTGGTGGTATTTAATCATCACTGGGTTTTTAATTTGTTGTGCTATAAATGAAAAAGACTGAAAATTTTGAAAATAGTGTGTTTTTCTTGGTTCTGTTATAAAATTTAGCAAATAAGTAATTTTTCTTCCTATATTTTGACCAAAATTTATACTGCTACAGGCTACATTTCTTTGGTAAAAATAACCCAGATCAGTGCATGTTACAGAGCAGAGTCTGGTGCTAGAATTGTTGCTCTTATTCTGACGTTCACAACGATACCTCACATGTTTGGTGTGATTGCATTTATGTATGCGTGCAGGGACAACATGTGCATTCGCCTTTGCACGTGAGCACGGGAAGCACGGAGGTGCTTTAAATATTTTTATTTTTATTGGTGGGACACTGGCACACTGAGATGGATGTTTTTGTGCACTTGTACACTGTGACAGATGTTGATCATTCATCAGCGGCCACCGACAGATGTTGACAATACACTAGATTCACTGGCAGATTTTGATGTTGCAATGGAACACTATTGCAGATGTTTTCGTACACTGTGACAGATGTTGATGGGACACTGGTACACTGTGACAGATGTTTTGTGCACTGGTACAGATGTTGATGGGACACTTGGACAGATAGTGCTTGGTGTACTGTGTGGGGATGGCTGCACTCTGTGTGGTCTGTGTAGCTTAACACTAAGATCAAATCAAAATAACCAACCACCCTGCACTGAGCTATCACTGAGTTCAGTGGGAAGAGCCAACATAGAGACACATATCTGTTTACACTGTGCGAAGACTGAGATTGGACACAGCCACCACTTAATTGGGAGGGCATATCACAGCACCCTTGTCCCAATCTGTAAATGTGCTGTGTCCAAGGAAAACAGCCATCACAGGATCGTGCCTCTGCTCGGCCCCTGTTCTCACGGGACATATGGGTACGTGCAGTCAGAACGGTGAAGCTCCCACATAGAAATGGTTAAAGTGGTTTTAAATCTCTGAAATTAAAAATTAACAAAGCATATCTTTCTATATTGTGCACATGCCTCAATCCAAAGCAGCTAGTATGATTTTTGTCTCCTCTCTCTCCTCTGCTATCTGCATGAGTCACTTCTGATGGGTGGGTGCGATCTCATCATTATATCATCTCACCAAGTCCCATCATGCCTCTGGGAGTCATGCTTGTAATTGTCAGTCTTGCAATACTACATAAGACATATAGTTCCACAACAGTTTACCAACCCCTGGTCCTATGCCAACACCAGACATTACAGAGAGATAGCCCGCCCCCTCTCCAGCACATACCATGTGATTGATAGCCTCAGATGTGCATGTTTGGGGGGGGGGGGTATTCATTCCTTCCACTCAGGCCTTAGGTTACACTCAGCTCTCTGCTCTATGTTGTAACATCAGCAGGGCCGGACTGGGAATAAAAATCAGCCCTGGAAAAAAATTCATACCAGCCCCACAGCATTATTATACCAGCCCAACAGCATAACGTCATTATTTTCTTGTTCATGAAAGGGAAAACCATATGAAATCACATAGGGATATATATATATATATATATATATATATATATATATATATATATATATATGCAAATTCCAGTTAAAAGTGGTAAGTGGACAATCATCAAGGGGGACCCCAGGAACTCAGAATGTGGGGGGGCCCCACCTTCCACAGAAAGAATACACTAAGGTAAGGGGGGTGGGTGCCCACCAAATGCAGCTTTACTCTGCCCGTGAATGCAGTCTCACTGTGCCCACAAATGCGGCCTCACCGTGCCCACCATTGCAGCCTCACTGTGCCCATTATTGCAGCCTCACTGTGCCCATCAAATGCAGCTTTACTGTGCCCATGAATGCAGCCTCACTGTGCCCATGAATGCAGCCTCACTGAGCCCATGAATGCAACCCTTCCTGTGCCCCATGTCCCAGTCTGCAGTCCCTGTCTGACGGCCAGCAGCAGGCAGTGTCTGTTCTCGTTTTGGATGGGGTCGGTGCTCCTTCCAGAGGATCTGTTTGCTGTGAGATGGAGTGGTCCCTGGCCACCTGCACCTTCAGCCATCCCCATTTTCCGGCCCCAGTTAGCCTACCCCCTGGTCCTGGGAAAGTGGAGAGTACTTGGTGGGAGCTGGTGAAAAGGGGGAGCAGAGAGTACTGGTGTGGTTGGAGAACACATGGGTGGGGGCAAAAAGCAGAGGGTAGTGGAGATCACAGGGGTGGGGAGCAGAGAGCGCTGAGGGGGGGAACTTGAGAGTACTGGGAGGCTAAGAGTGTGGGGTGGCGAAGAGCACTGGGGGGGGCAGAAAAACAGGGGTGGAGAGCACGGGGGCTGGAGAGTACTGGGGGATACAAAGAGTAGGGGGGAGAGCTTGAGAGCACCAGTGGGGGCCAAAAAGAACAGGGGGAAAAGCACGGGGGACTGGAGAGCATTATGGGAGGTGGAGAGCATTGGCAGGGTTGGAGAGCACATGGGTGGGGGCAAAATGCAGGGGGGAGTGGAGAGTAAGGGGGTGGGGAGTGCTGGGGGGGAGCCAAAAAGAACAGAAGTGGAAAGCACGGGGGGGTAGAGAGCACTGGGGGGGCTGGAGAGAGATGGGTGGAGATTGAGAGCACCAGGGGGCCATAAAGAACAGGGGTAGGGAGAATGGAGGGCTGGAGAGTGATGGGGAGAGCTGGAGAGCACTGGGGAGGTGAGAAAGAACAGGTGGAGAGCACTGGGGGGAAGAACAGGGGGGAGAGCACTGGGGGGGAGGAAGAACAAGGGGGAGGGTGGAGAACAAGGGTGGAGAGCACTTGGAGGAGTTGAGAGCACTGGGGGGAAGAACAGGGGGGAGAGCACTGGGGGGAGTGGAGAGCACTGGGGGATGGGAAGAACGGGGGGGAAGCACTGGGGGGAGTGGAGAGCACTGGGGGGGTAGAACAGGGGGGGAGAGCACTGGGGGAGTGAAGAGCACTGAGGGGGAAAGAACAGGGGGAGCACTGGGAGGAGTGGAGAGCACTGGGGGGGACAGGGGGAGCACTGGGGGGAGTGGAGAGCACTGGGGGAGCACTGGGGGGAGTGGAGAGCACTGGGGGGAACAGGGATAGGAGAGCACTGGGGGGAGTGGAGAGCACTGGGGGGGGGGGAAGAACAGGTTGGAGAGCAGAGAACTGGCAGGGAAGAATGGGGGGGAGCACTGGGGGGAGTGAAGAGCACGGGGGAGTGGAGAGCACTGGGAGGAGAACAAGGGGGAGAGCACTGGGAGGAGTGGAGCGCACTGGGGTGGAGAGCACTGGAGGGGGGGGACAGGGGGGAGAAGAGCAAGGGGGCGGGGGTGAAGAGCACTGGGGGGGGGGGAAGAACAGGGGGGAGAGCACTGGGGGGAGTGGAGCGCACTGGGGGGGAGAACAGGGGGGAGAGCACTGGGGGGGAGTGGAGAGCACTGGTGTGGAGAGCACTGGGGTGGGGGAACAGTGGGGAGAAGAGCACTGGGGGCGAGGGTGAAGAGCACGGGGGGAGCACTGGGGGGTGAAGAGCACTAGAGGTGAAGAGCAATGGGGGGTGAAGAGCACTGGGGGGAGTGGATAGCACTGGGATGGTGGCTAGAGAAGGATGGGGAGAACTGGAAAGCAGGTTGGGGGGCAGAAAGAACAGGGGTGGAGAGAACTGTGGGGGGGAGAAGAGCACTGGGGGAGTGAAGAGCACTGTGGGGGGGTGAAGAGCACTGGGGGGGTGAAGAACACTGGGGGCTTTGATAGCATTGGGATGGTGGCTAGAGAAGGATGGGGAGGACTGGAGAGCAGGTTGGGGGGGCATAAAGAACAGGGCTGGAGAGAACTGTGGGGGGGCTGGAGAGTGTGGTGGGGGAGGAGAGCACTGTGGGGGGCAGGGAGCACGAGGTGAACTGGGGGGCAGTAAAAGAAGTTGGATAGGAGGATCAGCAGGGGGGCGGCATATAGAGGAAATTAGCTTTCTATATTCCTCCATGCAGCTGCTGAATGCTTGATTCTCCTCTCCCTCCTGTAAGCATCCAGCGGCTGCATGAAGGAATATGGAAAGAACATTTCCTCTATATGCAGCCCCCCTGCTGATCCTCCTATCCAGGCACACACGGCTGGCTGTACAGGCGGCATCTCCTCTTGATCACAGCGTTGGCTGGCTCTGTGTTTGACGGCCGCTCTGTAACACGCCCCCCCCCCCCCCAGACCAGCTCGTGTGATAAGCGAAACGTTGATTCTATCTACCATCACACGAGCTGGTCTGGGGGGGCGGGGCCGCGTTACAGATCGGCCGACGAACACAGAGCCAGCCAGCGCTGTGATCCCAGTAGAGAGCACCAACTCTCTACGCAACTAAAGCGGACCCAGGGCAGGTGGCCTACCGGGAAATCTCCCGGTATCCCGGTAAGCCAGTCAAGCCCTGAACATCAGATGCAAGCCTCCTGCCTTCTGAAGCCAAGGAATGTTGTCTAAAAGGTGTGCTTTAGAAAGCTGTAAAGGGGAGAGAGCTGCAGATAAACAAGTAAAACTTATGTAGGAGGATTTTCTTCATCACGGTGTATCACCTGAGGCTATATTTTTCACTGGTTATATTTATTGATTTACAGCCACTTAAAATCACATATTAAAGAAATACTCTAAAATCAGCATTAACTTTAAAGTGATTGTAAAGATAATATATTTTTTTTTAAATAACAAACATATACTTACCTCTACTGTGCAGCTCGTTTTACACAGAGTGGCCCCAGACCTGGTCTTCTGGGGACCCTTGGTGGCTCTCATAGGATGCATTAAGGTAAAAAAAACACCTTTACAACCCCTTTTACTAACATGTAAAGTAACAACCTCTTTGCTCCAGTCCATGCTTGATATGCTCACCTTCTGGGTAGTCCCACACAGATCATAACCACATGTTATACTTACCTGATGTGTGCAATAGTTATGCACAGAGCAGCCCCAATTCTCGTTTTCTGGGGTTCCCCCCACTGACACTCCCGGCTCCTCCCCCCTGGCTCCACTGCTCTGAAGGAACGGCATACCATGCTGTTCCTTCATAGGTCTGTGCCGTAAACAGTGACTCCCATGCACGGTCGGAATCTGCGAACCCAGAAGGAAGACCAAGTGAAGATGGTAAGAGGGTAAGTCTCTCATAATATAGCACATTATGACATTGCCTTGCAGGGTGATTATTTTTTTAACAAAGTTTTCTACCGCTTTAACCCATTAGTGCAGACCATATGCACATTTGCATCCTTGGCTTTCAAGGGATATACCGGGGTGATGTCTGCAGCTGCATGCATCACCCCAGTACCATTGTTTAGAGCGGGCGTTCAGCACTTTAGAGATAACAATCGATGCAGCCAAAAAATGATCAGTTGTTATCAAAAACGAATGGGAAGGGACGTCCCCCCCTCCCGCCTCCTTCTGCCGCTCCCTCCGGGCCTCAAGGTCCTACCGGAAGACCCGATCCATGAAATGGCACTTCCGCTGGCTAGAGTAAGACTGAAACAAAGCCGGAAATGGCTCTGTTACAGTCTCCTATGTAAACACATGGAAGCAAAGTCACAACGTCACTTCAGGTTTACTCGGCTGCCAATGGCCACGATTTTTAAAAAATTACAGTATTCAGAATTTTGGCGATCTGAATACTTTGAAGTGCAAAGGAGAGATTTAGGGTCTTTTAGACCCCCAATCCCTCCATAAAGAGTACCTGTCACCACCTATTACTGTCACACGGGATGTTTACATTCCTTGTGACAGCAATATAAACGATCCGATTTTTTTCTTTTTAAGTGACAAGGTAAAAAATAAATAAATAAAACAATAACATTTTAAAGCGCCCCCCTCACCGTGAGCTCGTGCAGCAAAGAAAACGCATATGTAATTCACACCCGCATATGTAAACGTGTTCAAATCACACATATGAGGTATCATCACAATCATTAGAGTGAGAGCAACAATTCTAGCAAAAGACCTCCTCTGGTAACCATTTTTTTTAAAGCGTCGCCTATGGAGATTTTTAGATACTGTTGCTATTCCACGAGCGGGAGCAATTTCAAAGCATGACATGTTGGGTATCTATTTACTCGGCATAACCTCATCTTTCACATTATACAAAGAAATTGGGCTAACTTTTTATTTATTTTTTATTCATGAAAGTGTCTTTTTTTCCCAAAAAAGTGTGTTTGAAAGACCTCTGTCACATAATCCCATGCGATATAAAATATGCTAAATATATATATATATATATATATATATATATATATATATATATATATATATATATATATATAATATTTGGGGATTCTAAGTAATTTTGTAGCGAAAAATACAGATTTTAACTTGAAAGCAACAAATGTCAGAAATAGGCTTAGGCGTGAAAGGGTAGGAAAAAAAAAACCTTCAGCATTTAGAATAACTTTAAAGTTCCAGAGAGAAAATACTGCTAGGGGGTAATGTTTGCACTTATCTTAATAGACACTCTTCAGTGAGACAGAAGTTAATATTCACAATGCCACAGGGCAGCTAAATCCTTTCCAACTTCCATGGACACTCTTCAGTGAGCTTTCAAAACCAGGTCCTTGAGTGGGAGTTCCCTTGATCAACTTTGGAAAAAGGATCTTTAGAAGTAGGTCCCCCAGCTAGGGCCTCAATGAACATGTGGCCCCTCAGATTGGGAACTCCTCCAGTAGGACAAGAACAAAAACTGCTCCAGGCCTCAGACTATTTATGTGATCCCCAGCCACCTACTGGTAACACTTCCTCATGGATTGGTTGCAGCATAATAAATATACAGGTGCCTTGCCATCCTCCTATGTTTTAGAAGCCTCCCGAAATCAGGGAGAGCAATTAAATCTACAGCTTGTGAGATCTAGAATGGCCAAAAGCAATCAACAACTGTTGCACTGATTACAGAAGAACTAAAAAAGAACCACAATTGCCTAACTAGGAGGGTGCTACATATACAAATATCAATATGCCTTCAGGAGCAGATGTCAATTTGGAAAAGTGGGGGTTCCTAGGTAGTCTGCACTGAGTAAAACTCATGCATGATGCTGAGCCGCCATAAATGAAAGAACTGAAATTCAATGGATGAACAGGTCGGGCCAGGGACAGACCCTGAGAAAATGAGGCAGGCTAGACCTGACTAGCTACAGCTTCCAATGCACACTATGAGAAGCTCGGAATGTGCAGTTACATCAGAATAAGCCTTTTCAGTACAAGAGAGGAGTCTATGCAAGACTGAAGGAAAGGCTGGAGTTCAGCTTTAAGTCAAACTGTGCATCTCGATACCAAGCGTTTTACTGCAGTCAGAAGGCAGAATGAGGAAATACACCAGCGACACAGACGTAAACAACCAAAATAGCCTAAACGATGGTATAAGGGAATGATATCTTGATCTACGAAAACTTATTTAGAGCTGGATTTACGTCTTAAGTCAGTAGGCTTAGCGCTTTAACGCCTATTTTCCTGCACTGTTGATCCGAATATTCAGTAAATATCTTTTTTGTTATCCCGACTGCTTTCCACTGTCGTTCATTTGGATGCCGCTTGTGATCAGAATGAACTTGTACTTCCAATCATACCTACTTGAGCCTATAAGACTTAATCCTCGCCCAAATCAAAAGCACCAAAGGAAAGCCAAGATACACCTCCAACCACTTAAAATTTCTGCTTGAGTTACTTTTCAATTACATCTGGTGGAGCAGAACCAAATTCTTCCAGCTTTCTATTGATTGTATTACTCTCCATTAAGGTAAAAGGGAGATATCTATCATATTTTGTAACAACTTAACCACGCACAACAACAGAAGCCTCTGAGATTCATGCTCTTCTGTCACATTGCACAAAGAAGTACTTCACTTCCTCAATGAGCCTTCAGTTTACTTATTGGCTGAAATCTTTTGTTTTTCCCTTTTTAAATAAGCAGCTGGAACAGCAGCTAATATCTCTCTATTTAAAGCGGGATTAAACCAAAAGATAACATTTATTATATTGCAGCTCGCTAATTCTTTGATATGATGGCTGCATTCGTTTATTTATCTTTTTTAGGCTTTCTTTCCTTTATTTTCACTCAGAGATCTGGTCCGTAAGTTGTTGTTTTTCAATAGAATAAGCTGCCCTGCAGATGTAGCAGTTACAGGAATGGGAAAAACCATTTCCTACAGACAGGGGTGCTTAGATCAATCAGTTTTATTTACCATATTTATCGGCGTATAACATGCACCAGCGCATAACACACACCCAAATTTAAGAGTGAAGTTTCAGGAGAAAAAAAAATTGTGTGTGCCCGTCTGCCGCCTGTTGTGTGCCCGTCTGCAGCCTGTTGTGTGCCCATCTGCAGCCTGCTGTGTGCCCGTCTGCAGCCTGCTGTGTGCCCACCTGCAGCCTGCTGTGTGCCCACCTGCAGCCTGCTGTGTGCCCACCTGCAGCCTGCTGTGTGCCCACCTGCAGCCTGTTGTGTGCCCACCTGCAGCCTGTTGTTTGCCCACCTGCAGCCTGTTGTTTGCCCACCTGCAGCCTGTTGTGTGCCCATCTGCAGCCTGTTCTGCGGCAATCTGCCCCCTCAATGCAGCTCACCATAACTCAGATGAAATCACTGAGCCATCATCTGTTTCCTCGCTCTCAGTGGGCAGTCACATACATAGTCCCGCCTCCACCATCGGCATTGGACCAGCTCCTGTGATAGAATACTGGTCCAATGCTGATGGCAGAAGCGGGACTGTGTGTCGGAGAGCCGGATGGAGAGGAGAAGATGGCTTGGTGATTTCCAGCGACACTCATCCCCCTCCTTCCTGTCCAAGGTATGCTGTCGGCGTATAACGCTCACCCGCGATTTTTCCCCTATTATCAGGGGAAAAAAGTGTGTGTTATACACCGATAAATACGGTATTTATGTAAAACCTTTATCTCAAAAGGAAACTGTTTGCTGGAACTGATTATAAAGTGTGAGCTGGAGTTTGGCTTAAATTTTTTAGTGCATCTAAATCTGCTAGTACATCTAACACTCCCCTCCCATCCACCCTGCTTGCGTGGATGGGGAATCCATTTTTTTTTATTACCCACCAATCCATTAATTAATTATCGGGTTCTGCTTTAATAATATGTGGGCGGTCAAGCACTTGGGCACAGTATTGGCAAAAAGAGCAAACTGGAATTGTCAAGTGTGTGTAAATATATTGTGTTGCATGGTGTCATCAGATGCTCATTATAGTAAGACATGTGCAATTTGTTTCGGTCTGAATACACATTCTGACAAATTTTCGGTTATTCGGAGATTCCAATGTATCTGATTCTCCAAATAAAATAGTAACGAATAGTTTTTATTCATTTTCTAACAAATTCCAAATTTTCAGAATGATTAGAATTCAGATCAGTCTAAAAAGGATCGTCCAATTCGAATTCTGTGTGAAGAATAGCTGTTATTGGGCAGTGGGTTTCCCCACTGACAGCTGAAATGTAAACAAAAAAATGCCAGAAATACAAAAAAATGTTAAAAGAAATGGCGTGGGAGATCTCCCCAATCCATACCAGGCCCTTATCTGAGCATGCAGGTAGGTCAAGAGCGGGGGGGACAAGTAAGTACCCCCTCCCCTTCTGAACCGTACCAGGCTACATGCCCTCAACATGGGGGGTGCTTTGGAGCAGGGGGGTCCCTGTCCCCCCCAAGTCACCTTGTCTGCATGTGAAGGGGCCTCTTCCCGACAACTGTGGATGGTTGTTGTGGCGATCTGCGGGCAGGGGGCTTATTGGAATCTGGAAGCCCTTTAACAAGGGGACCCCAAAACCCGGCCCTCTCATGTATGAATGTGTATTGCCCCCCTTCTTATTCACCAAAAAAAAGTGTCAAAAATAAAGAAAAACAGTAGATGGTTTTTGACAAGTCTTTTATTAAGAAAAAATAATTAAAAAACAATGTCTTCTGATTCAGTAGATCCATCGTCCATTACGACACCCGCTGCACCACCGGGCCCAGAGAAAAAAAGAACCTCCTCCCGCGATGAAGGCAGGCTGCCTAATGCCTACTCTGCCGAGTGACAGTTCCTAAATAGGTAAGAGGCAGGGCCACCTGGTGATATCATCTGGTAGCCCCATCTCCTTAATGTCACCAGCCCAGCATGCCCCTCATGAGGGGACGGGGTCACCCGCTGACATCATCGGCTGACACCGCCCCTTAGCTATTTAAGAAATGTCAGGTGGAGGAGTAGGCATTTGGCGGGGAGCGTTCGAAGCCAGAGGTCTATTTTCGGGTCTGGCAGTGGCAGCGGTCAGCATGATTGATGATGGATCTACATCGGGGACATTGTCTTTTTTTTTTTATGTTTAAAAAAGGAATTGTCAAAAACTCGTGTACTGTCTTTATTCACTTTTTATAATTTTTTGATGAATGGGTAGGCCATACTCATTCAAATGGGGGGTATCTGGGGGCCTCCTTGTTAAAGGGGGTTTCCAGATTTTGATAAGACCCCCTGCTGCAGACTCACTCGACCACAGCTCAGGGTTGTGGGGAGGAGGCATTTGTCCCCACTAACATGGGGACAAGGTGCTTTCTGGCCTGCCCCAAATCACCCCCCATGTTGAGGGCATGTGGCCTGGTATGGTTCAGAAGGGGGGCGCTCACTTGCCTCCCTCTTTCCTGGCCTGCTTGGCTGCATACTCAAATAAGGTTTCGGCATGTATTTTCGGGGTCGGGGGGACCCCACACAGTGTTTTTATACATTTTGGCATGGGGTTCCCCTTAGAATCCATACTAGACCCGAAGGGCCTGGTATCGACTGGGAGGGCCCCACGCTGTTTCTTTTTTTCTGAATTTTCTATTGCCGCCATTCTTTTTTTACATTTCAGCTGTCAGTGGGGAAGCCCGCTGACAGCTGCTGAGTCATCGGTGGTTAAGGACACAGCAGCCAGCTTCCTGGACCGCTGCTTAACAACTAGCTCGTCTTCACACAGAATTCAAATTGGTCAATCATTTCTTGACTGATCTAAATCCGAATTGTTCCAAAAATGTGGAATTTGTTCGAAAACTAATAAACAAAATGAAATTTAACAAAAACCAAACTAAATGATTTCCAAAATGAAAACTAAATTAGTAACATAAAGAATCTATCCGAAAGGAAACAAAATAAAAAAACTTTTTCTGCACGTCTAATTATAGTACCATCATTATAGTACCAATTCTTTCAAGGCTCCATATCAAGGTCATTTTATTTGTCATAACCCTGCCCCCTTCCCTGCCAGCAGATAGATAATGCGCCCGATAGTGAATGCTGGACTTTGCGGTTCTTCAATCCTTCCCAATTCTAGACAAGCAAACACTGAAATGATTTGTAGAAGCCAATCAACAATCATGGAAGTAATTACTGCAAAGCATGAAATGACGATTCAGCTAATCCTTCATCCCCAGTATAAATGCCGATATGAGCCTTGAAATGGCTGGTTTAATGCATTCAGCCTGCTGCTTAAAATAACCCTCTAGACCTTGAAAAGTAAATAAAAATGTAAAATGAGGATTTAAGTTAGATGCAATAAAAACAAGTCAAGTGGTTAGACTCATATTATCTAACCTTGTCTTTCTTTTTGCTGTTTCCTGATCTGATGACAATAATCAAATAGGTTTCCACTCACATAAATGGAGCTAAGAAAATTAGAGGATTTCATGAATAAGTCAAATAGAACAATGTGTGTGCTACTGAGGACGGGCTGAGCTGGCGCACTTCTCTCTTAAAGCGGCACTTCAATCCCGCTCTGTAAATCTCTGTCCCCCTTCCAGCGCTGCCACTAGTGTGCAGATGTGCCCATATGCTTTGCCCAGCCTTTAGCAGAGCCCAACTGCCCATCCGTGCACGCACAGGGGACTTTCTGTGCCCAAAGACAGGGAAGGTTTAGGCTTCCCTGTTAGCAGTCTCTGGGCGTGTGTGGGAATTCCCTCTCCAAGACCTGAGCCCTGCAGCATATCTGCGCACGTGCAGGGGGCGGGTGAATGTCTCGCCTAGGTGAGAAAGGCGGCAGTTTTGCAGCACAAATAAAGTACAATGAAAAAAGGAAAGAAAAAATAACATTGTCCATTGGTAAGAGAGGGAGGGGAGAGGAGGCAGCGCAGCTTGACATTAAAGTGGTTGTAAAGGCAGAAGGTTTTTTAAATTCATGCATTATGCATGAAGGTAAAAACCTTCAGTGTGCAGGAGCCCCCTCGGCACCCCCTAATATTTACCCAGGGCCAAAACTAGGGGGGCAGGGGGGGATATATGCCCCAGGTGCCAACTGGAGGGGGGGGGACGCCGCCGACACCCAAGCCAAATGACTGTATGCACAAAGACTAAGCTGGATTTACACTGAGCTGCCAGAATTCACACACCACTGGCTGATCGGTGTGAGACGCTTTGCCTTACCCTATTTGCAGTTGGGATCATGGCTGGGCCTAGATTTTAGTTGCATCCGCCCCTCCTCCCGCCTCCACTTCGGCCCAACCTGTTGAACGCCTCCTCAGAACACAGCTGCAGTAAAGTGAAGGGGTGGGGGAGGGGCGCCAGTAGCATCACTAGTGCTGGGATCCATGTCCTGCCCCACGGCATCTGCACAATCTCTTCCGGACTATCTCATCAGGGATGCCCCGAAGCTCCTCCATGGCTGTTCTGATAGAACAGGAGGAAGAGGAGGAGCCTAGGAATAAGAACACTTCCCTTTGAGCCATCTAAAGTCTGGGTATGGAGAGGGGAGTGGTGAGGATGGAAGAAAAGAAGTATGTCCAGGGTGCAGAGTATGCAGATATAGAGTAAAAGGAACACAGAAGCAGAGGAAATAGGAGGATTTATAGTGAAATTAGTACAGAAGGGGGGCTAATTATATGGGCAGGATCCATGCTTGTGCATTTGTTTTTGTTTATTCGGGGGGTGTAACAGCATTGCTAGAGGAAGGGGGTGGAGGATTTGAGGATTTATACTGGCTGAGGGGGGATAAAAGAATTCATGGTGACCCCTGATCTCTGGCTCACTTACTCCTGACCCCCTGAACTCTGCCTCACTTAGTCCTAACTCCCTGAAATCTGCCTCACTTACTCCTGACCCTTTGAACTCTGCCTCACTTCTCTGAGCACACTGGGCTCTGAGTCTTTTCTTAAAGAGGATCAGTCCAATAACTGTGGGTAGCTTTGCATGAAAAAAAGGGCTCTATATGCCGATCAGTGTTGGTCATCTTACTTTAAAAAAAGTAATTAGCTAAGTTACAAATTACTTCTCTCAAAAAGTAATTGCGTTAGTAACTCAGTTACTACATTGGAAAAGTAATTAGTTACTCAGCAAAGTAATTGTGACTTTTTTTTTTAATTTTCTAAGGGGTGGGTCTAATATTACAATAGCAAGGGGCGCGTTCCCCCCTGCACGTCTATTTCCCCTCTGTACCCCCCTGCACATCTGTTCCCCCCCACACATATATCTGTTCCCCCTCTGTACCCCACTACACGTCTGTACCCCCCACACACATATATCTGTTCCCCCTCTGTACATCTGTTCCATCAATAATGCAGCACTTCCGGTCGGCTGCTCCTTGTCCCAGCTCTCTCCCCTCATCTTCTCACTGCTAGGGCAGCACTGCATGCTGGGGACAGAGTCGTCCGGCATGTCTTCACAAGTTCACAGACGCAACGGTACAGGGGGAACTGTTTCGGCAGGACACCGGAATTACACTACTGCCATCTAGTGGCGGTAGATGTAATTGCAGTAATGCCACCCAAGTAATGGGAACAGTGTTACCATGAGGGGAAGAGTAATCAGTTAGATTACTCATTACCCTCTAAAGTAACGGTGTTAAGTAACGCCGTTTACTTTAACTCAGTTACTTACATCACTGCTGGTTAGCACCCTGCTGTGGCTGGCTGGCTCCCTGATGTGGGTGGGTCACCGTGGGTGGCTGGCTGGCATCCTGCTGTGGATGATCACAGTGGCTGGTTGGCTCCTGTGGGTGGCTGGCTGGCACACTGCTGTGGGTTGGTCACCATGGTTGGCTCCTGGTGTGGCTGGCTGGTTTCCTGGTGTGGGTGGGTCACCGTGGGTTGCTGCCTGGCACCTTGCTGTGGGTCAGTGGGTGGGTGGGTGGCTGACACAGTGCACACTGCTGTGGGAGGCTGGCCTGGCTCCCTGCTGTGGGTCAGTGGGTGGCTGGCTGACATGGTGCCCTCTGCTGTGGCTGACAGAGAGGTGGACAGAGAGGGGTGGGCTTACAGAGAGGGGTGGCACTGAGAGAGAGGGGTGGACTGACATAAAGGGGTGGGCTGACAGAGTGGGGGCACTGACAGAGAGGGGGAGCACTGACAGAGAGTGGGGGCACTGACAGAGAGGGGGAGCACTGACAGAGAGGGGGAGCACTTACAGAGGGGGACCACTGACAGGAGAGGGGCAGGCACTAGCAGAGAGGGGCGAGCTGACAGGAGAGGGACAGGCACTGACAGAGAAGGGCGAGCTGACAGGAGAGGGGTGGGCACTCACAAACAGGGGGGCACTGACAGAGTGAGAGGCACTGACAGAGAAGGGGGCTGACAGAGAGGAGAGGCTGATAGAGAGGGGTGGGCTGACAGAGAGGGGTGGCTGATAGAAGGGCAAGCTGACAGAGAGGGGTGGCACTGACAGAGAGGGGTGGCTAATAGAGAGGGGCGAGCTGACAAAGAGGGGCGGCACTGACAGAGGGGTGGGCTGACAGAGAGAGGGTGGGCAGACAGAGAGGGGCGAGCTGACAAAGAGGGGCGGCACTGACAGAGGGGTGGGCTGACAGAGAGAGGGTGGGCAGACAGAGAGGGGCGGCACTAATAGAGAGGGGGGCTAGCAGAGAGGGGCAGCACTGATAGAGAGGGGTCTGACAGAGAGGGGTAGCACTGATAGAGAGGGGTGGCACTGATAGAGAGGGGGGCTGACAGAGAGGGGCGGCACTGATAGAGAGGGGGGCTGACAGAGAGGGGCGGCACTGATAGATAGGGGGGCTGACAGAGAGGGGCAGCACTGAGAGAGAGGGGTGGCACTGATAGAGGGGGGGGCTGACAGAGAGGGGCGGCACTGATAGAGAGGGGGGCTGACAGAGAGGGGTGGCACTGATAGAGAGGGTGGCTGACAGAGAGGGGGTACACTGACAGAGAGGGCAGACGCTAACAGAGGAGGTGACTGTGAGGGGGAGAGAGAGAGACCTCAGAAGAAACACAGAGCGCCAGGCAGAGAGGAAGGACTCCTGCAGCAAGTGGTTGCGATCACCCACAGACCGCTCCACACGTGACCAGCTTCGCCTGGCCAATCGCAGGTGCCCATGTCGGCAGCCTGAACATGACCCTGTTCGGCCAATCACAGGGCGGTCGCATGGACTACATCTCCCAGAATGCCACAGCATAGCAGCTTTCTGATAGAACACCCCGCTGCGGCCGTGCCCCTGGCCCGACTTTCTCCAAGAAATTTTAAAAAATAAAAAATAGTCAGTGTGCGGCTGCCGGCCGTTTTGCATATAAGTTAGGACGGCCTGGAAGCGATGAAATATTTGCATCTGCACATTTCCAACTCTGTATGTCAGATTTTATTGCGTTGAATGTCACTCCACTTTTTTTAAAGCTCAAATCTAGGCTGCAGGCATGGCAGAATTTACCTTTAACACTCATTGGTAGGGTGAATTTATTGAAGATTACATGTTTACCTCTATTTCTATATATATTTCGGAACTCACCTGTCTGGACACCAAGATATATATTTAAGAAGGTTCATCAGCTGGTGACGACTTTCCTGTGGCAGGGGCATCACCCCCGGATCAAACTCTGGGTGTTACAATTGCCATGGAAACAGGGGGGCTGGCGGCCCCTGATTTCTTTAGATACTTTCTAGTGGGTCAGCTGGTCTTTACCCATAGGTTGTTTAGCCTTCCTGAGGATGATGCTGCTAATGCCCTTGAAGTGGCTATTGTCGCCTTTTATGAGGCATTGGCACATTTGTTGATACGTGGAAATAGGGCTCCGTATAATGCTACAGTATCCAAGCGTGCAACTGGTAGGGCATGGGTGGTGGCTAACAAGATGAGTAGCGATGCAGCGATTTCCCCTCACACACCGCTATGGAGAAATCCCAACCTTATACACTTCTTTGAGTACCCTGATCCAATTATCTGGACTAAATATGGTATTAAAGCGGGAGTCCGCCGGGAGTCCGCCATTTTTTGTTTTCTTTTAAAAGCCAGCAGCTACAAATACTGCAGCTGCTGACTTTTAAAATAGTGACACTTACCCGCCCAGCGCGTCCGCGATGTCGGCACCCGAAGCCGATCTCTCGATCGTCTCTCGGGTGCTGCCGCCACCATCTTGGGTATGGGAATCAGGAAGTGGAGCCTTTCGGCTTCATTTCCCGGTTGCCTACTGTGCATGCGCGAGTCCCGCTGCGCAATAAGGATGGTCCCCGCTGTCTCTGGGATCCATGTGTTTCCCAGCAGGCAGCGGGGGACTTTGGGAAAGGGGCGTAGATTCTGCGGAAAGGGGCGTACCTTCTGCAGAATCTATGCCGGAAGTGGGTGCAGATACCTGTACTGTACAGGTACCTGCACCCCCCTCCCCCCTGAAAGGTGCCAATTGTGGCGCCGGATGGGGGGAGGATTCCAATGAGCGGAAGGTCCACTTTTGGATGGACCTCCGCTTTAAGACACTGAAGGATATAGTGGGTAACGGGAAACTCCTGCAGTTTGATACTCTAAAAACTAAATTTCATCTCCCCAATACTCACTTGTTCCGTTATTTGCAGCTTAGACATGCCCAATTTGGTGATACCAGTCTTAGACTGCAAATGAGTGATCTGGAATCCTTACTTTGAGTGGACACTTTAGATAAGGTCCTGTCTACTATATGCAAATAGTTGTTTACAGCGGATGGTGAGCTCCTTTTGCGATGTAGAGCAGCATGGGAGGCAGTGTTCCCTCAGATGGATGGGGGTGACTGGGACGATGTTTGGGATTTTAACTTTACCAGGCTGGTGTCAGCCAGGGATCAACTTATCCAATTAAAATTTTTACATCGCATATATCTTACTCCAGCCAAATTGGCTAGAATGTTCCCACCCAGCCATCCTGTTGCTGGTGGTGCACTTTATCCAACGCAGATTTCTTCCATGTATTCTGGAACTGTGTGGCTATCCAAGAATTTTGGAGGGGGATCACAGAGTGCATAGAGGAGGTTACTGCTATTCGTATATAGCCAACGGTAGAGGTGTGTCTCTTGACTAGTTGACGCCCTAGCTCCAAAAAGAGCGACACATACTTTGTTGACAATTCTGCTTTACTACTCCAGAAAACTAATAGTGCTTTCATGAAAAAAGTCTGCCCCTCTGCCTGTTTCAGCATTGAAGGCTCTTGACAACAAGGCTGCCCCCCTATACAAGGCTACCTACCACAACCAAGGTATACCACAAAAGTTTGATAAGGTGTGGGGTAGTTGGATGAATAGTGCATCCACGGTGTCTGATTAAGGCTATTCCGGTGATAAATATATATTGTATCATATAATATTTGTGGAGACTGATCTGGGGATGTGGTTAATTTGCCTGTTTTTATCATTGGAGTGACAGTGGGCTCATTCATCAACATACCTGTCAATGGTGATAATATATTGCAAGAAGGGGGTAAATATTGGTTGCGCCAAAGAGGTATTTACTCTCCCACTGGAGTTCTTTATTTTGTATATGGGGGTCTTTACTCTTCTTTTAATATTCTTAGGTATGGGTCTTGGTGTTGTACAATGAGCCAAATGCTGAAGAAGTGTATGTTGTAATATTGTGTGTTGCCTTTTGTTGTTAATGTTTTTTTGTAATTGTTATGGCAAAACTTGATAAATAAAACATTCCAAAAAAAAAAAAAGAAGAGGACCAGTCCAGCCTGGAGGGCTTGCTGCCCTCCAGGGCAATGATGCCCTGTGTTTGCTTTCTATGAGACCTCAGGTGGTCAACCTGAGGGCCTGAATGCTGGGACCCTAGAGAGCTGACTGAGTGGCTGTCTGCTGAAGATCCGGTCTGGTATCACTGGAGAAAGGTGTCCCTTGGAGGTTGGAAGAAGACAACCAGCTGTCTTTGTGTGAGTACAAACGGTTCTTAGTGATCTTAGAGACTCATGGGCTGCTGCCACCCCTCTGGTGCTAGAGAGAGTCAGCTGTGGGTCTGCTAAGGAGGACACCGGCTGGTGTTCTGAAGAGTTTAGTCCACCTGGTTCTCTGTAAAGGCACACTGCTCTTGTGGCTCTACCACAAAGCTGAGTCCACTGTTTGATACAAGCCTTTTCAGAAAAGGAATTCACTGTCTTCAAGTTATATACAGTTCCTGTTTTTGGAGTATCCCACTCAATTCCCTCAACCCTCTCCAAGTTCTCTAACAAATAAAAACAACACCGCTAGACTGGTTATTGAGGAAAAGTATGGCTGAGATTGTGTGCCTGGCTGCAGGGGCAGGGGCAGGAATCACTGCCTGCAGGCAGCAAGGTACCATGGGATATGTAGTTCTTAGAAAAGGAAAGTAAACAGCAGAGGAGAAGCTGCAAATCATGCAGGGAATCCAGGAAGTTGTGGAAAGAGACGGAAAGCAGACAGGCAGCATTCACAACATGAAAGGTAATTTTTCAAGTAAGCTTATATTGGGTTGTCAAGTATAATTATTGTTTGTATTGTTATCACATGGCTGATGTTATAATAATTAAAGTGTAAGCTACGACTATAGACTTCCTTTAAAAGCCAAATCCTATCAAAGTGTCTTTGTCTAGTTTTAGATACTGTGAGAAAGAGTTAGAACTTTGTCAGATTTTTATTGCTGTCTGTGTACACACTGGGTAGACTTTTCCTAATTTTCTGTCTAGAGGAGAGGGTCTCACGAGGAAAGGAAGTAATCTTTTATTAGATTGGCGCAAGGATAGAAACTCTATTCTAATCCAAATGACAACTATTACCCCTAAAGCCTAGAACACACAATGAGATTATCAGAATGATTGTCTGTTTTTTTTGCATGCTAGTCTCCCTATCGAAAATGAAAAGGTTACTAAAGTACGAAAGTTCTCGTGCAACAGAATACAAATTCAGACGTGATATAATGTATTGTATTTGCATTGTATTTTCAAATGAAAACTGTACTGATTAAACAAAAATCATACAATCTGGTATCGTACAAAAAAAAATGGGCCTGTTTGGAAAATTGCGGATGAAAGCTGTGTTATTAATAATCAGATTATCGTACAATCACTTAGCTTTTCTGATTGTGTGTGTGGGCCTTAAATCCTGTTCTGGTATCACAAGAAAAGAAAGTAAAAGGAAATCACCCCAATGCTGATCAGAGATGGCAATAGAATCCTGAAAGAATTCTAAGTCCTTGTACACACGGTACACACGGTCGGACATTTTGTTCCGACGGATTTTGTCCGAAACTGGTGTTGCATAGACACGGTCTGACAAAATTGTCGGAAAATACGATCGTGCGGAATGTGATGACGTTATTTCGTTACGATGGGACTATGTTCAGGCTGGTAGCCAATAGCTTTGGTCTAGGAGTTTGATCTGAGCATGCATGGCACTTTGTCCGATCGGAATTCTCTACACACAGTCGGACAAAGTCCGATCGGATCATGTTGTCGGAAATTTTATAGCCCAGCTCTAAAAATTTGTCCGTCAGATATTCCGACGGAAACAGTCCGATGGAGCCCACACACAGACAAATTATCCGACAACACAGTCCGATCGAGATTTTCCGTCGGAATGTCCGACCGTGTGTACAAGGGCTTAGACTGGTATCACCAAATTGGGCATTATACGCATGTCTAAGCTGCAAATAACGGAACAAGTGAGTATTGGGGAGATTTAGTTTTTAGAGTATCAAACTGCAGCAGTTTCCTGTTACCCACTATATCCTTCAGTGTCTTAATACCATATTTAGTCCAGATAATTGGATCAGGGTACTCAAAGAAGTGTATAAGGTTGGGATTTCTCCATAACGGTGTGTGAGGGGAAATCGCTGTATCGCTACTCATCTTGTTAGCCACTACCCATGCCCTACCAGTTGCGCGCTTGGATACAAAAAAAATGGGCCTGTTTGTTTGGAAAATTGCGGATGAAAGCTGTGTTACTAATAATCAGATTATCGTACAATCACTTAGCTTTTCTGATTGTGTGTGCGGGCCTTAAATCCTGTTCTGGTATCACAAGAAAAGAAAGTAAAAGGAAATCACCCCAATGCTGATCAGTGATGGCAATAGAATCCTGAAAGAATTCTAAGCCCTTGTACACACAGTCAGACATTCCGACAACAAAATCCATCAGATTTTGTTCAGACGGATTTTGTCCGAAACTGGTGTTGCATACACACGGTCGGACAAAGTTGTCGGAAAATACAATCGTGCAGAACGTGATGATGTTATTCCGTTACGACGGGACTACATTCAGGCTAGTAGCCAATAGCTTTGATCTAGGAATTTGATCTGAGCATGCGTGGCACTTTGTCCGATCGTAATTCTCTACAAACGATCGGACAGAGTCCAATCGGATCATGTTGTCAGAATATTTTATAGCCCAGCTCTAAAACTTTGTCGGTCCGATATTCTGACAGAAACAGTCCAATGGAGCCCACACACGGTCGGATTATCCGACAACATGGTCCGATCGGACATTTTCCGTCTGAATATCCGACTGTGTGTACAAGGGCTAACACCTTCCATACATCTATCCAAACCTAAAAAAAGAAAGTCAGCTTAAAGTGATACCAAACTCTGGTTTAAAAAAATAAAGACATTTATCTTTTTATATTTTATTTTTTTTATTTTTTATAATCACTTATTCATTATACTAGAATACCTGTGAGAATGAGCCCTTACGTTTTTTTAAATAATTTTTTCCAATTTTAGTTTTTTTTAGTTTTTACATTTTTTAACACCACTGTAAGGAAGCAGGGGTTGGCTTTGGTGAAATATGAGGGGAATACCAGACACCCAACGTCTCATTTTTGAATCGCAGATTCCTCATTCCTTTCTTTGCAGCCTTAGCTGCAGAGTGAATGAACAGCAAACGCTCTGTACCGAGGCTCGCTGTTCATTTACAAACTAAAGCATTGTAAACACAGAGGGAGGGCCATTGGTTCCAGCAATTGCACCCAGTCCTTCTGCACTAGGCCCCCTTGTTGAACTTATGGGAACCTACAAAAGGGCAGGTGCTACACTCTTATCAGCAGGCCCTGGTCATAATTGCCAAAACAAGCAGTGAAGAAACAAAATCTATGTACCACAAAGGGGATATAGTGATGCATATGTCTAAACCAATTTCTTAAGCAGGTACTAAATACAGAAGTACAGTTCTCATTACAAAAAGGATGATGTATATATAGTCCAAATATCACAGCCAGGCCTGTTAAATAGTAGCACATTAATAAGAAGACCATGTTTCCCATTTGCGTTCAAATATATATGCATGGTATCCAAAAAAGTGTGCTGAATTCTCTCCATCAATCGTATAGCTTCCATTTTCTGTAGCACCTGAGACCAAGAGACCCAAATCAGGGTTATTGCCCATTGTATCATGCCGAAAAGAGTATGAGCTAGTTTTTGACTAGGAGGTAGCACTTCTGGCAAGGTTGTGAAAAGAAAACACAGTGTCAGAGTCTGTTGAACACCAGTGATTTGGGCTACCTTGGTGGCTGCCTTATGCCGAAGTAGTTTGAGTGCTGCATCTACAAAAATTATGAAGAAACATACCTCTGTCAGGGCAAGTGGTCTTTTTTTCTCTTTTTCTGCTGTCAAATCTTCTATGTTTCTATGCGTGGACGAAGTGGTGACATCCTTCTCTCTAACTCGTCCAATCAGAAAACACTTTGTATTCATTCAGGAGATACATAGCATTCTCTGAATGGCAAATGTGCAGAGCGGCTGACCTGTAGCAGGACGGTGTAGGACCTGGAAGCTAGTGAAGATCACTGGACTAGTATTGTCTATGTCAGTGATTTCCAGCTTCCAGAGGCATCAGCCAGGTATGGTATTTATATAGTGTTCCAAGCTGAACCAATGTACTATGTATAAAATATCCATAACTGGAATTCTTCTTTAACCACTTGCTGACCCTGCTATAGCCGAGAGACGTCTACAGCACAATCATCCAGTTCTGGGAGGGCCTCCCAGAACCTTGCCACCCCTGGTGGGTGCGCATCGGGCAGCTCTGTGATCACTGTATGCTTTTGACATAGCTGTTCACAGATCGAAGTAAAGGGCCAAACACAGCAGCCCTTTATCATGTGATCAGTTGTGTCCAATCACCGCTGATCCTGTGTAAACAAATGCCAGCTATCACCATTTCCTTTCCCTAGCTCTGTCACTGTGTGATGAAAGGAGAACCGATAATCCACTAATCTGTGACAGCACACATTCACACTAATAATCAGGGCACTGGTGATCAGTGCTCTCATTATCCGTGCCCACCAGTGCAGCATATCAGTGCCACCAGTGCCATCAGTGTTCAATGCTCATCAGGGCAGCCTCATCAGTGCCTCCTCATCAGTGACCATAAGTGCAGCCTCATCAGTGTCCATCAGTGCAGCCTATCAGTGATCATCAGTGCTGCCTCATCAACACACATCAGTGAAGAAGAAAAATAACTTTTTTATTTTTTACTTTTTATAACAGAAACGTTTGTTATTTTTTCGCTTGTTTAGATACAAGAAAAAAACCTAGTGGTGATTAAATACCACCAAAAGAAAGCTCTATCTGTTTTAAAAAAAATGATAAACATTTCATATGGGTACAGTGTTGCATGATCGAACAATTGTCATTCAAAGTGCGATAGCACTGAAAGCTGGAAATTGGCCTGGGCAGGAAGGGGGTGAAAGTGTCCAGTAAGCATGTGGTTAAGAAAAAATTAAAATAATTTATAAAATTAAATTTACTAGTTACAGCTCATGTGACATTTTATTGATCTGGTTCAGATCTACTAACATCTATTATCAAATATTTAATAATTATTGTGCATGGACTGATTTCAGATTTATATGCCCAATTAATGTCATATACAACTTCCTCCCCTCCATCCTACACAGAAAAACGGGAGAATGATCTCCACCTCCATCTAGATGAACAAGATTTGGCTCAAATTTGGCAAGCAACCAAATCAGCTACTCCTAATATTGTAGCCCTTGAGACTAAAGACAAATTCCTTACTAGATGGTATTTAGTTCCAGCCCGATTAGCCAAATTCAACCATCAATACCCTGCCAACTGCTTCAGAGGATGTACACCACTGGGCACACACACACATTTGGTGAGAGTCCCCCATAGCCAACTCATTCTGGAAGAAAGCATTCAAAATTCTTTCAACAATATTTAATATTTCTTTAATGCCTGATCCAACTGTAGCACTATTAAACTTTAAACCCCAAAACTTGAACCTTCGCCAATTTAAACTATTACTATTTATAACAACAGCAGCTAAACAATCCATAGCAAAAGCATGGAAAACTAACTCTCTTTGTATACAAACCGTCAAACAAAGAGTGACACAAGCCATGGTACATGGAAAGACTGAAGCGATTTATCTAGACAAAATCCTCAAATTTGAATCCATATGGAAACCATGGATAGATCATTATCTTCCACCAGGTACAAATAAATCATTGATATAGACATAAAGAAATATGATAAATACTGCACTCCCTTTGATACGTGATTTCTACTATACCACAAAATATTACTCTCTGGAAGGTTTTTTCTTCCTCCCCTTTCCTATTACTAACCTTCCCCTTTCCCAACCCCTTTTTATAGTACAAATAGGGGTAGAAAATATAATCACTTACTTTTTCAGGGAATACCAAGCCATATAGATGGACCTTGGCCCTGATTGTAGTTTATAATCCATTATTGTTTCACAATACCTTATATTATTATTTAATCATTACCCCCTTTTTAGCATTTAGCGTCCATAATCATACCTGACTATTGACCTTATAATTGTAATTTAATTTCGATTTTGTATATTTTATTTTATTTTGTTAATATGAATATTCTAACACAATACATTATTTATTATATAATCTCTCATTATATAATATCATTTATCGTTATTTTACTAGCTCTTATTTACACAAGAAGTTTTATTGTATGCTTTGACTTTATCTTGTGAAACTTTTGTATATTTTGTTTATTTTATTTGTATATTTTATTTTATTTTATTTTGTTAATATGAATATTCTAACACAATACATTATTTATTATATAATCTCTCATTATATAATATCATTTATCATTATTTTACTAGCTCTTATTTACACAAGAAGTTTTATTGTATGCTTTGACTTTATCTTGTGAAACTTGTTTTTTACAATACTGACTTATTGTAATTTATTATAATCTATAAAATAAAATTATTCAACAAGAAAAAATAAATAAAAACCAAACCTTTAATATCATCTAAAAAAAAATTATAATAATAATTATTGTGCATAACCTCTTTTATGGCATTTTTCTAACCAAATTTGAACAAATAGTGTAACGTTTGTGTACAAAAGCAGTGAAACCAGCAACACAATTTTTTTCCAACATGAAAAATATATTACTAATTCCGAGCATATCACCATTGTTCTTTCAGGCAATGTCCAATTTGCTGCACCGTTCAGAAATTTAATATTCTGCACAAGAAATTGCATTCTCCACCTTGGAATAAATAGGAAGGTTTAACTAAGGATCTTTTAATTCACAGAATGACAGCCTTGGGCCACAAAGAACCTTTTATCCCTTTGAATGTTAAAAAAAAGGAGAAGAGAGAAATATTGATCTCTTAAATAAGATTAAACAGTACACGCAGGTGCAGCTTTAGAACCAAACATGTTCGAATCAGTAAGATATGGGTTTACTCTGCCACAAAATTTTACTGTGTTCTTTTGGATTTAATCTCAATTGCTAACGGAATAAGTAATTGCTTGCAAATTGAACACTAACAGCTAATGGTTTTGATGTTTTTGTGCAGGTCAGATGCAGAAACATGGCACTGTTTCATTTTAGTTGAGCTTTGAAGAAATCTACTCTTTTTTTTTTTTAAACCCATGTTTAATTCAGCAGGTTTTAATTATAGGAGGAATACTGTTTATTTAAAGGAAAATTTTAGCCAGGATAAACATCAACCGTAATCAAATATAGCAGATTATATGTAGGGATGAGCTTAAAGTGACAATAGGCAATATCCTTATTTTTCAAAAGAGATTCATACACAGTTGCAGTCATGTGAACTGCTCTATGCACACTTCACACCCCATAGTCCATAGTTCCTGGTCCATCTCAGGAGCAAGCATACTATGGAACCATGGAGAATGAATGTAGCCAACCTCCAACAAGAAGTCAGACCACAGCAGCAAAAACAAAGAGATTTGGAGGAGGCTGAGAGCCAAAAAAAATACTTTTTTCTTTTCAAACTTTTTATTGTTATAGAAAAAGTACAAATCAGATTCCAATATAAAGGGAACAAAATGCATACAAGTTCAGCAATATGTCAGTTCTAAGGACACATTATTTATGCACCGCACATAATTCATAAAAGGCGCAGGGCCTTCCAAGCATATCGAATCAAACAACAAGGGGACCATCATTGAAACAATTGCGAACATATTTAGAACTGGTAGACAGAAGGTGTATAAAGAAGGAACCTAAAAAAAAAATCTCATTCCTTTAGTGTTTGGAGAATAGGGAAGACAAAGAGAGGAACATAAAAAGGGTAAAAGGGGGAAGAGAAAAGGGCAGAGAAAAGAAGCAAGGAGGAAAGATGGGAGGCCAACTGCTCCGGTCCAGCTCAAGGCCCTAGTCACGGTACTCATGGAGGATCTTGGCTCAGAATTCCAAGAAGGACTCATCAAAGCCTGGTGGAAGAATGTGATAGACCCAGGGTTGCCAAATTTTGAGGCGTTAAGAAATTGTATCTTGAGTAGTTGCCTTAATTTTGCTATGGATCATAGCCTGGGTGACCCTATGTTTAGTTTCAATGATGCAAAGAAAGGGAGACTTCCAGACACGCCCTATAGTTTGTTTAGCTGCTGTCATGAGTTGCAATATGAGTTGGAACTGAGCTCTAGTAGTACATTCTAAAGTGTTGTGATTCAGTAACACAAGTGATGGGTTAGGATCAAGCGCTACGTCAACCAGAATGGAGGACATTTAGAAAATCTCAGTCCAAAAACGCTGCACGATGGGGCGCTCCCATCAGATATACAAGTGTAGCACCGGGCCATGTTTTTGTCAATTTAAATGTTCCTAAGACCATAGTTAGGTTTTAGGGTTAATTACAGTAAATTATGGTCTCAGCATCAGTTGGGTTGGACTGTATTATGTTCTGCCTGGACATGGGTGTGGATGTCACCTATGGCAGGCATTGGAACACCGTCTGGTTGGACCAATCTCTCTCTCTGAGCCAATCAGCGGGTGCATTGTCTCGCTGTGTATTACGGGAGAGGGTACTTAAGGTGCTGAGGTCACGTGGTTCTGGGTTCTGGTCCAGAAGTATGTTCTGAATCCCTGGTCCTGGTCCTCCTGACCAGCCCCCAGAGGCCCTCATGGCCTGGGGTGCGGATCCATCCATTTCAGAGTCTCGGGGCTGGCTAGCCGGAAGCACAGTAACTGGAAGGAGGGTTCCAAGGTGGTCCGGTGCCGTCTCGGTTTTGGAGAGGCCCAGCAACTGAGAACGCAACCAGGGAAGGACTCTTCAGAAGAGGGCCACGCACAAGGCTGGCTGCTCGGTAAGAGCCTGGAAGCTAACCTGGAAAGGACAACAAGGTGAATCCACATTCTTATGGTATCGCTGGACCGGCTGCAAGAAACTGGTACCGTATGAAAGTTCCTAGTTTCATCCTTCAGTTACAACCAAGTCTGTGGCAGAGACTTTTCTCATTTTAAAGTTCTACAATCAAGTCTGTGGCAGAGTCTGTGCTTTTTTTTAATCACCTGTAGGTTGCTAAATCCACAAAAAGGGGATTTATCTGATAGCTGTAACATCCAGTTGTGAATGGCTATTCCCTGGATTGTATAAAGAGAGACATTCAAGTATTAGCAGTTCCAAGAGTACCTGAGCTTTACTACCCATACCCTCTATTCCCTACTGAGAGACTGTGTTCTGTTCAAAAACCCCTAAAGTGGACTCAAATTGGGCCATCAACCTCGGAAAACCCCTAGATGAGCATGAGGAGGAGAAGGTAACGGTAAGCCCAAAAACAATCAGCTACTCCTTCGGAGGTCAGTTCTACACAAGTGTGTCCCCTCTTGACCACACTCACGGAAACACACGGTGGAGCAGTGTTGATTTAGTCGATTAAAATGACTAAAACATTTTAGTAAACTAAATGAATACTATTTTAGTCGAATAAAATAACGACTAAAACTAAAACAATTGAGATGACTAAAATAAGACTAAAACTAAAATGGCATTTTAGTCAAAAGACTAAAATGGGACTAAAACTAAAATGGCATTTTAGTCAAAAGGCTAAAACTAAAACTAAATTGAAATCTGACTTCAAAATTAACATTGGTCTGTAGTGCGTGTTCATACCTAACCTAAAAATAATAAAATATGAGATTTTTCATTCCAGCAGTATATAATGAGATTGGAAATTGTAGAGAAATGTTAACTAATGCATTACAATTTAATTACACCCATTCCATTTTAGACTACTAAAATGAGATTTAGTTGACTTAAGTGTACTGGAGATTTAGTCGACTAAATATGACTACAATTAAAACAACTGCAGAAGACTAAAATGGGACTAAAACTAAAATGCCAGTTTAGTCCTAAGACTAACACTAAAACTAAATCGAAATTTGCTGCCAAAATTAACACTGGCGGCAAATAAGCAGGTAAAATTTGGCGATCTTTACCGGGACCAAATACCAGCGTATGAGAACTTTATAATTTGTTTCAAGTGCTAAAATATTTTGAGAGGAGGATTTTGTGGTTGCCCTGATAGCATGCCAATCCTCCAAGTCTTAATCTATCTCAAGGTCTCTGGACCACTGCGCTGTATAGGATGGCAATTTAGACCCAGGGGATGTGAGATGACTATATAAATGTGATATAATACCAGGGGCATGTGGGTCGGAGTTACATATACCTTCATAAACGGACAGGCTAGTGAAAGAAGAGTGTGTCCGTAAGAAGATACTTTTTAAAGTTTAGAATACATAGTTGAATATAACTTTTTTCTTACTAAACCAGAATTTAGTGTCAGTTTAACTACTTCAATACCCCGCGCTTTTACCCCCTTCCTGCCCAGGCCAATTTTTAGCTTTCAGTGCTGTCACACTTTGAATGATAACTGCGCGGCCATACAACATTGTACACATATGACATTTTTATAATTTTTTCCCACAAATCAAGCTTTCTTTTGGTGGTATTTGATCACCACTGGGTTTTTTTTTTTTGCTAAATAAATAAAAAAATACAGAAAATTAAAAAAAAAAAAGTTTTTATTCATTTCTGTTAAAATTTTTGTAAATAAGTAAATTTTCTCCTTCATTAATGGGCACTGATTGGCATTCTGGGTAGGCATGGATTAGCATCCCAGGTGGGCACCACTGATGGGGCTGCACTGATTATCAGCACAGACCCTCGCTGTCAGGAGAGCTGCTTATTGGCTCTCCTCTACTTCATAGTTACATAGTTAGCAAGGTTGAATAAAGACACCAGTCCATCCAGTTCAACCTGAGTGAGGTGTCTACAATTGTCCCTATCCCTGTACATTGCACACTCACATCGGTCCCTACCCTCAAGGAGTCCACAACCCAAGGTCCCCATTCATATACTAGGGCCAATTTTGGACAGAAGTCAATTAGCCTACCTGCATATCTTTGGAGTGTGGGAGGAGGCTGGGGTACCTGGAGGAATCCCACACAGTCACAGGGAGAACATGCAAGCTCCAGGCGGGTAGTGTCATGGTTGGGATTCGAAACAGTGACCCTTCTTACTGCTAGGCTAGAGTGCTAACCACTATACCACTGTGCCGCCCCCTTCCACTCTGTCAGTGAGAATAGAGGAAAGCCGATAACTGGCACTTCTGCGGTACGCTGTGATCAGCTGTGATTGAATACAGCTGATCACATGGTAAAGAGGCTACGTCATAGGCTTTTTACCAACATCAGAGATGCGGTGTGTCAGAGTGACACACCGCACTAACGATCGCCACACTACATGCCCTGTGGGGGAGGGGCACGCACAAGCGGCTTATCCTGCTGGATGTCATATAACATGGAACCATCATCAATCACAGATGCCCTGCCTGGCTGTCACTCTGCTACAGGCCAGGCAGGATGTGGTAAAGTTCAGACGGTTGTTTGGGTATTGGGACGAACACCCAAACACTCATTCGGCAGGAGCTGAACGTCAAGTAATAATACCATGATTATACAGAACACCTTCATACTGTCAGTGGCTGTTAAAGTGGAAGTTTTGTCAGAAAATTAAGTCCTGCTAGATCACGTCATGCTGGCCCCTATTGTAGGTAAAACATTAAAAATAAGTGTCTATACTGTTTAAAATCCAATAATACACTGTCTCACCCTGCTCTACACATGCTCAGTTGCTCTCTATTTTTAGACATTTTGTAGAGGCCGATCTGCTGACAGCCTTAAAGTGGAATTAAACCCTCCTTTGCTTTACAGCCAAGGAAGCTGCTTCTGTTTGATTTGCAACTGCCATGGCGCTGCATATGTGATCAGTTGATGATTAACCAGCCACTTGATGGTTTGACAGTTTGGTTGAGGACACAAGCAAATGTGACAGTTAGCAATCCCAGCATTCCAGGAATGTAACTGTTTTATAAACCGTTAAATCGATGGGTTTAGTTCCGCCTTATGATTTACTGCTGTTCATGGGCTCTGGGCTTCAGCAAAAAGAAACAGGAGGGATGCTGGAAGCAATTTACTGCACACACTAATTTTGGAAGCATATTTATTAATGTGGAATGTATGTTCCTGTCTAAAGAACATAATTTTTTATCAAGTTTTTATTGGTAAAGCTCCATTTTAAGTATGCACCATGGGGTCTTTAACAACCAGTGACATCATCAGCCCCATTCAATTACATGGCTGAGAATTTCTCATCTTCAATATCGGGGTAGGAGTTACTCATCAGGTGGACACCCCTGGCAAAGCACCTTTTTCCTATGTTTATGAGGACAAGGGCCTCTTCCCTACAATGCTGGACCAGTGGCTGTGAGGGTCTCTGGGGATCAGTGTCATTTATCATAATCTGAAAAGCCCCCTTTTACAGTAACAGGGCCCCCATATACTGCCCCCTTTGTCATGAATGAGTAGGCCTGCTGTTAGGACCTGGATTTGAACCCACAACCTTTGCTGTGTCTGGCAGTAGCTCTACTTGCTGAGCCACTTGAGATGCTAGTAAGTGTCCTGGATTGTACCTTGTTCCCTGTTTCTGGTGAACCCTGAACTCTTTGCTCTTCCCATAAACTTCCTGATTTAAGCTATGTCTCCATGCTCCCTGTTTGCCAGATTAATGTGCTCTCTTTTGCCAATATCTCAATCTTGTCACTCCTGCTGTCTGAATGTTTGCTACCAATTGTTACTGATCTTTGCAGCAAAGCCCATCTCCACCATCAGGAGCTCTGGTAAATATTGGTTACTGTTTAGACCCCACATGTCATGCACCTGGCTTGTGAGCTTGACGTGTAGAGGAAGGGCTCTTGTACAACTCCGGCTTGAGGACCACTGATGGGGAGACAGTAGCCGCTGGAGCACGGCAGGGTAAGAGCGCCTATGATCAGTCCAGTAGTGTGTGCAGGTAGTAGTCAGAAACCCACAAGAAAGAAGCCAGGAGTAGTTAACAGAAGGCAGATGTGCCAGCAGGACAACTGGAAGCAGGCAGACTGGCTTGGTTTGGCTGATTACAGACTGTGGATGCCCCAACAGGAAGCAGGTGCCTGAAGAGGCTGAGCTGGACTGAAGGAGATGCAGCAAGCTGGAAAAGCTGCATGCAGAGTCAGGCAAGCCAGGTCAGTAACGGGTGGGCAGATCAGGCATATACAGCAGACAGCAGTGTAGTCTGGTAACAGGCAGAGTTGGCAACAGATGAAGGATCAAACAGGAGCAGCAGGCAGAGACAGAATCCAGGGTGAAGCCAATGGTCAGGACAAGTAGCAGTCAAGAATGGTCGGGAGCAAGCCGGGTCAAGATCAGAGGTAAAACACAGGAATCAGGAACATACACAGGACGTATATAGACCAGACAGTAATTAGCCAGTGCTGAAGCTCCATTTAAATAGGCCGTTTGGCACCAGACTTGGTGACAGAGGCGCGCTTGCGAATGCGCGTTCAAATTCGCGGATGCGTGTGAGCATGTTTGCCCACATCCATTTGGCACATCCTTGGCTGGTGCATGCATATACGTGTGTGCCTGGAAACAGCATCTCTATTATGGCGAAGCCTCTGCAGACACCACACCTCAAATGAACCTGCATCATCTGCCAGGATGACCTGTCTGTATGCCTATCCTGCTGGTTGGTGGGAACCTCTCTACTGCTATAGCTACTGGTCTCCAAGCCTGACCGTAACACCAGCTAACTAATGTTTGCATATCAGTAATGGTACTCTTTAGTTTTCGTAGGTGTACCTTTTGAGGATATAAGGAGAACATGTGAAACATCTGAGGGTGTAGATTATAAGCGTATCTCTATAATTACATGTCTGTTGAATAATGCCCCATACACACAGTCGGACTTTCAGACGACAAAATCTGTCTGATTTGTTCCATTGGATTTTGTCCCAAACTTGTCTAGCATACACACGGTCGAACAAAGTTGTCGGAATCGTTCGGAACGGCCGATCGTTCGGAACGCGGTGACGTAGAACACGTACGGCGGGCCAGCAGCCAATAGCTTTCATCTCGTAATTTATTCTGAGCATGTGTGACATTTTGTGCGTCGGACTTGTCTACACGCGATTGGAATTTCCGCGATCGGATTTTGTTGTCGGAAAATTTTAGATCCTGCTCTCAAACTTTGTGCATCAGAAAATCCGATGGAAAAAGTCAGATGGAGCCCACACATGGTCGGAAAATCCGATCGCACATTTTCCGTCGGAATATCCGATCGTGTGTATTGGGCATAAGATTCACTTTAAAGAAAACCTGTCATTGGCAAATTATAAATGAACCCTGGTGATTATGCTGTGCTAAGAGTGCCACCACTTGGAGTACCTAAGCCGGGAAGAAGGGGGGGCTTGTTTTATCCCTGAAACGCATTGCCTCCTCTGTGTTCTCCTGTTATGAACTGATTTTATTATTAAAATTTGTGGGCTCTTTGCTTGGTGCTCTCATTAGACCTTATACACATATTTTTAACCCTGGGGTCACCCATTTTACTAAAAGGTATCCCGGTTTTGTAGAATGCTGTCAAACCTGAGCCAATGTGCCCAGTGATAACATCAATGATACTGAAAATCTGTTTCCAGCACATCTTTTTCACTTTTGTTTAAAACATATATGAGGACTGCCCCTACTTACCTCTCACTCTAGGAATGCTAGTTGCTTGGTTGTCATGTTGATCTAATATTTTTATATTATATTATATTATCATTTTTATATTATATTATATTATATTTTTATTATATTTCTAAATCCCTGACCCAGAAAATTGATGCAAATTGTGAGTTCCACTTTATTTGCTTTGTTCATGGTCCAGATCAATAACTCAAAAGGTCTTGAAATTAAAGGAAAAGCTAACGCAAACTAGTATTTTTAGACCTGTGAATTCCTCTTGAAAGATATCTAACCTTCCAGAACAAAATTAACACATGGCAGCTTATAGATGTATAAGGGCAGACCCTTAGATGTGGTGGCTGCATTAGCTTTCAGTTTTCATTTTAAAACAAGAGCAGTAAATACCCTTTATGAAATGGATTGTCCTTGTCACTTCCTGAGAACTGTGAATCACAAACAATGTTAACTTCCACCCTCTTACAAATTTACCCATGTAATAGAGAAAATGTATTTGTAGTCAAAATCAGGAGAGCAGCCGAGCGTGATAACCCTCAGTAGAAACAGTGGAGTGAGTGAGCGTAGCCACCTTAGGACAGCTTGTTTGTTATTTGGAGGGTGTCACCAAGTGAATATCAAAGAAAGAAGTTTGAAAAAAGAAAATAAATGCAGCCATCTCATTTCAGGACTGATAACTGTTATATATATTCAGTTTTTGTTTTTGGGTTTAGATACATTTTAACAAAGGTTCCCTTTATTTATGATTTATTTATTCATTACAAGTATTTTTGTAGTGCAAATAATTTACTCTTCATTTTACATACTTGTAGTACCCTGATGTTTAGGCAAGGATGCTGTTAAGTTTGGTTGCCAGGAGGTAGTTGCCTTGGCCAATTGTTGGGAGGTCAAATGATTTCACCCTAATTCTGGAATTGCGGCACTTCTCTCTTCTGTCACTGGGTGGTCGGGTATCTGGTGACATTGGATAGGACGGGGCATTGCAAAGACAGATTAGGAATGAATGGGGTGTCTCAGCCAGTGGATGGGGATTTTCTTAGATCCCATGGCCTGCTGGGAGAGCCTATTTGTTTGGGCGGGATTGGGTAATTAGGGTTCTGTGCCACCTGGACGGCTGTCTGGGTGGACATGACTTGTACTGCCCCAGGCTGCTAGGCCAGAATCTGAGGCTTATCCTGGGGGCATCTGGCTTCTAGGCTGTCTGAGGGGCCTATCCAGACACAGGAGAGCAACGTAGGGTTGGGACTGCAGCTTGCAGTCCAACCAGTAGTAATTGTTCTGCCAGCTGAAGAACCTGTCATGGTCGGAGGCAGAGGGGAAGCTGTCGCCACTAAGGGACCATCCGCCTTGTTACCGGGGACCACTGTGAGTAGCTAAAGCAAGTGCCAGAGCAGCGTTCTCACCAACCAGGGACGGTGAAGAATTGGGAATCTTCAGCAGGTGCCAAGCCAGTGGAGGTGACGCTTGCAGAGCAGTATTGTGTGTCAAGCTAGGGACCGAGCAGGCCAATGGGGTGACACTTGAGGAGTATCTGTGAGTGCCAAGCTAGGGACCCAGCAGGGACGCGGGGGTGATGCTTGAGGAAGATACTGAGTGAGAAGATTGGAAGAGCTCAGAGGATCCAGTGGCAGTGGATCGGCAAGTCTAGTGAGAGAGACTGGGAGCTCAGTTGAGTGAAGATCTACAAGAGGAGATTGTAGAGGAAGTAAAGGAGTTCATTAACAACTTGTATTAGAACTGTTACATGTTGCCATAGGAAACTACTCATGCAGATATGGTGTCTTGCTGGATGCCTTTTCCTGCATGGCTGTCTACCTGTAGTAGAAGTCTCAGAAGTCTGCCAATTAACATTGTAACCCTCCCTCCCACAGTTCTGTTTAAGATACAATAAATTTCTCTGCATTCAAGAAGTGTCTGGCGCCCATTAATCCACCTAGCATTGCACCTACCATGCCTCGTAACCCACTTTGCATAGGATGTCAGCTGTCCCTGACTCTGAAGGTCACCATTAGTCCTAGAGAGACCTGGCACTTGGCTACATACTATTCATTCACATTAATCTCTGTCCTCAAAGTGATATTAAAGTCTCTTAAAAAAACAAAAAAAAAACCAACATGTTATGCTCATTTGCTCAGTGGTTTTGCACAGAGCAGCCCCAATCCTCCTCTTCTCTGGTCCTTCACTGGCGCTCCTGGCCCCTCCCTCCTGCTGAGTGCCCCCAGAGCAAACAGCTTGCAATGGGGGCACCTGAGCAGGCTTGCTTCTAAACTGTGACTCCTGATTGGCTTAGAGTCACAGCCAATGAGGAGAGCCAGAGACTCGTGCACATCGCTGGATTGAGATGGGGCTCAGGTAAGTATTGGGGGGTGGGGGATGCTGCACAGAGAAGGGTTTTTTTTACCTTTGGGCATAGAAACCTTTAGGGTTTAGAATCACTAATTTTACCTTCGGTCATAGAAACCTTTAACGTTTAGAACCACTTTATGGTGCTTACAATCTAGGGTCCTTATGTCACATGCATACATACACCCACACATACTAGGGCAGATGAGATCAAAAAGGACAGATCTAAAGTTCAAGACCAAAACAAAAAGTCCATCTAGTATTGGAAACACATCTAAAATGCCCAACACGCATTGGAGTGCCATTAATTCTTAATGCCACCCTAAATGTGTTAAGAAAGCAAGCATTTTGATGCATGACTAAGGTGCAAAGATGCAGGGTTCAAAAATCCAAATGTAGCGCTGGCTCCTGAGGAGCAGGCGGTATGTTTTTTTCTAAAGTTAATTTGCCTGAAACCACAGTTGGGTTTTGGGGCTATTTCTCTACATTTCTGGTTTCAGTACCAGTCTAGCTGGGTGTATTTAATGCCACTGTTCTCTCTGAACCAGCCCAGTGGGAGTGTTCTCCTGCTGTGCATTCTGGGGGGGGTGGTATTTAAGGTACCGACGCCACGCGTGTGAGTTCTTTCTTTATTTTCTGTCTGTTCAGTTCTGGTGGTCCTCCTGACCCAGCCCCATGGCCCTCCTGGCATGGGGTGCAGAACCATGTATCCCAAGTCTCGGGGCCGGCTGGCCGAGGTGATGCTAATGCAGGGACAGGCCTGACTGGATTTCGGGGCCTATTGATTCGAGGGTGGTCCGGTGCCGTCTCATCTGAAGGGAGAGGCCCAGCAACTGAGGAACCCCAGGGGAGAACTCTTTAGGAGAAGGCCGTGCGCAAGGCTGGCTTCTCTGAAGGAGTCTGGAGGCTTAGTTGAAGAACGCAACCTGGATCAAAACACATATGGTATCGCCGGATCGGCTGAGAGAACCTATCTACGTCCCTCAGTAACGCTCAAGTGTACATCAGAAGTCTGTGGCAGAGACTTAGTTGAACACCCTACCGGCTGCTAGGCCTAGTGAGAGGAGGTTTATCCGGGGGTTGTTAAATCCAGCTGTGAAATGGTCTTTATTCTCTGGATTTTCTATAAGGACTTCCGTTATTTTTTGAAGTCTAAAGTACCTGAACTTACTCCTAACCCTCTACCCTTTATTGAAAGACTCTGTTTTTGTTACAAATAAATAACCCAAAAGAAGATTCAGTGTCAGTTTCCACATTCCTTGGGCCGTCTATCACCGAAATCCCCTAGACGGAGAAGCAAACAAGGAGGTAACGGTAAGCCCAATAAAACCAGCAGCTCCTTGGGGGGTTAGTGCTACACAAAGGAGCAACTTTGGCACATTTTTGGAGCCGTGGAGCCTATTCGAGTGAATAGTGGCACTCCAAATATGTGCTAAAAAAGTGCAAACACTTGAAAAATGGGACGCTGGAGCATCACTTGATATGATCGGAGTCTAATAAGATTGGTAGGTAGAGCTTAAATATCATACTTCAAAAATACCCGACATTCTACTAGTCTCTGTCTCCAGCTCTACCTTACCTCTTTGCAGCATTCTATGTGCAGCTAACAGGTCCACTTGAAAGGCTCCATGCAATGTCTCTATACATGACTAGTCACTGTGAAGTCATTCACTCCCATGTATTTCATTATACAGCCACTGCCTATCTACACGGACACCTTTCAGTCTGAACTGCACACAGGGCTTAGAAAAGGCACGCTTGCTCTGTACCAAATTTGTGTAGCACCATCAAACATTCGAATTTGATTAAACGGGAGAAAAAAAAAACCTAATCTTAAATATCTCCCAACTGAAGCGTGCACATTGCAATTCACAGCCTGCATGATGCTTTCCATGCAATCATCTGTTAGAATATTTATTCCGACCAGGAGACTCGAGAGAATATGGAGCAGAATAAAAATGGATGTATTAAATTTTTCACTCAGGTGCCCAGTTTTGATATTTGTAGGGAGTTTAAGCTGCAGGCAATATAACTACCTGAACAGCGGTTCATGAATAAAAACACAACTAATATCGAAAAACTAAAAAAAAAAACCTGTCTTTTTCTGTGCACATAAAGTAGGTGACTATAAAATATGGAACCCTTCCTGCATGTTTCTGGTTTGTCATTATTTCCACTGATCTGATGTAACTTTGATAAACATGGCTGGCGCGTCCTTAACGCTGTGCCCATGCAAATAACATGCACGGTGCCTTTGTAAATACAAATGAACTGTCTATGAGCCAGCCACCCTGAATGATCAAATCTAAGGACATACCTGCATCCAGCGATGTCTTCTGACTGATGGAGCGATAATGTCTGTAATATCTCTCTCTGGGTCCGCGTACAGGTTTAGAAAAAAAAAATTACAAAAAAACCTTACTTCTCATTCCTGTTGTCTTTGTTTTATTGCTTTAGAATGCTCTCGGTAGATCTTAAGCTGGCCATAGATTATGCAGTGTTCTTCCCTTCAACCTTGAGTTGAAGGAAAGAAAATTGCTAAATTTCCCCATCAACTCAGTAAGTGCTTATGGGGGAATCCCTCCCGCTGCACTATTGTATTCTGACAATGGGAAATTTCCCTGCTAGCTGTCAGAATACAATGATCACTGCTGGCGGCTATAGCCACCGGCACTGATTGTAGAAAAAGAACCTGAAAGGCTTCAATGCCGGGTTAAGTCATGAAAAACATGCAGTTCTATAACTGGATTACATTTTTTTTTTGAGCATGAGTAAGCATGCATTTCTCCCTTTGAAAAAGTCATGGGTCACGTGATGAAACACATCAGGGCGGAGCCATGTGATATCATCATGCAAGCCTGGAACAGGAAGTAAGGCAGCTTTCTTATACTGCAGTGCCAATGTCTAACCTTAAGGGGGCAATACATGTATATTAAAGTGACCATACCCCAGTGCACCAGATTTGAGAGCACTTTATTTGTGGGTGTCTTATCATTACATTTTAAATAAAGGGGGAGTTTTAACATACTCCACAATGATGCTTGTATAATTTCTTTGATCACTAATGCCAAATTATGAAATTTCAGCCTGTCCTAGGACCTGATATGTGTAGAAGATAGAAGATTTTCCATTGGTACATCTGTTGAATAACCAGGGGTATTCACCAGAATACCAGAGGTCAAAAGGGGAAATTGTCAGAAACCATGAATCAGACTGAGACAGAAGTACAATTAAATCACACTTGTTTATTAATAAAAATAAAAAGGTAAATGGAAAAAGCGTAGTCAAGCATAGCCAGAGTCCAGTAGCCAGAACGGGTAGTCAACCAGTCCAAAGTTCATAAACCAGATTAGGTAATCAGCCAGACCTGAAGTCAGGGATCCAAGGAGAGCAACTGCAAGCAGGATAAGAAGCCAGGAGGGATGTCAGCAAGCCAGTCTTGAAATAAACAGCAGGAGATGGTTCCTTGTGATGTGACCAATGCGAAGACAAAGGAAAAGTGAGCTGGAAGGCTTTAAATAGGCAGGTCAGACGAGCATCATCGGGAACAGCAGATAACTGTGGAAACAGAAGAGACCTGGCAATTAGCCGACAGCTGAGCGGCCAGCCCAGAGGAGGAAGGGCTAAGCCAGCCCTGACAGAGATCCGATAGGACTTTAGGTATACCAAATTGACTAATAAAAGATTTACTGATGACCGCTTACCGATGAATATGACCTACAATGAAGTTAGGTCAGATGGTGCTTTGCCCTTTAATGCAGGCTTATGCTTGTTGCTAAATGTCTGCGTCTAAAGCCCCATACACACTATCAGATTTTCTGCTGAGTTTTTCCTTCAGATTTACCAAAACCATATAATATGAGGTCAAACCTTAGGAGTTTCAATTTGTATGCAATCAGGCAGGCCCTTGCACTACATGGTTTTGATAAACCTGAAGGAAAAGCTCAGCAAAAAAACTGATAGTGTGTTTGGGGCTTTAAAGTCTATGCCAGAAATGGTACCTCGTTCCTATAAGACTGTAATTACTCAAAAAGGGTAAACCAGATGGGACCAAATTGGCACCAAATTGACAAATAAAAGAAAAATATACACTTTATTGACAATGATTAAAAATAACCATGTCACCGTGTCCAATCCAAGAATGCTTTGTATTTTTCAGAAACATTAAAGCATTCTCTGAATGGCTCCCATGCTGAGTGGCCAACCTCCTGTGTTAAGAATTCATCAGGCTGGCCCCTCAGCATAGAACCCAGAAACAAGTGGAGATCACTAGAGTAGTACAGTGATTTCCAGCTTCCAGAGGCATCGATCAGGTATAATATATACACAGGTATATGGTCCCAGCTGGACCAATGTAACTTTGTATAAAAATATCCATATCTGGAATTCCTATTTGGAAAAACCCATGACCAATGTATTCAAGATATCACCAACTCTCCCATAATCCCCTTTTAGACCTTCCCAACCCCTTCCAACCCTTTTCCCATTTTACCTTACCCTACATTAACCAATAATAGACCACACAGGAGTTTGGAGTGTAACTGGCCATAGCAGGCTTTATTAAATTACTATTCAAACCAAAATTAAATAACTTCAATTAACATATATACAACCTTTGTAATGACAATTTCAAACTCCCAGTCTGTTGGTCTTTGACGGTACCCCGAACTTCACCTTTTCCACTTAAAACTTTTACCAGTACACTACGGGACCGAATCTTTCCATACCAGGCCTCCAGCCATTTATCAGCCCGGAGACAACCCCCTTTCCTGCAGTGCAACCATTCCAGTATTCCAGCCTACCCTTGCGCTGGAATACACCAAAAAGGGGGCATATACCACCTATGAGCCCCCCACCACTTCCATCCAACATTTTCTTGCCACCATCAAAGACCAAAGACACTGCCGTTACTGCTGCTATGACGACCTGAATCCTGATACCCTGTAAAAGGAACACAGACAGACACACAAGAAAACAAAATACAGCAAAACACTGCTTAAATGAACCATGTGTGTATATATATATATATATATATATATATATATATATATTTATGGTCCAGAGCCCTCAGACCGATACGGATAAGGATGACAAACAAGGTTAACATAAACTCGCTTACTTGAAATGGACCTGAAAGTGTGCCCTGGTCTAACGTACGGTATGCCAAAATAAGGGGGCATACCTTAAAATGAAATGAATATGAAATGGGTGAAATGAGTACTCACTTGAGGAGTATGCTTAGAGAAATGCCCTGATAAAGGGGATGGGTGGGCGGGTATCGCGCACCGGAACCGACGAGGAAGATGGGCGGACGGCTGGTTATATATTCCACCGGGCTCCTCCCATAATTTCAGGCCACCATACTGGCCTTTCTATTTATGGTCCAGAGCCCTCAGACCGATACGGATAAGGATGACAAACAAGGTTAACATAAACTCGCTTACTTGAAATGGACCTGAAAGTGTGCCCTGGTCTAACGTACGGTATGCCAAAATAAGGGGGCAAAACATCCAGGTAGGGGTTGCACTTTATTGAATCAAGACTGTCACTGGGTGAGTTTGACAAAGGCCTGGGCCATCACTATTTGCAGATTGGGTATGTAACGGGCAAAACAGGAGGACTTCCATCTACCCAATTTCTTGATAACATGGACCGGGACCCCTTGGCGGGAGGCAGTAGAAGCTGCTTCGATACGGAATGAATGTCCGGAGTAGTGAGCAGGATTGAGGTGAAGGATGCCCAGGAGTATCCTGACATGCTTCATGAACTGGGCTGCGTTGAGAGGTTTCGTGTGAAAAGGCAGAAGCGGGCCAGTTCCTGGTTGGTTGGCCAAAAGGGTCAACAAGCGGATGAGAACAGTGACCGGGCACCAGCGGTTGTTGGTTTTATAGAAGTGTATGTCCATACCCGAGCCAAGCTGCTGCGTCTTGGAGACTGCTAAGTGTAAGATGAAATGGTCTTCGTATCGGACCAGGTGGTGCTTGTACAGCATGCGTGCTGTGAGGCTACTACAAGTAACCTGGCTTGGCCGTAAGAAGCCGTAGAAGGCCAGGTGTATGGCTGCTTGTAAATGCCACTCATGTGGAGACCGAAAGGTGAAGTGGCCAGGATATCTGACATAGTTCTAGAACGTCTCCTGTGAAAGGCGGTGGTTTGGTGCCGGCCATCGGCTGGCGCTTCTGGACACTGCGCATAACAGCCCGAACGGTGTGGTAAGAAAATAAGGAGGGTACGGTAGGGTCCTGGAGGGACGTGAAATGTTGTACACCGGTCAGGTATAGCCGGATCGTATTAACGGATAACACCAACTGCGAGTGGCAGTAGGAAATGAAGGCTACGACTTGCTTTACACGGGACGTCACTGTGCTGTGATACGTGATGAAGCGGTTAAAGGCCCTCCAGGCTGACTGATAGGCCTTGAGGGTATTGCGGGAAAGGGAGTGATCGACAAGTTGGGTAGCCGCTAGGAGGTGAGGGGCTAATCCAGGGTTAGTTGAGACCAGTCCGGGATAGCTGCTGATGTTGGTCCGGCTCCGGGTACCTGATCGGAAAAGAGACAAGGTTAAAGCGGGAGAGGGCGTCCGCTGCCTGATTGAACTTACCGTGGATAAAGGAACAATGGATGTTGAACTGAAACAACAACAAGAGCTGGACCAGTTGACGTAGGAAGGACATAATCAACAGAGAGGACGCCTTGGCGCAGCCAGGAATTGCCAGTAACTGGAGAGGCCAGGGAGCTGCGAGCCGGAGGTGGCCAAAAAACAGCCGCAAGCCCGTGGAGGCCGCTGCGTCGGTCATCGCCTGGGGCGAAAGGGAAGACACGGAGGGAATGAACAGGGAGACGCCATTCCCAGACGATAGGAATTCCTCCCGCATAGCAAGGACTGCTATTGCCGCGGGATCCAGGCTGAGGACTTGCTCTGGATCCTGTGAGAGGGACAGTAAGACCAATAGGCGTGACACAAGGCGCGACCCTGAGGGATGATGCGCATAGCGAACTCAACATGCCGTGTAGGGACTGTAGGTGTCTTTGGACGACTAGACTGGAGAATATGCGAGGATATAATATGCCCCTAAAGATGGCAGTTGTGATGGCGAGCGTTTGCCGTTAGCTATGGGCTGATGCCTCTGGATGCCTCGTGGTGGGGATCTTGCTGTATGGGCCGTAACGACAGATGGCTCTCCGTGCACTGTAAGGATAAGAAATGCTGAACGCTGGCTAGAAATAGCCTGGGCGTGCTACAGGAAGAAGCCAGTTGCGTGTGACAACATGATCCTGGTGCGGGACGGAAGCTGAACTCTACTGTCCTAAGGAAGAGATGGATAGACAGACAACAGTGAGTGGTTTGTAAGAAAAGCCACAGGAGACGAGTGGCCAATTAAGTGCTGCTGAAAATGACGTGTAGCCAGTTTGTGTGCCACTGAGAACGTGCTTGCCAACGAATGATTGCAAGAAGTTATGCTAAGTCGCGAGCCTTGGCATGACTAAAAGTTGTGTTTAAACATGTGCTTGCGACAATTGCCCGGGAGTTTGTCACTGGAGATGTATACGTAGTGACTGTGAGCAATTCGTGTTACCGCATGTGCACTGCGAAGACTACAGGAGTTGTGCTTGAATGCATGTTTGGATGCGTGCTTGCGATGATTGCAAGATGTTACCCAGGACGCGTGCTTGCCACGACTGCAAGATGTTATGCTAGGATGCGTGCCTGCAACTAATGCAAGGAGTTGTGCCAGGACTCGTGCCTGCAACGACTGCAAGAAATTATGGTAGGCTTCATGGGTAGCCAGGCCGGAAAAGACAGAAGTCCATCCGGTCCAACCAAATCAAAATAAATAAGGTATCACACAACCCGACACACCCAATTCCACGCCCGCAGCTGATCCAGAGGAAGGCAAAAAAAAAAAACCCCCAACAGAGCATAGGCCAATTTGCTACAGCCGGGGAAAAAATTCCTTCCTGACCCCTCGAGAGGCAATCAGATTTTTTTCCCTGGATCAACTATACCTATAAATATAAGTACCCCGTAATACAACGTACATTTAGGAAGGTATCCAGGTTTTCCATAAAGCAATCTATTGAGCAAGCCAGAAGTGCCTGCCAGCAATGATTGCAACAAGTTGTGCCTGGACACCTGCTTGCAACGATTGCAAGAGGTCTATGCTCGAATGCGTGCTTGCCATGATTGCAAGAGGACTATGCTCGAATGCGTGCTCGTAATGAGTGCAAGAGGTCTATGCTCGAATGCGTGCTTGCAATGATCGCCAGAGGTCTATGCTCGAATGCGTGCATGCAACGATTGCAAGAGGTCTATGCTTGAATGCATGCTTGTAATGAGTGTAAGAGGTCTATGCTCGAATGCGTGCTTGTAATGATCGCGAGAGGTCTATGCTCGAATGCGTGCTTGCAGCGATTGCAAGAGGTCTATGCCCGAATGCGTGCTTGTAATGAGTGCAAGAGGTCTATGCTCGAATGCGTGCTTGCAATGATTGCAAGAGGTCTATGCTCGAATGCGTGCTTGCAACGATTGCAAGAGGTCTATGCTCGAATGCGTGCTAGTAATAAGTGCAAGAGGTCTATGCTCGAATGCGTGCTTGTAATGATTGCGAGAAGTCTATGTCTGGATGTGTGCTTGCAACGATTGCGAGAAGTCTACGCTTGGATGTGTGTTTGCAACGATTGCAAGAAGTCTACGCTTGTATGTGGAGAAAACAGCGAGACACGCCTAAACAAAGCTGTGTTTTCCCTTTTGAGGCAATCTATAATGAAATGAGGCCGAGGAGCAAGGCCCCCGGCAGGCATCCAAACATTGAAGAATCAACTGGACCCGAGCCGGGAAGCGGTATGTGACAGTGAAATGAGAGAACCTGCCATGACAGAGATCCGGATCGCCATGCCACAACTTGCGACCGAGCACGAAACGGATTCTGGAGCATGTACTGAAATGAGGCCATTCCTGGGGCACGCCGAGACGAATTTGGTACACAGATGTGACTATTCGTACCGGAACGTGATAGGTGAAATGAAATGAAAAACCCATGACAAAGACAAGAATCAGAGGACGAGCCCTTGAACCAAACAGATGAATCCTGTCTTTGGAGCATGTACTGAAATGAGGCGTAGCAGCTGGGCACACCAGAACGAATCGGTGCATAAGGAATGCGACAGGATTCGAATTGGAGGGTAATAAGTGACAGAAATGATATGCCATGACAGAGACAAGATTCAACGACTGGACTGATGGTTACAACAAAGAATCCGTCTCTGGAGCATGTACTGAAATGAGGTGTAGCAGCTGGGCACACCAGAATGAATCGGTGCATAAAAGAATGCGACAGGATTCGAATTGGAGTGTAATAAGTGACAGAAATGATATCCCATGACAGAGACCGGATTCAACGACTGGACTGCAGGTTACGAAAAAAGAATCCGTCTCTGGAGCATGTACCGAAATGAGGCGTAGCAGCTGGGCACACCAGGACGAATCGGTGCATAGAAAAATGCGACAGGATTCGAATTGGAGCGTAATAAGTGACAGAAATGGTATGCCATGACAAAGACAAGAATCAGGAACCGTGCGTGAACCTGCGAGTGACTCAGTCTCTGGAGCATGTACAGAAATGAGGCCGAACCCTGGGGCACTTCAAAGCGAATCGGTGCACCAGAGGTGCGACAGGATTCGCGCCGGAGCGCGGCTAGTGACAGAAATGATTTGCAACGGTAGAAATGAGTGGGACTGAAATGATTTGAAATGAGATGAAATGAGATACATAACACAACTGCATGAATGATGAGATATATTCGAACTGGAGCAGACCAACCGATTCGTGCGGACTGCTTGCTTTGTCGTAACAAGCAGTCGGCTGTGAGTCGAACGATTCGACCGATACTAATCGAAATGCTCGGGGAGTCGAACGGTTTTGAATGTCGTACCTGCGAATGAATCGCCTGACGTGGCGTGATCGACCGAAGGTGATAACGACTACATCGAAAGTAGAAACAGTGACATGAGTACGAGAGCCACAGTAAAACATCTGAGCGGTTCGTGAGTTCAGGGAATGTTGATGGGACATCGTAATACATAAACCGAAAAGGGGGTGCCGAAGCCCTACCTGCGACAGCCGGCCCGACGTGTAACGACAAATTCGATGGGTAAGACAACACTCCGACGGCGAAACCCACGGACGCTGATGAACGGGAAGACGGTCAAGACGGAGACGAACAACGCGGGAACTCACGAACGGGCTCACTGCGTCTGGTCTAGGATAGTCGGCCCTTGATATCTGACGTATCAGGTATCGCGCACCGGAACCGACGAGGAAGACGGGCGGACGGCTGGTTATATATTCCACCGGGCTCCTCCCATAATTTCAGGCCACCATACTGGCCTTTCTATATATATATATATATATATATAGGGAGGGTGGGTGGGAAACTCTCTCCTTGCTGCTTCACTTCCTCTGTTCCCGATAGTCCCCGCCACCTTATAAATACTGCTCCGCCCCTTCAGCTCTTCTCGCCATGTCTCCTCCCCTTCCCCCCTTTACCTCATTTCTTAACCCTCTAGTTGCTTCCCTTAAAACCATTGTCATGCCTGGCCCTTCATTGATTTTCTTCTGTCTCTTATTCTGGGCCTCCCTGGAAAGTACCATTTAAGGCCCCTTGCATATGGGGCTGTCCAGCTGCAGTGCAGCCAGAAGAGACAGGTGCAGCGTCCAGCCCTGCTCCAGGCTACCTGTCTATGGCAGGCTGTAGCTGGAAGCTGGATTGAACCTTGTCCCTGAACTCCCAGGGTCCTAAGTGCGGGTACCTCTTGGTATAGTGTTTAGCCCCATCCAGCCACAGCCTGCCATAGACTTTGACAGGTTGCAGACAGCTGTCCTGGACGCTGCACCTGCCCTTCCCAGACACACTAAAAATTTGACTCTGATGAGGAGGTATTATATTGATATGAACTTTTCTCAATTTTTTTTCTTTAACCCTTCAGTTGTTTGACATTTACTGGAATAACCTAGTATCTTGGCTATTGAGCAGTGGTACTGCACTTCAGTTCTTATTTATACGGTATTTTGGGCAAAATTACAATGTTTTGTGACCCCTCCCCCCAGCAAGGTCACCAATCCAGGCTTGGCACATTTATTTGTTGTAACAGAACATATCTTCTGGGTATGGAGGAGCATGTGACATTGCTATGTGACAGTGCTCAGGCCTGAGCAGCCAATCACCAGTCCTGAACATCATCCACCCAGGTAAACTAAGCACTATCCATTATTAGAGCTTGACCAGGGACAGCTCCTGCAGCTAGCAGTACATACTGATGTACTGTTTAACCCCGTCCCATCCACTCTGATATCCCTTTGACTGGGCTATTAAGCCAGGTGCGCTAGGGTGTGGCGGCATGACAATCTGTTAATCAGAGGCCCTGACACTAATTGGCCTCTGTGATCCAATGCAGAGCGTTGGTGAGTAGGGATGAGCCGAACACCCCCCGGTTCGGTTCGCACCAGAACTTTCGAACGGACCCCAAATTCGTACGAACTTTAGAACCCCATTGAAGTCTATGAGACTCGAACGTTCGAAATTAAAAGTGCTAATTTTAACGGCTAATATGCAAGATACTGTCCTAAAAAGGGTTTGGGGACCTGGCTCCTGCCCCAGGGGACATGGGTCAATGCCTAAAATGTTTTTAAAAATGGCAGTTTTGGCGGGAGCACTGATTTTAATGACGATTAAAGTGAAAAAAAAGTGAAATATTCCTTTAAATATGGTGCCTGGGGGGTGCCTGTAGTATGCCTGTGAAGTGCCACGTGTTTCCCGTGTTTAGAACAGTCCCTGCACAAAATGACATTAAACGGAAATAACATCATTGAAAGCTGCTTGCGGTTTTAATGTTATATCTGGTTCCTGCAATATGGTTAAAAATCATTGAGAAAAATGGCATGGGTAGCCCTCCCTGCCCATTACCAGCCCCTTTGGGTCTTGTACGCATATTAAGGGGAACCGCGTACCCATATTAAAAAAAGGAAATGCGTGTGGCCCCCAGGCCCTATATACTCAGAACAGCAGTATACAGGCGGTGCAAACAAGACAGGGACTGTGTAGGTTTGTTGTGTTAAGTTGAATCTGTTTGTAATTTTCAACTGGTACATTTTTAAAGTGTAGCTCCAGTCAAAAAAACTATTTTTAAGCTTTTTGGAAAACATAGGGAAGGGTTATCACCCCTGTATAATTTGTTTTGTCGTCCATCTTTTTTCATCTCACTTGTTGTTGTCTCCTTCCGTTTGCAAGTAGGAGATGTTTGTAAGTTGGATGTTTGAAAGTAGGGGCCTGCCCTATATGCTCTGCAGAAATGGCGCAACAAGGTGTTGGTTTTGCCACAACATTGTAAGCCCTCAAAGTGACTCTTGGTGGGCGCTGGAGCGACCTGCTGTGAACGATTATATCAAGAATTGTAATTACATGCCATTGTCTAACAGTGGTAGAAAAATTGACCTTTGGTGGTTGTGGTGCTGGTGCCACAACACTATAAGTCCTCACAGTTACTCTGGGTGGGCACAGGAATGGGCCCTCCTGTGAAATATTATATCAAGAATTGTAATTACATGTCCCTGTTAAACAGGGGCAGAAAAATTGGGCCTTAGGCACTGGTGCTGGTGCCACGACACTGCAACCTCTCCCATATACTCTAGTTTTATTGCAGGAATTAGCCCTGCTGCAAAGCATTGCATCAAAAATTGTAATTAAACGCCCCTGTTAAACAGGGGCAGAAAAATTGGGCTTTAGGCACTGGTGCTGGTGCCACCACACTGCAACCTCTCCCATATACTCTAGTTTTATTGCAGGAATTATCCCTGCTGCAAAGCATTGCATCAAAAATTGTAATTAAACGCCCCTGTTAAACAGGGGCAGAAAAATCGGACTTTAGGCACTGGTGCTGGTGCCACCACACTGCAACCTCTTCCATATACTCTAGTTTTATTGCAGGAATGAGCCCTGCTGCAAAGCATTGCATCAAAAATTGTAATTAAACGCCCCTGTTAAACAGGGGCAGAAAAATTGGGCTTTAAGCACTGGTGCTGGTGCCACCACACTGCAACCTCTCCCATATACTCTAGTTTTATTGCAGGAATTAGCCCTGCTGCAAAGCATTGCATCAAAAATTGTACTTAAACGCCCCTGTTAAACAGGGGCAGAAAAATTGGGCCTTAGGCACTGGTGCTGGTGCCACCACACTGCAACCTCTCCCATATACTCTATTTTTATTGCAGGAATTAGCCCTGCTGCAAAGCATTGCATCAAAAATTGTAATTAAACACCCCTGTTAAACAGGGGCAGAAAAATTGGGCTGATAGCATCACCCAGAACCAGAAATGTTCTTCCAACATATCAGCGGAGGAGGAAGAGGATAGACAATCAACATAACAGGACAGTCACTCAGCATCAGCATAGGCAGTCTTGAAGGGATGTGATATTTCAAAAAAAATTATTCAGTTACATCAGCTTCAGGTGCTTGGTAGCTGTGGGTGATCCAAGACTGATTCATCTTGATGAAGGTCAGTCGATCAACTGATTCGGTGGACAGGCGCACCCTGTGATCGGTAACAAAGCCACCAGCAGCACTGAAGGTGCGTTCCGAAAGAACGCTGGATGCAGGACAGGCCAGTAGCTCAATTGCATACTGTGCAAGCTCTGGCCAGTGATCCATCCTCAAGACCCAGTAAGCCAGAGGATTTTCGGTGGGAAAGGTGTCCAAGTCTGACCTTGCCCCTAGGTATTCCTATACCATGTAAATCAGACGCTGGCGATGGTTGCTGGAACCGATCATACCTTGAGGCTGCGGACTAAAAAATTGTCTGAAAGCATCAATCAGACGGCCACCTTCTCCACCACTCCTGACCGATGCCTCAGCAACACGTTGTCCAGGACCAGGAGTTTGTAACCTCCCAGTCTCTGGGAACGCGTTGCACAGACCTTCCTGCAAGGCCTCCCGGAGATGTCTTATCCTCTGCTCCCTCTGCGATGGCAAGATAAGGTCGGCAACCTTACCCTTGTACCGTGGATCAAGGAGAGTGGCCAGCCAGTAATGGTCCCTCTCCTTGATCCGAAGAATACAAGGATCCTTCCGCAGGCTTTGCAGGATCAGGGAGGCCATGCAGCGTAGGTTAGCTGAGGCATTCGGTGCGGAGTCCTCTGGGTCACTAAGGGCAACATGATCCTCAGCTACCTCCTCCCAGCCACGTACAAGTCCACATGTTTCTTGGGACTGTAAATCATCCCTACAAGACTGCTGCTGCTGAGTGCCAGCCTCCACCTCCATGCTGACACAATCATCCTCCTCCTCCTCTTCCTCCTCCTCATCCTCTTCCTGTGTGATGGGTGGCACAGCAGGAACACTGTCTGGATAAAGGGGGCCTTGAGAGGCAAAGAAGTCCTCCTCTTCCTGCCTCTGTTCTGCCTCAAGTGCCCTGTCCATTATTCCACGCAGCGTATGCTCCAAGAGGTGAACAAGAGGTACAGTGTCACTGATGCATGCACTGTCACTGCTCACCATCCTTGTGGCCTCCTCAAACGGTGACAGGACAGTGCATGCATCCCTGATAATGCCCCACTGGCATGGTGAGAAAAAACCGAGCTCCCCTGACCCTGTCCTGATGCCGTAGTCACACAGGTACTCATTGATGGCCCTCTGCAGCATGGCCAACGTTGAGTTCCACCTGGTGGGCTTGTCACATATAAGGCGGTTCTTGGGCAGGTTCAACTCCTTTTGGAGCTCAGCCAGCCCTGCACAGGCATTAAATGATCGGCAGAAATGCACACAGACTTTCCTGGCCTGCTTCAGGACATCCTGTAAGCCGGGGTACCTGCCCAAGAACCGCTGCACCACCAGGTTAAGGACGTGAGCTACACAGGGCACATGGATCAGTTGTCCCTGTCGGAGGGCGGAGAGGAGGTTGGTGCCATTGTCACAAACCACCATTCCTGGCTTAAGCTGGCATGGCGTCAACCACCTCTCGGCCTGCCCCTGCAGAGCTGACAAAACATCCGCCCCAGTGTGGCTCCTGTCCCCCAAACAAACCAGTGCAAGCACGGCATGGCATCATTTTGCCTGCGTACTTGCGTAGCCCCTGGAACGCCTACGGAGCACCGCTGGTTCTGAGGACAGAGCACTGGAAGAGGCCATGGAGGAAGAAGAAGAGGAGGGGGTGGAGGAGAGAGGTGTGTCACAACCAATAGTAGCATTTTGGAGGCGTGGTGGCGGAACAACCTCCAACACTACTGCACCTTGTCCTGCATCCTTCCCAGCTGCCAGAAGAGTGACCCAATGGGCCGTGAAAGACAGGTAACGTCCCTGTCCATGCCTGCTGGACCATGAGTCAGCGGTAATATGCACCTTACCACTGACCGCCCTGTCCAGCGAGGCAAGGACATTGCCTTCCACATGCCGGTAGAGAGCCGGAATCGCCTTCCGTGAGAAAAAGTGGCATTTGGGGACCTGCCACTGAGGAACCGCACATTGTACAAACTCAAGGAAGGGGGCCGAGTCTACCAACTGAAAAGGCAGCAGTTGAAGTGCTAGCAATTTAGCCAAGCTAGCATTCAACCACTGGGCATGTGGATGGTTGGGAGTGAACTTCTTTCGCCGGTCCAGCAGCTGGGGCAGGGACATTTGCCTGCTATAATTGGACGTGGGTGTACTGCTAGCAGAGTGCCCGGAAGCACTTGGCTGTGACACACCTAATTCTACACCTTCATTCCTCTCAGAGCAGGTTTCAGAGAGGACTGAGGGTCTAGAGGGGTTGGAGATGCCAGCTGATGAGGAGCAAGGAGAGGTCCGCTTTGTTCTTTGGTCTGGGTCTTTGAGGTACGCTTGCCAACGAGCTGCATGGCAGGTCAACATATGTCTGGTCAAGCATGTGGTGCCCAAGCGGCTGATGTTTTGACCACGCGAGATACGCTTGAGACATATGTTGCAAATAGCAGCGGTGCGATCTGATGCACTCGTCTCAAAAAAGGCCCACACCAAAGAACTTTTAGAATAACACGCAGAGGCAGCACCCTGCACAGGCGGAGCTCTGCTGTGTGATTCAGTCGGTGTGCTGCCCCTAAGCTGGCCCCCGGAGGGCATCCTGCCTCGTTGGACATGTGCCTCCTCCTCCTCCTCTCTCCTACCAGGCACCCACGTGGAGTCAGTGCCCTCATCATCCCCTCCCTCTTCATCGCTGTAGCAAACCTGGCAGTATGCTGCAGCTTGTGGAACATGACTGCCAGATTGCTGTCCTTCTTGAGCATCCCCTCTCTCTGCGCTCACGCTACTGCCTTCCTCTAGCTGAGTGTCATCATCAGAGCCTACAAAACACTGGGCATCCTCCTGGAGCATGTACCCAACACTGTGCTCAAAGAGTTCAGGAGACTCCTCAGGAGGACGTGGTGGGTCTAGGGAAGGAGTCACTGATGATGACATTGAGAGGAGGGAAGACGATGCGTTGGCAGCTGCTTTGCTAGTACCCTGAGACTGGGTGAGAGAGGATGAGGAGGATGAAGAGGGCTTGGTCATCCACTCTACCAAGTCGTTGGCATGTTGCGATTCAACATGTCCAGCTGCCGAAAAGAAGGACAAGCGTGCCCCATGGCCACGTGCTGATGACAATGCACCGCGTCCACGACCAGCACTGTTGTCTCTAGACACAGAGCCTGCTTGCCCTCTTTTATCGGTTTGCGCCTGTCTGCCTCTCCTTGCTGGCCTTCCAGACATGGTAATGGCCTGAAGGGAGTTGGGTAAAACAGCAGTTGGGTAGTGTATATTGTGCTGGAGGCACACAACACCCACTAAGCCCTGCAGATGCCTTTATTATAGAACACCAGAGATAAAGGGTTATACTGTAATGGAGTCACACAACACCCACTAAGCCCTGCAGATGGCTCTATTAGAGAACAGCAATAAACGGTAGATACAGGTGTATATTGTGCTGGAGGCACACAACACCCACTAACTCCTGCAGATGCCTTTATTATAGAACACCAGAGATAAAGGGTTATACTGTAATGGAGTCACACAACACCCACTAAGCCCTGCAGATGGCTCTATTAGAGAACAGCAATAAACGGTAGATACAGGTGTATATTGTGCTGGAGGCACACAACACCCACTAACTCCTGCAGATGCCTTTATTATAGAACACCAGAGATAAAGGGGTATATACAGATGTATACTGTGCTGTGCTGGAGGCACACACAACTTCCAATAACTCCTGCAGATGGCAAGTGGGCTCAAATAGAGAAGAGCTATGTAGGTGGATATAGCGGTGTGTACTGGGTACAGAGCACGCAGACAGCATGCACAAGCTCCTAACATTACTGACTGCAAGCTCTATTATAAAAGATAGATCACTAGCTATATAGGTGAGGTGAATATAGCGGTGTATACTGCGGTCAGGGCAAGCAGACAACAACCACTACAGAAGAGCAAGATCGAAAATCGGCCGATAACGATCAGTGTGTACTGTGTTGAAGGTACACAGAACACCCACTAACTGCTTCAGACGCCAACACACTACACAAGGCCGCCGCGCTGGCGGCCTTATATAGTGTGGGGCGTGTACTACACAGCCTGAGCTATGATTGGTCACAGGCATCCTGCCTGTGGCCAATCATGGCTCTCCTCGCTGCTGGCGATGCGATTGGCCAAGCATGCGGGGTCACAGTGCATGCTTGGCCAATCATGAGCCAGCAATGCACTGCGATGACGCAGTGCATTGTGGGCGGTGAGCACCACACGAATTTGGCGCGAACGGCCCATAATGTTCGGAATTCGCCGAACGGGCGAACAGCCGATGTTAGAGTCGAACGTATGTTCGACTCGAACATGAAGCTCATCCCTAGTGGTGAGATATATCTCCTTGTTTTAAGTATTATTGGCCTGGCACTCCACCATTGAACCTATAGACTTGTGCCTTGAAGTGACATCAGTTTAATATGAAGATTTTTACACCTTCACCCCAACTTCTCTTCCATCTAAAGGTGCTAGTTTGGGGTTGTTCTCTGTTTAGCCGCTGCCTCTTTTTAACCCCCACACCTGCCCCCAGGGGAGAACTTGTGGGTCACTGTCTTAGTTTCCTCTTGTTCTGGACTGCGTGGACCCTTGAAGTGTATTGTTTTTAATATAAGCTCCCCTACTCCTCCTTAGAAAACTCCTTAGAAGTCTACCCATGAAATGCATTAAGGCATGAAGCGCCGTGATAAAAGCCTCCACCACAAGCACAGATCTGTCTGGATATTGCTAACTGTACCTTTGATAGTGTAGATCACTGACAGGGGCTTTTAGCCCTCATGGCCGATATTTAAAGGTTGGCTGTTGCTGAAGTTTTAGCCTGTACTGTTTTATGTTGCATTGCCCTGCCAGGGTCTAGAAGGAGGTTGTAACCCAGAATTCTCAACCAGGTTGAGGGGCTCCAGGGAGCTTGTAACATGAAGAAGAAACTGGCTTTTCAGTTTCCTCCTTTCTTAGAAAAGTCCACATTAAGACCTGTGGCCCAGGGATTTCTCAGAGATCTGGGTAGGAGGAAATCCCCAGTCCTGGGTCCTGATTTTGAGAACAGCCAGCATACTTATTGGTCAGGTGTGTGCTGGGCTTTTAGTAACAACCTGACCATAGTTCCTTGCCCCCCCCCCCCCCCCCCGGCAGACAGGAAGTCTGGCCAGGAGTCAGGAGGGCTCCACAGGGGAGCCAGTGCAGCAAGAGGCTGCTAGCTGTGTGCACCAAGTTGGTTGGTGAAACAGTCTGTAAGAGACAGACAAGGGCCTAGAGTGTAAGGCCAGAGCAGCAGTGCTGCAAGTGAAAGCCAACTAGGCTGAATGTCGTTTTGTTGATGGAAAAAGGAATGCTGAAGCCCCTGCGAGGGAAACCTATGTTTGTTTGCTGAACTTGCTTTTAATAAAAATGTGCAAACACGGCCCTTAAAAAGAAGAAACAGCGAGTGGTGGTGTCCTTAAAGGGGTTGTAAACCCTCATGTTTTTTCACCTTAATGCATCCTATGCATTAAGGTGAAAAAACACCTATCAGTGACCGCCCCCAGAATGAAGACTGACAATAGGTAAGCAATGATGTCTTCTGCCCAGGATAGGATATGATTTACCTCTCTCTGAGCCACACATCTTCTCATGCCCCCTTGGTGATTGATATAGGCCACTGTTGTGGCATTATTGGATTGGATACTGACAGGACAATTCCATAATCTGAGCGTCCAGGAATTCAGGGCCAGGCGTGCTGCCTGAATCTCTAGAATATTGATGGGCAAGGTTATTTCTGTTTTGGACTATTTTCCTTGGACAGGTGCTTCTTCCAGGGCTGCTTCCCAGCCCAGAAGGCTGGCATCTGTTGTCACCACCTTCCAGGTAACTGTTAGGAAGAACTTTCCTTTCTGAAGATTCTTGAATATCAACCACCAACTGAGGTTTTGATGCACTTTGGGGGATAAACACATTGAGAAGTCCAGAGCTTGGACCTTCTTGTTCCAAGTTGACAGGATGCTGTTTTTCAGCAGTCTCAAATGAAACTGCGCATAAGGAATGGCCCAGAATAAGCTACCATCTTTCCCAACAATCTCATGCAAAGTCAAATAGAAGGATTCTTCTTTGCTTTGACCACCTGAATCGGTTCCCTTATGGAACTGATCTTTGCCTGGGGCAAAAAAATCCTCTTCTGAGCTGTATCTATGATCAGGCCCAAGTACTGCAATCTCCTTGATGGTTTTAAGGAGGATTTCTGTAGGTTGAGAATCCAACATAGGTATTCCAGGTAGCTGACCGTGGTGACCAAACTCTGGTTTAAGCGGGCTACCGACTGATCTAGTTTCAATATTTCTTTATTGAATTTCAGTGTTTGAAACAAGATAAACAATTATAACAGCTTATCAGAGGTTCCGACTAGAGAAGCAGATACAGATCCTATATATCAGAGTAACGTAACACATAGCTAGTCTAATATGCGAACTAGGTAAAATAGTATTGGGTACAAATACTAGAACAATAGAGTAGATATGCAATATCTCCAGTCGTTGGGAAGGGGGGAAGAGTATAGATAGGAGAGCACCAGTTAGGAATATAATGGATACATCAGGAGGGAATGGTTACAGATGAAAGTACATCAGTCGGACAATACTATTGATAAGGGATATCAAGTAGGAACTAAGATTAGGTAGTTACTGTACATTTCGGGTGCGAAAGCCAAATACGCCAGTCAGAAAAAAACTTTTTCATACTTAATTGTTTTCGAGCTACTATCCTTTCCATCTCACATTGAAAGTTTAAGTCTGCTATTGTGTGTATGAGAGAAGGAGAAGAAGAGGTTTTCCAAAGTTTAGTTATGTTCAGTTTCGCTGCAAGAAGTAGATGTATGATCACAACTCGTGTATTCGTTGGAAATTTGTCAATACTTAAGTGCAAAAGAGCCAATGAAGGGTCGGGGGGTGTAGGGATTTGTGACAGGTTGGATATCAAGGCAAAAATTTGTTTCCAGAAGGAACTCAAAGATTTGCAGAACCATAGGGTGTGCGCTATGGTACCGGTACTTCCACATGATCTCCAACAGGTAGAAGGATGGTCTGGGAAAAATTTAGAGAGACGATAAGGTGTGAGATACCATCTATGGAGTGTTTTTTGATAAGATTCCCAATGATTAGAGCAGCGGGAGGCTGTGTAAGTGAATCTAAAGGCACGTGTCCACATGTCAGGTGTGACCTGAGTGTTTAGTTCGTCCATCCATCTGGATAGAGATGGTATGTGCGAGTAAGGCCGATTATCATTTAGAATAGAGTACATCAATGAAATACCGCGTTTCGGATATGTCGAGTTAGTGTAAAAATCGTGGAATTTCTCAGGAAAAGTCAAGACTGTAGAAAGGTTGGTATGGCGAAGAAGGTGTGTGATCCTAATATATGTGAAAGTTTCAGTGTCGGGGAGGCCAAATTCGTTTTGGAGAGTAGTGAAGGTTTTCAGGTTGTGGTTAGTGTGGTATAGATCTGATAAAGTAGATATTTTACATTTCAACCAAGTTTTTAAATTTACGCCAGGTAAGTGTGACAGTATCGATCTAAATGGAATTTGTAGTAGGTGACTCGGTTGATCTAAGATTTTCCTCTGGGTGACTTTCTTCCAGACTGTTAAAGAGGCCATTATGGCCGGGGATTTATGAGTTGAAGGGAGAGGGAAGCCTGCCGAAGTAGCGAGCAGAGATTCCCGTAGGGTGTTAGGATGGAATGACAAGGATTCTAAAACAGACCAGGTCTTATTAGGAGTTGGATGCCACCAATAGTATAGTTGGTCTAGAATGGAGGCGTAATAATAGTTCTGAATATTAGGAAGGCCGGTCCCTCCTTTTCTGTGATGTCTGGTTAGGATATATTGGGCACATCGTGGTGGTTTATTGTCCCATATAAATCTGGAGATTTGTTTTTGAATGGAGGTGAAGAAGGAGTGGGGTATTGGTGAGATTACAGTCCTAAAAAGATAAAGTAGCTTAGGGAGAATTAACATTTTAAAAGATGCTATACGACCTAGTTTGGAGAGACCCGTTGTGCGCAACTGAGTCAGCAAATGGGGTAGCCGTTTTTGGAAGGCCCGATAGTTGAGGTCATAAAGTTGGGACAGGGTAGGGGCTAAATTTATTCCAAGATATGGGAGAGAGCTTTTAGTCCAAGAGTAGGGGAGAGTACTCTCTAAAAGAGATTGTTGTCTATGTGAGAGATTAAGTGGAAGGATTAAGGATTTTGAAGAATTAAGTTTGTAATAGGAGGCCACACTAAATTGACTAATGATGTCTTGAATTGCAGGTATGGAGATATTTGGGTTCGTGACCATTAAAATGACATCATCAGCAAAGAGACTGATTTTATGTTCAGTGCCGTTATGTATAATTCCTGAGATGCGCTTGTCCTCTCTAATCCTTGCCGCAAGGGGTTCCATAATCAGGGCAAAAATGAGAGGGGAGAGCGGGCATCCTTGGCGAGTACCATTAGAAATCTTAAAGGGATTAGAAAGAGTACCATTAGTCAGTACTCTGGCTGAAGGATTTGAGTACAATGAGAGTATGGCCGCTTGGAACCATCCTGTGATGCCAAATTTGGATAGTACTTCTCTGAGGAACCCCCAATGCACCCTGTCGAACGCCTTCTCTGCGTCTAGCGACAACAGCAGAGAAGGCGTTCGAGTTTGGGTGGTCTGGTGAATTAGGTTAAGGACCCTTCTAGTGGCGTCCGGGGCTTGTCTAGCTGGCATAAAGCCAACTTGATCAGGGTGCACAAGGTCGGGAAGATAATCTACAAGTCTGGAAGCAATAATTTTAGCAAATACTTTTATATCGGTGTTGAGGAGAGAGATAGGTCTGTAATTTTTTGTGGAGGTGTGGTCTTTTTCCGGTTTGGGGATAGTGGTGATGGTGGAACGCAGCATATCTACCGGTAGAGAACCAGAGGTGGCAGCAAAGTTGAAGAGGTCCGTAAGATGGGGAGCAATAATGGAGGCAAATGATTTATAGAATTCATTAGTGTATCCATCTTCACCTGGAGATTTGTGAAGCGGAAGAGAGTTGATGGCCTTGAGGGTTTCATCTAAGGAGAATGGACGGGAGAGCTCCTCTAGTTGATGGCTATTTATAGTCGGAAGATCCAGTGAGGATAGAAAATTTTGGATAATTTGGTCATTTGGTTGAGGGGTATCTACATCTTTAGACAGGTTGTATAGCGAAGAGTAATAGTCGCTAAAGGCATTAGCTATATCCTGAGGATTTGTCAAGAGTGTGTTGGAGGTAGGGTGCCTGAGGGAACTTATCTTATTTTTAAGGCGTTGGGCTTTGACCTGTCTGGCTAGTAGAGCACCAGCTTTATTGCCTAAGGCATAGTATTTGGCTTTGGTCAATTTGAGGTTGTGCTCAAATTTGGAAAGTAAAAGAGATCGGAGTTTCTGCCTCTGTTCTAGGAGCTCAGCAGTCAATTTTTGGGAGGGTTTCTGTTTATTTTGATGTTCCAGGAGAGCAATTTGGCGGAGGACCTCGTCAACTTGCTGAGACCTCTGGTATTTAACATTACTATGTAGCTTAATTAGAATGCCACGCATTTAAGCTTTATAAGCTGACCAAAGTACAAACTTATCAGTGTTCAGTTGATCATTGGTTTGGAAATACAATTGGTGTTCAGCAGTGAGAAGTTGAATAACCTTGGGATCCGAGAGAAGAGAAGAGTCAAGTCTCCACAACCGAGCAGTGTTAAGTCTGCAGTTTCCCACATAAAGGGAGACAGGTGCGTGATCCGACCACGTGATACTGTCAATCTCAGATTTCGTTACATCTTGCAAGGTAAGTCTATCAACAACAAAGAAGTCAATTCTGGAATAAGAAAGTTGGGATGAGGAGAAGTAGGAGAAGTCCCGTTCATTGCTGTGGTGGCACCTCCAAGGATCATAAAGGTCATTTGCATGAAGAAAGGGATTCAGTATGGACCGTTGGGTTTTAGGCGTAGAGGTAGTGTCTAAAGAGGAATCTCCAATAATGTTAAAGTCTCCGCCCATGAGGAGCCTCCCTTTTCGAATTTGCGTGACTTTTTTGTATAATCGGTTAAGGAAACGCAGTTGATGTGTATTTGGACCGTATACATTTACCAGAGTGTAGGTAGTTTGGTTAATGTCGCAGACGATAATTAGGAATCTGCCTTGTGGATCGACAATTGATGTAGCGTAAACTGTACAGTGTTTCGTATAGCAGTGAGTACACCATTTCTTTTCTTCGGCCCTGAGGCTAAGATAATATGGTCATAGTTTTTTATCTTGAGTGTAGGAGATTTTGCAGCTGCAAAATGAGTCTCTTGTACTAAGAGGATGTCAGCTTTGTGGTTGGAAGCCTCTTTAATGAGTGCAGATCTTTTTTGAGGGGAGTTTAAGCCCCTAGCGTTAATAGAGACTAGTTTGAAAGCCATTCTTAGGATTGGATAGAAGTATGGACGTCCGTAAAAACAGCAGAGTAGTAAGATATGTAGGGCTGTTTTGCTAGTCCGACTATGGGAGGAGTGCGCTGTATGTTATAGTGCTAGATGCCTGATGCAATTTAGGAGAAGAAGTGAGAGAAGAGTAACTGGTGCTGGGTATGGACGAGGGATAGGGATTAAAAAATGAGAGCTCAGTAACAAAAAAGGGTCTGAGCTCAATGTGCAGAAATTACTGCAAAAAAGAAAGTGGGGTAGAGAGATCTTACGTCCGCAACGTGGGACAGGGATCTCTGAACAGGCAAGCAAGTGCTGGATAGGAATGCTGCAGTTAGCCAGCCATAGTGGTTTTGTAGAGAAGGGTAAAGTTTACGCAGGATGTCCATCAGAGGGATCCCCTCTGGTTTCCATGAGAGTCGGCATTTGGACAGAAGGGGTCAGCGAGTCGTCTGGGATGATACGCCATTGCTTCAGGAGAGAAAGCCCCATAGGGAGGGTACGCACTGCATGAGTTTTGTTTTGATGCGTGATAAGAAGCTTAGTAGGGAAGCCCCATTTATAGGGTATATTATGATTTCGAAGCGCTTTTGTGATGGTGACTAGTTGTCTGCGATTATCCATCGTTGCTTTTGAGAGATCCGCATACAATGCAATGTTGGTGAAGGGGTCAGGGAGATTCGTTGCTCGTTTGGCTGCGTTTAGAATTCTGTCTTTGACAGAAAAAAAATGGATGCGCGCCAATACATCCCTGGGAGTAGAAGCAGGAAGGTGCGACGGCTTGGGGATTCTGTGTGCTCTGTCGATTTCCAGATCACGGGTAGTCAGGTCAGGTAAAAGAGCCTGCATCAATGCTTGTATAAATTGTATGAGCTCGGGTTGTTGGATCGATTCTGGGACATTGCGGAATTTAATATTGTTCCTTCTGGAACGATCTTCCAAATCTGCGATTTTAAGGTTGATTAATTGGAGCTCGTCTTCATGGTCCGCAAATCCGTCAACCAAATCATTATGTGCAGTAAGCATGTCTCCCAATTTATTCTCTATATGGGTGATAGCAGTGTCATGTTGGTTCACTACTACAGATAGTGATGAGACTGCTGAGGAAATATCAGAATACAGTGTCTGCCTCAGTGAGAGCAGCATGCTCTTCATAGTGTTTTCTGATAGAGGTTGATCTGAGGCAGGGAAAGTCTCCAGCACAGAGGCCTGTTGCGGTGGGGGGAGGGAGGACAAGCTGGGAGCTGAGGGAGGATGTAATGGCTCCTCCGTCCTGAGCCTGGACTTAGCAGGGCTGGAAGTTGTAGGAGAGGTAGGTGGGAAACACTCACCCTGAGCGGTGTGTAAACACTGGGGTCCCGAGGCCAGCAGGGAACTCCGAGATGGTTGTGAGGAGGAGGACCGCGCTGAGGAATCACGGCCACCGCCGCCGCCATTTTGGCTGCCCAGCTCGTCAGGTGAGGGGAAATAATCCGTCAATTTTTTAGGGAGAGAGGATCTCTTTCTTCTTTTAAGCATGACCGCTTACTGTGTGAAGCCTTCGGATGCTCTAGGAATGTTTTCTCCCTTCTCTAGAGCTAGTTAAACTGTCGCTGTGGCTGGTTTACTGCGGAGCAGAGGAATCAGTCAGCCATCCGCACGAGCCGGCAAGCCACGCCCCCTACCGACTGATCTATCAAGAGTAGATCGTCTAAATAAGCTAGAATTGTTATACCCTGAGCCCTTAATCTGGTTAAAGGGGAGCCAGAACCTTTGTAAACACTCGAGGTGCAGCTAGAACAAAAGGCAGAGCTACAAACTGAAAATTAAGATTTTTTATCTTGAAGCGTAGATATTTCTGGTGAGCGGGTAAAATAGGTACATGTAGATAAGCATCCTTGATGTCGCTTTGACGCTAGCGGTTCTCCACCTTGTAGAATGGACACCACTAATCGGATTGACTCCATGCGAAAAGAGCGGATATTCAAAAACTGGTTTTGATCTTTGAGAACTAAAATGGGTCTGACATCCCGTTTGGTTTTGGTACCATAAAAAGGTTTGAATAAAACCCTAACCCTCGCTCTTCCATGGGGATCACCGATATCATTTTTGAGACAAGAGATGATCCAAAGGCAGAAAGAGAGATTTCTTTTTTTCTGGGTCTCTGAAACATTTGATCTGAGAAAACAAGGAGAAAGGAACTCTCGGAACTCTAGTCTTTACCCTAGAGACATTGAGGAAGCCACCCATTTGTCTCGACACTGTTCCTGGCAGACCCCTGAGAACTTAAGAAGTCTTCTCCCCACTCGAACGAGTGGGGACACCCCTTCATAAGGATGTTTTAGTATTTTGTTTAGTGGGCTTCCTCCCCCAGGTCTCGGTTGACCCTGATGTTTACCTCTTGAATTTTACGGTGGAAGCCATAGTGACTGCCTGGAGGCAGATGCCCCTGGTACTGGAGAAAAAGCTTGTTTAAAAGAAAAACTCTTAAACTTAACTGGTAAAAGGGAACTTTTTCCATTAACTTCTTTGGATATATTTATCCAGATCATCTCCAAAGAACCGTTCACCATGAAATGGAAAACTAGCCAAGAGCTTTTTGCATGGCGCTTCGGCTGACCAATTTTTCAACCGTAGAACTCTACGCACATGTACCAGCCTGAACATAAGCCGTGAGGCTTGGAGAATAGAATCTTTCATAGCGTCTACTGTAAAACATAACGCCTCTGATATCCTGGCCAAATCTTGGGCCTGCTGATCAGGAATAATCTTGTGCATCTCTTTAAACTGGTCTTTTAAGGACTGACATACCCCGATCGCTGCCAGAGTAGGCTGAACCACTGCCAGAGAAATATTGTTTTTAAATAGGAATTCCAGCTTCTTATCTGTTGGATCATTTAGCATTTGAGCATTGTCTACAGGACAAGTCAAGTTTTTATTCACAGAGGATATAGCAGCGTCAATTGCTGGAATCCCCAATTTCTTATTAAATTCTTCCTCCATAGGCTAAAGTGTTGAACATTTTTTTGGAGGGTAAAAAATGTTTATCTGGGTGCTCCCACTCAGAATACATAAGCTTTTTCAATAATGAATGGATAGAAAAAGCATGAATAGGCTGGGGAGGCTTTAGTGAACACAATCAAGAAGTGGACTCATCGACTGACTCCGCTACTGGCAGTAAAATGTGGAGCAGACCAATTAAGTGAGAGAATGTACCAACAACCTTTCCTGTGAACCTGATCCATCCATATTAAACTCTTCAGAAGAGGAGTCATCAGCCTCTTCCTGGTCCCCTGAGAGAAAAGCATCATCTCTCGCCTCCCCCCCACAGACTTAACGGAAGTCTACTGCTGACTGGAGAGAAAGGAAGCCTGCAGCTCTGGACACATTGTGATCTTTTGAGCAAAGCATGAAAAGGCTCCATACAGCTCCCAGTGATGACACGTAGGCATAACAATATTTACTAAATGTAAAGGAGACATTCATAAGAAAATTCTAAAATTTCTTAGCAGACTCCACTTACCTTTCCCGCTGCAGGTTTTTCTGTGGTAAAACCAACAGACCCAATCTTCACCCTTCATGGCGGGTTCCGTTAATAAACCTTCAGGAGCTGAGGACCCTCGGGGGAACCCACAATCCTGGGCCTGTAATAGCACCAGTAAAACTTTATGGCCTTAATACCAAAAGTACTGGATCCCAGGGTCCAGCTCTCTAAAAAGAGAAGCGTTTACAGGCAAAACCTTGTTTCTTTGGACACGAGGCCTGGGTACCATTAAATTTGGCCTAAAAGGCACTTTGAATGGATCTGGTTGCATAGCTAGCCCCAGCAAGGATTGCTCCAGTGGAGCACAGCAGAGCACATCTTTACTCGTGACCAATACCTTACACACTGGTGAAAAAATTTAGGTACTCCCAGTAGTGGGAGGGGTTATATAATGAGTGGACTTCTTGCCTTAGGGTGCGCCAGTGTCCATCACCTGAAGGTAGCCTATAACCCACACATAGTAACTACTATGGCTCTTTGTCCCGTGATGTACGATAAGAAATGCCATTTATCAGCATTTCATTTCCTCAGTGCTGTCACTGTGTGAGGAAAGGAAAACGGATATCCGACTATCCTGTGACAGCACAGTGATAATGGAGACACTGATTATCAGTGCAGCCCCATTAGTGCCAATCAATGCAGCATATCAGTGCCCATCAGGGCAGCCTCATCACTCCTCATCAGTGCAGTCTATCCGTGTCCATCAGTGCAGCCTATCAGTGGCCATCAGTACAGCCTCATCAGTGCAGCCTCATCAGCACACATCAGTAAAGAAGAAAAACTACTTTTTATTTTTAACAACAAGGTTGGTCTTTATTGAAAAGACATCATATAACAATTAACAGTCATATATTACACTCTTATGCACAAAAGAACAAGGAGAGTAGGAAAACTGTATAGATCAGTACATTCAGGGTTACATTCAACCTCCCAGGTGGGTATGTTCTAGAATGGCAAGTTGGAACAGTACTCCTCGTCTGAGGGGGAGGGGGGGCGTGACCAGCTTATGCTAGTGTTTCACTACCTTGGGGCAGAGCCCTATGCCCTATGAGACAGTAGGATTATAGAAAAACAACTTATTGTAAAAATGTTATCAGAAACGGAGAAAAGGATTCCCCCCCCCCCCCAAAATGTTCAGGTTTTTTTTCGTTTGTTTAGCAAACAATAAAAACCCCAGTGGTGATTTAATACTACTAAAAGGAAGCTCTATCTGTCTGTAGCACCGGCTCCTAAAGAGCATGCGCTATGTGTCTTGTTCATTTAACATTCCTGGAACAGTTTGGTTTTGGGTTCAATTACACCAAATTATGGTCTCAGGACCAGTCTAGCTGGATTGCACTGTGTTCTGCTTGGCTATAGGTGGCGCTGTTATCCTTGGCAAGTGTGAGAACGCAGTTCAGCTGGGCGCATTGAGTGCCAATTCTTCTCAGAACCAGCCCAGTGTGAGTGTCATCTTGCTGTGCATTCTGGGAGAGGGTACTTAAGGGACTGACATCACGTGCTTCGGGGTTCCGGTCCAGAAGTGCTTTCTGTCTGTTTGGTCCTGGTCCTCCTGACCAGCCCCCAGAGCTCTCATGGCCTGGGGTGCGGATCCATCCAAGTCCGAGTCTAGGGGCGGGCTGGCTGGCCCAAGGCAAAGTAACTGGAAAGAGTATTTGGAGGTGGTCCGGTGCTGTCTCATCTGTGGAGAGGCCCGGCAACTGAAGAAGCAACCAGGGGAGGACTCTTCGAGAGAAGGCCGTGCGGAAGGCTAGCTTCTCAGAAAGAGCCTGGAGGCTTAGTTGAAAGACCCCAAATGAATCTACGCTCGTACGGTATCGCTGGAGCGGCTGCAAGATACTGGTACCGTATGATGGTTCTCAAAGTTTCTACATCCTTCAGTTATTCAAGTGTTCTACAACAAGTCTGTGGCAGAGACTTTATTCAAGTGTTCTACAACAAGTTCTACAACAAGTTGGCCAGCTCAGTGGGCTGCTTTAAGAAAGGCCTGGATTATTTCCTAAGTGTACGTAATATAACTGGGTACTAAAATTTATAGGTAAAGTTGATCCGGGGAAAATCCGATTGCCTCTCGGGGGATCAGGAAGGAATTTTTTCCCCTGCTTTAGCAAATTGGATCATGCTCTGCTGGGGTTTTTTGCCTTCCTCTGGATCAACTGTGGGTATAGAATTGGGTATATGGGCTGGTATATGTATATATGTATGTATGTGTATATATATATATATATATAGTATATATATATATATATATATTTTTTTTTTGGTTGAACTGGATGGACTTGTGTCTTTTTTCAACCTGACTAACTATGTAACTATGTAAGTCTGTGGCAGAGGCTTTGCTTTATCTGAGCACTGCTAGGCCTAGTGAGAGAGGGTCTATCCGATAAGGGCGAGGATCCAGTTGTGAATGGCTATTCTCTGGATTTCTAAAGTAAGGCCGCGTACACACGGGCGGACTGTTCGCCCAACCTTGTCCGCTGAACAGTGTTTGGGCGGACAGTCCGCTCGTGTGTGGGCTTTCAGCGGACAGTTTCAGCGGACAGTTTGACGGACAAAGTCTTTCGGAAATTCCGAAAAACTGTCCCATGTGACATATACCATGTGACACCGCCCCATTGTCACTATATAAGTGACCGCACAGCGCGGCTCTGGCATTCCGGCCGGAGAGAGCGACGTGTCAACATCTCCTGGGGAAGAAGAAGAAGAACAAGAAGAAGAAGAAGAACGGAAGGCGGCGACGGCGACAGCGGCGATAGAAGACCGGGCCACCGCCTGTAAAAGAGCTACAAGAAGGCGCGGTGGCCCGGCAGAAGAACCGAAGGCGGCGACAGAAGAACGGAAGGCAGCGGCGACAGAAGACCGGGCCACCGCCTGCAAAAGAGCTACAAGAAGGCGCGGTGGCCCGGCAGAAGAACCGAAGAGGGGGACAAGACCCCCGAAGTCGGGAGAAGAGGCCGGCGGCGGGGAGGAAGAAAGCCGGGCTCCTCCGCTAGTAAAAGAGCTACACGAAGATAGCGGAGGAGTCCGGCGAGAAGACCCCCGAAGACGGAAGACCCCCGGAGCTGTGCAATAAAATATTTTTTCTCTGTGTTGTGTTTTTTTTTGTACTTTATTTCACAGGTGAATGGGTAGGGGTACATTGTACCCCATACTCATTCACATAGGGTGGGGGGCCGGTATCCGGGGGCCCCCTTCTTAAAGGGGGCTCCCGGATTCCGATAAGCCCCCCGCCCGCAGACCCCGACAACCAACGGCCAGGGTTGTCGGGAAGAGGCCCTTGTCCTCATCAACATGGGGACAAGGTGCTTTGGGGTGGGGGGGCCGCGCGGCCCCCCCTTCCCCAAGGCACCCCCCCATGTTGAGGGCACGCGGCCTGGTACGGCTCAGGAGGGGGGGCGCGCTCGCTCGCCCCCCTTTCCTGGCCGGCCGGGTAGCGTGCTCGGACAAGGGTCTGTTGTGGACTTTGGGGGAACCCCCACGCCGATTTTTTTCGGCGTTGGGGTTCCCCTTTAAGTTCATTCCAGGTGGCGGAGCCCGCGACGTCTCCTTCGCGGGCCCCGCCTACCTGTACACGCGCTCGAAATGGGCGGATTTGCCTCCGCCTTACGTGGGCGAGTCCGTTCATTTCAAAAGTTGAGCGAACTGTTTGGCAAACAGTTCGCTGAAACAGTCCGCTCAAAAAAGTGCCGTGTGTGGCCATGTCCGTCCGTCCGTGTTTTGTCTACTCCCTTTTTTGCAAATAAAAATCCCTTAAAGCGGAGCTCTCCCCTTAAGTGGAACTTCTGCTCATTGGAACCCTCACCCCTCCGGTGCCACAATTGGCACCTTTCAGGGGGGAGGGGAGTGCAGATACCTGTATAGTAAAGGTATTTGCACCCACTTACGGCATAGATATCCGCAGAATCTGCAGGTATTTACGCCACTTCCTGCGGGTCCCCTGCTGTCTGCTGGGAAACACACGGATCCCAGAGACGGGTACCATTCTTATTGAGCAGCGCGACTCGCGCATGCGCAGTAGGGAACCGGGAAGTGAAGCCGCAAGGCTTCACTTCCTGATTCCCATAACGAAGATGGCGGCGGCAGCACCCGAGAGCCGATCGAGAGATCGGCTTCGGGTGCTGGCATCGTGGGCGCGCTGGGCGGGTAAGTGTCCTTATTTTAAAAGTCAGCAGCTGCAGTATTTGTAGCTGCTGACTTTTAAAAACAAAAAACGGCGGAACTCCCGCTTTAAGCGGATCTGGTGTCAGTCTCTGCAGTTCTTGGGCCATAAACCTCGGGAAACCCCTAGACACACACGAGGAGAAGGTGGTAACTGTAAGCTCCAATAAAATCAGCAGCTCCTTTGGGGGTCAGTGCTACATGTCTCAAAAAATTACGGAAATGTAATTTGGGTACAGTGTTGCATGACCATGCAATTGGCCTGGGCAGGCAGGGGGTGAAAATGCTCTGTAGGCAAGTGGTTAAAGCCCACCCCCTTTGCCACCGCACATGTGCATTACATGGACAGCAAGATGTTAATATTTTCTGGTTCTAGTTAATAATTGTTGGCTTGGCAATCAATGTGCATGTGACCTGGATGAAAATACTGCGAAAAAAAAAAAAGAAAAAATAATTTATCATTAAAACAATTCAGCATTCGATTAGCATGCTACTCAACTTGCCCCGACCACCAGGGAGGCAGTGTTTACCGATATGTTAATACACGCCGCAAAACAAGGTGAAGCTAAGTGTAATATAGATGGAAACACAATTGTTCCGTATAGACCTGCATATAATTAGCCATGTCTGGAAGGCTGAGCGCTGCATATTGCTTAACAATAGCAGACGTGAGCACAATCTTTAGTTACCGAATACAAACAAACCGTCTTGGCATCTATAGAGTCACTATGTCTGCAACCAATACATATTATGGATTTTTGTTCCCAACGAAATCTGATAAAACTCAAATTCCTTAACACAACTTAGTGACAAAAGGAACCTTCTACATCAATTAAAAATATAAATCCGTGGAAATTCAATATGCCTGCAAGCAATGAAATACAAGTGCTCGTAATAAGGCTACTTTGGGGACAAAAGGAAAGAACAAAATGCAAGTTGTGCCGTAGGCAGAAAATCAATATTATATTTGAAGAACTTTTTCAACTAAACTTTAGTTGTCCTTTATACTCTGTTGCATCTTAATTTCTAGTTAGACATTTATTGTATATTTAAATCACGGTATTAAAGTCAGCCCTTTGGTAGCTTTAGAAGTCTACATGAATAAATTCCTGATGTGTCACAATACATTGAAACAGTATCTTTTTTTTTTTTAAGCTGTAAATGTTATCATTAAAGAAAGCAACCATTGAGTGCCAGGCAGGAGCCAAGGCTAGCCTTTCTCAACATACACAGGCCTCTAGGGGAGTGGTAACATTATGTAGCTGAGTTGCTTTTTTACTGCCCTGACCACTCAACTAAGGCTGCATTCACACTTTGCGTACTGGGGACTCACATTACCGCTCGCAATTTTGTGTGGGCGGTTTTCACGTGATTCCATACGTCACGCATAGGGCCGCCCATTCACTTCAAAGGGCGGCTCTATGCGCATTTGACACATTTGAAGCTCCCGCTACTTTTTTGAGCAATAGGCTTCATGTGCTTTTTTAGGCTGCATTCACACCTGAGCTTTGCATTTTTGATCGCCTTTTCTGGCGTTTTTTTTAGCTTTTGTATGCGTGATTTTGAGCATTTGTGTACAGCGTTTTTGAGCTTTTGCATTTTTAACCACTTCTATTCTGGCACTCCTCTCCTACATGTAAAAATCATCTTTTTTTTTTGCTAGATTCCAGGGCAGGGGTCATCAAACTACGGCCCTCCAGTTGTTCAGCAACTGCAATTTTTAATTTTACAATGCCTCATGGGATGTGTAGTTTCGCAGCAGCTGGAGGGCCTTAGTTTGAAGATCCCTGTTCTAGGGAATAAAATGGCGATTGTTGCTACTTTCTGTGCCACATGGTATTTGCACAGAAATTATTCGAACGCATATTTTTGGGAAAAAAACTGCTTCATGAATTAATTTTTTTTTTTAAAACAGTAAAAACAGTAAATTTAACCCAATTGTTTTGTATAATGTGAAAGATATTACACCGAGTAAATAGATACCTAACATGTAACACTTTAAACTTGCACACACTTGTGGAATGGTGCCAAACTTTGGCACTTAAAAATCTTCAGAGGCGACGCTTTAAAACTTTTTACAGGTTACCAGTTTAGAGTTACAGAGGAGGTCTTGTGCTAAAATTGTTGCTCTTGCTCGAACGCAGATGGTGATTTGAACGCCGTTTACATATGTGGGCGTGACTTACGTATGCATTCGCTTCTGTGCGCAAGCATTGAGGGGATGGGGGTGCTTTTAAAAAAATTGTATTGTTTATTTTATCTTTATTTTTGTGTTTTTACACTTTCTCTTTAAAAAAAAAAAATGTTGATCACTTTTATTACTACTACAAGGAATGGAAACATCCCTTGTAATAGGAATAGAGTGTGACAGGTCCTCTTTATGGAGAGATCTGGGGTCTATAAGACCCCACATCTCACCTCCAGGCTGGAAAGACCAAGATAAAAAAAAAAAATCAACTGTCTCGGTTTTTTCAGCTGAGTCCCCGGAGGGTGGTGGGAGGCAATGTCCCCTCCTGCCGCCTGTAAGAATGATCAAGCGGCTGAACTGCCGCTATGATTGTTCTTATGGTACACAGAATCACTGACTGAAAAAGATGATATCTGATCATCTGGTTTATTAGCCATTAGAGAAAAATCATCATTTGTTATGTTTTTTAAGCCTTTTTTATCTGCTTTAATTTATTATTTATTCATTTATTTTAAGGTGTTAAAGGTTAGGGTTTACATGTTAGGGTTAGGGGTTAATTAATTAATTTACTTTGTTAGGTTAGGGGTTAATATTAGTGTTAGGAGGTTAGGGGTTAATATTAGGAATTTTATTTATTTTTATTATTGATTTATTTATTATTTATTGCCATTTGTTTATTGCATTTGAGCAGAAAAACACATAATAAAATGCCCTAAAAATGCTCAAAAATGCCTGAATTAAGCATTTCTATGAAACAAAAAAAAGCCCCAAAACTTTTTGGAGCTTCAGGCGACTTGGAGTGGAGATGTGCAAACAAAAGAACTTGCTACTCCAGGTGAGACAGGAAGCCTAATGATATCACAGGTGCCCGCCTCCGCATACGATCAACACTAAAGAAATGGCTGCACTCCAAGATCCATCATAATTCTTATTTAATAACGAACATCCCACATGTAAAATGTTACAGACAGTTCAAATGGTAGACGCATTTCACACACTAACAGGTGCGCTTATTCATTACTAAGAGTAGAGATGTGAACCGTCTCCATAGAGAATGATAGATTTTTTTTCTCAACCTTAAAGCCACGATTTGCCACATTTCAAGTGGACAGGAAGCACCACCTGTCTAACTCGGCCATTCGAGTCAATAGAGCCACGCCCCAACTGTGAGTCAAGCGCTTGGCTCATGGTTGTGGTCCCATAGAAAAGCAGGCATTCAAGAGGTGGCAAGATCACCTCCTGAATGCCTGACGGTGGCTGCACTTTGAAAGGTAATCCAACGCAGATCACTTTTCAGAGAATGGGCAAAGGATGAACTAAGCCCAATCTGGAGGAACTGTGGAAATAACGTTCTGGTCTCTGGGAACCCCTGCTAATAATTACTTATATCTACAATTCAGGATACATTAGCATACCTCCCAACTGTCTGAGATGGGAATGAGGGACAGCTTTCAGCAAAAGTACGTAGGCATAGGACCCACCCCTTGCCACACCCCCTTAAAGAAGAATTATGCAAAAAGAATAATTAGTGCTTTTTTTTACCACTACTATTCCTTTATATTGGCTTTTGGAATTTACTAATTTAGATTTAGAGATCGGATGAAAGGTTTAGCCCTGGCAAACACTTTTTGATAGATAAAAAGTGCATTTTATATATACAACTATATAGATCAGACCAAAACAAGGGACAAATGAGGAGGCATGAGGGACAGAGGGACATTGTTCCAAATCAGGGACAGTCCCTTCAAGTCAGTTGGGAGTTGTGCATTCGTTTGATGGTTTCTGGGAAGAATGCTTCTTATATTTGTGCACATTGGGAAGAATCATTCCTCCTTCCAAACAGCTAAAAAGATCACTGGTATCAGTGGTTACTTATCTAATAGGCAGACATTGTTCAAGGAACTCCTAGCAACCTCTGGGTGAACCCTAGGGTTCCATGGATATCAACTTGAGAAGGATGATGTCACCAGTCTGCTGCAGGCAGGAGGAATCATTTCCTAAGTCTCCTCTCTGCCAGGGATCAGACTGCAACATGATAACCTGGAGCAAGTTGTTTTAAAGCTTTAATTTTAAAATGCCGCCAATAGCCAATCAAGAGTGCGAGTCCCTGGAGAGACAAGGCTCTCGTGGACATCTCTGGATCGAGAGGGGGCTCTGTTAAGTATTAGGGGGGCTGCTGCACACAGGCTTTTTTTTACCTTCAGGCATAAAAAACCTTGGGGGTTATTTACAAAAGGAAAATCCACTTTGCACTGCACTTGGAAGTGCAGTTGCTCTAAATCTAAGGGGTAGATCTGAAATGAGGGCTGATTTTATCATCCAATCATGTGCAAGCTAAAATGCAGTTTTTTTTTTATTTTCCTTGCATGTGTCCCCCTCGGATATACAGCAACTTTACTTCCAAGTGCACTTGCAGTGCAAAGTGGATTTTCCTTTAGTAAATAACCTGTCTGTACAGCCACTTTAAAGTGATACTAAACAGAGAATTGTTAATTGCCATAACTCATTCACACAAATCATATATATCATGGCACTGTATTTTTTTTTTTTGTAATCCTCTAAGTACCCCATTTATGCAGGGCTGTTGTGTGGTCATATGATCTTTCTCTGTTCTTTGGTATCTGCAGGGAAAGATCTTTGGGAAAGGCTTCTATTATTCTGCTTCAGAAGTGCGACTTAAATGAAATGATAAATATCCAAAAATAGTTTTACAGCTCTGAGCTCCCTATAAATCTTTATTGAACATCAAATGTGATTTTGTTTTGTGCATTCATATGGTGTAGGCGGAGTCAGAGATGATTGACACTGACATTGACATTTTGTTCAAACGGCTTCTGCATCCAATGCTAATTTTTTACTTTACAGGTATTCACAGCTACATTTGATATATTTAAAGCGGGAGTAAACCCGCTGAGTTTTTTTTTTTCTGACATGTAAGGGAAAAGTAATAATGAGCTAGTATGCACCGCATACTAGCTCATTATGAAATACTTACCTTAGAACAAGGTCCCGACATCTCGCCCGATACACACTGAGGGAGCCCTCGGCGTGTCTTCCGGGTATTACGGCTTCGGCACTGTGAGTGGCCGGAGCCACGATATCGTCACTCCCGTGCATGGGTCCGGCGTCTGCCGGACTTTTAGCCGAGAATCTCCTGTGTGCATGCGCCGCTGCAATCAGTGGCACATTGCAAGGGGAATATCTCCTAAACCATACAGGTTTAGGAAATATTTTTTTTACCTACAGGTAAGCCTTACTATAGGCTTACCTGTAGGTAATAGTTATAAAAAAGACTATACAACTGCTTTAATACTGATTTCTATTAAAACAAAGCTTTTGTGAGAGCTTCTTAGTGAATGTAATCAACATATTTTTTTTTAACTCCCCCACATAGTGTTTAGCAATAAGAGGATATGGAGGAGGGAGGGAGGAGAGTGTCTCTTATCACAGGCTATTTGCTGACATGTGTGACTCTATAATCATGTCGGCTGCACAGATAAGAAAAATTAGGAAATTAAGAGCTTAGCAGGGAACAGTTGAGCATGCTCCGTAGAGGACACCAGCTGGTTTACACCATCTCAGCCTGAAGTGGGGATACAGAGAAGATGGGAGGGACAGCTGAAGGCCGGATCAACCTGGTCTATTTGACTCTACACAGAACTAATGCTTTAGAGGCTTTGTATGAACACTTCTGTCATATAGCATGTAATGGGGGTTATTCATACTTAGGGTTTAATGACATTTTAAAGTGAGAGGCTGCAGAAGGGGCTGATCTGCGTGTAACATTTCCAAACGCAGCCAAGTACTGCTCGGGCACCAGGACTTACATTGCTGTGTCATCTCTGAGCCAGCATCTCAGTTCAGGACGTTGATGTGGACACTGGATAATGCCTTAGGAAAGATGGTGCTGTCCTTCTGGAGAGAAAAGATGGTGAAGACATTGCCAGTGAGAGTTCTGAGATCTAACTGAGAGGTAATACATACTGGTAAGTGTATCACTTAGACATTGTTGAGAATGCATTCATGTAATATGAACAAAGGCATCTGATTTTCTGTTCATTTTAAAGGTGAAGCAGATGTTTTTCATAACGATCACTTTTTTCTGTTGTCCTTCTTCCACTTTCCTGTTCCAGCAGTTGTGTAGGGAGTCTAAATATGACTTTTATGTTCAATAGGAGCCAGAGGTAAACCCAGTGCACTCTGCAATGTAACAGACCTGGCTAGACACACCCCTTCCCTTTTACATAATATATGTCTGTGTGAAGGGTGTGACTGCTACTCAGCTATGCCAGCTCAGAGCGCCGCAGTGTGAGAAAAGCAGGCATTACTTTCACTGGCAGAAAAAAAAAGTATTTCAAGGTATTTACTAGCACAAATCAGTCACAAAACATAACAACTAGAGTATGGGTCTATAAAAAGATAAAAAGGTATGAAAGTTAAATGAGTCCTAACGAGTGTTACCTGGAAAACAAAGGTTTTTTGTGACCACACTGAAAATTCTCTCTTTATGGGATTTTAAAGGCAACCAATAAACAAGTGCAATATATAAAATGTATTCCATTCTTTATTGTTATTTTTTTTAAGTATTAAATATTTAAAAAATAATACCATATCAACAATCAATTTACATATCAAGATGAACCATATATAATACAATAGCATATCTAAATACAGAAAGTGGTATTCCCAACCTACTTGCTGTTTGTTCCCACCACTACGTAAACAGTTGATGTACCAAGACAGATACACACCTCAAAATTCACCAACTAAGTGTATCATCACCGCGCCAGCAACCACCCTCCTCCAGCTGCCACTTTATATGTGTAAAATACTTTTTAAGTTCTCTAAGGGGTGATGGTGATAGATTGAGAAATACATGTGTTGCTTGCTGAGTATCTTCTCAAAGAATGGTGGCTGCTTCACTTCCTGTGAAGATTCTACCCAGAAACTGGGTAGAATCTTCACAGGAAGTGAAGCAGCCACCATTCTTTAAGAAGATACTCAGCAAGCAACACATGTATTTCTCAATCTATCGCCATCACCCCTTAGAGAACTTAAAAAGTATTTTGAGGGATAGCCTTATTGGAGCCTGAAAAGAGGAAAAATACTGACTGAGTGCTGAACATCTACTGTCTTTATTTAAGTGATTTAAACGCCTGTTGAGCTTGGCACGAGAGTGCTGGGCGCTGTAGCTGGTGAGTGCTCCAACAAGGGGGGTCACTGTCACGGCTGGTGTGGTGAAGGTTTTATCATTTTATGCACACTGACAAGAACTGCACATGAAAATGATTTAACGGTCCTTTCTATTCCCCTGTTTTTTGGACTTTTGTTTCTATTTAAAGATTATACACATTCGCACTTTGTGGTTTAAGGATAATTACATTTGTTGTGTTATTCACCAATATTTCAAAGGAATTGTATATGTTTGTTTTATATATATATAGATTTTTTAAAGAATGTAATATATATTTTTTTGGCCTAATTACAGTTAGGGTGTCATTTATACACATCCTATAAATAACTGTAACAACAGTTAGACTGTCACTTGCACTTATCCTATAGAGAATTGTATATATTTTCCCATTTGCAATTTTTTTATTTGGCTTGATGTAGTTTTGTGGGAGAAATACTAAATACAGGGTGAGGGGCAGAATTTATATAGGTAATGTTTGCACTAATTAAGCGCCACAAGGTGATATTGATTTGACAAATTGGAGTTGTTGATTTATACTCACTTTCTGATCTATCTAGTAAACAGTTGATGGTTTCAAGAGTTGGGGATTACCAACGCGTTTCAAAAAAACAGTACAAATTATATCTTCTTCGGGGATTTTATACTACTCTGCAACATAGAACCACCTAATTTAGAATCAATACATCATTTCCAAATAAACAAAATTCCGTATATGCATTTAACAACACTTGCGTAATATTCTATCTGGTCTAGTTAGAGCGCTTTCTCAAAGTTTGATATGTCCAAGAGAATACTGAGGTCTATACCTATGACCAGTGGCGTAGCTAGGGGGTAGCTCTTGGGGCTATAGCCCAGAGTCTTTCAGATACGGCCACGGCTGTGGCCTCTCTGCAGCTGGCCCATGAGTGTGGTGGGCAGCACTGGAGAATGAAGAGGCAGTACGGAAGAACAGAGCGGGCGAGAGAGCAGAGAGATAACATCATCTCTCACCGCCTGCCCTGCATCACTGCTGTTCCACTCTCACTGTGCAGCTGCGGGCAGCAGAGAGATGACATAATCTCTCCCTGCCCGTCCTCTCTCTGGTGACCCTAATGTAAGAATCGGCTCTCTGAGGTAAGAAGGGGTTCTCTGGGGACCCTGATGTAAGTGGGGGGGCTCTCTGGAGACACAGATGTAAGGGGGGCTTTCTGGGCACCCCAGTGTAAGTGGGTGGGCTCTCTGGGGACCCCGATGCAAGGGGGAGGCTCTCTGGGGACCCCGATGCAAGGAGGAGGTTCTCTGGGGACCCTGATGCAAGGGGGGAGGCTCTCTGGGGACCCCGATGCAAGGGGGAGGCTCTCTGGGGACCCTGATGCAAGGGGGAGGCTCATTGGGGACTCTGATGCAAGGGGGAGGCTTGCTGGGGACTCTGATGCAAGGAGCGGCTCTCTGGGGACTCTGATGTAAGGGGGAGGCTCTCTGGGGATCCTGATGTAAGGAGGGGCTCTGAGGACCCTGATGTAAGGAGGGGCTCTCTGGGACTCTGATGTAAGGGGAGCTCTCTGAGGACCCTGATGTAAGGGGGGCTCTCTGGGAACTCAATATGTACAATATGTAAAACATTATAAATTGTTGGTGCTACTGTAAAAATAATAATATAAATAACGATAACAACAATAAAAATAAAGGATGATGATGATAATAATAATGATATACTGATAATGATGAAAATAATATAAGTAAAGATGATGATGATAATAATAATAGTAATGTAAATAATTATGATGATGATAATAATATAAGTGATGATGATGATTATGATAAGAGTGTAAGTGATGATGATGATAACGATAATAATATAAATAATTATGATGATAATATTATAAGTGGTGATGATGATAACAATAATTATAATTAATGATGGTAATAATAATAATAATAAGAAGCATATAAATGATGATGATAATAATATAAATAATTATGATGATGATGATAATAATATAGGTGATGATGATGATAATATAAATGATTATGATGATGATAATATAAGTGATGATGATAATAATATAAATAATGATGATGATGATAATAATATAAGTAATGATGATTATGATAAGATTGTAAGTGATGATGATGATGATGATTATACTAATAATATAAATGAGAATAATGCTGATTATCATATTAATATAAGTAATGATGATGTGATAATAATATAAATGATTAAAATATTAATAAAAAAAATATATATAATAATAAGTGGTGATGATTATGATAATAAAATAATTAATGATGTTAATAATAATAACAAGAAGCATATAAATGATGGTTGTGATAATAATATATAGGTGATGATGATGATATTATAAGTGATGATGATAATAATATAAATAATTATGATGATAATAATATACATATTGATGATGATAATAATAATGATGATAATGATATAAATGATGATGATAATAATAATATAAGTGATGATAATGCTAATAATAATACAAATAATGATGATTGATGATAATAATAATAACGATATAAATGATGAGGATAATAATAATATAAATAATGATGATAATAATAAAAATTATAATAACAATAATATAAATCCTAATAATATGCAAATAATATACAAAAATCTGCAAAGAAAACCTTACAAGCAACCATGATCATCACACCATGACATTCCCCGGACAATGGACCATCCAAAGAAACTAGCGTTTGCAACAGTTGTATTACTCGTCGACATATTTACATTGCTTTAAAATCCTGGGGAAAAAACAAACCTAAAAACGAAACACAAATAATGAAACAAAATGATTAACATAACGTGACCACAATAAGCTAAAAAGGTACAAAAAAAAAATAATTGTATAAATGGCGTGAGGAAGAAAGACATGAAGAATGAGGGCGATTTGACATTCACTGACATCTGCTTTTATACAAATATATATACATATAAATAAAAAGAAGAATAAAAGGTGGAAATAAGTTGCATTGTTAATTTATGATTTTAACCGAAAGCCAAGGAAGCGTTCTAAGATGATGATTGGTGCGGCTGAGCCTTGTAGTTGTACAAACACTGGAAAGAAGATCCAAGATTTAATGGATAGAACCTTGAATCTGCGAGCAGCAAACAGGACGGGTTTTATGCGTTATTCCTGGTCTTGAAGCAGCCAATACCTGCCTTGCGTGACCATGATATGTTATATGACAGTGTACACAGAGGCAACAGCAATGCGTCATGTCCAAAAAAACAAGCACAGTGCAGCATTCAGGGAAGGCAAAGCAGAAAACCACGTAAGGCTTTTTCGGTGGAAGTGTTGTTAAGCACCTCTGAACTGTATTGGTAATTTAAATTATTTTTTGCACCATTTATGCTCACGACTTAAAAGTGTTGTGGGAAGAAAAAAAATTGCATATAAAAAATCTATCTTATACAATTGAGCCACAAGTCATATTGTAGTGAAATCTTATTACAAATGACCTTTCCTTTTCAATCTGCAGCTCTGTCATTTTAAATGCAATTTGGCAACCTGGAGATGATACATCCACCCCCCGTCCCCCCCACCCAAAAATATAATTTCCTGCTGATGTGATTGGCTCACTGATTTTCCCAGAAGTCTGCACTAAGATACAAGTCAAGTTTTATGCATCCCCTGCAAAAAAATGTCATTTTTGGTGAGATACTCCCAAAGGGGAAATCACAGCTAAAGGGATGCAGACTGACATTTTCCTCATTAGAACCCTGCAGGTGCAGCAGCTGATTGATCATTTAAAAATCCCTCCAATTCACATTCATTTTGCACATGGACACAGACAAACAGCTATTTCTTCATATTAACAAAGCCTAGGAATCTGGAACAAAGTTTGGTAAAATCCCTGCACTTTACACAGATCACCCAGAGGGGAATTTTTTATTTATTTTTTCTCATCAAAAGTGGAGTAATTCTTTACAGTTTTCATTTCAGATGATGTATTTCTAGGGTACGGTTCCAACCCATGGGCAGTGAAATGTGTTAAAAAAATGAAAACCCTTTGGCAACCTTTTTCTGACAACCCAACCCCTATGCCCTCTGCTTCCTCCTTTTCCCCTACCTCAATTATCCAGCTTCTTCTTCTTCCCTCTTTAACTCTTGTCCTTCAACCCCACCTTAGGCCAAGATCACACTGGCGGCAGAGGGGTGATCAAAATAGGCAGCTGATCACTGTTTTTATACTAGGGAATGCAGTGAATGAAAATTATTATCAGCCAGGAATAGGGTTATCAGCGTTTTGCCAATAGAAAAAAGGTGCCAATAATGAAAACGTGCATGATTTTGAAGTGATTTTGCAATGATTTTACCAAGATTTTGCAGCGATTTTACTGCAATATTGCAGTGATTTTACCATGATTTTGCAGTGATTTTACCACAATATTGCAGTGATTTTGCAGTGATTTTACTGCAATTTTGCCACAATTTTACCAGGAATTTTACTAGGTCTTGTGACTCCAAAACCACATCAAAATGCAAAAGGGGTGTGATTTTGCCACATTTTCAATGCATTTCAATGGGGAGGCGCGCTACACTGCAACGGAAGAGCAACAGACCAGTGTGAAGACATACATAGAATTTAAAAGGCATACATTTTTATTGAGCTTTTCTTGCACTTTTGTTTAATTGCAAAAGCACTTCAAAAACTATTAATTAGTCAAATATAATACAATTATATATATATATATATATATTTTTTTTTTTTTTAAACTGTCCATTTCGGTTTTTGGCAAAGTGCGTCCTGAATTGTCAGTTTCAGTCCAGAATTTTAATTTCGGTGCACCACCACTAGTTCTTATTACCCTTCCCCTGACCACCCACCTCTTAATTTACATGGTGATCGGAGGGGTGAGTACACATTGCCGCGGCTGCAATGCTTTGCGGGGTGTCGATTTTTTCGGCATGTTGAGTTTGAGATCGGTAAAATGAGAACATCAAAGGAACCATGCTGCAAGTGCCATAGTTGAGTTTGGCGTGAGATTGTGGCGTGGTTCCATCGACTTCCCTATTGGCAGATTCCACGTCTCCACTCCGTTGCGGTGTGGCAATTTGAACTCATGTTGAGTTTGACAGGTGGGATCTGTCAATGGAAGCATACTGCAACTGCCATACTTGCCGAATTCTGGTATAAGGTTGTGACGTAATTCTACTGTCTTTCCCATGGATAGGTGCGGCTTATCAAGCACAACATGCCGAGAAGTTCAATGTACAATCCCCATTGGGACAGAAAATCATCCCCTAGGGGATCAATGACCCAGGCGTGCAGGAGGGGGCGGTATGGCTTCCTGATTGCCTTTTAAACCGCAGTCCGCCACCAGTATGAAAGGAGCCCACTGACGTATCCCCTCCTATTTGATATTTTCTGTTTCCATATGTCTCTTCTGTTTCTGAGGCACTTTCATAAACACAATAAAAATAGAATGGGGCGTCCACCACACGGATAAATAAAAAATGCCATCCATTTTTCAGGTTTAAAGCGGTAATAAACCCAAAACCAAAAATGTAATATATTGCAGCTTACCAATCATTATTTGTGGTGGCTGCATTCATTTTTTTCCCCTCTGTTTTCACCCGGTGATCTGGCCAGTAACACACCACCTGTAGTAGAGTGCCCCACTCTGGATGAAGGAGCACAGGGGACACAGCACACAGCAGAATAGTCAGTTTAAGGGGAGGGGGGTTTATATGCACTGTAGATACACTAACAAATTGAAACAAACTCCGGCTAATACTTTATAATCAGTTACAACAGGTTTTTTTCCCCTGGGATAAAGGTTTATTTATTTTTTATTTATGATTTTTTATTTGCGTATTTATTTTTCATTATTCATATAATAATTAAAATAAAATAAAAATAATAATAAATAACCCTAACCCCAACTCCTAACGTAAACTGAACCTTGTTGAGATTGCTGCGTAATCGTGATGCAATTGCGGCAACTCACAACTTGTGACGCATGCTGCCCCTTAAAAAAAAAAAAAATCAGGTGCTACTTTTGGGCAACGTGCTACATGCGATGCGGATTGTAGCAGGATTTATTGCGCAACAATCGCACAAAAAACTCAGGTGCTACTTTTGGGCAACGTGCTACATGCGATGCGGATTGTAGCGGGATTTATTGCGCAACAAACACGGCAGAACCACACCGAAAGTTTAGGCACCATCTCAAATGTGCGTTCTGCGATTTGTCATTCACACTTTGGCGCTTTGAAATTGCGGACAAAATCACAGCAAATCTGCCCACGGTTTGAAACGTTGTGAATGCAGCCTTAGAATAGGAAAGCTGCAATGTATTAAATAATAAAGGTTTGATTTTGGGCTAAATAATGGTGAATAATATCTTCAGGCCACTGACACGCATGTTCATCTCGGACGTCCTTCATCTGGACCCGTTTCAGATACGTGTTCTGTAATGTATTTCTGATGCAACTTCCTCTTCTAAATAAAAAAATGTATAATAAAAAATACTGTAAATCTCATCTTGCTGTCATCTTCATCGGACCTGATGGAAAAATGCAGCGGAATTCAACGGAATCGCTTATTTTCTCTGCTGCGTCATTTTTAAGCAAGCGATGATTGGAAGTGCGGCATCCAACAAGGCATAAGTTGTCACCGCTGCTGGCCACCAACATATTGCTTTTTTTGCGATTCTTTGATCACTGCGTTCTTACTTCTTGGAACCCATTTACACCATTGCGGTGTGATAGTATCGGTGTGCGCCTGCTCCATAGACTATGGGATTCTGCTTGCTGCGCGATGTCACTCACAGCCAAAGCGTGAAAATCGCAGATGTGTGATCGGGGGCTTGTTGTAGTTTTCTAAACACACTGAGATTGGATCGGACACTCTCCTCATTATGGAGATCATGACACATGCGTTTTAGCGCATCGGAACACGCGCTTTACAACACTACAGTGTAAATGGGTCTTTAGGTGAAAGTCTTTTATCCATGTGCTCTCAGGGTCCATTTACACCATTTTGGTGCGATAGTGCATGTGCGTTAACATGCGTTGTGTTTAGGCAGCCCATTTATTTGAATGTGTTGGTAATCCACTAAAAAACACGCACATACAGTACTATTTCTGAAACGAGTTTTAGTGTTCTGCCATGCATTTCACTGCTCTGCAAAGCATGTCTGTCAGTCATTTAATCTAGGATGATATCGCATTCACACTGCGCCTTGAAAAAAAAAAAAGTGTAAAAAAATACATTATTATTATTACTGTACTTATCAATTTTTTTTTTATTAAAGAACTTTATTGAAATGTTACAAAGTTCAATTGACAGCCATCACACTGGGCTGATAAAAAAAATTGGAAATTAGAAATTCTGAATTTCGGAAATTGGAAATTCAGAAATGAGGGCATTCCAAAATACAAAAATTTGAAAATCCAAAAATAAGAATGAAAATCTGAAAATTCTAAAACCCAAAAATCTGAAATAATAACTTATAATAAATAATAGGTATTGGAATTTCCTTTCAAATTTGGCAGTTAGTGAACGCATTTGAATGAATTATCTGAAATAACAAATGCTGTATTTAAATGAATGGAATGTAACAATCCAATAATAATAAATAAAAATAATAAAACCTTTTTTTTGTATTATTATTTATTATTAAATTTGTTCCATTCCATTTGTTTAGATACAGCATTCGTTATTTTGGATAATTTGTAACTTCTGATAAATTTGTATTCGTTATGTTCACAAACAGCCAAATTTGAAAGGAAATTCCAATACCTATAATTTAATAGTTAGTTATTAATTCAAATTTTACTGATTTTCTTTATTTTTTTCAGATTGTGGAATTTAGGAATTTCCGAAAATTCGGAATTCAAAAATTCGGAACTGCTAGACATGTACAATGACAAAAAACCTGTTTGTTTTCATTTCATTCTTTTTTTTCTTTATTCGGAAATCCAAAAATTCGGATTTCCGAATTAAGAAAAAAAAAACGGATTAAACAAAAACAAACCCATTTTTTGTCAGTGCACATGTCTAGCAGTTACTGCATCTAGCGTGAACCCGCCCTTAAAAATGCAATTGACCGATGTGAAGAGTTTCATGGGCTTTAAGAGGATTTCTCATGCATTTTTTTATTTTTTTTTATGAAAAATTGATCCATGTGAAAGGACCCTAAAAGGGAAATGCACTCCACCAATACATGAAACGTGTCGCTGTGCATTACTGCAACATTGTGAATGGCCCCCAATCCACCAACAAAGGATCCTCTGCTTGGACGCGGTTCTGATTTCCTCGACCATCGCTGTCACTAGAAAGCAAATGATGGAAAAAACCTGCTTTTTCACTTACAACAATTTCCAGTTGGCTCGGAAGCGGCGCTTATAGAAATGACATCAGGAAAAGGCGGATCTATTAGAGGGAACGCTGAGCTTGGGATTTGATGAAGAAGGTTCAGATCGTCTTTCACCGCGGCTGATCGCTGCCAATTTGTTGGCCATCGATTCAATTAAATAAAAAATGGAAATGCTTGATCGTTTTAAATGGATTAATAAGACTGCACACCTAGGCATTATGAATCACGGGCAGAATTGCCGCGATTATATGATTGATTCCAGAATCGCGGCAAAACTTGGGACACGATTACGATGCCATTACTTGTTAATGGCTCCCAAATCGCTGCGTGCGATTTTGACACCATTTGCATGCGGTAAATCACGTTGCAATTGCAGGAAAATTGCAAAGCGCAAAGCTTGTTGCTCAAAAAGGAGCAGGAGCTTCTGTTGGGTGACAGGGTAGAAAGGTGCGATTTCAGTGCGGTTTATCGCCTGCCGATCGCAGCAAAACTGCACCGTTATTGGGGTGCCATAACCAAGTAACGGCATCACAAACACATCCCTGCGTTTTGTCGCGATTCTGCATTCAACGGACAAGCATTCCTAGCAGTTTCCCCGCACTCCAGAAATGAGCGTTCCTGGAACACGCAGATGTGGGCGGAGCCAAAGCTGCCATTCAAAACTGCCCGTTTTGGGATCTCGGGGGCAGAATCGCAGCAATCTCAAATCACAAAATGCCTGTTCGGGCGCCATTAATTTTTAACGGCACCTAAAATGCGCTGCAGTTTTTGCCACGATCATAGCGCAGTGTGAAGCTTGGTGCCCAAAAAGGAGCAAGAGCTTCTTATTGGGTGACCGACCAGCTTTGCCTGTTGCGATTTGATCTTGCGATGTTCATAGAAAAACCAAACCGGGTTTTAAGTGCCTATGAAAATGAATGGCGTCACAAACATGCATTTTGTGACTGGAGCCATTCTGCCCGACATCGCAAAATGCCAATGGAGCCTACGGCTGCATTCACGCCTGCGCGCTTCCTAAACAAAAATGGGAGTTTTGCCGCAAGTTTCGGAGATGCAGTGCAGTTCGCTTTTGCGGAGCCGTTATTTGTTAATGGCCCCCACAAACGCAGGTAACAGGTGTGAAAAAAAAAAAGCCATGCTACAGACACACCAAAATGCTGATGCGCCACAACGAAAAGGTTCTGTGCTTACTTTGCAGCATTTGTCACACATAAAGCGGGCGCGGCCCATTCAAGTAAATAGCGCAGCTGTAGGCGTAACGCTGTGAATGGGGCCCTAATGTGTTTGTAGGTGAAAATTGCAAACCCCTGGGTGAAAGTTGTGTGAATCCTGGGAGAGAACAAGGCTGGCAGCCCTCTCTGTGCCCACAATACAGGTCTGCTCCTCGCCCCCTCCCCCACACACACTTTCTCTCTGCCCATCGCTGCGCCCCAGCCTGGCACTGCACGGGTTAGCGGCGTCTGATCGGCGGCTCGGGAATAGATTGCTCTCGCCTGGTCGCCGCCGGATCCTCTCCGTTGCCAAGGCAGCCGCGTCCTGCCGATCGCCGAGCGGCGAATCCCGGGCCCCGGCGGCAGCGGGCGGACCATGTTCGCTCTAGTCCGCTTCCTGGAGGATAACGTGTGTGACACGCTGCCCGCCGCCCGGGTCCGGGGCTTCCAGCCCAGCTCAACGGAGGACTTTGATGACAGCAAGGTGTACGCCGTGTACCGGAGCCCCGAGGAGGCGGAGGAGGAGGCCGGAGCGCAGCCGGCGCACATCTTGGCCCTGGCAGGTGAGGAGCACCGGGGGGGGAGGGGGTCCATTCTATAATGGTGGGTGAAGCCGGACAGGCTGTGTCCTATGGTGGCTTATTCTATAGAACTCCCTCCATTGTGATGGCGGAGGCTGGGCGGAGACATGTCACTGAGGGGGGCGGAGACATGTCACTGAGGGGGGCGGAGACATGTCACTGAGGGGGGCGGAGACATGTCACTGTAGGGGCGGGGACATGTCACTGAAATGCAAATGCTGACTTGGTGAAGGAAAGTCAGTGATTGTCCCGCCCCCTTTTGACCTCTTAACACCGCCTCCAGGCAGCTCTTTAATCACTTCCAGAAACTCCCTTTAGCAGATTTAGCCCTGGTCTACATTGCAGCGATTTGACACATCAAATCAATCAATGGCTATTGCCGGCAATTAAAGTGGTTGTAAACCCTTACAAACCACTTTGATGTACAGGTAAGCCTAGATTAAAGCGGAGGTCCACCCTAAAGTGGACCTTCCGCTCATCGTAACCCTCCCCCCCCTCCGGTGCCACAATCGGCACCTTTCAGGGGGGAGGGGGGTGCAGTTACCTGGATAATCCAGGTAACTGCACCCACTTCCGGGACAGCTCTCTGCGGAAAGGGGCGTAACTTACGCCCCTTTCCGCAAGTGCCCGCCCCTTCCCGCAAGTGCCCCGCTGCCTGCTGGGAAACACACAGCTCCCAGAGGCAGCGGGGAGCGTCCTTATTGCGCAGCGAGATTCGCGCATGCGCAGTAGGGAACTGGGAAATGAAGCCGAAAGGCTCCATTTCCTGATTCCCATACCCAAGATGGCGGCGGCAGGACCCGACAGACGACCTAGCGATCGGCTTCGGGTGCCGACATCGCGGGCGCGCTGGACAGGTAAGTGTCACTATTTTAAAAGTCAGCAGCTGCAGTATTTGTAGCTGCTGGCTTTTAAAAAAAAAAAAAAAACGCGGAGTCCCGGTGGACTCCCGCTTTAAGGCTTACCCGTAGGTCTAAGAAATATCTCCTAAACCTACATGGTTTAGGAGATATTTGCCGGAAGACGGGCACCACTGTCTACGGCGCATGCGCACTGAGCGCGCCGCTGTCAACGGCGATATGCCGCGAGTGGCGGCTCCCGTGCACATGCGCGGGAGTGACGTCATTGCGGCTTCGTCGATTGACAGCAGCGGAGCAGCGAGACCCACCAAAAAGATGGAGGCTCCGGACTACAGGGGACAGCGGTGACATCGCTGGCTCCTGTGTCAGGTAAGTGACACATAATGGACTACTATGCGATGCAGTAGTCCATTATGCTTTACCTTTGCAGGGAATCAAAGAGGAAGTAAACTCTTCAGGGTTTACTTCCTCTTTAAGGATGAGCTCCGGCGTGTTCACAAACCGCACGTGCAGAGCCCGCCAGGAAGTCGGCACTGGGGACTGCTAATCACAGGCAGCGAGACATTTCCCGATCTCTGCAGTTGCGCATCGGGAAATGTATCACTGCTTGCGATTAGCACTCCGCAGTGCCGACTTCCTGGCGGGCTCGGCACGTGCAGTTTGTGAACACGCCGGAGCTCATCCTTAATTGCAATAGCCATTGATTTGACCTGTCAGATCGCTGCAATGTAAACCTGGGATAAAACTGCTATTGGGCGTTTCTGGCACCGTCCTAATCGGTGCGTTGACACAGCGATTCCAAAAAGTAGTTTCTGTACTACTTTTGGCGACTTTGAGGTGTGATTTCAATAGACATTTGAGCAGAAACCCACATAGATGTCTCTGAAATTGCCCCTGAAGTCAGGACTGATGAATGAAATCATACGAGTTCAGCCGAGCTGAGCCAACACCATTTCATTCCCGCTGTCAGTGTGACCCTGGGCTCAGGCCCCTCTCACACAGGCGGTCCGGCAGACAAAAATTTGGTCCAAACAACCCAGTGACACCAAAAAAGAATAGGCACCTCATCTCCTACAATATATAAACTTGCATAGAAGGAGGGGGAAGAAGGGGGATGTGTTTGGGTTTAAATGGATGAGGTAACCCTACCTGCCAGATGGATGGAAAATTGGACCTCCATCTGTCTGGATTTGGCAGATGGGATTGCAGCGGATGTCACCCCTGAGACCCGCCACTCCATAGGAGTGAATGGAGCGTCTGATCAGGTCCGCCTGAAAAACTGATAGGCAGACCTGATTGGAAATCCGTGTGAAAGAGGCCTTCCTGTGCAGGATCACATGTGTGTGTATATATATGTGATTCTGCACTTCCACCTACAGGGGGTGCACACACCACTGGGGGGGGGGGCACTTCTGCTGTTATTAGTCCCAGCAGAAACCGATCTAGAGGTGACGGCACTGGATGTTTTCCAGCAACCACCAATCATCAGTAAGGCTGCGTTCACACCTATGCGAATTGGATGCAGTGGAACCTGCATCCAATTCGCATAGGTGTGAACCCAGCCTTACTGATTATGACCAGCTATCTATGGAGCCGGGTCACATATCTCCGTTGCGGCTGCGGAGCGGCTTGCACAGGACCTCTGCATCTTTGGCTCAGATTCAGGGCCAAATTCAGGCAAAAATGTGGTCCTTATTTATCCCTTAAACGGTGAACAGGGATGCACCGGACCTCTGCTCCGAGCCGCATCCCTCAGAGGTGTGAATTCAGCCTATGCACACTATGTAAACAAGGCAGATCTCCATTCTGACAGTAGGAAAGGGATGGATTTTGTGTTCCTGCAAAGCGGGGAAAAATCCATCTCTTCCCTTAGTAAAAGCAGCACATACAGTACAGTAAAACACAGGCTAGTTAACCCTTCAAACACCTCTGATGTTAATCCCTTCCTAGCCAGTGTCATTAATCCAGTGACAGTGCATATTTTTAGCATTGATCACTGTATTGGTGCCACTGGTCCCCAAAAAGTGTCAGTTAGGTTTCCGATTGTTTGCCGCAATATTGCAGACCCTCTATAAGTCACTGATTGCCGCCATTACTAGTATACAAAAATGAAATAAAAATTCCATAAATATATATGATAGTTTGTAGACACTATAACATTTGCATAAACCAATCAATATATGCTTATAGGGATTTTTTACCAAAAATATGTAGCAGAATACATATTGGCCTAAAATGCTGAAGAAATTAGATTTTTAGTATTTTTTTATGAGGTATGTTTTATAGCAGAAAGTAAAAATATCGTTTTTTTTTGTTTTGTTTTTTTTACAAATTGTCAGTTATATTTTGTTTATATTGCAAAAAATAAAAACAGTGGAGGTGATCAAATACCACCAAAAGAAAGCTCTATTTGTGAGAAAGAAATCGCAAATTTTATTTGGGTACAGTGCCACATGACCGTGCAATTGTCAGTTAAAATAATGCCACGCCATGTCGCAAAAAATGGCCTGGTCATGAAGGGGGTAAATCTTACAGAGGACAAGTAGCCTGAGAGGCAGTGCAGCTTCTGATTGGCTTTCACAGCAGTCATATGATCTGAATGCCACCCTGCTGGCTCCCAATCAGAAGCCAAAACTGAGAGCTGTCAGCGTGGCAAGGATGTAGTAAGCGCACATTCAGCACACAATGTCTTGCTGCCATGGACGCATGTGTGGAGTGGCTGGGCATTAAAGCCCATCGTTTCTGTATATATGTGTTGCATGGTCTGCAAAAGGTCAAAGTCATAGTCTACTTTTTGCAAACATGTAAATCTCATCTCTGAGATGCACCTCACAGGTCCCAGGAGGCTGCGGGGACATTGAGAAAGTGCAGCACGACTCATGCATGCGCAGTGAGGAGCCAGTAGAATGTCACAGCCGGGTTCCCACATTCAAGATGACGGCAAGATAAAGAACAAGCCTGGGTGAGCACAGTGCTGGATTCTTGGACAGGTAAGTGCACGTTTATTAACCAGTTCCCTACCGTGCTATAGCCAAATGATGGCTGCAGCACAGTCGGCCAGTACTGGGAGGGCGTCATGTGACATCCACCCATGATTGTGTCTACTGCAGAGTGTGGGCTGTGCGCTCTGTGATCGCTGTGTCCTTAGGACATAGCTGATCACAGATCAGGGTAAAGGGCCAATCACAGCTGACTACAATGTAATCACAAGCCGGTTATCAGCATTCCTTTCAGCGTGAGGAGAGCCAATAGCCGGCTTGTGTGTAAGAGACATCTACACTGATTTTCAGTGCTGCCTATCAGTGGCCACCAGTGCTGCCAATCAGTGTCACTCGCTTATCAGTGCCCAGCATTGATACAAATCAATGCCCACCAGTGCTGCCTCTCAGTGTCACCTATCAGTGCAGCCTCTCAGTGTCACCTATCAGTGCAGCCTCTCAGTGTCACCTATCAGTGCAGCCTCATCAGAGTCACCTATCAGTGCAGCCTCTCAGTGTCACCTATCAGTGCAGCCTCTCAGTGTCACCTATCAGTGCAGCCTCTCAGTGTCACCTATCAGTGCAGCCTCTCAGTGTCACCTATCAGTGCAGCCTCTCAGTGTCACCTATCAGTGCAGCCTCTCAGTGTCACCTATCAGTGCAGCCTCTCAGTGTCACCTATCAGTGCTGCCTCTCAGTGTCACCTATCAGTGCTGCCTCTCAGTGTCACCTATCAGTTCAGCCTCTCAGTGTCACCTATCAGTGCAGCCTCTCAGTGTCACCTATCAGTGCAGCCTCTCAGTGTCACCTATCAGTGCAGCCTCTCAGTGTCACCTATCAGTGCAGCCTCTCAGTGTCACCTATCAGTGCAGCCTCTCAGTGTCACCTATCAGTGCAGCCTCATCAGATTCACCTATCAGTGCAGCCTCATCAGAGTCAGCAGTGATTAAATACCACCAAAAGAAAGCTCTATTTGTGTGAAAAAAAAAGATAAAGATGTCATATGGGTACAGTGTAGCATGACTAGTAATTGTCATTCAAAGTGTGACATCACTGAAAGCTGAAAATTGGCCTGAGCAGGAAGGGGGTGAAAGTGTCTGGTAGGCAAGTGGTTAAAGGAAAAGTTCACCCTTCAAAACATGTTACACCCATATTCAGGGTGTGACATGTTATGAATTCGCACTGAGCCCCGGCACCGAGCTATCTTCCGCCACAATGAATAAAAATAATAATGCGGTCATGCGGGGCTCATTCATAGTCCTCTGTGAATGGAAAACAACAAGGCCCTGCATTCTTTGCAGCTGTCGGCTTGTAGTTTTCAATAACTATCATGGCGCTGTGAGCACTGTGGTAGCTCATTTAGTCTTCCTATCAGAATATATTGGCTTCCTCAATATACAAGCAAACCCATACACTGACAGATCTGCAGGAGACCTGCATGGCACCAGCAAATGCTTTACAGGATCCCAAAACAAAAAATATTTAATGCATATTTTTTTACCTACAAAAAAAAAAAGTGCATTTATTATTTTTTGTCAAAAGGTGAACTTCTCCTTCAAATGTCAGCAGAGACAGTATTTGTAGCTGCTGCCTTTCAGGCTTCATACACACAAGGTGTTTGCCCAGCTGTCCTAAACACCTTTCCTCTTGGCAACAGCTTTTTGGCAGTAAAAAGGCTTAATACTTGGAAATGCATCTAGACTTGTTTAGGCACATCAGGCGTCTGGAAGTTAATTCATTTCATTGGCCAGAAGAATAATTTATTCTGGCTATTGGAATAAATGAATACCCAAGTACTTGATGTGCCCAACATTAACACATGTTTAAAGTGATTGTAAAGGATCGTTTTTTATTTTCGTTTTTTATTTTTTTTTAAATAACAGACATGTCATACTTACCTCCACTGTGCAGCTCGTTTTGCACAGAGTGGCCCTGATCCTCCTCTTCTGTGGTCCATCGATGGCTCTCGTGGCTACTCCCGGCATCAGATAACCCCCTAGGAGAAGCGCTCTCCTGATTACCTTGCTGGCGCGCTCTCGAGTCCAGCATTGGTGTCCAGAGACAGGAATCCCAGACTCGACCCCGGCGCCCGAGTCATTGGATTTGATTGACAGCAGCGGGAGCCAATGAATGCGCTGCTATCAATCTATCCAATCAAGAGTCGGAGCCCGTGTAGAGAGGGACAGCACGTCCCCGCCAAGGAGATAAGGGGCTCAGGTAAGTAAAACGGGGAAGTTGGGGTGCCGGTGACTGCCAGGTGTTTTTTCACCTTAATGCATAGGATGCATTAAGGTGAAAAAACATGAAGGTTTACAACCCCTTTAAAGAGGAAGTAAACCCTGATGGGTTTACTTCCTCTTTGATTCCCTGCAAAGGTAAAGCATAATGGACTACTATGCATCGCATAGTAGTCCATTATGTGTCACTTACCTGACACAGGAGCCAGCGAAGTCACCGCTGTCCCCTGTAGTCCGGAGCCTCTATCTTCTCGGTGGGTCTCGCTGCTCCGCCGCCATTCGGCAAAGCCGCGATGACGTCACTCCCACGCATGTGCACGGTAAGCCTTAAAGGGATTGTAAAGTGAAATATTTTTTTTTTTAAATAACAAACATGTTATACTTACCTCCACTGTGCAGCTCGTTTTGCACAGAGTTGCCCCGAACCTGCTCTTCTGGGGTCCCTCGGCGGCTGTCTCTGCTTCCTCCCGCAGGTGCTTCTCACGCTCATGCGAGCTCCCTCACATGGTGAGAAGCATCTGCGGGCGCGCTCCCCTGATACAGCTGACGGCTATAGCCACACGCTGTATCACACGGCCCCGCCTCCCAGCGCTCCGCGTCAGTGGATGTGATTGACAGCAGCGCGAGCCAATGGCTGCGCTGCTTTCCATCCATCCACTCCAGCCAATCAGCGGCCAGGCTGAACGGTGGAAAGGACGTCGGGGGACGAGTGTGGAACTTTCGAGGGGTGAGGTAGGTAAAACGGGGGGGCTGGGGGCTCCGGCACTGTCAGATGTTTTTTCACCTTAATGCATAGAATGATTATTATATATACTATATTATTCATCATATATAATAATATACATTTTCACAAAGTCTGCTGCCTCAGTTTTTATGATGGCAATTTGTTTTTACTCCAGAATGTTATGAAGAGTGATCAGATGAATTGCAATTAATTGCAAAGTACCTCTTTGCCATGAAAATTAATGTAATCCCATAAAAAAACATTTTCATTGCATTTGAGCCGTGCCACAAAAGGACCAGCTGACATCAAGTCAGTGATTCTCTCATTAATACATGTGTCAATGTTGAGGAGGACAAGGCTGGAAATCACTCTGTAATGCTGATGGAGCTAGAATATCAGACTGGAGGCTTTAAAAGGTGGTGCTTGAAATCATTGTCCTAACCATGGTTACCTGCAAGGAAACGCGTATAGTCATCATTGCTTTGCACAAAAAAGGGATTCGCAGGCAAGGATATTGCTGCTACTAAGATTGCACCTAAATCAACTATTTATTAGTTCATCAAGAACTGCTGCGGGATCGGGGCACCACCAGTGCAGAGCTTGCTCAGGAATGGCAGCAGACAGGTGTGAATACTTTTATACGCACAGTGAGGAGACTTTTGGAGGATGGCCTGGTGTCAAGAAGGGCAACAAAGAAGCCACTTCTCTCCAAAAACATCAGGGACAGACTGATATTCTGCAAAAGGTACAGGGATTGGACTGCTCAGGACTGGGGGAAAGTAATTTTCTCTGCTGAATCCCCTTTCTGATTTTTTGGGGCATCCGGAAAAAAAACCTTGTCCAGAGAAGAAAAGGTGAGCCCTACTATCAGTCCTGTGTCATGCCAACAATAAAGCATCCTGAGACCATTCATGTGTGGGGTTATTTCTCAGCCAAGGGACTGAGCTCATTCACAATTTTGCCGAAGAACACAGCCATGAAGAATGGTACAAAACATCCTCCGAGAGCAACTTCTTCCTACCATTCAAGAACAATTTGGTGAGGAACAATGTCTTTTCCTGCATGGTGGAACGCCTTGATATAAGGCAAAAATTATAACTAAGTGACTTGGGGAACAAAACTGAACTGTGGGTCCATGGCCAGGAAACTCCCCAGACCGTAATCCCATTGAGAACTTGTGGTCAATGGTCAAGTGGCGGGTGATCACAGAAAACCCAACAAATTCTGACAAACTCCAAGCATTGATTATGCGAGAATGGGCTGCCATCAGTCAGGATGTGGCCCAGAAGTTGATTGACAGCATTCAAAGGGAAATTACAGAGGTCTTGAGGGCCAACACTAAGAATATTGACTCTTTGCATTAACTTCATGGAAGTGTCAATTAAAGCCTTTGACACTTATGAAGTGTTTGTAATTATATTTCAGTATACCAATAGTAACATCTGACAAAAAGATTCAAAAACACTGAAGCAGCAGACTTTGTGAAAATTGAATCACTTAAAGTGGAGGTCCACCCTAAAGTGGACCTTCCGCTCATTGGAACCCTCCCCCCCTCCGGCGCCACAATTGGCACCTTTCAGGGGGGAGGGGGGTGCAGGTACCTGTACAGTACAGTTATCTGCACCCACTTTTGGCGTAGATTCTGCAGAAGGTACGCCCCTTTCCGCAGAATCTACGCCCCTTTCCGAAAGTCCCCCGCTGCCTGCTGGGAAACACACGGATCCCAGAGACAGCGGGGACCATCCTTATTGCGCAGCGCGACTCGCGCATGCGCAGTAGGGAACCAGGAAATGAAGCCGAAAGGCTCCACTTCCTGATTCCCATACCCAAGATGGCGGCGGCAGCACCCGAGAGACGATCGAGAGATGGGCTTCGGGTGCCGACATCGCGGGCGCGCTGGGCGGGTAAGTGTCATTATTTTAAAAGTCAGCAGCTGCAGTATTGGTAGCTGCTGGCTTTTAAAAAAAAAAAACGGCAGAACTCCCGGCGGACTCCCGCTTTAAGGACCGACGCCTCTTTCTGAGATTTGTTGTTTACAAGTTAAAAACATATTTTTTTTTGCTAGAAAAATACTTAGAACCCCCAAAAATTATAATTTTTTTTTATAACACCCTAGAGAATAAAATGGCAGTCATTGCAATACATTCTGTCACACCGTATTTGCACAGCGATCTTGGAAGCGCACTTTTTTTGGAAAAAAATAAACCTTTTTTAATTAAAAAACTATGCCGCGTACACACGACCGGACTTTTCGAGGGACTAGGTCCGACGGTCTTTCCGACGGAGTTCCGGCGGACTTTCTGAATGAACGGACTTGGCCACACACAATCACACCAAAGTCTAACGGATTTGTAGGTGATGATGTACGACCGGACTAGAATAAGGAAGTTCATAGTCAGTAGCCAATAGCTGCCCGAGTGTCGGTTTTTGTCCGTCGGACTAGCTTACACACAAACGGATTTCTCGGTCCAGCGGAGTTCTGGTGGAAAAATTTAAAACATGTTCTATTTCTAAAGTCCGCCGGATTTTTGGCAAGCAAAGGTCCGATGGGGCCCACACACGATTGAATTGTCCGACGGACTCGTTCCGTCAGACCTTTGCTGTCAAAAAGTCCGGTCGTGTGTGTGGCATAAGACAACAGTAAAGTTAGCCCATTTTTTTTATATTGTGAAAGATAATGTTACTCCGAGTAAATTGGAATGCCGATAAACATTTACCCTTACAAATCTCCATAGGTGACGTTTAAAATAAAAATCTACAGGTTGCATGTTTTAAGTTACAGAGGAGGTCTAGGGCTAGAATTATTGCTCTCACTCCACCGATCGTGGCAATACCTCACATGTGTAGTTTGAACACAGCTCGGCGGGGCGCTTTTAAAAAAAAAAAAGAAAATTCTTATTTATTTTACCTTTTTTATTTTTTATTTTTACACTGTTTTTAAAAAACAAAACAAAATTGTGTCACTTTTATTCCTATTACAAGAAATGTAAACATCCCTTGTATTAGAAACAAAGCATGATAGAACCTCTTAAATATGAGATCTGGCGTCAAAAAGACCTCATATTTACACTTAAATGCAATAAAAAAAAAAAAAATTGTCATTTAATTTTTTTTTTTAAATTGCCTTTTAAGAATTGTGGGTGGAAGTGACGTTTGATGTCGCTTCCGCCCTGCATTGTTATGAAGACAGGTGGGGGCCATCTTCCCCCTCACTCATCTCCATGCCCAGCCAGGGTGAAGATCCGATTGCTTTCGCCGCTGCCAACGGCTCCGGTAAGCGGCGGAGGGCACTGGAGCGTGATGGGAGGGGGGGGCACCTCTTGCACCACCGATAAAAGTGATCTTGCGGTGAATCCACCACAGAGACCTATCTTATCAGAAACCGGACCACCGGCTGAACACGAGTTTACTGGGGTTATGGTAGCTAGCTGCTGCCATAACAACGATATCCCCCGTCAAGGTTAGGACGTATATCGGTGTGCGGCGGTCCGGAAGTGGTTAATATTGGTGTCATTCCCAAAACTTTTTGCCACTGCTGTACTTCTCCTTTAAGTGAGGACAGCGACTGCTGGAACAGAAGCATAAAGGGGTATTAGTATGTTCTGAATAGCTTCACGGGAAATATTTTGGCTCATCTTTGAAAAATAAAATAGGTTTGTGCAAACCAACCCAGCTAGGCTGGAAAGCAGCCAACCTGGCAGTCCTGCCGGCCATAATGACTAATTTGCAAAAATGATATTGCATGTAATATATTCCTGAAGGATAAGTGCAGTTTAAATTTCATTATTAGAAATGCAACAGGCAGCCTATGTGCTTCAAGAGAGTTGTGTATATAAGCCCAGAATGTTATTTTCAGTATGAGATGCTGTATACAGTTTTCTGAAGCAGATAATCTTTTTGCGAATCTGTTGCAGTTTCTTATCTGGAGATCCTGCCAGTAACTGCACTTCGTTTTGCATGCTGACAATGCTAAACCTCTACCCTAAAAGTTAGCAGAAGTGTTTTCAGCCTCTTATTAAAGTGATTGTAAACCCTTACATCTACCCAGCAAAGTGACTGGCCTTAGGAGATACACAGAGATTAAACAAATCCTCCTAAATAAGTTGTACCTGTTTATCCGCAGTCTTCTCTTCATCCGTTCAAAGTGCTGAACTTGTAAGGCTTGTCTGAGAGTTCAGGAAAAAAAAGGGGCGGAGAGCTGATGTTACACTCGGCAGAGCTCATTTAAGAGAACTCGGACAGCTGATTGGAGGGAAGGGACACCCCCCCCCCCCTCCACACAGCACACAGGAACAGAGCTGAGGCTGTCAAGCAGCTGGTGGCTCCTCCCCTGTCACCATGTTTCTCTTGGTGTCAGGAAAACTTGTCAGAAGTGATTTATGCTGATAGCAGAGGAACGAATTAACAGACAGAAATGACACTTAGTGCTCTGGTTTGAGACAAGTACACACTATAGAAGAATATGCTTTGTTCATAGTTCATGTCTGAGGTTTATGACCACTTTAAAGTGGAACTAAACTGCTGAATGAATTGGCTCCCTTAACCCTCTTTTACTCAGCCATCTTTAAACCGACAGCACATGCACAGCCAGTGTCTTTCAGGGATACAAGACCTGGCAGAGACTGGTGGCCCATATGCGCATGTGTAGGGGGATTTCCAGCAGATTGCCAGTATAATGCCTGGCAGCCTTTGTGTGCATGTGCAAAAATCCTCTGCATATATACAACACAGTGGTCTCTTAGTAACACACTGCCTCCTGGGATATCCCAGGAGGCAGCTGGGCCCAGCATAGGCTGAAAGTGCTGCTTTGCAACATGAAGAAAAATAACATAGTAAAGTAATGCCGCGTACACATGATCGGAATTTTGGTCCAAAAAAGCTCTGATGGGTTTTTCGACGGGATTCCGCTCAAGCTGTTTTGCATACACACGGTCACAAAAGTTCTCTGAACTTTCGACCGCCAAGAACGAGATGACGTACAACACTACGATGAGCCGAGAAAATGAAGTTCATTGCTTCCGAGCATGCATAGGAATTTTGCGCGTCGGAATTTGTACAGACGATCGGAATCTCCGATCTGAACTTTTTCCGACCGTAAAATTGAGAACCTGCTCTCAATCTTTTGCTGCCTGAAATTCCGCCAGCAAAAGTCCGATGGAGCATACACACGATCGCATTTTCCAACCAAAAGCTCTCATCAGACTTTTGCTGGCGAAATTTCTGATCCTGTGTACGAAGCATTAGAATAAAAAGGATTAGCATTTCTGTAAGAGGAAGGGAGAGGGATGAAATAAAAAAAGGTGTTCGAGTGAGTTTAGTTCTGTTTTCACTTGGCCATTGAGCTGCCTATTAGATCTATCAGATGGGCAGGCCAGCGGCCAACTGGTGGGGCATGCATGGTAGGCTGACAACACTGCTGCTGATTGCAAGACTTGGCGTTGTCAGTCTGCCCCATGAAGTGCTGTTACTGGTATTATCTACAAGTAGGAGACTTTCTAATAGATTCACAAAAAAGAAAAAGACAATTGTTTAGGAAAGCCATATACAGTGAAGCATAATGCCAAACTTAAAAATAGATTGAGGCCACATATTGCGTAGCTGGAATGCATTTTCAAAGATCGATGTGATCTTGCATGTCGCATAGGGCCAGCCCATTCACTCGTCGCCCCAAAAAAAGCTCCTGCTCCTTTCATCCTAAATCCATGACGTGTGAATGGAGCCTTACATACACTTCAGTATATGGCCGTACCTTCTTAAAATATAATTCCCCTTTTCAGCTCCCTTGCACATATCTAGTCTAGTGCAGAGCTGAGATCCGTCGGGCTTCTGTACACTTACACTACAGGTGGGCGCCTGCTCTTTGATGAAGACATTGGAGATAGGATAGTGAAACTCCAGCTTTGATAAATAAAATACTCATACCCTGCAAGAAGAAAACTTTACTTCAGAGTCTTACCTTCTTTTGTTTTGGATGTAGTACACAAACTCTTTTCTTTTGGATTGGTATTTTTTTTTTTTTTTTTTAAGGAGAGAGCTTCATTGGAACAACCACATCAGCCGGATTCCATTTTATGAAGGCTAAAACATGAAAATAAAAATGGAACAGGACAGCAGTGAACAATGTGGACATTTTTTCATTTTAAATGCACCCAGGTGTCAGCACCATAGTGTGAGTGGATTGTGTGTGATTGGGTTTTATTCTCACAATTCATCTTAAATCATGGCTTTCATTCTAAAAAAAAGAAATAAAAAAAAAAGAAATCCCCTGCACGGCAATAGCATGATGTGCTAATATGCAACACATACTAGCACATTATGTAATACTTACCTTAGAAGAAAGCCCTCCAGCGGTGCACTGTCACAGAGCTTCCATCTTCCCCCGGTCTTCCTTCTGGGTTTGCAGGCTTCGGCTGTATGAGTTGGTGGGGCCGCGATGATGTCACTCCCGTGAACGGGAGCTCGTGGCTATCGCTCCAAAGTTCCCGCACAGTATGCCAAACCTTCAGAGTGCATGCGTCGGTGATGTCACCGGCTGAATCTCGTGAGAATATCTAATAAACTCTGCAAGTTTAGGAGCTATTCCTTGTACCTACAGGTAAGCCTTATTATAAGCTTACCTGTAGGTACAAGATCAAATAATGAGTTTACTACCAATTTAAGGGCTTTACAGTCATTGTCTTTAGGTCCTACTTAGACCCAAATCTAGGAGTTGGGTATCATTATGGGTCTGTGAAATCAGAATTTAGGACAAGTCAAAAAAAAAAATGAGTTCAAAACCACGCATGCACTTCTACCATCCAGCTGAAACTGAGAAATCAAATGGATTCATCCATCCATGATAAACAGAGTAGATTGAGGAATCTCCGCTACTGGCTATTGGGTCTGCATCTGATAAGAGACATTCACTGTTTGGCTGCCAATTTTCTCCCCCGGTTCCTTCATTTTTTTGTAGGGCCAGGTGATACTGATAGGCAGGTCCTGAACAAGGGGTGAGCGGGAGGGACAGTTGCCTGGGCATAGTGGTTAAAGTAGAAGTTCACCCACAACCTTACTAATCAAATATGGCTGCTCAGGAGAAATTATACAATAGAGCTACAGGTACCTTCATCCCTAAAAGTAGTAAAACTGAGAATGGGGAAGAGTTGGGGCAAGTGGGATTTTTTCGGTACCCTCACAGGACAATTTTGCTTAAAAAGTGTATTTTATTAAACATCAAAGTTTTTTAAATTGTGTAAATAACACATATACATAATAATTCCTCTGTGAGAGTCAATACACTTCAATTGATAAATCACTCATCTTAGGAATACCTCCAAGAGTCATGTGGACATGCAGATATTGCGCTCTTGTTTTTGTGGTTGCCCGCTTCTTCAGGAGAGGAAACACAAGCAAGTAGAGGACAAGACCATACTACACTGGAAATAATAATAAAAACAAATAAGTACATATAAGCAGAAAAAGATATTTCTTTCTCATATTATTATTATTACATAAGTACCATAAGACATTGAACAGACGTATTTACATTTACCTCTGAAATTAGATCATGGTTAGGATATGGGGAGGCACCAGGGCCACCGTTCCTGGGCGAGCATGGGAGCACATCCACGAGGTACTCGAGGATATGCTCCCATGAGCGCCCAGAAATGGTGGCCCTGGTGCCTCCCCATATGCAACCATGATCTAATTTATTGCTTGTGTTTCCTCTCCCGAAGACGTGGGCAACCACAGAACATGTTGAGAGTGCAATATCTGTATGTCCATTTGACTCTTGGAGGTATCCCTAAGATGGATGATCTTCCAATTCAGGTGTATTGACTGTTACAGAGGAATTATTATGTATATTTGTTATTTACACAATTTTAAAAACTTTGATGTTTAATTTTTTAAGCAAAATTGTTGTAATGTCCTGTGACGGTACCGGCAAAATCCCACTTGCCCCAAACCCTTCCCTATTTTTAGTTCCACAACCTAACTAACCCTACTTGCAGCTACATTCTAAAACAAATCTATCTAGCCTGTAAAGAAAAAAAACACTATACGTACATTTTCTGCAGCTGCTCAGGTCCCACGTTGAGTTGTCAGCGGCAGCTTCAGTGTGCAGGAGAGGCAGCCAACAACAGAAGCCCCATAGTAATGATCTATGTGTGATGTCGCTTCCCAGGCATTTCCTAGTGGTGGGTTCACTCCTGCACACAGCATCCGCTGCTGGAATCCGGACCGGTTCAGCTTCAGAAAAGGTATGTATAACGATTTCATCTTTACAGGGTTAGATTTGTTTTAGAATGTGGCTACGAGTAGATTTAGAGTTAGTTAGGCTTTGGGTGAACTTCTACTTTTAAGGGTGCTACTGCTGTCACATGGTGCTACAGCATGCCCACTCTCCACCCCATGTATCCACAGCTGACATGAAAAGCACAATATGCATGTGCAAATACTTTCTAGCTGCTAGAAAGCAAGCAATTGGGCACACGTGCAATGCACACTCCGTGTCAACCATGGGCAGACGGAGCAAGGGGACAGAGAATGGGCGCAAGGACGATGAAACGATTCTATGTCAAGCATTAGGTGTGGGGTGCTTCTCCGCAGTCTTGCCCAGGGCACTGAATGAACCTGTCCCGGGACTGCCGACAGAGTCACCCAAAATTTGAATTTCGGCTGATTTTTCTCTATGTATTGCCAATTTAATCCTGAAGATGTGGGTGTAAGATGCTGGATCTAGTTGTATTGTGATTTCACTGCTCAAATTCTATAGTATAGAATGCAGTGTATATAATTAGGCAACTCTCTCATACTATAGCCACCAATGCCAGGAGAAGACAATTGCTGATTCCCTTGTAAACCCTGTGTGAATTGACAAAGGAATCGTGCACTTTTCTTTCCTGCAACTACGGGTTCGTACTGTGTATGACCAGCCTAGGAACCTGCGGTCTGTAGTGTGACCATAAATTAGGGCAGTGGTCTCCAAACTGTGGCCCAGCCCAGGGGCCAGATGCTGCCCTTTGCTTGCTTTTATCTGGCCTTTGGGGCCCTTTTCTTCCACTGATACCGACAATGGGTCATAATTCCCCCCCACTGACAAAAATGAAGGGACACAGTTCCTCCCAATGATGCCAAAGATGGGGCACTGTTCCTCCCCAATGACACCAGCAATGGGACCCAATGATGGGGCACAATTACTCCCACTGAAACAAATGATGGGGCTTTATTTTTGCCCCACTGATGTCAGGACCATTTCTACTCCCAATGACCACCGTCTGCCCCCCCTCTAAAGTCTGAAGCACAGCAAACTGGCCCTTTGTTTAGAAATTTTAGAGACTTCAGGGTTAGGGTAATAGCACTGATCTCTACTATTCTCATATTGTCTTCCTTAGCATATACTCAGCCAAGAGTTTAGCATGTCCAAACTCTCTGACCCTCATTTTCTCTATCAGGTCTGCAGTTTCTTACAGTCCTCTCAAGCATTACATACAGCGGCTAAGATAAGTATTGAACACGTCACCATTTTTCTAGCTAAATATATTTCTAAAGGCACTATTAACATGAAATCTTCACCACAAGTCGGTAACAACCCATGCGATCCATACATACAAAGAAACAAAAAAACAATCATTTCAATTAAATTATGTGTAATAAAATGGAAGGACACAGGGAAAAAGTATTGAACACATGAAGAAAGTGAGGTGCAAAAAGGCATGGAAAGCCAAGATAGCAACTGAAATCTATCAGTAATTAGAAAGCAATCCTGCCTCTTGTCAGCGCAAATAAATATCAGCTGGTTCAGTCTCAACTAATGGCCTAAAAAAAGGTGTCGCATTACCAAGGTGTCACACAAGAAACATCTCATGATTGGTAAAAGCAAGGTGCTCTCTCGAGACCTTTGCAACCTTATTGATGGCATTGGTTACAGTAGGATTTTTAAAATTCTGAATGTTCCAGTGAGCACTGTTGGGGCCATAATCCAGAAGTGGATGTATGGATCGTTTCAGAAAGACCTAGAATTAGCAGGTACAATTGTTTCAAAGAAAGCAATAAGTAATACACTCAACCGCATGGCCTGTATACACGCTTACTACTCAACACTCTATTGCTGAAGAAAAAGCGTGTTGAAGCTCCTTTAAAGTTTGCTGCACAACATTTAGACAAGCCTGTGAAATACAGGGAGAATATAGTCTGGTCAGATGAGACCAAAATTGAACTCTTTGGATGCCATAATACACACAAGTTTGGAGGTCAAATGGCCCTGCCCATCACCCAAAAAATACCCCCATACCAACAGTGAAGTTTGGAGGTGGGAGCATCATGGTGTGGAGCTGTTTTCCAGCATACGGTACTGGCAAACTTCATGTCATTGAAGGAAGGATGAATGGAAAAATGTACCAAAGACATTCTTGATAAAATTCTGCTGCCATCTACCAGGACGATGAAGATGAGATGAGGGTGGACATTTCATCAAGACAATGATCCCAAACACAAAGCCAAGGAAACTCTGAATTGGTTTCCAAGAAAGAGAAAATAAATTTGCTAGAATGGCCCAGCCAATAACCTGACTTGAAAAATCTACGGAAAGAACTAAAGATCAAAGTTCATAGAAGAAGCCCACGGAACCTTTAAACCAGATCAAAATCACACCTGAGCAATGCATGTGATGAGTTTCTCCATACAGGAGGCGTCTTGAAGCCGTCATTACCAACAAAGGAGTTTGTACCAAGTATTAAATACATTTCAGTTAGCATGTTCAGTACTTTTTCTTTGTGTCATTCCATTTTATTACACATAACTTCATTTCTGAACTTATTTGTTTTGGTGTCTCTGTATTTATGGATTGTATGGGTTGTTGCCAACATGTGATGAAAATTTCATGTCAATATCACCTTTAGAAATATATTTACCTAGAAAAATGGTGACGTGTTCAATACTTATTTTGCCCGCTGTGTATTGAACATTATGTGTGGCCCTTTGATGTCATCAGCCACATTTGAAGCCTTCTGTAGCTTGTAAGTTGACAACCACTGGTCTAAGACTAGGTGGCAATGTGGTTGGCAAGTGGACAGTTGTGTCCAAATAGAATTGGAGGCCACGTCGAGGGAGGTGGGCAGCGGACAGGTATGTGGTGTAAGGAAGTGAACATGCACTTGTGGCTCAGGTACCACTATGGTTAGATATAGGAGTTTGTGATTTTATTTTTAATAAGATCAGAAGCAGTTAGAGATATAAGAAAGAAGATATTTTACATTGTAAGCAGTGTGACATCAAAGGTAGCTTGAGTGCCCCGGAGCCCAGCTGTGATCCTATTTTTGATGTTGGTATATAATAAGGAAGCACAGGCAGGCACACCGGGCAAGACCGTTTCCAGGCATGAGTGAAGCAGACAAGAGGGAACGCTCAAAAGGCCATTAAAGCTAAGACAGCACAAATATAACACTGGCTAATAACACGCCTTGTGTTTCCGGTGCATGTTATATCTTGGTCGGAGAAACAGGACAAAATGTAGGTAACCATGTGCCGAATTTGTTTGTTATATACTGTATATTGGAAATCAAAGATAAAATCAGACCAGTATTTAAATCCTTCAGATCCACGCTATAGCCGTTCTGCTTTGCCAGGAGTACGTCTATTGACGTCCCCCCCTTTGCAGCCTCACCACCACCCCCCCCCCCCCCCCGGGCGTGCGCTGTGATCAGCAAGTCTATGAGACTCAGATCCGAGTAAGGGGTCGATCTCGGCCCGTTACCATGTGATCAGCTGTCAGCCAATGACCGCTGATCACGTGATGTGAACAGAGGATCGGTAATCGTTTTTTTGCTGTCAGCATGTTATGTGCCCACCAGTACCACTGCAAGTGCCACAAATCGGTGCCCACCAATCAGGGCCTACAGTGCCCATGTTACTTAAGTGCCAGCAGTCCCTGCCACCTATCAGTGCCCACAAGTGCCACCTATCAGTGCCCACCAGTGGTGCCAATCAGTGTCACCTATCAGTGCCCATCACTGCCACCCACCAGTGCCACCTATCAATGCCCTTCAGTGCCCACCAGTGCCGCCTGTTAGTGCCCATCAGCGCAGCATATCAGTTCCCATCAGTGTAGCCTCATCAGCGTACATCAAAGGAGAAAAAATACCTGTTTGCAAAATTTATTAACAAAATATAAAACGGAGGAGAGGAGAGCTCCGGTGGGTCACATGAGCGCCTAGGGATGCTGGAAATAAGGTATTTTCTACAATAATGTTACATAAAGACACACACTGGACATAATCCTTTTACAGCGTGGATTACATGATTTTACAAGGACTTTAAACTAGGGCTTATTTTCTGGGTAGGGCTTATATTGCAGCCATCCTAGAAAATCAAGATATGTCTTATTTTTGGGGTAGGTCTTATTTTCGGGGCAACACGGTAGTCCATTACGTCATTGCTCATAGGAAGGAGCCAGGCTGGTCCTGCATTGTTCACAGGATGCTGACTTGATGCCGCAAGTTACGTTTTGTCCACAAGGTGCCTGACTGCTGACATGGGTCCAGTACAGCATCTAGAAATTACTTTAACATACAAGGCAAAACAGTACTATATTAGCTTATTTGCACCCAAATAAAATCTTAATTGATCAAAAAAAAAGGCAAAGTAAGCCTTTAACCACTTCAGCCCCTGAATTTACCCCCTTCCTGACCAGAGCACTTTTTGCGATTCGGCACTGCGTCACACTAACTGACAATTGCGCGGTCGTGCAACGTGGCTCCCAAACAAAATTGACACCCTTTTTTTTCCCACAAATAGATCTTTCTTTTGGTGGTATTTTATCACCTCTGCAGTTTTTATTTATTGCGCTATAAACAAAAAATAGAGACAATTTTGAAAAGAAAAAAAACGCATTATTTTTAACTTTTTTGCTATAATAAATATCCCCCAAAAATATATAAAAAAAAATTTTTGGGCTGATACGTATTCTTCTACATATTTTTGGTAAAAAAAAATCCCAATAAGCGTATATTGATTGGTTTGTGCAAAAGTTATAGCATCTACAAAATAGGAGATAGCTTTATGGCATTTTTATTGATATTTTTTTTTTTTTACTAGTAATGGTGGCGATCAGTGATTTTTATCATGACTGCGACATTATGGCGGACACATCGGACAATTTTGACACATTTTTGGGACCATTGGCATTAATACAGCGATCAATGCAAAAAAATTGCATTCATTACTGTAAAAATGTCACTGGCAGTGTAGGGGTTAACCACTAGGTGGCACTGTAGGGGTTAAGTGTGTCCTAGGGAGTGATTCTAACTGGGGGTGGGGAGGGGCTGTGTGTGACACATATGTCACTGATCACCGCTCCCGATTACAGGGAGCTGTGATCAGTGACAGTGCCATTGGGCAGAGCGGGGAGATGCTTGTTTAGCATTTCCCCGTTCTTCCTCGCCGTGAGATGATCGCAGGTATCCCCGCGGGACCCGCGATCACGGTCATTGAGCTCCCGGCGGGTGTGTGCGCCCGCAAGCTGCCTCTTAAAGGGCCCTTCTGCCACAGTATATCTGCGCGAGGCGGTCGGGAAGCGGTTAATCATAACACCATTCTTCCTTTGTAAGGGCCCTTATATACTTAACATTCATTGGATACTCCGAAAGGAAAAGCAAAGTACAGTCTTATTTTAATTCTTTTTTTTTTTTTTGCCTGTTCTGAGTCAGAGAAAATATATGCAGGAAAAATAAGTTTTTGGAATACATGAATTCTGAAATCGTATGCAGGGAGATGCACATTGTCCTTTGTTCTGTGTGCATTGTAGGAACATAAAATAGTCTCTGCAAAGTCTATGAGAAATATTCACCTTCTAGAAGCTGCATCTTTATAATGTGTGCAGCACAAAGCCCATTTTGATCTTCAAGAGAAGCCAAGTCTAATCTGTTTAATGTGCTTTCCATTTTTTTTAAGAAAACAAAACTGATCTGGAAAAGTGCGTACTGCAGAGGAAAATCAAAATCCCCAAGCTGTGTCTGAACTCAACGGAAGGGTCTTGGGAGTTTAAAGAGTATGAAGAGGATGAGGACAGTGAGCGCCGGCATAGCAAGGTAGGTTCAGAAACTTTCCTCCTATCTGCAAAACTTTCACAGATGGAAAAGCAATCCTAGCTTTACAAGGGGCCAGTGGCCATTTGGGTATATCCTCCATTAGGTGAACCTGATTTGAAAGTAGCTTAAAGTGATTGTAAACCCTTACAACACACTTTCACCTACAGGCAAGCAATAGATTAAGGCTTACCTGTAGGTGCTGTAATTATCATCTAAACCATGGGTCAAACTGGCGGCCCTTGAGCAGTTGTGAAACTACAAGCCCCATGAGGCATTTGAAGGCTGACGGTTACAAGCATGAGTCCCACAGGCAGAGGCATGATGGGACTTGTAGTTTCGCAACAGCTGGAGGGCCGCCAGTTTGAGACCCCTGATCTAAACCATGTAGGTTTAGGAGATATTTACAATTCCGCGTACGAGGATTCCTTCTGCGCATGCACACTTTAGAAGGGTCACGGCGTGCCATTTTCATTAGAGAACATGCCGCGTCTGGCGGCTCCCACGTGCATGCGACTCACACTACTCCGGCCAGTCACAGATCCGGAGTCCGCGACCCTGGAAGGAAGAAGGACTCTTCCAGCCGGCTAAGAAATCAGGACATTGCAGGCTCCTGTGTCAGGTAAGTGACACATAATGGACTACTATGCGATGCATAGTAGCCCATTATGCTTTGCCTTTGCAGGGAAACAAAGAGAAAGTAAACCCATTAGGGTTTACTTCCTCTTTAAAGTGACACTAAACTCTGGTATAAAAAAAAAAAATATATATATATATATATATATATATATATATATATATATATATATATATATATATATATATATATATATCTAGCTATCTATAAATATATCTATGGATAGATAAACCCACTTCCCAACCCCAGCGACATACCTGTACAATGCTGGACTTTTGAATGATGGTCATCACCCCAGTAGCCTTTTTTAGGGCCAGCGGTCGGCTCTCTTTAGTAATAGCAATCGGAGCAGCTAACTAGCCACTGGACTGCTTTTACAAGCAGCAGGAGGGGACACCCCCTCCCATTACCTTCCGCCGCTTGCTTGGTCTCTCCTGTCCCACCTGGAGACCTAAGCGACCAGCCGCCAGCTGACCGGACAGCAAAATAAAGCCAAGATCAGCTTTGATCAGCTCTCCACTATAGTAACTCGGAAGTGATGACATGACATCACTTCAGGTTTACCCGGATGTCAACGGTGCAGTTTAAAAAAAAAATCTAAACCATTCAAAAACACAGTGTTTTTGAATGCTTTTAAGGCCAGAGGAAGGTTTTGGGGTCTTATAGACCCCAGATCTTTCCATAAAGTGTTTCTCACATGCCTATTGCTGTCACAAGGATGTTTACATTGCTTATAACAGCAATAAAAGTGATTACAAAAATTAAAAATAAAGCAACAGTGTAAAAATAAACAAATAAAATTAATTGATAATTAAAAAAAAAAAAAAAAGATTTTAAGTGCCCCCATTGCTCAGTGCTCGAGCACAAAGGTGAACACGCATGTTGGTTCCACACACAAACAGCGAACATCATAAACATGAGAGGTATCACCACAAACTTCAGATCATGGACAGTAATTCAAGCTCTAGACCTCTGTAAATCTAAAGTGGTAACCTGTAAAGGCTTTTAATGTGTTGCCTATAGATAGTAACATTTTCGCCGTTTGTTGCCTTAGCACGGGCATGCACAATTTGAAGCGTGACATGTTTGGTATGTATTTACTCGGCATAACACATCATTTTATATTTTACAAAAAAATTGGGTTATGTATTGTGTTTTTTAGCATTAAAATAAAAAAAAAAAGTGTATTCCCCCCCCCCCCCCCAAAAAAAAAGTTCCACAAATACCGACTTAAAAAATTGCAAGACTCAACAATTTATTCTCTAGGGCCCCTGCTTTCAAAATGATATGTTTGGGGGTTCTAAGTAATCTTCTAGAAAAAAATACTGATTGTTACATGTAAACAAAAAGTGCCAGAAAAGGCCCAGCCTGGAAGTGGAGATTTTATTTATATATATTATACAGTATCTCACAAAAGTGAGTACACCCCTCACATTTTTGTAAATATTTTCTTCTATCTTTTCATGTGACAACACTGAAGAAATGACACTTTACTACAATGTAAAGTAGTGAGTGTACAGCTTGTATAACAGTGTGAATTTGATGTCCTTTCAAAATAACTCAACACACAGCCATTAATGTCTAAACCGCTGGCAACATAAGTGAGTACACCCCTAAGTGAAAATGTCCAAACTGGGCCCAAAGTGTCAATATTTTGTGTGGCCACCATTATTTTCCAGCTCTGCCTTAACCCTCGTGGGCATGGAGTTCACCAGAGCTTCACAAGTCCTCTTCTACTCCTCCATGATGACATCATAGAGCTGGAGGATGTTAGAGACCTTGCGCTCCTCCACCTTCCATTTGAGGATACCCCACAGATGCTCAATAGGGTTTAGGTCTGGAGACGTCTGGCCAGTCCATCACCTTCCTTTATCCCTCAGCTACTTAAGCAAGGCAGTGGTCGTCTTGAAGGTGTATTTGGGGTCGTTATCATGTTGGAATACGGAGTATGTGTGTGTGTGTGTGTGTATATATATATATATATATATATATATATATATATTACATTCAATAATGTATTTCCAACTCAAAAAGCCCCTTCTGTTGCTCTCAGCCTCCTCCATTCCTGCTAGATCCATCTTCTGGTAAAGCAAAGCTTATCCCTGTTCTCTTACACTTTATACCCTCTCAAAGCGCGCCCCCCCCCCCCCCCCTTTCTATTTTTGTCACTTTTTTGGGGATGGTGGGTACCTGGTTTTGACCCGCTCCCACTTCTGATCAGATTGTGGATGTACAGTGGGCAGCCATCTGTGAAGCCACAAGGAGTCACAGCCGGCTACCCACAGTAAACATGCTGGCCCTGGGGACCCAAAGACTGGCGAAAAAAACTGTTCCAGCGCTAAATTATTATTCTGGCCAATGAAATTAATTAACTCCCACATACTTGACTTGACACATACTTGACATGTCTAAATGCATTACACAAGTTTACATGCATCAAGTGTTTTTCTGCCAAAGCACTGCTGCCAGAAAAAAGCAATCTAGGACTTTCAGTGTGCATGAGGCCTAACATTGTTCAAAAAAATCCTTGTAGTCAGCCATGACACCTCTTCCTGAGAACATTTAAAATGTAAGAAATATTTTAAAAAATACATATGCTTTGTAAATGGGAACACGTAACAAACATATAGCGGGGTTTTCTCAGATTTGACAGCAAAAGTGGAAATATACTGTTGAAGCGGAGCTCTGGCCACATATTTTTTTTTTTTTTTTTTTAGGCATCCAATCCTAATGCATTAATAACACAAATAACGTTTATATATGTTTGCTAGTGGATGTGAATTTTATCTTTATTTCATACTTACTATTTAATAAATCCTCTTCTGACAGTTGCTGATTGTGGGCATGTGAAACCCAATCGCAACCTCTCCTGGGATTACCGATGGAGAAGTGCATGCTGGCTAACCAGAATGCACCTATTGATATTGCGCATGCGCGATGCTCCAGTGGCCGTAGCGCCGATTGTTTCGAAAGTTGCCATAACAATGGGCGGCGACGGAGGAAGGTCCCGCCCATTGTTATGGCAACCTCCTTAAATCGCGTAATTTCCTTTTGGGAAATAATGCGATTTTTTTTTCTCACAGCTGACTCCTGGGAAATGATGACTCACATTTCCCAGGAGCACAGGCAAGGAAGGAAGTGACGCGGAGCTCTGTGGACCCAGAAGTGGCAGATTAGGAGCCGCTACATAGCAACAGGGTGTTTCTGGTGAGTAAAAGAAAAATCCCCCCCCCCCCCCCCCCAAATGTTTATTAATATGAAAGCACTGTGAGTATTTTAAAATGTTTTTCTGGGTGGAACTCCGCTTCAAGTGATAGTAAAGTCTCTCTTTAAAAAAAAAAATAACAAACATGTTATACTTGTCTGCTCTGTGTGATGGTTTTGCACAGAACAGCCCAGATCTTCCTCTTCTCGGGTCCCTCATCAGCACTCCTGGCCCCTCCCTCCTGCCGCAGCTTGCTATGGGGGCACCCAAGACGCTGCTTTGTGTGCCCGTTCAGACACGGAGCTGCTGCTAAGCCCCGCCCTCTCCCTCTCCTCATTGGCTCACTGTCTTTGTTTGACAGCAGCGGGCGCCATCTCAGCCAATGAGGATGAAGAGCCCCGGACAGCCAAAGCTCTTGTGCAACATCGCTGAATCGAGATGGGGGTCTGGTAAGCTTTAGGTGTCTGAATATTTTTCCACGGATTTCTATTCACTATTTTTGCACATTTATTGCATTCACGTATATTTGTTGAATTTTTGAAATTAATCCATTACCTATTGTATTTATATTTAGTGGATATTATTTTATTCACATTTATTTTGAGATTATTACACACTGATTTTATTTAGCAATTTTTTGGTAGCGCCGCATTTTTACTAATTCATATATTTAATTCTGGTGCAGAGAACACTTTTTTATGCTGGCTGCTTCCTAGATACATTATTTCTTTTCTGTAGGATAACTCAGGTGGAGCGCACTAGCATTTCCTTTTTACATTAGGTGGGCTCAGGCGCTGAGCAGCAGAGGCTCAGGGGGGAGCTGGCACATAGTTTTTTTTTTTATCTTAATGCATAGAATGCATTAAGATAAAAAACCTTCTGCTTGATCATCCCTATCTTCCACAGTCCCCAATCCATCTCATGATAGAACAGAGCCCTAGGAGGCACTCTGCACATGCTCAGTTTGGTGTATACTGTTAGAGAGTTTTTTTTTTGTTTTTTTATGGGGGGAGGGACAGAAAGTCAGAGTTCATGCAGCCTCATAGGAGATTTAAAAAACACCTCCCACAAGCTTTAACCAGTGCTCGGCCAAACACTGATAGAAGTCACAAGACTGCTATATATTGTTGATAAGAAAAGACAACGACGGCCGTTGTGATGGCAACGTCGGAAGTTGATGTCACTGCGAGCCAAACATACTGGGCATGCGCGAGAAAGGGCGGTGCTTGCTGCTCGCTCAGCATCACCGAATCCCGGAAGATCGTGCTCATGGGCTTCACATGCCTACAAGCAATATGCAAAATGCCAGGAGCAAGAATAAAAGATATAGCTGTTGATTGCAAATCGGCAATCGAGTGGGGATAGATCCTAAAAACACGAGTGCTATATATGAGTTCTAATCCAAAGAAATTCATCATAAAAAAAATAAAAATGATGTACAGTTGGAACTCTCTTAACCCAAAATAAAAAAAAATACAAAGTTACAGATCCTGGTCCTTTAAAGCAGATTGTGCTGTGTAATCCCCCCCCCCCCCCCAACTGTAAAAAACCTGATCCTGCCACTTCTTGTGTCCCCCTCTTTGCACTGACCACAGGTGGTCAGAGTATGTCCCTTCGTCATCCGCAGCCCTGCTCTCAGCTCTCCTCTCTCCCCCTCACCCCCTCTTCCTTGCCTGTGTCTCTGTTGCCCCCCCCCCCCCCCCAGCCACTCTAGGCATAGCACAATGTAGAAGTATTTTATAAAAACTAGGCTTTTAAATACAGTTTTAGCATGATCTCCAGGCCGGTTACATTACTAGCAGCCAATCTCCAGGACTCCTACGGGAGGGGCTGAGCGGCCATGTGCTCTCCCCGGCTGACCTCAGAGGGAGATCTCGGCCCCTCCTGCAGACGCCAACCATCGTACCTGTACTGTGGCCGCGAGTCATGTGACTGGCCTGAAGATCGCCCTAGATTGGTATTTACAAGGCTTGCTTTTGTAAAAGACTTGTAGAGAGTGCTATGTCTGCCTATAATAGAGGGGCTGCCAGTGATTTGCACTTGTGGGTTAACAAACACTTTAACTAAAACTGGAGAGCTCTGCATAGAAACTAATCAGCTTCCAGTTTTTTTTTTTTTTTTTGTTAAAGCTTTATTGAACAAGCTGAAGTTAGAAGCTGACTAGTTTCTATGCAGAGCTGCACCAGATTTTGCACTCTCAAGTCTTAGTAAATCAACCCTACAGTTCATACTGATTGCCTGTCTAAGGAGGCTCTTCTTCACTGACAACCAATGTAAGGGAGCATTTCAGTGACCGCCAAAATGGGCAACTTTTACATCGTTCATCAAAATAAGTGGGCATTTTTTTTACGGGCCACCAATATGAGGGAACACTGCCTTTTTCACGAACTGCAGTTATTTTGCCCATTTTGTTCAATTCCTTTATTAATACTAGAAATAATGTTATCATATAGAGCAGCCCGGGGTATCAAATACACTAAGTACGCCTTATTTTATTTATTATTATATTATAACCTACTTTTGATGCTAATGTACAATGAGCTTTAGATGTAGTAATTATTAGTAGGAATACCCTGAGACCTGAATTTATTGTTTCAACATGTTAAAAATGTTGAAAAAGGTTTAACCGCTTGCTGACCAGCCGCTGTCATTATACTGTGGCAAGTTGGCACGATCCTGCGAAACGTCGTAGCTACAAGTCGGCTTGCAGGATCAGAATAGCAGCCTGCACAGCAGGGGTGCCGATGCTCGTGGCTGACGGTTGCGATGACCGCCGGCCATGAGGGACAGAACACGGAAGTGTGTGTGTAAACGCACAAATTCGTGTTCTGCTCTGAGAGGAGTGACAGATCGTGTGTTCCTATTAGCTAGGAACCACAACCTGTCACTTCCTGTAGTCAGTCCCCTTCAGTTAAAATCACCTCCCAGGGAACACAGTTAACCCCTTAATCGCCCCCTAGTGTTAACCCCTTTACTGCGAGTGACATTTCTACAGTGATCAATGCATTTTTATAGCACTGATCGCTGTATAAATGCCAATGGTCCCAAAAATGTGTCCGCCATAATGTCGCAGTCACAATAAAAATCACAGATCGCCATTACTAGTAAAAAAAAATAATAATAATAATAATAAAAATGACATAAATCTATCCCCTATTTTGTAGACTCTATAACTTTTGCGCAAACTAATCAATATACGCTTATTGCAATTTTTTTTCTACCAAAAATATGTAGAAGAATACATATGGGCCTAAACTCAAAAGAAAATTAGCTTTTTTTTTTTTTTTTTTTTTTAATAGGGTAGCAAAAAGTACAAAATATTGTTTTGTTTTCAAAACTGTTGCTCTTTTTTTGTTTATAGCGCAAAAAATAAAAACCACAGATGCGATCAAATACCACCAAAAGAAATCTCTATTTGTGAGAGAAAAGGGACGCCAATTTTGTTTGGGTGCAGCGTTGCACGACCGCAAAATTGTCAGTTAAATTGACGCAGTGCCGAATCGCAAAAAATGGCCTGGTCATTCAGCAGCCAAATTGTCCGGGTCTGAAGGGGTTAACTAGAGACTTGTTGAGTCCTAACTGAGCTGAAAAATGACCTCAGAATGGTTCTCATTGCATATTATCATTACCTGTGTGAACGTAAATAGAAAATGTTCTGCAGGAAAGTAACTAGTATTTTAAGGGCACTAGTGACATAAGGCATTACCTTGTTAATTGTATAAGAAAGGATTGGAATAATCAAGCAGCGGTGCAGTCACCCACAATCTTTATAACCCCGGTTTTCACACTGTTGTACGTCTGCCAGAGAGAAGGTTAATGATGTGTTCAAGCCAAAAATCTCTGAAACTTGATTACTCGCACATAAAGCATTGCTTTAACTAACTAACTAACTTTTTTTTATTTCCTGATTGAACAAACGTGTACGTTTAAATACCACTGATTATCAGTGCGGTGAAGTATCAGATCTCACTGCTGTTGGTGTCCTTTTGGGCAGAAAATTGTGGTCACATTATTTGGAAGTTCTCCGCAAAATGTGATTATAAGACATTAAAAAATGCAGCGCTTTCATTAATAAATGAAATAGTACATAAAGTCCATCTCCCTTTGGAGAAATCACAGTTTGATAAGGTGAGCAGGAACAGAGATCCTGATTAGAAACCACCTCCTCCGCCATCAGCACACACCACCTCTTACCGACTACAGTTCACCATTACAGAGGCTCAAACACACGCATATGTAATCTCTAGGTGGCTCCAGAAACGATCCTCTTCCTCCGCTACCCCGTCAAGTATGGTTCCTTCCAGATCCTAATGGTCACACCAGAGGTGTCTCTCCAACAAGCACCCTGAGGTCCACAATCTATATCTCTCCTGGGACCTTCCAGCCAGCAGTACAAAGAATGTGTGAGGTTACTTATACTGTGCCTTGAAAAAGTATTCACACCCCTTGAAATATTCCACATTTTGTTCCAGGGGGCTGAATACAAATGCACATCACACTTTTCAGATATTTATTTGTAAAAAAAATTGAAAACCATTTATCATTTTCAATCCACTTCACAATTATGTGCCACTTTGTGTTGGTCTATTACATAAAATTCCAATAAAATACGTTTTTGGTTGTAACATGACAAAATGGAAAATTTCAAGGGGTATGAATATTTTTTCTATGCACTATAGCTCCATCACACAAGTGAATAAAAAAAAAATACAATTCATGTGTTGGCTACTTCCCTTCCTCCACAGCCTATTGTAAGCACATTTTATTCAAGCTAGCCTTTCTGGGTCTATCATAGTGCAGCAGTGGCAGGAGCAGATACAGACGCATTATGGGTTTGATTTACTAAAACTGGAGAGTGCAAAATCAGATGCAGCTGTGCATGGTAGCCAATTGGCTTCTAACTTCAGATTGTTCAATTAAACTTTGACAATAAAACCTGGAAACTGATTGGTTTCTATGCAGAGTTGCACCACATTTTGCACTCTCTAATGCAGGGATAGGGAACCTTTTTGGCTGAGAGAGCCATGAACGGCACATATTTTAAAATGTAATTCCACGAGAGCCATACAATATGTTTTTAAAAGGAATAATTTTTTTTAAATCGATTAATCAACTAATTTCAATCAGAACTGTAATATCCACATCATCTCCCCCACTGTAATATCCACATCTCCCCTATGATTGTCTGCTTGCTTACCACTACACAGACAGGCAGATCCATGAGCAGTTGATGCGGGTGATGATGACATCAGCGTGCCACTCACCTAGGCCGCCACCGGGTGTACCAAGATGGCCGCAGCTCCGGAGCTAGGCCGAAGCTGCGGCCTTTCCTATGGGCTCAATCCACGGATCGGCACACCACGCAATCCGCAGATTGAGAGGTGAGAGCCTGATGCAGCCATCAAAAGAGCCACATCTGGCTCGAGAGCCATAGGTTCCCTACCCCTGCTCTAGTGTTAGTAAGTCAATCCCATTATGACTCCAAATGATCTTTGATCTATAACGGCAGCTAGCAGTAATCATATGTAAAATCCAGCAGGCTGGTTGTACCCAACTTGGTACATTCAGCCTGCCCCGTACATGGTTCGGATCTCGACCGGTTCCTGCTGAACTACCCAAGATTTGGGCCAGCTTAAAAATTGCTGTCCTGCTTTATCCCATGACGCAGCTCTACTTCCTACTACTGTGCGAAACCATGGCTGGATCATATGGCTTGCACAACAATGTCAGATCACATTGTTTAAAGTTTAGCAACAGGAGTGTAGCTGGCTTCCAATTTTCCGATAAAGGCTGGGAAGATGGCACCATTTTGGTGGAAAATCAGGGTGTCTAAGATCACCCCACAGAGACCTTAGTTAACACTTCACATGCTTTCGTCTTATACCAGAAACCATGTCTAAAATAACCTTTTTATATGTAGAGACCAGATGGACGGAAACATGTGGAAGGAACCCGTAAGAGCATTGAAGCCGTTGTGGCCCGCCTTGAGAAACAGAATGGAGTTGGACAGAGTCACAACTCTGGCTGCGATGAGACATTCATGGACCCCTGTCACATGACAGCACACATGGACAGACTGGATGAAGCTCTGGTCCCTCGAGTCCTGTATGAGGAATTGCTGAGGAGTTACCAGCAGCAGCAAGTGGAAATGAGACACATACAGCATGAGCTGGAAAGGACTCGGAGGCAGCTGGTTCAGCAGGCAAAAAAGCTGAAAGATTACGGGACTTTAGTGACGGAGGTCAAGGAGCTACGAGTTCTGAACAGGAGACTCCAGGATGTGCTACTGCTTAGACTGGGCAGTGGTAAGTCATTGAACTGAGATGTTTCTAAGGTATCATTTTTGCTTGTCTGACATGTTATTTTTAGATTGTATTGAACCAAACGTCCTAGCCCTTACATTCTAATGTGTGTCCTCAACACAAAACTAATCATTCAGTTTCATATCAGTTTGGTTACAGCCCAACCAACATTTTTTTTGTTTAGTATTGGATATAGCAGACAAAAAATAGAACGTCTTCTAGATCTTTATTGTTGTCTTTGTCTTCCTTGTGGATATTTGTTGCCTTTATTGTCCCAAGTGGCACCAGAAATTTGGACGAGTATTGAAAGGACATCTCACCAATACATACCGGCAGTTTCACTGTCTTTGATAGTGTTGGGTACATGTCCCTTCAATTTTTGTTCTACATGGCACCAGTCAAAAGAACAGGAAGACGTCTTATGAACATGGACACCAATAGTATCTGATAGAGGTTCTGACCCTACCTTACTTTAGCCAAAACTAAAGAAAATAAATTGGGCTAGACTTCAGCTTTAAACATATATAAACTATGGAGTGAGGGTGTAGTAGAAGCAGAGGAAAGGAGGATTAGCCACCAGTCTTTAACATAAGCAAGCTCAAAGTACATTATCTGTTCTGTTCTACACAGATGTAACAAAGCTACAAACAGAAATAATTACTAAATCACAGGTGGGATTGATTTTACTGTTGTGGTCTTTAGTTTTATTTAGCAGTTATTTGACTTTTCATTGTATCCAGCTTTGCTAAATATATTTAAAAGAACGTATAGCCAAAACCAGGCCAAGAATGGGCAGGATCCCGACAATATTGTCAAGATCCACGCAGCTGAGCTGCCTGATTGACATCTGTCTCCATCTTTCAGGATGCAGCTGAGAGCTGTAGCCAGGCACCCCCCCCCCCCCAAATAGCTTGGTGCCCCAGTGAGTGCTGGTGGAGCATGCTGGGACGGACCATCACTGCCAGCAGACTGAGAGCTGAGTGATCAGTGGTCAGGTGATTGCTTAGTTCTTTGTCTTAAATCTGCCATGGGACAGCTGCAGTTTTACACACATACTGCAACAGCTTCTCTTTTAAAGACTTTTATTTTTTTTATAATTCAGGAGCTTTCTGCAACTTCTGCTGAGTGTTGTTGATATGTACAGCCAGAGCAGCACTTTCAGCTCCCCACTGCATCAGAATTGTGTCTGTTGGCAACCAGTTCAGGTATTGTGCCTTCGCCCCCTATGTCATTCACAAAACACAGCTGCAACGTGATCACTGTATTTTCTTTGTGTGGCTCCCACTGTACATATCAACAGAGCTCACTCCATAGACCATAGTCCATAGACACACAATGCAGCTCAGCCCTACCCCCTCCTCACTGGCTGTGATTGACAGCAGCAGGAACCAATGGCTCTCACTGCTGTCTCTGAGCCTATAAGGAGGGAGAGAGCCAAGAGAGCTGCTCTTGTGCACATCACTGGATCTAGATCGGCCTTGTGTAACTACTTAGAAGTTATTCAGTTTCTTAGAACATCACTATAACGCCAAACTTCTCAATAGCTTTACAGTATCTCGCAAAAGTGAGTACACCCCTCACATTTTTTGTAAATATTTTATTATATCTTTTCACTTGACTACACTGAAGAAATGACACTTGTCTACAATGTAAAGTAGTGAGTGTACAGCTTGTATAACAGTGCAAATTTGCTGTCCCCTCAAAATAACTCAACACACAGCCATTAATGTATAAACCACTGGCAACAAAAGTGAGTATACCCCTAAGTGAAAATGTCCAAATTGGGCCCAGTTAGCCATTTTCCCTCTCTGTTGTCATGTGACTAGCTAGTATTACAAGGTCTCAGATGTGAATGGGGAGTAGGTGTGTTAAATTTGGTGTTATCACTCTCATGCTCTCATACTGGTCACTGGAAGTTCAACATGGCACCTCATGGCAACTCTCTGGGATCTAAAAAAAAGAATTGTTGCTCTACATAAAGGTGGCATAGGCAATAAGAAGATTGCCAAGACCCTGAAACTGAGCTGCAAGACTGGCCAAGACCATACAGCGCTTTAACAGGACAGGTTCCACTCAGAACAAGCCTCGCTATGGTTGACCAAAGAAGTTGAGTGCACATACTAAGCGTCATATACAGAAATTGTCTTTGGGAAATAGATGTATGAGTGCTGCTAGCATTGCTGCAGAAGTTGAAGGGGTGGAGGATCAGCCTTTCAGTGCTCGGACCATACGCCACACACTGCATCAAATTGGTCTGCATGGCTGTCATCCCAGAAGGAAGCCTCTTCTAAAGATGATACACAAGAAAGCCCGCAAACAGAAAGCTGAAGACAAGCAGACTAAGAACATGAATTACTGGAACCATGTCCTGTGGTCTGATGAGACCAAGATAAACGTATTTGGTTCAGATGGTGACAAGCGTGTGTGGCGGCAACCAGGTGAGGAGTACAAAGACAAGTGTGTCTTGCCTACAGTCAAGCATGATGGTTGGAGTGTCATAGTCTGGGGCTCCATGAGTGCTGCCGGCACTGGGAAGCTACAGTTTATTGAGGGAACCATGAATGCCAACATGTACTGTGACATACTGAAGCAGAGCATGATCCCTTCTCTTCAGAGACTGGGCCGCAGGGCAGTATTCCAACATAACAACCCCAAACACACCTCCAAGACGACCACTGCCTTGCTAAAGAAGCTGAGGGTAAAGGTGATGGACTGGTCAAGCATGTCTCCAGACCTAAACCCCATTGAGCATCTGTGCTGCATCCTCAAATAGAAGGCAGAAGAGGGCAAGGTCTCTAACATCCACCAGCTCTGTGATGTCATCATGGAGGAGTGGAAGAGGAATCCAGTGGCAACCTGTCAAGCTCTAATGAACTCCATGCCCAAGAGGGTTAAGGCTGTGCTGTAAAATAATGGTGGCCACACAGAATATTGACACTTTCAGCCCAATTTGGAGATTTTCACTTAGGGGTGTACTCACTTTTGTTTCCAGTGGTTTAGACTTTAATGGCTGTGTGTTGAGTTATTTTGAGGGGACAGCAAATTTACACGGTTATGCAAGCTGTACACTCACTACTTTACATTGTCATTTCTTCAGTGTTGTCACATAAAAAGATATAACAAAATATTTACAAAAATGTGAGGGGTGTAATTACTTTTGTGAGATACTGTACCCTCTTTTTGGTAAATATTGAAATCTCAGGTTTATGCTCCATATGTATGTCCAACATTATTGCTATAGCTCCCCTCCTGTCCTCTACAGTTCAATACCCTCGTTTTGGTATTGATACTCATCTGATGATGTGTGACTGAAGATATATAACAATGGTCTCCAAACTGCGGCCCGGGGGCCAGATGTGGCCCCTTACTTGCTTTTATACAGCCCTTGGGGCACTGGTTCGTCATAAAACAGGCAGTGCAGTGCTAAATAAGTCCAACAATAAAAATGAAGAAACAATCCGTGCAGACTTCCATTATAGTACTAGCATGTAGGTGACTTTTGTGGAAAAAACCTCCACCAGAGTAGTAGATGGCCGCTCACCTCACCAAATGGACCCTCTGGTTATAGAGGGTCTCATATGCCTTCCCACTAGGGGTATATATGATTGAATCAGCACATATGTCCTAGACAGTTCCCTCTTGGGTAGATGAATAACTCAGCACTTTTCACTCCAGAATCACATGTATCAAAAGATAAAGGCAATACATAGTGTTCACTGCATGTATAAAATTTAATAAAAATAAAAAGTGCATAAAAACTCACAAGAATAGCACTTAAACCAAGTGCTGGGCGATACAGCATGTAAAAAAACGATCTGCAATGGCTGCGAGTCACGTCCGTCCATATGCGTTACCTCCCCTGTAGGCGGGACTTCGTCAGCGGATACGGAAATGACGTTACAACCCAAATTAAATACTATGACAAACACCATGGCGACCAAATCTCCAATCATATGCCACGCCACCGCATCCATTGACGCAGCGCCACGCCACATGACCTGGCCACAAAACACATGACACATCGGCCACCCAGCCTTAGTTACCACCTAGCGGTGAGTCGCTATGCTGCGTCAAAATGTTTAACGTTACGCTGGGCATAGAGAACAATCCCGGAAGTGTCCCCATGAACAGAAAACAACTACCTTAAAGATAGGTGGTCATACAAAGACCTAAATATCCCGCACAATAAAACAATGTGCTTACTGGTACAAAAAAGAAAAATACTATATGTGCACAGTATGCGCTAAAAAATGGAACGCTATGCACCAAAAATGTAGGTAGGTATTAAAACATATATAATATGTAATAAAATATTTGCGGACAATACAGCCAATCTAATATCGCATCTCCAATATCAGAGAGACTTAAAATCACATGATGTCACTCGCAACATCACACCATAAACCAATAATAAATTATTGAAAATAAAATCATCTATCTGTAATAAAACAATTTAATATCAAAATCAACATTGAGTCCTCCTGGGGTAAGTACATTGGTCTCATATATCCAATACGAATCCCTACGACTCAACTGGCGAATGAAATTACCACCCCTCCAATGCCTAGTTACTCTTTCAATCGCCTAGAATTTAAGACCCTTTGGGTTTTGTTGATGAAAGGGTCTCAATGATTCTCCCTATATATTGTAACCCGCATGCGCACTCCAACATGTCCACTGGTCCATCAACTGACACCAGTGATGGGATACTACTCCTCTCACTGACACCATCAATGGCACTATTCTTCCCATTGGTACCAACAATGGGGCCTTCTTCCTCCCATTATAACCAATGATGGGGCATTATTTACGTTTACTGATGCTGGGGCATTTTCTACTGCCAATGGCCACAGTCCAGCCCCCCACAAAGCCTGAAGAAAAGTAAACTGGCCCTTTGCTTAGAACATTTCGAGACCCCTGGGATAGAAGATAGTTGGTGAAGTTCTCTTTTGGTCTTCATCCCTTTCCCCTGCCTGCTCAGCAGTGAGGCCATCTGTATACCCTTCCTCCTATCGGCAAGCCATCAGTTTACGTTGTGACAAAGCTTTGCTGCAATTAACAATAATTTGATTGATTGGCACATTTGTTCCTTATGCTCTCAATTGAAAGTTGGCAGAGCACATCACAGTCTGAATGTATGAACTTTACAGCCAGGCTGGTAGCATTTTCAAGAGGTCAACAATGGCACAGAATAGAATGATTCTTTTGAATCCTCTTCTGTAATTAACCAAAATGCTGTTTAGCATAGTCCAGGTAGATTGAGTTTACTGATCCGTTGAATGTAGTCATGCCTTCATACAATTTTTTTGTTTTTTTTCGTTTTAAAAGGAACCAGCGTTCCCATTCATCCGTGCACAGAAGGCGAAGAGTGGCGGAGAAGTTTTCCACTTTGTTGTGGAAAGTTCTTTGTTCTGAGTTAGATTTTCTTCTGGCTGTTTCTTAAATCTCGGCTAAGTCTTTCCGTTGTGCCCTCTCTGCTCTCTTCTGAACATTAATCACGTTAGGCATTTAAATACGAGCTGATTTATCTACATCATAAGAACCTTAAACCATTTTAGTGCCCCCTCTTTGCACAATTTATTCCTCTCATTTTGAGCACAGAACTCCAACTGCAACCGGTAATCTATAAACTGACATCAGGCCCTGCCGGCTACCCACAAATCTAACAGATCTCAGTGTGCTGTCAGTGGCCTCCTGCCTGCATAACCTGGAAATCCTGCTGACCGCAGTACATTGCTGACCTGTTCGCTCCACGGCACAAGTGCTGCTTTACATTATTCAGAGTTTATGTGCCGGTTATATTGTGGAATCCACTGCTCAGAACGGTCATGTAAATCTCGGTTCTGTAATTCACCAATTAGCTTAAAGTGAACCTGTCAGGCATTTTAACCTTTTAAAGTGTAGGTAAACCCACACAAACCATACATTAACTCAGTACATCGCTGTACAAGCACTCAGTAACCCTTATTACCGTGTGATTTTATATTTTTTTTTCCTTTTTCAAATTATTTGGGTCATCAGTCCTTCTTCTTTTTTAAAGAAAGAATTAAACAATTTTTTTTTTTAAACCGCTGCCAGGCAGAGTTTTTGTGACAGAAAAGACTTTATTATTTCATAAATGCTTCTCCCAGCTTGTCAGCGGTAATGTATACTGATCCGCGCATGCGCAGCTCTGAGTTACAGCTGCACAATTAATCGTTAAAAAAACGCAATCTCGATTCACCTCCCCCTTACGATCTCTTCCGCTGAGAGTAGGCGATTCTTTCATATAAACAAGTGGAGAGATTATCTGCTCACTCAGCTGTCAAAAGAAAGCATCCCGGTGTCCTATCATATACTGTCCCCCATCGGATAGTGCGCAGTACACAGCGCACACACAGATTCCGAAAATACCGAAGATGAACGGCGCCTGTGCCGTGAGTCCAGGTTCTATCCCCACCATCCAAGTGGACATAGAGGTGGAATATAAAAGAGCCCAGCGAGGCTGAGCCCGAAGCGTGGCGAGCGAAGCGAGCCCGCAAGGGGCTCTCTAATTTTCCCAACCCTATGTCCGCTTGGATGGTGGGGCTACCACCTCCACTCATGGCGAAGGCGCCGTTCATCTTCGGAGATTTTCTGAAGCTTCATCTGCTCCATACTGCGCATGCGCAGTACGGGGCGGACACTATATGATGGCAGGACACTATCTGCCAGAAGGCAATCTGCCAAGTATAGAACTTGAAACATTGTAACTAACTTTTACTTCTTAGATCAAAGGGATAGAACTTCTTGTGTAAACAAATAAATAATCTGGGTAGTCTGCCAAGCTTTCAAAGTGTACATGCAGGAAGTTTAACCACTTAAAGTCTAAATCTTTTTCTGACACTTCTTTCTTAAGTTAAAATCAATATTTTTTGCTAGAAAATTACTTGGAACCCCCAAACATTGTATATGTGTATATATATATATATATATATATATATATATATATAACAGAGACCCTAGGGAATAAAATGGCAATTGCTGCAATAATTTATGTCACACTGTATTTGCCCAGCAGTCTTTCAAATGCAATTTTTTGTGAAAAAATACACTTCAATAAATAAAAATAAAAACGCAGCGGTAAAGTTAGCACAATTTTTTTTTTTTTTATGTGAAAGATGATAAGCCGCGAGAATCGTGAGAGAATCGTGATCTATCTTCTAAGCAAAAAAAAATTGTGATTCTCATTTTAGCCAGAATCGTGCAGCTCTACTCTAAGTGCATTTATGGCACCACTTTTAGCTGGGATGAAGTGACTCCCGTGCACTTGCGCAGGAGTGACGTCATCATGGCCCAGCTACTTGAATGGAGAAGACCTGTAAGGAAGATCAGGAGAGGGTAGAAACATTTAGGACCAGCTGGCGCAATAGCAGTTGATTGCTAGAGGGCTTCGTTTGGCAGATAAGTCTGCCATAATGTAATATACAGTGCATACTAGCACATTATGGCATATAGTGGAGTTTAATTCCACTTTTAGGGCTGGTTCACACCAGATGCTTTACATGCTTCCCTTTTAAAAGGGAAGTACGGGGTTTTAATTAAACAAACCTACATACTTACCTAGCTGGATACAGCATTGATTCAATGCTGCATCTGCCCCCTCCACCTCAAGACTGAAAACTGAGCAATCAAAGGTTTGCTGATCGCTCAGTTGCAAAGTGGTTGTAACCTCACTGTGTTATTTTAAGGCATTCACCTGCCTTAAAGTGGATGTAAACCCGAATTTTATTTTTTTTTTAAAATTAAGGCTTGTACCGTTTAGAATATAGGATTTCATGTCATCTGTGCCCGGTTTTGCCACGAAGAGTTAATCTAGCTCTTAGCAATCCTCTTATCTTTTTTCAGTAAGATAAAAAGGGACACACAGAGAAATGGGTGTCTGTTCTTCTCCCTTGCTGTGACTGACAGGTGATTTCCTTATGTCATGCAGGAGCATGAGAGAGACATTCTGTGTACTTCACATCCCCCTTCCTTTCTTCTCCAGCTCTCCCAGGATTGGCTGCTCCACACCTCAGCATGATTGGGCATGCTGAAATCATGTGGTACATTTCCTGGGTTTTAACTTGATGTTGGTAATCATGGGGCATAATCCACAAGACCAGCAGAAGCTCAGTGTAAGAAATTTACAGGAGAAAATATATGTTGCCAAGGGGAGTGTAGAGGTGGGCGGGAGTCTACTGAGGTCACGACTCCGACCCACAGAGCTCCAGACAACAGACCCGCCAAATAGAAAAAGGGGAGATATTTGTCAGGCATTTGACAGGCATGTACATCCTTAGACATAAGCACTATGGCAGTAGTTTAGCAATGATGAGAGTGGGTTTATATCCACTTTAATGCTATGTGCCCAGTGTATCTGTTTTATTTTAAAAAAAATTCTATTGTATACTCGATGCACACATGACCAGCCGAGAATCCCCCGCTGACGTCGTTGGGAGAAGGAGAGACGGCCGGTCACATGAGTTCCAAACGGCGTTCAGAAATACGGTATAGAGCAGCATTTTTATTAAATAAAACAGATACACTGGGCACACAGAATTAAGGAAGACATATAAGTGCCTGAAAATAACAGTTATTTGCAGGGAGGGAGGGGGGGTGTAGAGGAGAGTTACAGATGACGGAGGCACGTAAACTAACCACAGTGTCAGTGCTCAGCAGCCATGATAAACCGTCTTCAGTGTACAGAGGGGATGGCAAAACCAGGCAGCCTGCATGTGCCCATCATGCAGCCTGCCTGTGCCCGTCATTTGCAGCCTGCCTGTGCCCGTCATTTGCAGCCCGCCTGTGCCCGTCATTTGCAGCCCGCCTGTGCCCGTCATTTGCAGCCCGCCTGTGCCCGTCATATGCAGCCTGCCTGTGTCCATCATATGCAGCCTGCCTGTGCCCATCATATGCAGACTGCCAGTGCCTGTGGATGCAGCCTGACCAGTGTTCGTCATGCAGCCCACCATTGGATCAGTGTGCCGTCTGTCACAGGAGGCGGGACATTGTTAGTGTGGCCCGGGCAATTCAGCCCTGTGAGACACGGAGTTTGCAGCTCTGTGGGAAGGAGGAGAAGAGGGAGGACTGGGGCAAGCCAGAATGACACCCCCACAATGGGGGGCACCAGGGTCGGGGGTTCGGCTCCATTATCGGCAAATAATTTTTCCTTTCGGCAACGTGCTAAAAATACAATTTTAGGCTTTTTTTTTCAGCTGACGAAATTTCGGTGTATCCCTAATAGTTACATAGTAGGTGAGGCTGAAAAAAGACACAAGTCCATCAAGTTCAACCTACAGTATGTGTATGATTATATGTCAGTATTACCTTGTATATCCCTGTATGTTGCGGTCGTTCAGGTGCTTATCTAATAGTTTTTTAAACTATCGATGCTCCCCGCTGAGACCACCGCCTGTGGAAGAGAATAAGTTCAGTGCTCACAACCTTTCTTCATAACTAATATCCTCCAGACGCTTTATTAGCTTTGTTGCCCTTCTTTGTACTCGTTTCCAGTACATCCTTCCTGAGGACTGGTGCCCAGAACTGGACAGCTTACTCTAGGTGCTGCCGGACCAGAGTCTTGTAGAGTGGGAGAATTATCGCTTGATCCCTGGATTTAATCACTTTTTTAATGCATGTCAATATTTTGTTTGCTTTGTTAAAATTAAAACAAAAAAGTGTGGCGCTTAGGTGGCAACAAACCACATGAACCAGTAAGGCACTAATTCAAGCAAAGAAAATTACATACACTTCAAAAAAAAGGAAATTATGTGTAAATTCCGTTGTATATTAAGAGATCTTACTCCCAGGTGGAAGAGTGCATGAACCTCATGCACACAAAAGGTTAAGGTAAATAAAATTAATTTAACATATACAGTCCATCAAGTGAAAGTCTAACAGTCCTTGAAATGTGTAATATCAATCACAATTCCAAACTTGAGGTGACGTGAAAAAAGGTGAAATTCAACTTCTGATGTGTAGAATAATACCACCACCACCGTGATAAAGAAGGGGAGAGGAGGCTTACCAAATGACGTGGACTCAGAGGAAGGCTTACGCCTCTCGAGTCATATGGGCCTGTAGGTTAGCAAACCAGATAATCATACATCTAGTGTGTAATCTCCCGCAAGTCTTCAGGTCATGAAATCATCCGTAGCGATCCTCCTATAGTGCTCATCCCACGAAAATAGGGGGCTCAGGTATCAAAGACCATGGAAGTAGAAAACTAGCATAGCGTGATACCGTTTTAACATCCAATTTATTAAAAAATAATAATAAAATTACACTCACATTTGGTTCAATCGTAATAACAGTCAGAAAGTAGCGATGTCTGTAAGGGGGTCATCGCTACTTTCTGACTGTTATTACGATTGAACCAAATGTGAGTGTAATTTTATTATTATTTTTTAATAAATTCTCTCCCCTTCTTTATCACGGTGGTGGTGGTATTATTCTACACATCAGAAGTTGAATTTCACCTTTTTTCACGTCACCTCAAGTTTGGAATTGTGATTGATATTACACATTTCAAGGACTGTTAGACGTTCACTTGATGGACTGTATATGTTAAATTAATTTTATTTACCTTAACCTTTTGTGTGCATGAGGTTCATGCACTCTTCCACGTGGGAGTAAGATCTCTTAATATACAACGGAATTTACACATAATTTCCTATTTTTTGAAGTGTATGTAATTTTCTTTGCTTGAATTAGTGCCTTACTGGTTCATGTGGTTTGTTGCCACCTAAGCGCCACACTTTTTTGTTTTAATTTTTGTATGTTACTGTGGAGTCTTCAGTAGTGTTGGCAGCTGGGTAGAACACATCTTTTCACAGCGCAGTATTTTTTTACACCTTTATTCCTTTGTTTGCTTTGTTAGCAGCAGCTTGGCATTGCATGCCATTGCTGAGCCTATCATCTACTAGGACCCACAGGTCCTTTTCCATGCTAGATTCCCCCAGAGGTTCTTCCTCTAGTGTATAGATTGCATTCATATTTTTTCCACCCAAATGCATTATTTTCCATTTTTCTACATTAAACCTCATTTGCTATGTAGTTGCCCACCCCATTAATTTGTTCAGATCTTCTTGCAAGATTTCCACATCCTGCAGAGAAGTTATTGCCCTACTTAGCTTAGTATTCTCCGCAAATACAGAGATTGAACTGTTTACCCCATCCTCCATGTCGTTTATGAACAAATTAAATAGGATTGGTCCCAGCACAGAACCCTGTGGGACCCCACTACCCACCCCTGACCATTCCGAGTATTCCCTATTTATCACCACCCTCTGAACTTGCCTTTGTAGCCAGTTTTCAATCCATGTACTCACCCTATGTTCCATGCCAACGGACCTTATTTTGTACGGTAAACGTTTATGAGGAACTGTGTCAAAGGCTTTTGCAAAATCCAGATACACCATGTCTACGGGCCTTCCTTTGTCTAGGTGGCAACTCGCCTCCTCATAGAAGGCTAATAGATTGGTTTGGCAGGAACGATTCTTCATGAATACATGCTGATTACTGCTAATGATACCGTTTTCATTACTAAAATCTTGTATATAGTCCCTTTATCACCCCCTCCAAGAGCTTGCATACTATTGATGTTAGGCTAACTGGTCTGCAATTCCCAGGGATGTGTTTTGGGCCCTTTTTAAATATTGGTGCTACATTGTCTTCTCTCCAATCCGCTGGTACCATTCCAGTCAGTATACTGTCAGTAAAAAATAGGAACAATGGTCTGGCAATTACTTGACGGAGTTCCCTAAGTACCCCGGTTGCAAGCCATCCGGTCCCGGTGATTTATTTATGTTACGTTTTCCAAGTCTAACTCTAAATCTGTCCTCTGTTAGCCATGAGGGTGCTTCCTGTGATGTGTCACGAGAATGAACACTGCAGTTTTGGCCACTGAAGCCCCCTGATTCCCTGGTGAAGACTGAGGAAAATAATAAATTCAATACCTTCGCCATCTCCCCATCCTTTCTAACCAGATGTCCTTCCTCATTCTTTATGGGGCCAATATGGTCTGCCCTCCCCTTTTTTTTAATGTTTACATACTTAAAGAATTTCTTGGGATTTTTTTTGCTCTCCTCTGCTATGTTTTTTTTTTTCGTGTTCTATCTTAGCCGCCCTAGTTGCACCCTTACATTTCTTGTTGCATTCTTTGTAAAGTTTAAATGCTGATGATGATCCCTCAACCTTGTATTTTTTGAAGGCATTCTCTTTTGCTTTTATATGCATTTTTACATTGGTGTTAGGCCATCCATGACTTCTGTTAGTGCTTTTAAATTCATTACCCAATGAGATACACTGGCTAATGCCCTTATTTAATATGCTCTTAAAGTGAACCCATCTCTCCTCCGTGTTCTTTGTTCCTAAGATTTTATCCCAATTTATATCATTTAGCAAGGTTCCTAGTTTAGGGAAGTTGGCTCTTTTGAAATTCAGTGTCTTTGTATTTCCCTTACGTTTTCTTCTTTGTGTAATTCATACCGAGGCCTATTGACTTTGGCTGCTTCCTAAATTTCCCCATATTTCCACATCCGTGATCAGGTCTGTATTGTTGGTAATCAGTAGATCTAGTAACGCTTTATTTCTAGTTGGTGCATCTACCATCTGCCCCATGAAATTGACCTGCAAGACATTTAAGAACTGGCGAGCCTTAGACTAATGCATGGTTCCCTCAACCCAGTCTATGTCTGGATAATTAAAATCCCCCATTATGATAACATTTCCCATCCTTGCTGCTAAGAGATCCTTTTGGAGCTCTACCCATAAGGATTCCACCTCCTCCCTAGCCTCCTTAGTGATGTCATCTCTCACATTCACTTGTACATTATTCTTGATTTACAGGCATACCCCTCCCCCTTTTTCACCCTCTCTATCCCTGCAATAAAGGGTATACCCTTGAATGGTTGCCAGCCAATCATGAGAGCCGTTGAATCAAGTCTCTGAAATTCCCACAAAATCCAAATCCTCCTCGTACAGCAGTTACCTGTTATGCATTTATTTGCATTTTAATAAGTGAGATAAGTATTTGATCCCTTATCAATCGGCAAGATTTCTGGCTCCCAGGAGTATTCTATATAGGTAATGAGCTGAGATTAGGAGCACTCTTTTAAAGCGGAGGTCTGCCCACCCCTGCAAAAATTAAAAGCCAGCAGCTACACATACTGCTAACTTTTAATAATAGGACACCTGTCCTGGAGTCCAGCAATGTTGGCACTGCAGCTGATGTCTCCATCAACTGTCGGGTGCTGCCGCAGCCATTGCCAGTAAGGGAACCCAGTAGTCAAGCATTATGGCTTCATGCCGGGTCCCTACTGCGCATGCAAGGCACCAATGCCCTCTCCTACTGGACCGGTGGCAGAGGGAGGAGGAGGGAGCCGAGTTGCTGATGTAGTGTGCCGTGGTCCGGTCTCCCGGAAGTGGGGACAGGATACCTGTCAAAGACAGGTATCTGGTCCCCCCGAAATGTGCCAAATGTGGCTCCGGAGGGGGGAGGAGACAAATGAGCAGAACTTCCACTTTTCGGTGGAACTCCGCTTTAATCTCAGCTTGTTACCTGTATAAAAGACACCTGTCCACAGAAGCAATCGGTCAATCAGATTCCAATATCTCCACCATAGCCAATCAAAGAGCTGTCCAAGGATGTCAGGGACAAGATTGTAGACCTACACAAGGCTGGAATGGGCTACAAGACCATCGCCAAGCAGCTTGGTGAGAGGTTGACAACAGTTGGTGCGATAATTCCCAAATGGAAGAAGCACAAAATAACTGTCAATCTCCCTCGGTCTGGGGCTCCAGCTCACCTCATGAAGTTTCAGTTATCATGAGAACAGTGAGGAATAAGCCCAGAACTACACATGGAGAATCTTGTCAATGATCTCAAGGCAGCTGGGACCATAGTCACCAGGAAAACAATTTGTAACACACTATGCCCGCAGGCCTAAAATCCTGCAGCGCCTGCAAGGCCTACCTGCTCAAGAAAGCACGTGTACAGGCCCTGCAGTTTAATAATGAACATCTGAATGGTTGAGAGGATAACTAGGTGAAAGTGTTGTGGTCAGAGACCAATATCGAGCTCTTTGGCATCAACTCAACTCTCTGTGTTTGGAGGAGGAGGAATGCAGCCTATGACCCCAAGAACACCATCCCCACCATCAAACATGGAGGTGGAAACCTTATGCTTTGGGGGTGTTTGTCTGCTAAGGGGACAGAACAACTTTTCTGCGTCAAAGGAACGATGGATAGGGCCATGTACCATCAAATCTTGGGTGAGGACCTCCTTCCCTCAGCCAGGGCATTGAAAATGGGTCGTGGATAGGTATTCCAGCATGACAATGACCCAAAACACACCAAGCAACCAAATAGTGGTTTTACATAAAGGTCTTGGAGTGGCCTATCCAGTCTCCAGACCTTAATCCCATAATAAATATGTGGAGAGAGCTGAATGTTTGAGTTACCAAATGTCGGCCTGAAAAATCTTAATGACTTGGAGAGGATCTGCAAAGAGGAGTGGGACAGAATCCCTCCTGAGATGTGTGCAAACCTGGTGGCCAACTACAAGAAACCTCTGACCACTGTGAATGCCAATAAGGGTTTTTCCACCAAGTACTAAGTCATGTTTTGCGAAGGGATCAAATACTTACTTCATTCATTAAAATGAAAATCAATTTAGAACTTTTTTGAAATGCGTTTTTCTGGATATTTTTGTTGTTATTCTGTCTCTCTGTTAATATAAACCTACCATTAAAATTACAGACTGATCGTTTCTTTGTCAGTGGGCAAACGTACAAAATCAGCAGGGGATCAAATACCTTTTCCCCCTCACTGTATATTATTAATGATTGCCTTACCTACATCTTTATCATATTGTATAGTATGGGTTTAGATCTAATATAAAAGTAAAAATCCTCCCTAAGGTTTGTCATCACAAGGTGTTTCCTTCTACATCAGTGAGCCAGAAAAGTCATTTTTTTATTTTTTTTATACCTCCTGTAATTTAATTTAAAGAGGAAGTAGACCCCGATGGGTTTACTTCCTCTTTGATTCCCTGCAAAGGTAAAGCATAATGGACTACTATGCATCGCACAGTAGCCCATTATGTGTCACTTACCTGACACAGGAGCCAGCGAAGTCACCGCTGCCCCCTTGTGTACGGAGCCTCCATGTTCTTGGTGGGTCTCGCTGCTCCGGCGCTGTCATTCGACGGAGCTGCTATGACGTCACTCCCGCCCATGCGCACGGGAGCCGCCATTTGCGGGATATCGGCATTAACATCGGCGCGCTCAGCGTCTTTTGGCAAATATCTCCTAAACCGTGTAGGTTTAGGATATATTTCTTGGACCTACAGGTAAGCCTTAATCTAGGCTTACTTGTAGGTAAGCTTTCAACTACTCCCTCCCCCCAAAGTGATTGTAAAGGTTTTGCTGAGTGCCCTCACGGTGCCCCACACAGAGCGCCCTTGGCTCTGCCCCCCTCTCCCTCCTTTCTGGCTCTTGCTGCTGTCTCTGAGCCAGTGAGGGAGAAGGCAAGACGAAAGAGACAATGCTCTCATGCATATCAGTGGAATAAGATGAGGCTCAGGTAAGTATAAGGGGGAGCTGCATGCAGAAGGCTTTTTATCTTCATGCATAGAATGCATGAAAGTAAAAAAAAGTTCCGCCTTGAGAACTACTTTGAAAACGTACCTGAGCCCAACCTCGATTCAGTACTGTGCCCATCTGCTGAAGCGCTGCTCTTCTCTCCCCTCTAAGGCCCCGTTCACACCTGAGCATAGCGTTTTCAGGCAGAAAATTGCATGATTTTACCGCAATTCTGTGGCGTTTTTTACCACGATTTTGCAGCGTTTTTTGCTGTGATTTTGTGCAGGGCAAAAAGTCACCAATATAAAAAGAAGAAAAACGCCCAATTCTGCCAGATTCGAGTGACAAAAAAGGGTCCAGAACTTGTTTGAGCGTTCGGCTTCAGGCGACTTGGAGTGGAGATGTGAACCATCTCCATTGAGAATAATAGATTTTTTCCCCTCCAGCGTTTTGTAGCTTCAGGCTTCATGCTACAAAACACTCAGGTGTGAATGGGGCCTTACAGGAGGCTGGGCAGCAGCAGGAGCCGTTGGTGGCGGCAGCTGCTGCTGCTATCAATCACATCCTGAGGGCGGGGCTGAGCCACTCTGTGAGTGTCAATAGATGCACACAATGCAGCTGGAGATCAAGCCTCCGCACCTCTGGTCAAATGCGGTACTGCAAACCCCAGCGGCTTGAATCCTGCTTGTGTTGCAAGACAACGCTCGCAAATCGAGTCACGATTTTTAGAAAAAATAGCTCGTATTGGAAAACGCTCATAAACCACGTTACTCATAATCCAAGGTTTCACTGTACACAAAAGTGTCCGAAAAATTGTGAAAAAAAATTTGCTTAAACCATTTTATTTTCTCCATTTAAATTTTCTTGTAATTTATCTGGTTGCAGTGGAGATCGTTTTGCGATAAGACTTGAATCCATTTGCAGTAAAGTGTGTTCCGTTCACTGAAGCAAACCTAAAAATGCTCTCTGAATCCAAATAACAAAGAAATGAAATGGTTGCCTGGTCCACCTTCTATACAATGGTACAACTGAACTAATATGGTGTGTAGCGTGGTCTTTTTTTGTTGCAATAATGACTTGTGTTATATAACTTGCAGCAGTGGAAGGGTCAGTTGGGATTGTATTACAGTTTAATAACCATTACTATCAGAACTTCCATAGACTAAGTTAATGTAACGTGACAGAGCGTCTCCAACAAGCTGTAATAATCCATCTCTTCTCCCGGTACAATAGCTCAGGGAGACCCCTCTCTCCTCCGCTCCTCGTTTTTCTCCCATATTTTGGAGAATTTCTCGTTAATGTCGGACGTCTCGCCTCCCGCTGACCTTGTGGTGGTTTTTCTGTGGATCGCTCGTGCCGCCTCGGCATTTTGATGTGTAAAGTTGGACGGTTTGGGATGTTTCGGAGATCCTCCTCTGCTCTCCGGTGGTCTCTGATGGTGCCGGTGTACAAAGCTAAGGTTACCGAAATGTCATCTAAGACAACAGCTGCTGCTTCTTCCCGTTGAAGGAGAGTGTGCTGAGTACAGGAAGGCCTTATAATAAATATTTATTCAGAAAATCCTTATTATAGCTTTTACTAAGGGCATTTGGCACCTGTAATTCCAGTATTGGGAGCAGCGGACAATTTGTGTTGAAGTATTGGGTCATTAAAGAGACAGGTCATGAGTGTTTCTGCTAACAATGATGATCAGCAGAATAGAGGTGATCGTAAATCAGAGACGCGTCAAAGTTATAGCTGTCATTATGGCTGCCGCATTAATCCGATGCTAAAGTATACATCAGAAGGACACTAGCATTATAAGAACAGACTTCTTGCTGGATAGGGTTTATATCTTAATATTTCTACTACATATGTTCATAATCAGCATTGAATATCACCTAATAGTATGACTGCGTAAATTGATGGCACTATAGAAGTACCTTAAATAATAATAATAATAATAATAATAACATTATTATCAGTTTACAATTATAGGGGGATTCCAGGAAAACTCGCCAGATACCATATATGTAGCAGTAGATCATCAGTTACAGATTGCAGGGACATCTGCTGGTTAAATGTGGTATTGCTGTGTATTTTTATTATACAGTGATTCTCTGAGAGTATCATTTTATTTATGTAGTAGCAGTATTGTAAAATGGGCTTATATTGTGTAACCCCTGACTGTCTGCTTTTTGTTATTATTAAAAAGTGGTGCGTATATACTTTAAAGTGGTTGTAAACCCTTACAAACCACTTTGACCTACAGGTAAGCCTAGATTAAAGAAATATCTCCTCAACCTATACGGTTTAGGAGATATTTACCTGAAGACAGCCACTGCGCCGTAGACAGCGGCGCGCAGGCGCACTGGGTAAGATCGCGGCGATATGCCGCGAGTGTCAGCTCCCGTGCGCATGCGCGGGAGTGACGTCATCGCTGCTCCGGCGAATCACAGCTCCAGAGCAGCGAGACCCACGGAGACCCACCAAGAAGATGGACGCTCGGAACTACAGGGGACAGCGGTGACTTCGCTGGCTACTGTGTCAGGTAAATGACACATAATGTACTACAATGCGATGCATAGTAGTCCGTTATGCTTTACCTTTGCAGGGAATCAAAGAGGAAGTAAACTCATCAGGGTTTACTTCCTCTTTAATTGCCAAAAACAATAGTCCTGGAACCCTCTAGTAGGGGGCATGTCCACATGCCAAAGCATTGGTCATGTGTTCTCTCTCCAGTCGGAGAGGATGATCGTTCAGGAAGAGTTTTTGATTGGCTGTCTCTTCCTGAACATTTGTCCCTTTAAGTGATATTAAAGGTTTTTTTTTTAACCACCTCAATAGTTGTCCACCGCAAAGTCACAGTCTCGCTAAAAATTGTCAATTACCGCCATTACTAGTAAAAACAAATAAATAAATAAAAATGGCATAAAAAAATATGCTATAGTTTGTAGATGCATGAAATTTTGCGCAAACCGAACAGTATGTGCTGATTGTGATTTTTTTTTTTTGTACCAAAAATGTGTAGCAGAATACAGATTGGTCTAAATTGATGAAGCAATTCGATTTTTTGTATATGGATATATTTTATAGCAGAAAGTAAAAAAAAATATTTTTTTATTTTTTTCTAAGACATTGCTCATTTCTTTGTTTTATATCGCAAAAAATAAAAACAGCAGAGGTGATCAAATACCACCAAAAGAAAGCTCTGTTTGTGGGGAAAAAAGGACATCAATTTTATTTGGGTACAACGTCGCACGACTGAGCAATTGTTAGTTTAAGTAAAGCAATGCCGTATTGCAAAAAATGCCCTGGTCGTTAAGGGGATAAAACTTTTCCGGGGCTGAAGTGGTCAAGGAACCTTTCAAATGAAAAATAGAAATTGCAATTTTTGTCTTGGAAATTGAAGCATTAAAGCTGTAGTAAAGTCTTCTTTTGTTTTTACTTTGACCTACAGGTAAGCCTATAATAAGGCTTGCCTGTAGGTAAAAAGAATATCTCCTATACGGTTTAGGAGATATTCCCCTCGCATGCAGCCGCTGACTTCAGCCGTGCATGCGCTCTGAATTTCTCAGCTGAAAGGTCAGGCAGACGCCGGACCTTGCCGGAAAGAAGTCTCCAGTGCACATGTGCCGGAGCTGCGATACTTGGAAGACACGCCGTGGGAAAATCTCCCTTGGCGTGGACCAAGATCTCCTGCCGAAGCCTCGTTCTAAGGTATTTCATAATGAGCTAATATGTGGTGCATACTAGCTCATTATGCCTTTTGTCTGACAGGTTAAAAAAAAAAAATCAAAGGGGTTAATACTGCTGTAAGGACTGGCGCGTGTGCCCCCTGCCGTCTCTTAAAGGGCAACGTACAGGTACATGATTCTGCCTATACGGGCACTTCTGCCAATGTATATCGGCGTGAGGCAGTCGGCAAGTGGTTAAAGAGCAACTGTCATCTCTGTCCTGCAGTGGCTTCTCCTCTGACTTGCTGTTGACTCACTGACCCCCCCCCCCCTTCACTTTAATGGGACGGCTGGTGATGTGGCAGTGACAAGGTGAGGCACGTGGCGGCAGCAGGTGAGTGGATGCCCACTAACAGGCACTGCCATGATGGATATGAAATGACAGGTGCCCTTTAAATGTAAGGACTTATTCTTGCTGGTAGTTAGAATCTTTAATATTTGAAAACAAAATGAAGGTTTCCCATTTAGAATAATAATCTGTCAAGTTAGTAAATATTCCCAAACTGGGTCTCTTTTATGGCCTACTGCCATTTTGCTCCTCAAGGGAGGTATAAAGCACTTCAAGCTATGTGCAGAAAGATCACAAGGTTTATAAGCTGCTTAGAAGCTTTCACTTTCATTTTTACTGTTTGCCCCCTCCTCCTCGCACTGCCTGGTACAGATGTATTTCTCTGCAATCATACAGTTTGTAGTGTACATATATTTTCACAACAATGGGATAAAAGAATATTCCTGAACTTTGTTTTATCTCGTGATTACTGTGAAATTGTGTGAATGCATCAATGCAGTGCATGTTATCTCAGCTTACAGAGCTTGGATTCTTTAAATGAGTTTACCAAAAATGTAAATATTACAGAACCTACAGCTCCATTTAATGCTGAATAAACAAAATTATTAATCACTTGCCGACTGTCGTATGCTGATATACGTCGGCACAATGGCAGCAGTGTGCAAATGGGCTTACAGGTACGTCCCCTTTAATTTGCAGGCTAGTGGGCGCATCCCGGCTGTGTACTGCGTGACCGTGCCCCGCAGACTCGATGTCCGCCGGGGGGCCTGCAATCGTGTCATGGACTAAACAAGGCATTTCCCTGTCCTGCCTAGCAACATGACAGAGATCTACTGCTCCCTGTCATCAGGAGCAGTGATCTCTGTCATGTTGTAGTGAGCCCATCCCCCCTACAGACGGTCCGTGCTCATCCGATCCCCATAGAGGAGAGCGGAGAGCTGACAGGGCGGTCCCTGCACAGTGTGCTGGGACCGCCCTGTCCGCCGCCGGCTCAGCGGGGACAACGGAGCGATCCCCGCTGAGCAAGCGGGTCATCACGGGGCGGATCATTACCGATTGGTCCCGTGTGAAAGGGGCCTTAAACTATTGCGTGGGTTGTCAGCACCCAAGGCAAGACAAGTAATTTGCGCCCCTAACCCACAGACATTTAGCGTTCCCTCAGTCCCTTCCACTCATATAGTATTAAAACCCCTTATGGTACAGTTTAGGATGTACCACTCTTTCTCTTTGTTCTTTCTTTCTTTCCCTTTTATCACTCTTTATCTTCATTTCTTGTTTTTTTCCCCATCCCTTTCTCTAGTCGTCTTTCTTGTTTTTTCTCTTATTCTTTCTCTCCCTTTTTCTTTGTTCCTCCCCCTGTTTTCCTCTCCCTTCCATGTATTCTGTATTTTTATTCCTTGGTGTTTTATATTAATTCACCAGAAACTTCAGAATGGAGGACGGATGTGCCACTGTTGTTAAATAAATAGATTATGGTAGGTGAGCCCCTCCATGTTATGCCCCATACACACAATCGTAAATTCAGCCAGCAAAGGCGATGAGAGCTTTTGGTCGGAAAATGCGATCATGTGTTTGCACCATCGAACTTTTGCTGGCCGAATTTCGGCCAGCAAAAGTTTGAAAGCATGTTCTCAATTTGTTCGGTCGGAGAAAGTTCCTGTCCGAAAATCCGTTCCTGTGTATGCAATTCCGACGAGCAAAAACTCACGCATGCTCAGATTCAACTACGAGATGGAAGCTATTGGCTACTGGGTATTGAACTTCCTTTTTCTAGTCCCGTTGTACGTGCTGTACGTCACAGTGTTCTTGACAGTCGAAATTTGGTGTGACCATGTGTATGCAAGACAGCTTGAGCGAAATCCCATCAGAATTCTGTCGGGAAAACCATCAGAGCTTTTTCTGACCAAAATTCCAATCATGTGTACGTGGCATTGGTGGTTGTAGGAGCCTGATAATTATTGGGATGCTACATTCATCTTGGATATACCCCTTATAGGGACAGCTGAATTCTATAGATTAGGGGTGCCCAATCAGTGGCCCGGGGGCCTCCTGCTCTGGGATGGCTGGTTGGTAAGCCTGGATCATGGATCGGTCATCCCAGAGCATCAGTGTTGTGATTGAAGCTGGCGGTAGAGAAAGCAGGCAGCTGTGGAGCAGAGCCACATAAGCCAATGCTTCCTGTATAGTGCTGGCTCCTGCAGAGTGATACCAAATATGGGCAGATCTGTTCTGCAGTGGTTACTGGACTGCTTTCAAACTGATCCTCAGGTGCACCGCCTACCTGGAAGGGAATCCACCGCCTTCTGCCTGGACGGATATGATTGAAGGGCCCATAGAGTAGAGTGGGCTGTGTCCGTGTCTGCTCTCCATATGCAGAGTGGACACGGGCCTGTCATCTGCCCGCTCCACTCATCGTGGCCCATGACCGGTTACCAAGTCACTTAAGTGGCCTTTGCTCTTCAAAGGGTTGGGCGTCCCTGCTATAGATATTAGTTGAGTATTGTAGATTAGGTTTCGGTGCTCATTGTAGTGCGTGAATTGGCTTTGTGATATTGCAATGCCTTATTTGATGATGTAAAGCTGGATGAGATCAGAATAAAAGCATTCTTTCTTTCACTCTTCTCATTCTCATCGAAGAAGCTAGCTCAAGGAGACATTCCTTGAGAAAATACAGGTTTTCAGTCCATAAAGAAAAACTGGAAGATATTGGTTTGAAATGAGAACCTATTAAGTTGAATATCGAAGTAAATAACACTTTTATCTTCTTACCTTGCACAGGGAGAAGTAGTAGTAATATACAAATAATATCAATAATATCCAAGGCCTTGTGTATGGGTGGCTTGTGCATGACTAAGGATACTATTGTATGTGCAAAGGAAACATTATGCTATTATAAAACAAACAGAAAAATATACTAATATGTCATGACCACGGTAAGAAGATTTTTTGCTGCAAACTGTTCAAAGAGCAATAGGGCACACTATAAAATGTATACCTCGCATGTAAAATGAAATGAAAGGTACACATTTTTGCAAGCAATAATATGTAGCAACCTTATAGCATGAAAATGTGTCTGTGTCTGCTCCTCCATTACTTGTGCTATGTGACCGCTCACTTTTTCCACATTTTGTTATGTTACAGCCTGATTCCAAAATGGATTAAATGAATTATCTTCCTCAAAATTCTATAAACAATACCCCATAATGACAACATAAAAAGTATGTTTGAAATCTTTCCAAATTTATTAAAAATAAAAAAGCGAAAAAAATCACATGTACGTAAGTATTTACAGCCTTTGCCAAAACACTCAGAATTGAGTTTAGGTTCATCCTGCTTCCATTGATCAGCCTTAAGATGCTTCTACCACTTAATTGAAGTCCACCTGTGGTAAATTCAGTTGATCGGACATGACTTGCAAAGGCACACACCTGTCTATATAAGGTTTCACAGGTAACAGTGCGTGTCAGAGCACAAACCAAACCATGAAGTCCAAGGAATTGTATGTAGACCTCCAAGACAGGATTGTATCGAGGCACAGATCTGGGTAAGTGTACAGAAAAATTTCTGCAGCATTGAAGGTCCCAATGAGCACAATGGCCTCCATCATCCATAAATGGAAGAAGTGTGGAACTACCAGGACTCTTCCTAGAGCGGGTTGCCGGCCAAACTGAGCATTTGGGGGAGAAAGGCCTTAGTCGGGGAGATGACCAAGAATCCAGTGGTCACTCTGACAGAGCTCCAGCGTTTCTCTGTGGAGAGAGGAGAACCTTCCAGAAGAACAACCATCTCTGCAGCACTATACCTATCAGGCCTGTATGGCAGAGTGGCCAGATGGAAGCCACTCCTCAGTAAAAGGCATGTGACAGCCCCTCTGGAGTTTTCCAAAAGGCACCTGAAGGACTCTCATACCATGAAAAACATACCATGTTTTTCAGCAGCAGGAACTGGGAGACTAGTCAGGATAGAGGGAAAGATGATTGCAGGAATGTATAGAGACGTCCTTGATGAAAACCTGCTCCTGCGCTCTGGACCTCAACAGGACTACGACCCTAAGCACACAGCCAAGATAACAAGAGTGGATACGTGACAACTCTTTGAATGTCCTTGAGTGGCCCAGACTTGAACCCAATGGAAACTCTCTGGGAATGTCTGAACATGGCTATGCAACAACGCTCCCCATCCAACCTGATGGAGCTTGAGAGGTGTAGAATGGAAGAATGGGAGAAACTGCCCAAAAAAAGGTTTGCCAAGCTTGTAGCATCATACTTAAAAAGACTTGAGGCTGTAATTGGTGCCAAAGGTGATTCAACAAAGTATTGAGCAAAGGCTGTTAATACTTATGTACATGGGATTTATTTTTGTTTTAAAATTTCTGCAAATTTATTAAAAATAAAAACAAACTACTTTCACATTGTCATTATCGGGTATTGTTTGTAGAATTTTGAGGAAAATAATGAATTGAATCCATTTTGGAATAAGGCTTTAACATCGCTTTCCGGGTATATCCGTGTGAGGGCCATGTTTAACTGTGCAGGGATACACAGGTTTTTTCTTATGTCAAATTGGGAGCAGTCAGAACCCCTGTGCATCACCGTATACCTAACCATGGCCCTTGCACAGGTGTACGCTGTGGTACCCCCATGTGAATGAGGCCACTTAGATATTTTATGATGCAACTTTTCTTTATTTTCTTTCGCCCTCAGAGTGAAGGGGAGAACTAGGCAATCAGTGGTGTTTGATTGCTCAGTTCCCAGTGTACAGGAGGCGGGGGACAAATGCAGCATCAGATTAATTCTGGACCCACCTGGGTGGGTATCATTTTTTTTTTTTGTTTGTTTAAAGAGCCCCATACTTCTCTTTTAATACAACCCCAATTCCCATAAAGTTGGGACGCAGTGTAAAATCTACTATTGTAACAAAAAATAGGTAATTTTGAATTTGATGGCAGCAACGTGTCTCAAAAAAGTTGGGACAGGGCAAAACAAAAAGCTGGCAAAGTAAGTGGTACTAACAAGGAAGAGCTGAAAAAACATTTTACAACTAATTTGATTAATTGGCAGCAGGTCAGTAACATGATTGTATAAAGAAAGCACATCTTAGAGAGTCCAAGTGTCTCAGAAGTAAATATCGGCAGAGGTTTATTCAATCTGTGAAAAGCTGCATCTAGAAATTGTCAAACATTTTCATAATAATGTTACTCAAAATTGCAAGACTTTAAATATTTTATCCCCCCCCCCCCCCCATCTCCACGCACCAGAGCAATTTTTATATTTGAGCTCCTCCATACTTCTGTTCCTATCAAAGGGATTCCTCCATCTCCATCTCCATCTCCAGACTCTTCCATCCTTCTGTTCCTATCCATGGATTCCTCCATCTCCAGACTCTTCCATCCTTCCTTCTGTTCCTGTCCATGGATTCCTCCATCTCCAGACTCTTCCGTTCTTCTGTTCCTGTCCATGGATTCCTCCATCTCCAGACTCTTCCGTTCTTCTGTTCCTGTCCATGGATTCCTCCATCTCCAGACTCTTCCGTTCTTCTGTTCCTGTCCATGCATTCCTCCATTTTTATCCCCAGACTCCTCCAGCTTTCCATTCTCTATCCATGGATTCCTTCATCCCCAGACTCTTCCATCCTTACTTTCTTATTCATGGATTCTTCCATCCTTTAGTTCCTACCCCTCCCACGTATCCTGGACTTCAGGGTGTGTCCTCCCTTTTTTTTTTAAAGCAGATGAAATGAAAAAAAATGTGTTCTTCTAAATCAGCCTTTCTCAACCTTTTCAACACAGAAGAACCCTTGAAATGACTTTCAAGTCTCAGGGAACCCCTGCTAAAAATGACTAAGTCTACAACACATGATACATTAGTGTGATAGTCAGTGGTAAGCATGCCCCTTAAGCCTCATACACATGACAGGACTTTGTACAAACTTTCCCATGGATTTTTGTACAAAGGGCATCGGCCATGAACTTGTATTGCATACACATGGCAGGACTTTTTCAGCCAACTTTCACCAAATCGCGTGGTTTTTCTGCTCTTTACCGCCACCTTTGGTCAACTTCTGTATTGTCTGATCTTTTGCATTGGCTCTGAGCATGCGTGTTTGTACTTTGTACAACAAACAAACAACAAAAGTCTGATGAAAACCAAAAAAGTTTATCCGCTGGAGCGTGCACACGGTCGGATGTTGCCTTAAAACAGCTAGTTTGCAGGTTTGTTGTCAAAAAGTCTGATCGTGTGTATTTGGCCTTTACACTTGTGGTCACTGAGAATTATCCCCTTACAGATAGCTAAAAAGATCAATGGTGTCAGTGGGAACTTACATAGTTACATAGTTAGTCAGGTTGAAAAAAAACACAAGTCCATCCAGTTCAACCACAAAAAAATATATATATATATATATATAATCAATATCATACCAGCCCATATACCCAATTCTATACCCACAGTTGATCCAGAGGAAGGCAAAAAACCCCAGCAGAGCATGATCCAATTTGCTAAAGCAGGGGAAAAAATTCCTTCCTGATCCCCCGAGAGGCAATCGGATCAACTTTACCTATAAAATGTTAGTACCCAGTTATATTATGTACACTTAGGAATAATCCAGGCCTTTCCTAAAGCAATCCACTGAGCAGGCCATAACCACCTCTGCAGGGAGTCTATTCCACATTTTCACAGCTCTTACTGTGAAGAAACCTTTCCGTATTTGGAGATGAAATCTCTTTTCCTCTTGACGTAAAGAGTGCCCCCTTGTCCTCTTTGTTGACTGTAAAGTGAATAACTCGACACCAATATATATATATATATATATATATATATATATACCCCTTATATATTTGTACATGTTGATCATATCCCCCCTTAATCTCCTCTTATCAAGAGTGAATAAATTCAGTTCCTCTAATCTTTCCTCATAGCTGAGTTCCTCCATGCCTCTTATCAGTTTGGTTGCCCTTCTCTGCACTTTCTCCAGTTCACCGATATCCTTTTTGAGAACTGGTGCCCAAAACTGAACGGCATATTCCAGATGAGGTCTTACTAATGATTTGAACAGGGGCAAAATGATATCTCTTTCTCTGGAGTCCATACATCTCTTAATACAGGAAAGGAGTTTGCTCACTTTGGAAACCGCAGCTTGGCTTTGCATGTTATTATTGAGCTTATGATCTACCAAATCCCCCAGATCCTTCTCCACTATGGATTACCCCAGTTGTACTCCCCCTAGCATGTATGATGCATGCATATTCTTAGCCCCCAAGTGCAGAACTTTACATTTATCAACATTAAACCTCATCTGCCACATAGTCGCCCAATTAGACAGAGCATTGAGGTCGGCTTGTAAATTGGAGACATCCTGTAAGGACGTTATTCCTCTGCATAGCTTGGTGTCATCTGCAAAGACAGAAATGTTACTTTTGATCCCAGACCCAATAACATTTATAAAGATATTAAAAAGTAAAGGTCCCAGCACTGAACCTTGGGGTACACCACTGATAACCTTACACCATTCAGAGTAAGAATCATTAACCACTACTCTCTGAATTCTGTCTTTTAGCCAGTTTTCTATCCATCAACAAACTGATGTTTCCAAACCTGTAGACTTTACCTTACACATGAGCCGTGTGTGCAACTTATCTGAGAGGCAGAAATTCTAATTTCTCAAGGAACCCCTAGCAACCTCTGGAGGAACCCTGGTTAAGAAACCCTGTTCTAAATGCTTGAATTTTCATTTATTTTTAATGGAAACCATCATCAGTAATTGTGATGCTTTGCGCAATCAAATCACAGAATCGACCAGATAATCGTAATTGAATCGTGAGACCAGTGAAGATACGCACCTCTAGCATGTAGCTACCCCTGTGCATGCAACATAATTTCCCAAACATGACCCTTCCATGTTCCTTAACCACTTGGGATCCGCGCTATTGCCAAATGACGGCATTAGCGCGGACCTACTTTTCCGGGACTACGTCTATTGACGTCGTCCCGTGTACGAGCGGCCTGCGCGCCCCCTGAGGGGCGCGCGCGGCGCGCTCTGTGATCGGCGAGTCCATGAGACTCGCCTGATCACCGATCCGTGCAAGGGGTCGATCCCGACCCCTTATCACGTGATCAGCTGTCAGCCAATGACAGCTGATCATGTGATAGAACGGAGCCGGTAATCGGCTATTATTCCTCCTCGCGCTGACAGCGCGAGGAGAAAAAAAAAAAGCCGATCACCGGCGGCCGTGATCGGGACATCAGTCCCGATCACGGCCAGTAATACAAGCGACCACCTGCCCCCTGCCAGTGCCCACCTGCCGCCTGCAGTGCCATCCTGAATAAAAGTAAGTGCCCCCCGTCAGTGCCACCCAGCAGTGCCCATAGTGCCCACAGTGCCACCCAGCAGTGCCACCCACAGTGCCCACAATCTGCCTCAAAGGTGCTGCACCCCAGTGCCGCCCATCAGTGCCCAGCAGTGCCGCCCAGCAGTGCCCAGCAGTGCCGCCCATCAGTGCCCAGCAGTGCCACCTATCAGTGCCACCTATCAGTGCCCATCAGTCCCATCTATCAGTGGTAACTATCAGTGCCCATCCGTGCCACTTATCCGTGCCACCCATCCGTGCCATCTTATCTGTGCCCATCTTTGCCCATCAGTGCCGCCTTATCTGTGCCCATCGTTGCCGCCTTATCTGTGCCTATTAGTGCCGCCTTAACTATGCCTATCAGTGGCCACCAGTGCAGCCTATCAGTGCCCACCAATGCAGCCCATCAGTGCCCACCAATGCAGCCCATCAGTGCCCACCAATGCAGCCCATCAGTGCCCACCAATGCAGCCTATCAGTGCCGCCTATTCAGCGCACTTCAATGAAGGAGAAAAATGACCCGTTTGCAAAATTTTATAACAAACTATTAAAACATGATTTTTTTTTTTTTTTGCATCTTTTTTTGTTTGTTTAGCAAAAAATAAAACTCCGAGCTGTAACTAAATACCACCAAAAGAAAGCTCTATTTGTGGGAAAAAAATGATAAAAATTTCATTTGGGTACAGTGTTGTATGCCCGCGCAATTGTCATTCAAAGTGCATCAGCGCTGAAAGCTGAAAATTGGTCTGGGACTGAGGGGGGTTTAAGTGCCCAGTAAGCAAGTGGTTAAAATACATTGTACCTGTATGTGAATGTGTGTGTAACTGCTGATGCACAGAGGCATTGACGTTACAGAAGTACATTGGCATACAGCCATTCACTCCTATGACCGGCATGTGGGAAAATGACGCTTTTTTTTTTATCCTAGGCATAGTTTTTTAGCTAAATACATCCATGTGCTTGTAGACTAAAATGTTAAATATTTTGTTCTAAACACTGCAGACCATACAGCAGACTGTTCAGGTTTGTTTTAATGTTTGAAGATTTTATTTTTGTTGTCTTTTATTTTATATTTTTGCTTTTTTTTATTTTTGCATTTCAACAAAGTGTCTTGATCATTTCAAGTGTCAGAAAATACTTCAAATAAAGCCTTTATGCATTGCTTTAAAAGAAAGCAATAGTATCTTTTGAGCAAGTTGCACATTTCAAGGTTTTATTGTAACATTTGTCTAAAAGTCATTTTTTTGATGTGGCTTTTAAATTTTAATTTGTTTGATGTTCCATATTTACAGTGTTTCATACACAGATTTGTAAATTCTCCCTCTAGTGGTAATCTGTTTTGGTAATGTAATTAGCATCTCTGCATGAAGACTGCTGGGATAAATGCGGTGCGTCTTTAATCAGGTCAGTCCTGACCGGTTTTGCAGGGAAAGAGGAGCACAAATCACAAGTTATTGTGCAGTGCTACCAACTGGAATAAAAACCTGTGTATTTTCTGAGCAAATACAATTCTTTTGATCTACAGTCAATGTATTAAAAACATTAACGCTAATTGACAAGATAGCAGTAAAGCAGCCCATAGATTTTTCGATTTAATTACCTTCCACCACAGGTGGATGGCAAGAAAATTGCTCAATTCCTCCATCAACACAGTCAGTGTTGATGGGGGAATGCCTCCCACAGTGTTGTCTTCTACCGGCAGGGAGCCTTCCCGGTCATCAGATCATGATTAGTAATATCAGTTATAGCCACCGGCAATAATCGCAGTAAAAAATCCAGCAGGCTTGTTGTACCCAAGATAATCGATGGATCCACTTCAGCCTGTCCATACATAGGTCGAAATGTGGCCATTCCTTGCTGAACTGGCTGAATTTCATACCATGTATGGCTTAAATGAATTGTTTTCAGTGAGCTTGGCCTACTTATAGACTTGCGTTTTTTAGGGTGCAGTCACACTTGCAAATTCACCCTGCCTGTGTCTAAATAGTTTGTTGAATGGTATCCAAAGACAAACAAAACCGAAGATACAAATAAATTACCTTAATTGGCCTTGAAAACTATCGGCATCCTTCACAACGCACTTTTGGCAACCTTCATAGAGCTTCTGGAAACTGTCAGCAAAGGCCGCTTTAGGAATCGACCGCAGAACCGCGGTCACACATTCCTGGATAGCCGCCACATCCACAAAATTTTGTCTTGACCTTGGACTTTTGCAGGCGACCCTTTATGGGAAGACTGTGAATGCCATTCTATCGATTGGCGCTTGGATTCATGATCGAAGTAGCAACAGCAGGTCTCACCCCCTGTGACAATGGTTCGCTGGAAGGATGGATCCTGGTCACACATGGTAATGAAATCTCCAGAGGTTTCCATCCATTCTGTTTTTTTGATGGTCTGTCAGCTGGTGCGGCACAAACGGGGAACGGGGGGATATCTTCCACTTACCTAAATCTTCACAGACAATCGTGTCCTTGCTAATGCCCTATTCTTCCACCATCAATAGTAGAGTCAGTCAGTGATCTCGTACCAGCATTTGTCGCACTCGCTCGATCATGTCTGGTGTTCTGCTTGTTGACAGCCGATCCTAACGTGGCTCATCCTTAGTCGTTTCCTTCCCATCGCAAAAGCGCTTGAACCAGACGTAAACACATTTTCTGCTCATGGCTTCCATCCTGTACACTTACACCAACATTACATGCGTCTCTATAGCCACTGTTCCCAATTTGTAACAGAACTTGATGTTCACTGTTTGTTCCATTACACTGTGATCCTACCTCTCACACTGACTACGTTCAACTGCCCGCAACGGATTTACCCCAACGGTCACATGTACTCCATGCTAGGTGACGCTTCTCATTGTGTCTCTGGATCGCCATGTGCGTTGCCATTGAGCTATCAGACCATTCACTGAACTTTTTAGACGCACTTCGTATGGGAGCTCCTGAGCAGGGGTTCCTGCGATTAGCTGCTCCAATGAAAGCAATAGAAAGCTGCCAGCTCCCGCAGCTAATCAAGTCCACTTGCATGTAAGACACAAATAAACACATACATACAGATAGACATTTTAAAAATGGTAGTACAGTGGAACCTTGGTTTATGAGTAACACGGTTAATGAGTGCTTTGAAAGACAAGCAACTTTTTTTTTAATTCTGACTCGGTTTGCGAGTGTTGTCTCGCAAAACTTCACTGTCAATCACCTGCTCCTCCAGTGCTCACTGGAGCACTGGGCTGTGGAGGGGGCAGGAGGGGCTCTTCTCAGGCTCTCAGCTGCCGGTCCAAGCATCTGGGTGGATCCCAACATTAATGTCAGAATCTCTCCAGAGCTTGGACCAGCTGAGTAACGTCAGCCGATAGCGGGCTATAGCCCTTTGAATGCAGGCCACAAAGTGCACACCTGTGATCCCAGGAGAAGTATAGCCAAAAAAAATTCGGCCCTACTCCTCCTTTAAGCTAATTTCTTATGTCTTTATTAAAGTGGTTGTATACTCGATTTTTTAACTTTTACCTACAGGAAAGCCTATAATAAGGCTTACCTGCAGGTAAAAAAAATATCTCCTAAACCTGTACGGTTTAGGAGATATCCCCCTCGGTATGCGCCGCTGACTGCAGCGGCGCATGCACACAAGGGGATTCTCGGCCTGAAAATCCGGCAGTGGCCGGCGGCCGGAATGAAATCTCCCGCGAGCACGCGCGGGAGTGACGATATCGCTGCTCCGGCCACTCACAGCGCCGGAGCCGCGATACCCGGAAGAAACGCAGAGGGAGCATGTCAGCTCCCTCGGCGTGGATCGGGCCAGATGTCGGGGCCTCGTTCTAAGGTAAGTATTTCATAATGAGCTAGTATGCGGTGCATACTAGCTCATTATGCCTTTTGCTTTGCAGGTTTAAAAAAAAAAAAAAATGTGCGGGTTTACTACCGCTTTAAACACCTACTAACTCTCAACACACCATCAGCTACTCTTATTTGTATGTCCTTAGAAAGCTCCTTTTTGCTAAGCATGGGTCACATCAGCTGATGCTTCTTATGAACAGAAATCCTAAAATATTTAAATGTCTTATCAATCAAAGTAGCTCCAAACCACACCTCCTTTTAATAATTGGACTCCAGGTGTGCAAACTACTCACTCCAATTAGTTGTCTTTGAAGTAATTAGTCTACGGCAGTGGTCTCCAAACTGCGACCCGGGGGCCATTTGCTTGCAGTTATGCTAATCTTGGGGCACTTTTCTTAGCACTGAAATTAACAATGGCGTATTATTCCTCACACTGACACCAACAATGGGGCACTATTCCTCCCACTGACACCAACAATGGGGCACTATTCCTTCCATCAGCACCAATAATGGGGCACTGATCCTTCCGCTGACACCATTGATGTGGCACTATTCCTTCCGCTGACACCAATGATAGTAGCACTGTTCCTTTCCGCTAACACCAATGATGGGGCATTGTTACTGATGCTGGGACATTTTCTACTCCCACTAGCCACAGTCTGGCCCCACTAAAGTCTCAAGGAAAGCAAACAGGCCATTTGTTTAGAAAGTTAGCCCCCCTGGTCTATGGGTTCCCTTACTTTTTCCTCCAGCACTGTGAATGTTTAATGGATGTGTTCAGTAAAGACTCAAGAAATGAGAATAATTTTTGTATTATCTGCTTAAACGCAGTGTTTGTCCATTATCGTGACTTAGATGAGGATCATATCACATTTAATGGCAAATTTCTGCAGTAAGCCAGTTAAAGCGTTAGTTACCCCCAGCATTTCATATTCCTGATTTGTGCCTGCCGTACCATGTACTTGTATGAGAAAGTATCCTGTTCTCTTTATATTGCTGCCTTTGTGTGAAATCCCTGCTGTTCCTGCTGGTCCCCTTGCTTTCCTATTAAAAAACTGGATATCATTAAGCAGGAGAGCAAAGTGTGATCAGTTCACTAGTTGTGCTGGGAACTCAGCCTGCTCTCCTCCAATGATCAGACTTGTCCGGACACCCCCCTCTCCCAACCTGCACAGCCTGTCACTGGGAAGCTCAGTGTGCCGTTGCATCTCCTCCCCCAGCTCATATGCAGCTGAGAACAGAGGGAATGTGATCATTTATAAAAAAAAAGGGGGGGAAAAGGGTATTTGGAATGTTTTTTTGTTTTTTTTTCTATCTCTACACAAATGATTTGCCCTTCATTTCTATTTTAAAACTGAATGGATTGTATTACAAGTTGATCATTTACAATCACTTTAATTCCAAGGAATTCACAAAAAATATTTGCGTAAACTATATGTAAAATAGAGTGAAGATTAATTCCATAACACCGATTTATTTTACTTAAATAAATGAAAACTAATTGAAGTGGCTATACGGCCCCTTTCAAGTGAACCTGTGCCCATGTAACTATATGAGTATACATATCTTTATCAAGCAGTGAATAAGTTTTAAAACAAACCCTAATGCCGCGTACTCACGACCGGACTTTTTGACAGCAAAGGTCCGACAGAACGAGTCCGTCTGACAATTCGATCGTGTGTGGGCTCAATCGGACCTTTGTTTGCCAAAAATCCGGCGGACTTTAGAAATAGAACATGTGTTAAATTTTCCCACCTGAACTCCGCCGGACCAAGAAATCCGTTCGTGTGTATGCTAGTCCGATGGACAAAAACGGACGCTAGGGCAGCTATTGGGTACTGGCTATGAACTTCCTTATTCTAGTCCAGTCGTACGTCATCACGTTTAAATCCGTCGGACTTTGGTGTGATTGTGTGTGGCCAAATCTGTTCATTCGGAAAGTCCGTCGGAACTCTGCCGAAAGTCCGTCAGAAAGACTGTCGGACCTAGTCCCTCAAAGTCCAGTCATGTGTACGCGGCATTACTTACCTCTGTAGCTGCAGACAACATGGAGCAATTTATCTTCAAACTTTACCCCAGCAACACTCAAGTCACTCGAGTCATCTCTCACCTACCCCACTCTCAGATTTCCTGCTCCGTGTCATCATTGAAGCAGATCTTCACCCAAAAGGGGAGGTTTCGCTCAGCAACCCCCCCCCCCTCGGTTTTGACAGGTACCAGTTTATAAACTCAGTACCCGTTATATAGGCACATAAACTCGCCTAAGCTCTAGATGCATTTATCAATTCAGCATTTAGTATTTTTTTCAACGGCCAGAATAAATAAAAATTCTGGCCAATGAAACAAACGCCCAAACTCCAGACTGCTAAACTCTGCTAAAATGTTTTGAAAAAAATGCAGCTTATGTGCGTTTATAACACTGATGTAAAGATATACGCCTGTAAAGATAAACAGCATTTACAAGAAACCAGTGTACATGAGCCCTTTTTGTAGCTGCTGACTTTTTTAATTTTTGAACTTTAGACTGGGCAACCACTTTAAGGATTAGTTGGCTCCAAAGCTGCTGGAAGGGGGAGCAGGGTTAGGTGAACTGAGCTGCTGAGAGATGACTTTTTAAAATGAATTGTTCCACAGTAACTGCAGCTACAGAGGTCAGCAAGGGCTTGTTTTAAAGCTCATTCCTTGCTTGGTAAAAATATATTAATATTTTGCATGGCAAAAACCTAACCACTGATTCCTGTGGGGGCCCTTATGAGAGCTTTCACGAAGAACGAAGCTTGGTGTCCTGGATACCCACAGTGCCGAGCAGCTGAAGGCCACATGTCCTAACATCCTGGCTTCTTCTTGTGTCACTGGGACAGCAAGTAAGGGGAAATCTCCCCAGCGTGTGCACAGACAGCAAGGAAAACCTGACAGAAAGCTTAACCTTTCCCTGCTTTTGTCCAAAATGTAATAAAAAGTTCAGGATGGAGATCTACTTTAAGATCATACCTCCCCGAGGGATTTCTAGCTCTTCAAGGTAAACAACATGATTTACTCGACAAAATGAGAAAATAAGACATGTTCAGTGGTGTGATCTGATTTCTGTAGCTCTCTTTCATTTGCTTTCATTAGTGACAAAGCTCCTACTAGCTTCTGTTGGAGTTTTCCCCAGGATTCATGTAACTCATAACGCTGGCTTTATCAACTTTAACTTCTAATCAGATGAAGTCTCCGGCTGCTCGCGGGCCCAGCTCACTTCATCAGCTTTGATGTACCTGCTGCCTTACTTCTGAAGAAGACCGAGTGGTCGCTCTTTAAAGAAGCCTTACGAAATGAATCTGTTCATTAAAACGTTTCTCTGCCTGTACAAGTGTGCGGTCTTTGACTCCACACCATCCTCTCATTTTTTTTTTCCACTTTAACCAGCAGTTTGAGTTGGGAAGATTTGATTTTACATAGCTTTTGAAGAAGAGCTCCCAAAGGACCCTAAAGGCAAGCACACCTCCTTTTTTTTTTTTTTTTTTTTTTTTCTTCTTTTTAAACTTCTTTGCTTTGACTTATACTGACCAGAGATTGTCAGTATTCTAACCAGTACAATGAAGATTGGAGCACATTACCATAATTTCCACTCGGTGGCTTCATGGGTAGAACATACGGAGACTCTACAGTCCTTTCTACATCAAGTTTGTATGTTCTGCCCTTACAATACCAAAATCTCCCGCACTACCACAATAAAATGTGAAACAAGGCTAAGAAAAAAAAAAAAAAAAAAAATATATATATATATATATATATATATATATATATATATATATATATATATATATATATAAATGATTGCAGCTGTTGTCACCATTTTTTTTAAATAAAATAAACTTTGCGCAATCAAATATAATAATGCATCACCTAAACCATATACACATATAGCAATTTATATAAAAAGCTAATATTAACCACTTGCCGACTACAATACATATATATATATGTTGGCTGAAGATATTGGCCATAACCCCAGTATAGTTTTTTGCATGAAACCATTCTGAGCAGCTCATGAGCCTCTGGAATGGTTTCCAAAGCAGCAGAAGGGGGTGTTCCTCCCCCACCCACTCCCCTCATTCTTCCGCTCGCCGGTGTTTCTCGGGCTTACCTTTTCTGCCGGTTCGCCCGAGAAATGGTCAGACGGTGCGGCCGGCTGCTCCCATAAGTGATCAAAGAGTAGATCGTCTCTATGGTCTTGGAGGACCAGAGCGATGTCATGTCGGCACATCAGGTCCAGGCTGGAAGTGAGATTTTTATTTTTTTTTGGATCTTTTACTGGTAAAAAAGTGATTTGGGGTCTTTTGACCATAAAACAGACCTGTCATCCTTATTTATATTACAAGGGATGTTTACATTCCTTGTAATAGGAATAAAAGGGATGAAAAATTAAAGGACAGTGTAAAAATAAAAAGTAAAATAAAAAATAAATATCTAAAAGAAAATACTATATGTAAATGGTATTCGCACCACACATCCAGTGTACATAAAAATTATTGCCTCTTTAACCACTTGAAGACCAGGCCTTTTTCTGACATTTGTGTCTTTTCTTTTTTTTCCAAACTGACATTGGTTTCTTACAAGTTAAAATCTGTATTTTTTTCTAGAGAATTACTCAGAACCCCCAAACATTAGATATATTTTTAGCAGAGACCCTAAAGAATAAAATGGCGGTTGTTGCAATATTTTATGTCGCATAAAAAACGGCATGGAGGGATGGGGCGCTTTACTTTTTTTTTTTTTTTTTTTTACACTGTATCTTTTAAAAAAAATGATGATGACTTTTATTTCTGTCACAAGGAATATAAACATCTTTTGTGATAGCAATAGTCATATGTCAGGTATTTTTTTGGGAGGAATCTGGGGTCCAAAAAAATACAAACATATTTTTTTTAAATCTGGCGCCTTTAAGGCTCCAGTAAATTGGAAGTGGCTTTGTGACATCGCTTCCGAGTTACTAGATCTGAGACCCAATCAAAGCCGATTCTGGCTTTGTTCAGGTCTCTGGCCAGCCGACGGACGTCCTGGCTGGTTGCTCAGGCCTCCCGGTGGGACGGGAGAGCCCGGGTGGAGCGATGGGGGGGTAGCCACATCAGTTGTTATCACAAGCCGACCATCAGCTGCAGGCATCACCCCGGTACAACCACTTGAAACAGAATGTCGTACGGGTATGTGATTTTGTGGCAAGTGGTTAAACAAGCATTTCCCCCTTTAGGTTAGACTTTGGCCTCAGAAAAACCTATTGAAGATGGCCAACTTTTTGTATCAGCTAGCGTAATGACGTCATCCTGACACACCCTTAACATGTTTCGTCATTCAGTCATGACTACTTTGGAAGGCTCTGCCCTTGCTTATGCTAGTTTCCCTTACTGGTAGTTTATAGTGTGTTTCCACACTTGCAGCCAAATTGGTAGTAATAACAGACAGAAGAGACATACTGTATATACTATTAGAGGGGATATACACTCTATATACTATTAGAGAAGATATACTGTATATACTATTAGAGGAGAGATGTACTGTATATACTATTAGAGGAGATATACTGTATATACTATTAGAGGAGAGATGCACTGTGGTGGTTATTTACTAAAGGAAAATCCACTTTGCACTGCAAGTGCACTTGGAAGTGCAGTCGCTGTAAATCCTCGGGGGACATGCAAGGAAATAATAAACAGCATTTTAGCTTGCACATGATTGGATGATAAAATCAGCAGAACTTCCCCTCATTTTAGATCTAATCCCTCAGATTTAGAGTGACTTTACTTCCAAGTGCACTTGTAGTGCAAAGTGGATTTTCCTTTCATAAACTACCTGTATATACTATTAGAGGGGATATACACTGTATATACTATTAGAGGAGAGATATACTGTATATACTATTAGAGGACAGATACACTGTATATACTATTAGAGGAGAGATATACTGTATATACTATTAGAGGACAGATACACTGTATATACTATTAGAGGAGAGATATACTGTATATACTATTAGAGGACAGATACACTGTATATACTGTTAGAGGGGATATACACTGTATATAGTATTAGAGGAGATATACACTGTATATACCATTAGATGAGAGATATACTGTATATCCTAGATTGTAAGCTCTAACCAGCCGGGCCCTCTGATTCCCCCTGTCTTGTATTGTATTGTAATGTCTGCCCTAATGTTGTAAAGCGCTGTGTAAACTGTTGGCGCTATATAAATCCTGTATAATAATAATATATACTATTAGAGGAGATATACACTGTATATACTATTAGAGGAGATATACACGGTATATACTATTAGAGGGGATATACACTGTATATACTATTAAAGGAGAGATATACTGTGTATACTATTAGAGGGGATATACACTGTATATACTATTAGAGGGGATATACACTGTATATACTATTAGAGGAGATATACACTGTATATACTATTAGAGGGGATATACACTGTATATACTATTAAAGGAGAGATATACTGTGTATACTATTAGAGGGGATATACACTGTATATACTATTAGAGGGGATATACACTGTATATACTATTAGAGGAGAGCTATACTGTATATACTATTAGAGGAGATATACACTGTATATACTGTTAGAGGAGATATACACTGTATATACTATTAGAGGAGATATACACTGTATATACTATTAGAGGGGATATACACTGTATATACTATTAAAGGGTGAGGTGAATCTGGTAAATATCAGACTCCAAGATCAATTTTGTTTATTTAAAGAAAAAAAAAGTTAGACTGTTTTGCCGATTTTCAAACAGAACTGTAATATATGATATGCTGGCCATACAAAAACAATGTCTTCCTTCAAAAAAAATGTAATTTTAAGAACGTTTGTTTGATTTTCTAATTGTTAGTGGGGTCAAATTGACGTTTGTTTTCAACCACGGTGACGGGAAAATTTAGAGATTATTGAAAACAACTTAGTATAGGAATTTTCAGACAGTGTATGTGATTTTCATTCATAAATGACATTCGTTTTAAAAACAGGAATGTTAAAAACAAGTGAAAATTTCAAACAAAATTCTTTCATTCAGCGAATGTACAAAGATTTTTCATCTGAAAATTGATCCGTGTGGCCAGAATAAGGCTCGGTACACACATATGCAGTTTTTTCTTTTTGCTGTGCATTTAAATTTTTTGTGCACGTGATTTTTGCTGCGATTTTTCTTTTTTGCATTTTTCTTTGGCCCAATTTGTTGTTGGGCAGATTAAAAAACACAAATTGCTACAAAAACACATTCCATGCTTTTCTGCAGCTTCTCCATTGAAGTATATTGAACCAAAAAAGCACCGTTTTGCGTAAAAAAAAAAAAAAATCCCTGACCGTTTCCAAATATGCAGCAGCTGAAAAAAGCATGGTTACAGTAGAAATTATTTGCTCTTTTTGTACTATAAAGGGCTACTTTTCGTTTTTTTTAACCCCATTATGTTAGTGGCCAATTAATCGATTTTGAAAATAGTAATCGATTAATTTCATAATCAATTAGTTGTTGATTAATCGATTAGTTGTTTTGGCCCTTCATAGAATATTGCCAAGTTACCAAAAGATTCACTTTTAATCACCATGTGCAATCACTCTCTAAACAGTTTGTTCCGCCTTAGATGTGTTATCTTTTTTTATTATCTAACTAGTACATATTGTGTTCTTATAATGTATATTTTTTTTTGTTTAGTGTCTTCGTGGAATTATAGAACAAATGGAATCCATGGCTCCCCTCCAGTGGCAGTCGGAGCAGAAAATTCCGATATGGCTGGAACAAATGAAGGTCAGATCCCCCTCCATATGATTAAATATTAAAAGACTGTAGTCACAGTTTATGGAGATGATTACTAAAAGAAGATATTCCTTTGACATTTATTTCTATTACATTCTATTCTAAAATCTACATTCTATAATAGAAATAAATAGAAATAAAAGTGACAACATTTTTTTTTTTTTTAAAGAACAGTGTAAAAATAAAAAGTAAAATAAATAAGAAAAAAAAACACCATTTGATTCTCTAGGGTGTTAGAAAAAAACTATATATAATGTTTTGGGGTTCCAAGTAACTTTCAAAAAAAAAAAAAAAAAAGATTTTAACTTGTAAACACCAAATCTCAGAAAGAAAAGTCTTTGTGGTTAAATGAGTTTTAAAGGCAGACGATTTTTTTATCTTAATGCATTCTATGCATTAAAGTGACTGTAAAGTCTTGTTTTAAAAAAATTAAATAAAATAACAAACATGTTATACTTTCCTCCTCTGTGCAGTTGGCTTTGCACAGAGCAGCCTGTATCCTCCTCTTCTCTGGTCCCTCTTTGCTGCTCCTGGCCCCTCTCTCCTATTGAGAGCCCCCACAGTCAGCAGCTTCCTATGGGGTCACTGGAGCCGAGTCGCAGCTCACTGTGTCTATTCAGAGACAGAGACCCTTTTCTCCCCTGATTGGCTGACTGACTGTGATTAACAGCTGCAAGAGCCAACAGCGCCACTGCTGTGTCTCAGCCAATCAGGAGGAGTGTCCTGGATGGCTTAGACATGCTTGGACATCGCTGGAGAGTCATGGGTCTCAAGTAAGTATTAGAGGGGCTGGGTTGGCTGCTACACCCAAAAGGTTTTTCTATCTTAATGCATAGATGCATTAAGATAAAAAATACTTCTGCCCTTCACAACTCCTTTAAGGTAAAAAGCATTCTGTGTGCAGCAACTCCTCTAATACTTACCCGAGCTACATCTCGAGCCAGAGATATTACATGAAAGACTTGGCTGCCCGGGCCTCCCCCCCTCATTGGTGTGGCTCCATTAGCTTCCACTGCTGTCAATCAAAATCAGTCAGCCAATGAGGAGAGAAGGGACGGGCCAGGCTTCTGCTTTGTGTCTGAATGGGGGCACTTAACAGGAGGGAGGGAGGGGCCAGGAGCACTGAAGAGGGACCTGTGAAGAGGAGGATCCAGGTTGCTCTGTGCAAAACCAACTGCACAGAGGTGGTAAGTATAACATGTTTGTTTTTTAACCGCTTGCCACCCGCCAGCCATCATATGACGGCCAGGCTGGCACAGCTCTCGTTCTGGACAGGCGTCCTATGACCTCCATCCATTTAAACAGGGAATGTGCGTGATCGTGTGTGCGCATCCATGTTCCTTCGGTGGCGGTGTGTCACGGAGACACTGCTCAACACCGAGGGGGGTGAACAGCCATTGGGCATGACTGTTTACCACGAGATTGGCCGTGATGAAGTCACGGCCGATCACAGGTGGTACCACCTCACTTTGCACAGCGCATGCGCGTGATCTTGAGCGCCCTGCGCGTGCATGCTGGTGGTGGTGTATTCCCAGGAACACTGCTCGTCACCGACGGTGGTAAACAGCCTTTGGCCAGCAGCTGTTTACCATGTGATCAGCTGTGATCCTTTCATAGCCGATCACTAAATGTCAACAAACCACGGTTAACTTGATGTTGCTGGGTTCTCCTCTCTCCACACCGATTGTGTGTGAGAAGGAGATTGCGGTAACATCTCGTTACCGCTTACAGTGTACACCAACACACACTGATTAGCCCCCCCCCCCCAATAAAGAGGACCTGTCATCACCCATCAAAGTACTTGTTACAGTTCATCTGAGTACCCGAGTACCTGTCACAGTCCATATGAGTACCCAAGTACTTGTCACAGTCCATATGAGTACCAAGTACCCGAATACCAGTCACCAGCCCATCAGAGTACCCGAGTACCTATCTGTAGCCCATCAGAGTACCTGTGTACCTGTCAACAGGCCATCAGAGTAGCCGAGTACCTGTCTGCAGCCCATACCTCATAGAATATACGTTGGGGTGTTTGCTTTCCAAAATGGGGTCATTTTGTGGGTAATTCAATTTTCCTGGTGCTCAAGGACCTTCAAAAGTGTGATAGGTAGGAATGAAATGAGATGTGTAATTTATGCTCCTAGAACACCTAAAGGTACTACTTAAATGTTGGGCCTTTGTATGTCTCACATGTGGTATTACCATACTCGGGAAGAGTAGCAGAATGTATTTTGGGGTGTAATTTGTTGTATGCATATGCTGTGTGTGAAAAATAACCTGATAATATGACAATTTTGTTAAAAAAATAAAAATCTTAATTTTGCAAAGAATTGTGGGAAAAAAAATGACAACTTAAAAAAACTCACCATGCTACTTACTTAATACCTTGGAATGTCTGCTTTCTAAAAAGGGGTCATTTGGGGGGTATTTGTACTTTCCTGACTTGTTAGTGTCTCAAGAAATAAGATACACCTGATGTACTGAAGGCCTGATTAGATGTGATCAATTTTCAGCAACTGGCACCATAGTTTGTAGACTCTATAACTTTCACAAAGACCAAATAATATACACTAATGTGGGTTATTTTTACCAAAGATATGTAGTAGTATAAATTTTGGCCAAAATGTATGAAGAAAAATCACTAATTAGAAAATTTTTAAGACAGAAACAAAGAAAAAGGCATTTTTTTCACAACATTTGTGGTCTTTTTTTATTTATAGCACAAAAAATAAAAGACCCACTAGTGATTAAATACCATCAAAGGACAGCTCTATTTGTGTGTAAAAAAGGACGCAAGGTTTATATGGGTACAGTGTTGCATGACTGAGTAATTGTCATTCAAACTGTGAGAGCGTTGAAAGCTGAAAATTGGTCTGGGCAGGAAGGGGGTGTAAGTGCACTGTATTGAGGTGGTTAAAGACTTTACAATCATTTTAAAGCGGTAGTAAAGTCATTTTTTTTACTTTGACCTACAGGTAAGCCTATAATAAGGCCTATAATAAGGATTACCTGTAGGTAAAAAGAATATCTCCTAAACCTGTATGGTTTAGGAGATATTCCCCTTGCATGCAGTCACTGACTTCAGTGGCGCATGCGCTCTGAATTTCCCGGCTGAAAGGCTCCGGCAGACCCCAGACTTTGCCGGAAAGAAGTCTCCCGCGCACATGCGCGGCATTGACGACATCGCGGCTCCGGCCAATCACAGCGCCGGAGCCTCGATACCTGGAAGACACGTCAAGGGAAAATGTCAGCTCCCTCGGCGTGGACCGAGATCACCTGCCGACGCCTCGTTCTAAGGTAAGTATTTCATAATGAGCTAGTACTAGCTCATTATGCCTTTTTGCCTTACAGGTTTAAAAAAAAAAAATAATCTGCGGGTTTACTACTGCTTTAAGGGTACAGATGACTTATATTTGCAGCTTGTCTGAACAGTGAGCACTTTCCCCAGACAAGCAACGGCAAAAGGAATGCAGCTGTCTCCTTCATAGCTGTTGTCGGTTCAGCCATGGTAGGAGGGGGCAGATTTGGCAACTATGGTTACAAACATGGAACAAAAAACGACATGTACTTTGTCCTTGAGTGCCGGTTCACACTGAGGCAGCACGACTTGCAGTGCAGCTGCCTCAGGCGACTTGGACATGACAGCAGTGGCGACATGCAAAACAACTTCTCCATAGAAGTCAATGCAAGTCGCCCTCAAAGTCGTACAGGAACGTTTTTCTAAGTCGGAGCGATTTAAGACGCTATGATTAGAACGGTTCCATTGTACAGAACGGGACACGACTTGTCAGGTGGCTAAGTCGCCTGACAAGTCGCCCCAGTGTGAACCGGCTCTCAGGGGACAGAACTGTAAAACAATTAAACTCCATGAACACTGGATGTTAAAAAAACGTTATAAAAACGGCAGTAGCTTTGCAGTGTTTATTAGCGTTTTTCCGAGTTAGCGTTTTTTTCGTGTTTTTTTTTTTTTCAATGGATCAAAAACGTTAAATGCTGATGAGCCACGTTTTTGAGCGTCTGGCGTTTTTTGTGGTAAAAAACAAAACAAAAAACTCCTGAATGCGATTTTATGGCGTTCAGAAAACAGCCCATAAATTCCACTGCTGATAAACATGTAAAAACGTCCATGTGTGCATGCACATAGGATAACATAGAGGCGAGTTTATTGGCTGTAAAAATAAAAAATAAAAAAAAAGCCCCAAACTCCTGAAAACGGGCGTTTATGATCTTCAGTGTGCAATGGAGTCTTATGAAAGATCTTTAAATTTCAATTGTCGTTTTCCTGTGGCGGTTTGGATTTGATTGGTTAGTGAAAGTAAAAATAGACGGATTGTTTAAAAGACATTTTGATGACTTTTGATAAATGAGTGTTTAATCTTCTGAATGTTTCAGTGAGAGATGGAGAGAAAGGTAGAGCAGTCTTGCCGTGGTTCAGGGGTAGGATTAGGGAATGTTTCTTACTCCGTTTTTCGATGTGATCCCGGGGATCAGGCGCTCTCTCTGTGCCGGGAAACAAATTCCTCGGGCCTTATACAGTGCATGACCTTATTTACTGCTTTGGGAGTTTGCCTTTCTTCACTGCTGTAGCCGATGTCTCCCTCTTGCCTTCCTGGTCTCTGTTTTTTTCTTTTTATTTGTCTATTTCACCGTACAATAAAACCCTCTGAGGTGTAGGATTGCTATTTCTGCAGATGAAGTCCAGGCTTAAATCACTGTTACTGCAGAAAACCTTTTTTTATTGTAAGCCACCGATCTGTTCCAGAGGAACATTTCATGCCTCGCAACTGTCCTTGTTTTGCTGAGACACTTCAAGCTTTTACTTCTCTAGAATGACGGCCCTTAACCACTTGCTTACTAGGCACCTAAACCCCCCTCCTGTCCAGACCAACTTTCAGCTTTCAGCTGTCGGACTTTGAATGACAATTGTGCGGTCATACAACGCTGTACCCAAATGACATTTTTATCATTTTTCCCACAAATAAAGCTTTCTTTTGGTGGTATTTGATCACCTCTGCAATTTTTTATTTTTTGTTAAATTTTTTTTAAAAAGACCGAATAAAAAAAAAAAAAAAATTATATTTTTTTTATATTTTGTTATAAGATTTTGCAAACAGGTAATTTTTCTCCTTCATTGATGTAAGCTTCTGAGGCTGCACTGTTGGGCACCGATAGGGTGACACTGATGGGCACCGATAGGGTGACACTGATGGGCACCGATAGGGCGGCACTGGTGGGCACCGATAGGCAGCACTGCTGTGCACTGAGAGGTGGCACTGAAGGGCATTGATAGATGGCACTGGTGGGCACTAAGAAGTGGCACTAATAGGTGGCACTGATAGCTGGCAATGATGGGCACTGATGGGTGGTAACAATGGGTACTGATCGGCACTGGTAGGTTACACTGATAGGCAGCACTGCTAGGTGGCACTGATGAGGCACTGATTGGCACCACTGGTGGGCATTGATAGGTGGCACTTGTGGGCATTGATAGGTGGCACTCATGGGCATTGATAGGTGGCACTGGTGGGCACTGGCAGGTGGTACTGATTGGCACAGATGAGGCAGATGTGCATCCATCCTCTTCGGGACCGATGTCCCTTGCACATAAGCTGGTGTCAGCGTGAGAAAAAAAAAACAATTACCGAGCTTTTGTTTACACACGTGATCAGCTGTCACTGGCTGACAGCTGATCACGTGGTAAGGGGTCGGGATCTGTGATCACCCGAGTCTGTTACTCGGTGATCACAGCGCACACGTAGCACGTGCAAAGGGGAGGCCGTCATATGACGGCCTCCCGGAAAATCAGGTCCGCGATGTAGCCATCATTCGGCTATAGTGCGGACGCCAAATGCTTAAAAAGAAAATAACGGGTGTTGCTTTTTTAAATAGGGGTTTGTTTTGTTGGTTGGGGCTTATTATTGAAGGGTATGAGCATACGTGTTTTTTTGGATGTCAGGAGGGAAAATAAAATTTGGCCTAAATCTGGCCCCTATCTAATGTGAATTGGCAGCTGTTAAAATGTAAAAAAAATTTTTTTCATGTGATGTGCATTTTCATATTGACATGACACATACACTATATTGTCAAAAGTATTGGGATGCCTGCCTTTACTTTAATGGCATTCCAGTCTTAGTCTGTAGGGTTCAATATTGTGTTAGCCCACCCTTTTGTAGCTATAACCGATTCAACTCTTCTGGGAAGGCTGTCCACAAGGTTTAGGAGTGTGTCTATGGGAATGTTTGACTATTCTTCCAGAAGCACATTTGTAAGGTCAGGCGCTGATGTTGGAAGAGAAGGCCTGGCTCCCAGTCCCCACCCTAATTCATTCCAAAGGTGTTCTATCGGGTTGAGGTCAGGACTCTGTGCAGGCCAGTCAAGTTCCTCCACCCCAGACTCGCTTATTCATGTTTTTTTGGACCATTGTGCACTGGTCAAAATCATTTGGTGCAGGGGTGATTATGGTGTGGGGTTGTTTTTCCGTGGTTGGGCTTGGTTCCAGTGAAGGGAACACTTAAGGCATCAGCATACCAAGACTTTTTGGAAAATGTCATGCTCCAAATTTTGTGGGAACAGTTTGGCGATGGCTCCTTCCTGTTTCAACATGACTGAGCACCAGTACACAAAGCAAGATCCATAAAGACACGGATGAGCGAGTTTGGGGTTTAGAAACTTGACTGACCTCAACCCAATAGAACCCCTTTGGGATGACTTAGAGCAGGGACTGTAAGCCAGGCCTTCTTGTCCACATCAGTGCCTGACCTCAAAAATGCGCTTCTGGAAGAATGGTCAAACATTCCCATAGACACACTTCTAAACCTTGTGGACAGCCTTCCCAGAAGAGTTTAAGCTTCTATAGCTGCAAAGGGTGGGCCAACTCAATATTGAACCTTATGGACTAAGCCTGGGGTGCCTTTCAAGTTCATGTAAAGGCAGGTGTCCCAATACTTTTGACAATATAGGGTATATACCCTTTTACTGCTCTAATAACCAATGTCCAATATTCACACATACGGAAAATAATACAAACCCCAAATATTACTGTATATTTTGATCTAAAGGTACAAACTACAAATCTTTAGGGTCCGTTCACACAGGGGCAACTCCTGATCCGACTTCAGGTCGCCCCTAGTCGCCTCAGGTAGGACAACATTTAAAAAGCAATGTAAGTGAATGAGAGCCGTCTTAATGCACACTACTGAAGTCGCTCCGACTTCAGAAAAGGTTCCTGTACTACTTCTATCCGACTTGTAGGCGACCAGTACCCATTGATTTCAATGGAGATCGCCTCCAAGTCGGATCTCCGTCTATACGGAGGCGACTCTGACAGAATTATCAGCTCTCAAGAGGGAACTCCACGCCAAATTTCTGAAAAAAATTTGGCGTGGGTTCCCCCTCCGAGAGCATACCAGGCCCTTAGGTCTGGTATGGATTCCAAGGGGAACCCCCTACGCCGAAAAAACGGCGTGGGGGTCCCCCCCAGATCCACACCAGACCCTTATCCGAGCACGCTACCCGGCTGGCCAGGAAAGGGGGTGGGGACGAGCGGGCGCCCCCCCCCCCTCCTGAGCCGTACCAGGCCGCGTGCCCTCAACATGGGGGGTGCCTTGGGGGAGGGGGGGCGTGCGCCCCCCCACCCCAAAGCACCTTGTCCCCATGTTGATGAGGACAAGGGCCTCTTCCCGACAACCCTGGCCGTTGGTTGTCGGGGTCTGCGGGCGGGGGGCTTATCGGAATCCTGGAGCCCCCTTTAATAAGGGGGCCCCCGGATCCCGGCCCCCCACCCTATGTGAATGAGTATGGGGTACAATGTACCCCTACCCATTCACCTGTGAAATAAAGTACAAAAAAAAACACAACACAGGGTTAAAATATTTTATTGCACAGCTCCGGGGGTCTTCCGTCTTCGGGGGTCTTCTCGCCGGACTCCTCCGCTATCTTCTTGTAGCTCTTTTGCTAGCGGAGGAGTCCGGCTTTCTTCCTCGCCGCCGGCCTCTTCTCCCGACTTCGGGGGTCTTGTCCCCCTCTTCGGTTCTTCTGCCGGGCCACCGCACCTTCTTATAGCTCTTTTAGAGGCGGTGGCCCGGTCTTCTGTCGCCGCCGCCGCCTTCCGTTCTTCTTCTTCTTCTCCAGGAGATGTTGACACGACGCTCTCTCCGGCCACAATGCCAGGGACGCGCTCCGCTGCCACTTATATAGGGACAATGGGGCGGTGTCACATGGGTTGATGTCACATGGGTTGGTCACATGGGTTGATGTCACATGGTGACCCCGCCCCATTACCATGTGACATCAACCCATGTGACCAACCCATGTGACATCAACCCATGTGACACCGCCCCATTGTCCCTATATAAGTGGCAGCGCAGCGCGTCCCTGGCATTGCGGCCGGAGAGCTCGTCGAGTCAACATCTCCAGGAGAAGAAGAAGGAGAAGAACGGAAGGCGGCGGTGGCGACGGCGGCGACAGAAGACCGGGCCACCGCCTCTAAAAGAGCTATAAGAAGGCGCGGTGGCCCGGCAGAAGAACCGAAGAGGGGGACAAGACCCCCGAAGTCGGGAGAAGAGGCCGGCGGCGAGGAAGAAAGCCGGACTCCTCCGCTAGCAAAAGAGCTACAAGAAGATAGCGGAGGAGTCCGGCGAGAAGACCCCCGAAGACGGAAGACCCCCGGAGCTGTGCAATAAAATATTTTTTCCCTGTGTTGTGTTTTTTTTGTACTTTTTTTCACAGGTGAATGGGTAGGGGTACATTGTACCCCATACTCATTCACATAGGGTGGGGGGCCGGTATCCGGGGGCCCCCTTATTAAAGGGGGCTCCCGGATTCCGATAAGCCCCCCGCCCGCAGACCCCGACAACCAACGGCCAGGGTTGTCGGGAAGAGGCCCTTGTCCTCATCGACATGGGGACAAGGTGCTTTGGGGTGGGGGGGCCGCACGCCCCCCCTCCCCCCAGGCACCCCCCCATGTTGAGGGCACGCGGCCTGGTACGGCTCAGGAGGGGGGGGCCGCCCGCTCGTCCCCACCCCCTTTCCTGGCCGGCCGGGTAGCGTGCTCGGATAAGGGTCTGGTGTGGATCTGGGGGGGACCCCCACGCCGTTTTTTCGGCGTAGGGGGTTCCCCTTGGAATCCATACCAGACCTAAGGGCCTGGTATGCTCTCGGAGGGGAAACCCACGCCAATTTTTTTTCAGAAATTTGGCGTGGAGTTCCCCCTTGAGCTCATTCTCTGCTTGGCCACGGCAAAAGTCGCCTGGCCTGGGGCGACTCTTAAGTCGTCCCAAGTCAGGTTGAAGTCATCACAAGTCGTGTTGAAGTCGTCCCAAGTCGCGCTGTGATCTTAACTCAAGTCGTGTACAAGTTGCCTCACTCAAGTCGCCTACAAGTCGTGTTGCCCCTGTGTGAACGGACTCTTAAGGAAAAGCGTTAGTATATTTGCATATTTTAAGTACACATAAATGTTTTAGGTGTTACAAGTTGTTGTCTCCGTTAAAATGATATTAAAGCCTCCTTTTTTAAACAATTAAAATAACAAACATTTTAATACTTACAATGGATATACAAAGTCTACACACCCCTGTTATAATGTCAGGTTTCTGTGATTTAAAAAAAATGAGACAAAGATAAATCATTTTAGAACTTTTTCCACCTTTTAATGTGTCCTATAAACTGTACAACTCAATTGAAAAACAAACTGAAATCTTTTGGGAGGGGGAGTAAAAATAAAAAAATAAAATAATGTGGTTGCAGAAATGTGCCCACCCTCTTATAACTGGGGTTGTAGCTGTGTTCAGAATTAAGCAATCACATTCAAACTCATGTTATATAGGAGTCAGCACACACCTGTTATCATTTAAAGTGCCTCCAATTAACCCCAAATAAAGTTCAGCTGTTCTAGTAGGTCTTTCCTGACATTTTCTTAGTCGTATCCTACAGCAAAAGGCTTGGTCCACAGAGAGCTTCCAAAACATCAGAGGGAACTCATTGTTAAAAGGTATCAGTCAGGAGAAGGGTACAAAAGAATTTCCAAGGCATTAGATATACCATGGAACACAGTGAAGACCGTCATAATCAAGTGGAGAAAATATGGCAAAAAGTGACATTACCAAAAACTGGACGTCCCTCCAAAATTGATGAAAGGAAGAGAAGAAAACTGGTCAGGGAAGCTGCCAAGAGGCCTACAATCTCCCGTATTCTTCTTATGTCTGGGCTATGGGGTAAAGTGTCAAAATGGAAGTCTTTTCTTATGAAAAAAAAAAACATCCAAGCCTTGCTAAATTTTGCAAAAACACATCTGAAGTCTCCCAAAAGCATTTGGGAAAATGTGTTCTGGTCTGATGAAATCAAGGTTGAACGTTTTGGCCATAATTCCAAAAGATATGTTTGGTGCAAACAAAACACTGTACATCACCAATAGAACACCATACCCACCGTGAAGCATGGTGGTGGCAGCATCATGCTTTGGGGCTGTTTTTCTTCAGCTGGAACAGGGGCCTTAGACAAGGTAGAGGGAATTATGAACAGTTCCAAATAACAGTCAATATTGGCACAAAACCTTCAGGCTTCTGCTAGAAAGCTGACCATGAAGAGAAACTTCATCTTTCAGCATTACAACGACCCAAAACATACATCCAAATCAACACAGGAATGGCTTCACCAGCAGAAGATTCAAGTTTTGGAATGGGCCAGCCAGAGCCCAGAGCTGAATCAGATTGAAAATCTGTGGGGTGATCTGAAGAGGGCTGTGCATAGGAGATGCCCTCACAATCTGACAGGTTTGAAGTGTTTTTGCAAAGAAGAGTGGGCAAATGTTGCCAAGTCAAGATGTGCCATGCTGGTGGACTCATACCCAAGAAGACTGAGAGCTGTAATAAAATCGAAAGGTCCTTCAACAAAGTATTAGTGTAAGGGTGTACTTATGCAACCATATTATTTAAAGCGGGGTTCCACCCTAAAGTGGAACCTCTGCTGATCGGATCCTTCCCCCCCTCCGGTGTCACAGTTGGCACCTTTCAGGGGGGAGGGGGTGGAGATACCTGTCAAACACAGGTATTTACACCCACTTCCGGGCATAGACTCCCGTGGGAGTCTACGCCATTTCCTGCCCTGCCGCGCTGTCTGCTGGGACACACACGGGTCCCAGTGACAGCGCGGAGAATTCCTATTGCGCTACGCTACTCGCGCATGCGCAGTAGGGAACCGGGAAGTGAAGCCGATTCGTTTCACTTCCTGATTCCCTCACCTAGAATGGTGACTGCAGCAGCCGAGAGCCGAGCGATCGATCGGCCTCGGCTGCCGGCATCGCTGGACCCCGGGACAGGTGAGTGTCCATTTATTAAAAGTCAGCAGCTGTAGTATTTATAGCTGCTGGCTTTTAATATTTTTTTTTTTTTGGTGGAATCCCTCTTTAAGTTTTTACTTCCCTCCACCTAAAAGATTTCAGGTTGTTGTTCAACTGAGTTGTACAGTTTATAGGTCACATTAAAGGTGAAAAAAGTTCTGAAATGATTTATCTTTGTCTCATTTTTACATCACAGAAACCTGACATTTAACAGGAGTGTGTAGACTTTTTATATCCACTGTACCTGTTCTGTGTAATGGTTTTGCACAGAACAGCCCTGATTGGCCTCTTCTCGGGTCCCCCCACCCCCCATCGCTCCTGGCCCCTCCCCCGCCAAGTATCTCCATAGAAAGCCCCTATGGTGACCCTCGTGTGAGCTCACTCCCGGGCTGCTCTGTCTGCATCTGTTGACACAGACAATGGGGCTCCGTGCCACCCCCCGCTCCCTCATCATAGGATTTGATTGATAGCAATGGGAGGCGATGACTCCTGCTCCTATTAATATGCCCAGGGAGGAGGGAGAGAGCTGGGAGAGCTGCTGCTCATGCACAGCACTGGATGGAGATCAGGCTCAGGTAAGTATAAGGGGTGGGGGCTGGGGGGGGGGGAAGATACTCTGCAACAGAAGTTTTTTTTTACCTTACTGCAAACAATTACAATAAAAAATTTTTTTTAAATGTTACTGAAGTCTCCTTTTTTTTATTATTATTAAAATAACAAACATGTTGTACTCACCTGCTTTGTGCAATGGTATTGGTTAGGGATGCACCGAATGGGTTTTTTGGTGCCGAAACCGATACCGAAAATGAAAAATACACTAGGCCGAAAACCGAAACCGATACCGAAACAGCACCGATACCGAAAATGACTGTTTTAAAAAAATATTTTTATACAGGAGGTGGTCAGAGACTGGGGACATGGTACAGGAGGTGGTCAGAGACTGGGGACATGGTACAGGAGGTGGTCAGAGACTGGGGACATGGTACAGGAGGTGGTCAGAGACTGGGGACATGGTACAGGAGGTGGTCAGAGACTGGGGACATGGTACAGGAGATGGTCAGAGACTGGGGACATGGTACAGGAGATGGTCAGAGACTGGGGACATGGTACAGGAGGTGGTCAGAGACTGGGGACATGGTACAGGAGGTGGTCAGAGACTGGGGACATGGTACAGGAGGTGGTCAGAGACTGGGGACATGGTACAGGAGTTGGTCAGAGACTGCATGCATGGTACAGGAGGTGGTCAGAGACTGGGGACACGGTACAGGAGGTGGTCAGAGACTGGGGACACGGTACAGGAGGTGGTCAGAGACTGGGGACATGGTACAGGAGGTGGTCAGAGACTGGGGACACGGTACAGGAGATGGTCAGAGACTGGGGACACGGTACAGGAGATGGTCAGAGACTGGGGACACGGTACAGGAGATGGTCAGAGACTGGGGACACGGTACAGGACATGGTCAGAGACTGGGGACACGGTACAGGAGATGGTCAGAGACTGGGGACACGGTACAGGAGATGGTCAGAGACTGGGGACACGGTACAGGAGATGGTCAGAGACTGGGGACACGGTACAGGACATGGTCAGAGACTGGGGACACGGTACAGGACATGGTCAGAGACTGGGGACACGGTACAGGAGATGGTCAGAGACTGGGGACACGGTACAGGAGATGGTCAGAGACTGGGGACACGGTACAGGAGATGGTCAGAGACTGGGGACACGGTACAGGAGATGGTCAGAGACTGGGGACGTGGTACAGGAGATGGTCAGAGACTGGGGACGTGGTACAGGAGATGGTCAGACTGGGGACATGGTACAGGAGGCATCCCCCATTGCAGCCAGTGTGCCCCATTGCAGCCAGTGTGCCCCATTGCAGCCAATTGCAGCTAGTGTGCCCAATTGCAGCTAGTGTGCCCAATTGCAGCCAGTGTGCCCAATTGCAGCCAGTGTGCCCAATTGCAGCCAGTGTGCCCAATTGCAGCTAGTGTGCCCCATTGCAGCCAATTGCAGCTAGTGTGCCCCATTGCAGCCAATTGCAGCTAGTGTGCCCCATTGCGGCCAATTGCAGCCAGTGTGCCCCATTGCAGCCAATTGCAGCCTGTGTGCCATTTTGCAGCCAGCCTGTGCATTGTGTGCAGGGAAGAGAGCCGCCTCCGCCGCCTGTTTGATAACAGCGCCGGGAACATCACAGCTTTCATTTCAATTGCTGTGTGTTCCCGGCCGTGCGCCGTCACACGCAGCCCCTCCCCCTTGTCCGGGCACTTTGATAGACAGATCATCCGTCCAATCCTGCGGATGATCTGTCTATCTAAGTGCCCGGACAAGGGGGAGGGGCTGCGTGTGACCGCGCACGGCCGGGAACACACAGCAATTGAAATGAAAGCTGTGATGTTCCCGGCGCTGTTATCAAAAAGTCGGCGGAGGCGGCTCTCCTGCGCTATGATGGGCGTCACCAGGGGCGGGGGGCGGAGCCACGCCCCATTTTCGGCTCCATTATCGGCCGTTTTTCTCTTTCGGCAAATTGCCGAAAAGGGCATTTTCGGCCGATATGTTTCGGCGGCAGAAATTTCGGTGCATCACTAGTATTGGTCCCTATGAGACTGTGTGTTGAAATGGTGTGTCCATTCCCTACAGTCTGGCCTCAGATTCCATTCAGCTCTCTGCTGTATGCAGAGCAGTGCGTGATATTTCCACCCCCTGCCTTCTGGAGCTGAAAAATAGCTTTTGATCTTTGTACTTTAAAGGACTGTAGCTGATTAAGGGCCGCAGATAAACCGGCGCAACTTTTGTAAGAAGATTTGTTTCATCTGTGTATCATCTGAGGCTAGTCACTTCACTAGGTATATGTACGGGTTTATAAGCACCTTAAGAACAGCTTTGATGAGGCCCACAGTCTTCATAATGAAATTTTCTATCTGTCCGTGAACAATAGTCATCTGCGCACAGCTTGGTACCTTCTTTTTAGACTTGTTCAGTAAATTGAAACGTACACAGCTCAATGCCTTGCTTTGATCATACTTTGTTTACTACATACTCTTCTTTCTTATGATTTCCAGGTTTCACTATTGACCTGAAGGCTGAATCTTTAGATCTGTGTGAGCCTGAGCCGGAAATACAGAAACTGACCAACGAAGAGGCCAATACATCCTCATTCTACCCCACGTCTGCCCCAGTTCTGGATAAATATATCCTAGAGAATGGGAAGGTAAATTGCAAATTAAATCGTATATATTATTTCCCTGCAATTTTGCTATTTTAACTGCCAACTATTTCCCGTCTTATTCCCTTCTTCTACATATCACTATTGCTTTAAAAGTTGATATCTGCTTTTTTTAGACCCCTTTCACACGAGGGCGTTTTGCAGGCGCTATAGCATTAGAAATAGCGCCTGCAATCCGCCCTCAAACTGCTGCTCCTTTGCCTCCAGTGTGAAAGCCCCGAGGGCTTTCACACCGGAGCGGTGCGCTGGCAGGACATCAGGAAAAATCCTGCCAGCAGCTTCTTTGGAGCGGTGAAGGAGTGGTGTGTTTACCGCTCCTCCACCGCTGCTCCCCATTGAAATCAATGGGGCAGCGTTGTATTACCGCTGGTAAAACGCCGCTATTGCGGGCGGTTTTAACCCTTTCTTGGGCGCTAGCGGGGGTAAAAGCGCCCCGCTATCGGCCGAAATGCATTGCAAATCCGATGGTAAAACGCAGCTAAAAATAGGTGGGTTTTACCGCCGACACTATATGCTCGGCGGTGTGAAAGGGGTCTTAGACATACCCTTTATATAAATATGACACCTCCCCAACCCCTATTATAAACATTGTAGTGGGGTGGATATTTCATATTTGACAGCCTTTGTTCATGTTTAATCAATTATTCAAGAGAGATTTTTTTTTTTCTTCCTCTTATTCATTCAGGTCCATCTGGGAAGTGGCGTGTGGGTGAATGAGGAAAAATGGCACCAGTTACAAGCCACACAGGGAGACTCCAAGTACACCAAGAACTTGGCGGTTATGATTTGGGGAACTGATGTCCTGAAGAACCGAAGTGTCACTGGCGTGGCGACAAAGAAAAAAAAGGACGCAAGTCCTAAACCTCCCCTCTCACCCCACAAACTGAGCGTTATCAGAGGTGCGCTGTGCAGATTCCTTTACCATGCCTGTACTGCAAAGGATGCACCTACATAGTGCTACTGATAATGATTATACGTCCATACCATAAGTCTCATGAATGAGATCCATTCTAAATTCTGACATGTCTGAAAACTAATATCAGTGTTGGATAGCAACCACTCCAAGTGTCGTTTTTCCAGTGCAGACTAGAGCACAAACATTTCAGACAAATGTCTCACTTGAGGGCCATGTCAACCATTGTGGAATGATGTAATGTTGTCTTACTGGTCATGTAAGGCTCTGTGTAGGGGAACCACATAGGGCTTCTGAAGTCGCTGTTCATTGAACTGTTAATACGAATGTGAGTTGCTGGGCCTGTTTGAATTTAGATGCCATTTAAACCAAAAGGGGGCCAGCTCACTCTAGTGCAGGGATAGGCAACCTTTTAGAGGTTAAGATCTGTACACTGCACCCCCCTCCCAACACACACACTAGTGTCCTCTGCTCCCCCACTCCCCTCAATAGTGCCCGCTGCCCCCCACACAGTAGTGTTCTTTGCCCTCCCCAAAGCAAAGTCCTCTGCCCCCTTTCACATCACCCCCCCTTCCCTCCACAGTAGTGTCCTCTCTCCCCTTCACATCATCCCCTGTCACAGTGGTAGCACTCTCCTACCCTACAGTCAGTGTACAGCAGAGTGAGAGGCAGCGCAGTATTGGATGGAGGGCGGGAGCTTCCGGAGCTAACTTTTCATATTAACAAGCTGGTGATTGGTTGCTATGGTCGCCTAGTGTCCCAGTAACCAATCACCTGCAGGGGTATCTTGAAAAGGTCAACGGAGGCAGCTTCTGCTCCTGCCCTATGTCCAGAACTGTGCTGCCTCCTGCTCTCTTCTCTGCAGTGAAGAGAAGTGTGACATCACCTGCGCGCGATCGACGGCTTGCCGACCCCACTCTAGTGGCTAAGTTATATTCTTTCTTAGTATAGAACTCAGTTTCCCAGGTGTGTAAGGGCTTTGTTGAGGGCATCAGTTGGACATGATTCAATATTCATTAATAGGTACGGATGACCTACTTCTTACCTACATTTGACCAGCTCCAAGCATGTATTCTCCTGAAATTGTATGGGAATTCAAAACTTGTCTGACATTGTGTTGCACAAAATCTCAGCAACATAGGCCATAAATATAGAACTTGGTCTCTCATCCACACTTTTACTGAGTTCTACAGGGTGGATGTTGATGCATCAGCAGATACTTGCCTTGGACACCTTGTTTTGCATGTGGCTGTGCAATCTTGTGGCTTTTGGTTTCTTGGGTTGCAATTGCTCACCCACTGTTGTTTTTGGTTGTGTCCTTCCATTTCCCTCCTTTGAGACTGCTTTTGTCCATTCCACCTGTAGAATAATATTCAAGTGATGTGTTTTCCAGTAAATCTGTAAGTTCATAGGATGCTAGCCCATTGCCAAGGATTTTGGGTCTGAGAGGAATGGCTCCCTTCTCCTATAGTTTACTGCTTGCTACTGAGGAGCTCTATAGTATTTGCAGGGGTATAGCCACTAAAGACAGCTCCTTTTTGATTTGCATAGTGTTCAAACCAATCAAAAGAGGCTTTATACCCACGCATAAGACGAATAGTAAAATGCTGTGTCCTCCAGTGAACTACTAAAATGTTGTAATTAGAAAAAAAAGTCATTTTTTCAACTTTTTATGTTGGTAGTATTTCTGGTCAGTTTAGCAGATGTGAAGCACAAACACCAAATCCACTATGGAACCCAACATTTGTGTGTATATGCATCCAAGTTTCGATCCTTGGATGGGCAGGGCAGGCTGGTTGTACAGAAGTCGATCTGTTGTTTGACTTCTGTACAACCAGCCTGTCTGTTTTTTCCAGAATGATCAGTACTATAGCTAGCAACACTGATCAATGTGTTTGGACGGCAGGGAAGGCTTCCCACTGTCAGAATACAAAACCACATCGAGAGTGATTCCTCCATTCACCTCGAATCTGTGGATGGGGTAATCAGAAAAAAAATTATTTAAAGAGAAGTTCGGGATTTAGAAAAAAAGAAAATATATACACACCTAAATGGATGCAGCATCTGTCTCCTGCCGGCTCTGCACTGCTGATCGCTCAGTTCTCAGCATTCTGTGAGCAGAGGGTTGGGGACTGTCAGTCAGCGGCTCTCTCCTCTGCGCCCCCCGTGCTCACTTGAGTACTGATCCATGGAGGGGAGGGGAGCGACTAGCTCGGTCTCTTAGTGAATCGCTTAGAGCCTGAGCCAGCTGCCGATCCGGAAGGATCTCTACCATATGGTTGGGATATTATCAGAGCCTGGACCTGCTCTGTGACGTCAGCCAACAGCGGGATTCAGCCAGTTGTGAGTTGAAAACAAGTCACAAGAATTTAGAACGGACTGTACTCCTGTGATCTATAGTCAGAAGTATAGCCAAAATAGCTTTGGTTATACTGCTCCTTTTAACCACTTGGCGATCGCCCCATGTATATTTACTGTGGCAGGGCGGCCGCTCTCTGCCAGATCACGTACCTAGTATGTGATCTGTTACTACCGGGTCTGGGGCACACGCTAACTTCGCCGGCGACCTGCTTCCACTGTGATTGGAAACTGCAGAAGCCAATCAGCAGGTCCGGCAGACTCAATGTCTACTGGGAACCACCGATCATTCGGGACACAAGCAGAATGGTAGTCTGCCTGTGTAAGCAAGGCAGATTGTCATTCTATCAGCGGGGAAGGCTTTGATCCTGTATTTCTGCTAAGCAGGAACATGGATCTCTGCCTTCCCCTAGTCAAAGCACCTCCCCCACAGTTGGTAAGCACAACCTAGCCACACATTTAACCCTTTGATCACCCCTGATGTTAACCCTTTCCTTGCCAGTGTTATTAGTACAGTGACAGTGCATATTTTTTTTTATCACTAATCACTGTATTAGTGTTACTGGCCCCCGAAAAGTGTGTTAGGTGTCCGATTTGTCTGCCGTAATATTGCAGTCCTGCTATAAGTCGCTGATTACTGCCATTACTAGTAAAAAAAATATATATATTTTTTTTTAAAAAGTAAATAAAAATATCCCGTACATATGTATAATCAATATACACTTATTGGGATTTTTTTTTAACCAAAATATGTAGCAGAATACATATTGGCCTAAATTTAAGAAGACATTTTTTTTTAATTATTCTTTCATTGGTTATGTTTTAAAGCAGAAAGTAAAAATGTGTGTTTTTTTTTTTTTTTTTTTTTTTTAATTGTCGGATTTTTTTGTTTATAGCACAAAAAATTAAAACTGCAGTGGTGATTAAATACCACCAAAAGAAAGCTCTATTTGTGGGGAAAAAAAAACAAAAACTTTTTTTTAGGTACAGCCTCACACAACTGTGCACTTGTCAGTTAAAGTAACGCAGTGCCGTATAGAAAAAAATCACCTGGTTATGAAGGGGATAAAACCTCCCGGTACTTAAATGGTTAATATATGGCCAGCGCGAGTCAGGTGTTTCACTTATGTTACTTCTGTTCAATCCTCAAACATTCATACTTAAAGTCTGAATCTGATTGATTGGTGGTTGTGGAGAGATAACTCCAGAACACATCGCTATGCTGTACTGTCATGGATATAGGTTCAGGTAATGAAATTGCAGCTTATTCTCTTGATGATGTGCTGCATTGATGCAGTGCTATTACAGAGTCATAGAACCCGGGAAGAGCAATATGTGTCTTGCTGTCAGGCAATTATTGCAATTTGCTGTTTTTTTCTCCATATTATGTACGCTCGGCCTCATGCATAAAACGTGTATGTGTCAGCCACCAGTCCACCAATTTCAACTGTCCTTTTTCCAGTTCATATCAGCTAGTAAAATAAACCTATATTTTTTTTTTTTTTGCTATAAGCCTATTTTTTTTTGGGGGGGGGGGGGGATTGGTCTGATCGGTCTTCCCAGTAAATTCTGCCTTCAGATAAAAAGGATATAATTTCTGTTGCAGTGGAACTTGTAATTTAGGTGCAAGGTACTTTACAATGTTATAAGAGCAGTAATCCACTTGTGACATCTGTCAGGATGAGACCAGCTCTTTCTGCGGCGATCTCCCCGGGAAGAAGCCAAAGTGAAGTTGAAAACATTAAAAGATAGTTTGGGAGATTGGTACAATGAGGCTTCTCGCTGCTCCTGTTGTCAGTTCAGCTTCTTGCTGCGCTGATTTTTTACGCAGCGCACTCCTTTCCGTTCTCTGATGAATGTCACCAAGGAGACGGGTTTAAAGAGAGCATTCCCATAGACTGCACAGGTTTCCACTGTATAGATGTAGTATTTATATAGTATAGTATATAGTGTGTGTGTGTATATATATATATATATATATATATATATATATATATATATATATATATATATTGTGACAGACCTAGCCGGGACAGAGGCTTTTGGAGAGGACTAAATGTTAGCCTCTAGATTCTGATTATGGGCCATGGACTTTAAGGGAACAATACTCTTTGCGAGGCGTATGCCTGGGGACCTTGAAGTAATGTTATTTTGGATTCAAGTCCACGTCCCCCCTAAAACACACAGACTCTGGGAACCCTGTATCTGACATATTATAGTGATGGCTTCATAATGTTGACGCTCATAGAATGTGCTGATGTCATCAACTCCAGCCACCTGTCTGTTGTCTGCTAGAATGTGTTTATTAAAAATAAGTTTAGTATGGGATCTAAGTCATTAAATCCCCATTGTTGATTGTGATAATTAACCCTGCAATTGTATGAAGGAGTTCTGTGTTGAGATGTATGATAATGTGTATTGTATAGTCAGTGAGCTAGGAGACATGAAGTCTGTCCTAAAGGTCCTGTCTCTGAGTCACCTAGGCTGTCTAAAGGATTAGATAATTGGCTCATGTTATGTTTCTGGTTACAGGCTGTATTTTCATCCTGCTGTATATATTTGTGTGAGATCTCAAAATAAAGAGTCTCATTCTCATTTGTAGTTCAGACCTGCTTAGATATAATATGCTAAGTGTGAGGGGTCACACAGGTTCTTTTTTGTTTTCTTGTACAGGTCCCTTATTTAAAAGCATTATTACCTGTAGGGGCTCACAGAATTGCTTAATAATATACAAAAATTTACAATTATATTGTATTGGCAGTTCAGCTATCTTAAATTATTGTTAGAGCATTTCATTTATGTACATTTCTTCTGCAAATAAAACGGGTGCTAAAGCTTAAACAACCAATGTGGTCACACACATCATTGGTGTCTCCTTTAGCTCTCTGCTACAAATATACAGTGAAAAAGAGGAAATGGGGTTGGGACTTTATATGAGGCAATAACTACAATTTACCTCCATCACCGTTACTTTGGAATAGGAAGAGAGATTTGGGACTTTATATGAGGCAAACATTAGTACAAGAGGCATACATAACATTGTAACATAGTATAAAAAAAATGAAAATAGCATAATCAATAATAGGTCACATATAGAACTTGTATGTAAAATCTGTAAATATTATATATTAAAAACAATAAACATAATAATAAACCTAGTGTATGTAAACCAGATTGTGATATGAATATATAAACAATGATGACTTGGTTCATAATAGTATTGTAAGAGCCGGTTCATACAGGGGCGACTCGTTAGGCAACTTAGCCGCCTGACAAGTCGTGTCCCGCTCTGTGCAATGGAACCGTTCTAATCGGAGCGACTCAAGTCGCTCCGACTTAGAAAAAGGTTCCTGTACGACTTTTGGGGCGACTTGCATTGACTTCTATACAGAAGTAGTTTTGCAAGTCGCCGCAGTGGTCGCGTCCAGGTCGCCTGAGGCAGTCGCGCTGTAAGTCGTGCTGGCTCAGTGTGAACCGGACCTAACGGTAATCAGGTAAAATGGTAAAACATAGGAAACTGTGACGTTGCATCATAAGGAAGCTCTAAGCATTTTGTGGTTAATATACCACTCGTCAGAAACAGATGTAGGGTTTTCGGAATGTCTAGAATAAATTACCAAAAATAATATAAAAAGAAACAATATATAAAACATAAAAGGAAGAGGGGGCGCAAACAAGGATCCCAACCACTCTTACCTAGTTGTAGTATATGGGTAAAATTGTAGATGGTAACCATAATGGAATAGTGCTAGATATAACGCCATCCCCAGGAACTGAGGCGATGTACCCCTGAAATACAGTGGGTATAGAAAAGAATCGCCCCCCTTTAAAATAATCACATTTTGTGGCTTTTTCAGCCTGTAATGAGAACCGACACAGTTTGTGTTATCCAACTGTATTCACATGACAGAAGAAATAGAATAAAATCAAAAACAGAATCACTGAGTTGGAAAAAAGATCACACCCTTGTGTTGTCAGTATTTTTTTGAACCACCTTTTGCTTTCAATACAGACTTTAGCATGTTGGGATATGTCTCTACTAACTTTGCACATCTAGACTTTGCAATATTTGCCTGCTCTTTGCAGGACTTCTCAAGTTCAGTTAAATTTGAAGGTGACCATTTGTGGTCTGCAGACGTCAAGTCATTTCACAGATTTTCTATGAGGTTTAAGTCTGATCTCTGACTAGGCCATGCAAGGACATTCACCTTTTTCTCCTAATTTTTTCTGTGTGCTTTGGGTCGTTGTTATGTTGTAAGGTAAACCTTCTTCCCATTGACCACTTTCTGTCAGAGGGCAGCAGATTTTCCTCAAGAATTTTATGGTATTTTGCCCCATCCATTTTTCTTCTATCCTGACAAGTGCTCCAGTCCCTGCTGCAGTGAAACACCCCCATTACCAGGAAATTACCACCTCCATTCTTTACTGTAGGAATGGTGTTATTTGGATGGTGAGCTGCACTGGATTTCTGCCAAACATGTGGAGGCCAAATCAATTTTAGTCTCACCCGACCACCTTTTGTGCTGCAAGTTTGAAAATGTCTTGGTAAACTCTTGCTAGTGTTGCCAGGCTTCACTGGTTTGTTGTACAATTGCAGCAAATCCACATTGCATGACTCCATTTCAACTTTCTTTGCAAACATTCTGCGAGTCTGCTGCAAGTTCTGGTTCATTTATGTTGTTCAATAGTCATCCCACCACAGGGGGTCACTGTGGCTGAATTTTCATGTTGTAGACTTGCAGAGCTCTTGCTGTAGACTCACCACTGCAACTTTGCTCTTGTAAGAGAATTGCCATGCAAATTTGCTACAAATTGGAAAAGTGTCAACTAGAATTTGGGCTTCAAGTGCTCTGCAATTGTACAACTTGCCAGTAAAAATGTGAAGCTAGTTAAAAGACTTACAATTCAACACTGCCACATATTTGTGGCAAGTTATCTTTGCTGAAAAATGTAGTGCAAGCGCTCAACCTGTATACACTTCTTATAGTGCTAGAAAGTGATATAAATTCAAATGTATATATAAAATAACCCAAAAGCAAAAGTGAATACAATATTATACAGGTACAAAATATAAACATATATATAGTGACTTATACATGTGTATATATAACCAAAAATGGTGATTATTAGGATATTGTATCCCAAAAGGGAAACAGTGACTGTGGTTATCTGTAAACACAAATCACAGTGACGAAGTCTATAAATAGATATATAGTCCAAAGCAATCGTGCAAAGTGCCAATATCAGCCAGGGTTCTGTAATGTTGTGACCGAAGAGAACAATATTTCACCATGTGACGATCCCACCACCGTATAGAGTGCAGGCTTACCGGATCTATATGACCCTAACAGGCATACGCCTCAGGGGTCAATCACAGCTTGCGATCCCAAAAAGGTCTCAAGAATTGGATGTATCAGTCATATCATATACGATCCCACCAGATCCCAGCAGATGGCTAGATGTGGTCAATATTCCTCATGTGCATGTACAAATCCAACAACGACTCATAGGTAGGCATAAAGGATGAGAAGACGGAGCCAACATAGCATAATAACGTTTTTTTAAAAAACTTTAATAAAAAATTTTTTTTCTAAAACTCACATTTCAAGAAGAACAATCAAGCGTGTCAGAGAGATGAAAATGGCAGTAGCGGAGTCCTCCCGACGCGTTTCGACCCACCGGTCATCATCTGGGGTTGATAGATGATGACCGGTGGGTCGAACCGCGTCGGGAGGACTCCGCTACTGCCATTTTCATCTCTCTGACACGCTTGATTGTTCTTCTTGAAATGTGAGTTTTAGAAAAAAAATTTTTTATTAAAGTTTTTTAAAAAAACGTTATTATGCTATGTTGGCTCCGTCTTCTCATCCTTTATGCCTACCTATGAGTCGTTGTTGGATTTGTACATGCACATGAGGAATATTGACCACATCTAGCCATCTGCTGGGATCTGGTGGGATCGTATATGATATGACTGATACATCCAATTCTTGAGACCTTTTTGGGATCGCAAGCTGTGATTGACCCCTGAGGCGTATGCCTGTTAGGGTCATATAGATCCGGTAAGCCTGCACTCTATACGGTGGTGGGATCGTCACATGGTGAAATATTGTTCTCTTCGGTCACAACATTACAGAACCCTGGCTGATATTGGCACTTTGCACGATTGCTTTGGACTATATATCTATTTATAGACTTCGTCACTGTGATTTGTGTTTACAGATATCCACAGTCACTGTTTCCCTTTTGGGATACAATATCCTAATAATCACCATTTTTGGTTATATATACACATGTATAAGTCACTATATATATGTTTATATTTTGTACCTGTATAATATTGTATTCACTTTTGCTTTTGGGTTATTTTATATATACATTTGAATTTATATCACTTTCTAGCACTATAAGAAGTGTATACAGGTTGAGCGCTTGCACTACATTTTCCACCGATTCCTCAGCTAAAAAATCCCTAGTTTTAGCGTGCTGGCTGCTAACCATACACACTTCTTGTTATTTTTCCATTTTCTTTTGTGCAATATTGTTGGTGTATACTTTCTTCTTAAGTTATCTTTGCTATTTGGGAATGCACCTTGACGATTCTGAGGCCACCTGGAAAAGGGTATTATGGGCAGACTATACTAAAATTTAATTATTTGGCCTCAACACCAAACGCGGAAATCCAATACAGCTCACCATCCAAATAGCTACTTCGATTGATAAAAAAGATTCAAACGCAAAATCACAAATGTCTTTAAGGAAATTCCACTACCACTGGAAGCCCTGGCTCTCCGACCCCAGGGCTAAACCCTGTACCTGATTAGAACATAACTTTTACCCCCCGGTGATAACCTCCATGTAGAGGTAATCTTCCAGATCTACTCTCCCTTAGAGTACCCTGGACCCACTGCGATAAGAATGACACGGAGGCAGGCTAAACAGCTCACTAACTAAATACTAATCTCGATCCCCTACTGATATCCACCCCTCTCACTTCTCCCTTCCTTCCCCTATCCCTCCTTTCCCCCCTTCCAGATTCCTTTCCTCTTGGGGAACTGGAATAATTCCTAAGCTCTGTGCGCTTGTTCGAGCTATATGCTCTTTGTTATTGTTGTTTATGGACATTATGTCTTGCCTATGTTTTGTCCGCAATTTCCATGTCTCAATCTGTACTTTAGTCATCATTTTCAATAAAGCTCTTTGAAAATCAAAAAAAAATAAAAATTAAATAAAAAGACATTCAAACACTGTAAGATTGCTGTTCATAAGAAGCATCAGCTGATGTGAACCGCACCTCTCCAAAGGAGCTCTCTGAGGACATATGATCAAGAGTAATTGATCTGCATAAGGCTGGAAAGGGATACAAAGCAATCTCAAAGTGTTTAGGCATACATCAAACGGTCTTATTTTCACATATTTTTCACATAAGTGCTTCTACAATACTCTCAAAATAACTAAGGCCGCGTACACACGAGCGGACTTTTCGACATCCAAAGTCCGACGGACTGAGTCCGTCAGACTATTCGATCGTGTGTGGGCTGCAACGGACTTTAGCTTCGCTAAAGTCTGACGGACTTTAGAAATGAAGCATGCTTCAAATTTTCCCGACGGAACTCCGCCGGACCCGGTCCCCTTCGAAAAATCCGCTCGTGTGTATGCTACTCCGACGGACTAAAACCGACGCTAGGGCAGCTATTGGCTACTGGCTATGAACTTCCTTATTCAAATCCAGTCATACGTCATCACGTTCGACTCCGTCGGAGTTTGGTGTGATGGTGTGTGTCCAAGTCCGTTCGGTCGAAAAGTCCGCCAGAACTCCGTCGGAACTCCGGCGGAACTCCTTTGGAGGTCTGTCGGACATAAGTCCTCTCGTGTGTACGGGGCATAACTCTTCAAGCTGCATAAATCATGAGGCCCCGGCGTCCAGGTTAAAACCTGCTAGTGAGAGTGCCCACCCTGTGAATAATGCAAGCAAACAGCTAAGGCCACATTGAGTATTCAGTACACATTGACTTCTTTAGTACAAAAGACAGGTACTGCCATATTAATACAGCAGAGCAATCAGTTCTGGGAGGAATATTTGCTGCCGTGACATTCCTGGGTAAGCTGCCATAGCGGCTCGTCAACAGGTAGCAGGATCTTTGACCAAAAGTTTGACTTTAGATGGCGGCTTTTTTCTCAAGGAACAGACTGGCTCCCCAGAACAGAGGTAAATTAAAATGTCTCTGGGATAAAATTTACATTGAATGTGGAGGCTTCCTTTCCCTTTTAGCAATGCATAAAGTATAAAAGAAAGTCTGAGGAACAATTTGTTCTCCTATGCTGCACTGGAAACATGAAACAAAGCGAGTTGCTCTGTTCTTCCATCACATTATCTGGTTCTGTAAACTAACTGCTACCGGTGACCAGCCTTTAATTTCCCATCTTCTTTTTTCTTCCATAGAATGTGTGTATGACAGAATAGCACAAGAGACAATGGACGAGAATGAAATTGCACAACGGCTCTCCAAAGTCAACAAATATATTTGTGAGAAGATCATGGACATTAACAAGTCTTGTAAAAACGAAGAGCGAAGAGAGGCAAAGTACAGTGTGCAATAAACCTGTAATGCTTTGTTAAGTCTGAGTGTTTACTTTTATGTTTTTAATTTTTTGATTTTTTTCCGTCGTTCTTCGGATTATGATCAGCTGTCGCCTTTCTAGAAAACGTCTTAATTTCCAAGCGAGAACCAAAACGTGCAGTTGTATCTGCTTGAACATTTCTGGATAAGGCCAAACTTCTGAGACTACTGGAATCTACGTCAACAGGACTGAAGAAGCTGAATTGCGTGTGATCCCAGCAGTTGACACGTCGTCTTGTATAGCTTTGTTTTTGCCAAATTCAATGCACTTCTGATTTGTGTAACAAGTACAAAACTGGTGGCCATGTTACATAGCAATATGTCAATACTGCTAAGCTCTTTTTAGTAAGCGTTTTTTAAAGCCTCCCTGTCTTGCCACTTTATCTTTTGTAAAAAGGTAATGATCTTGTGTCTGTATAGTTGGACATTTCTTGCTAGAAGTGTAAGGATGATCTCCTGTCAGTCTGAGTAAAGTAAATCTTTCACTAACCTGGGTAATTCATAATTTCCATGTATTTAAAAAAAAAAAAAAAGGTCCAAGCATAAGTTACCATGAGTGAACATAGCATCAATAGTTTCAGGCAAATATATGTATGTATATCTTTATTTTTAATTAAGGTTGAGTGCAACTTTGGTATAACTTTGACGCAACTTTGGATGGGTGAGACTTGGATAAGACTCTGACTTTGATAATGGACAACTATTGCACAATTGTTGCACTGTAAAACATTCAAGTACATATTTTATGTCACTTTTGAGTGAGTCAATGGCCCTCAAGTTGCAAGAAAGTCAAACCAAATTAGTCCATGAACTACTTTGAAGTCGCTCCAACTTTAAGCCATACATATATGAATGGTTATCATTGAAAAAATTTGGGGAACGACTTGTCACGCGACTCTGTCCAAAGTTGCATGACAAGTTGCAAAAGTGTTAATGGAGCCTAAAAGTTGCTATGGTTCCTCCCCTTTTCACCTTTTACCATGATGAGCGTATCACTGACCAATAAAAAGCGGAGCCAAAGTTCAGCTTTTTCCAGCATTTTAGGTGCCTCTATCTCTTGATCTACTGATGCTTTTAAGATTCAGTTTACACTGAAGATGCCATGTTTTCATTGTATGGTTGCCCAGGCTTGTGACAGGTCAACTTTGAAGTGCAAGCTCGCCATTGTAAAATATTCTGCATATAATGCTTTGCTGTATGTTCTTTATGTTATGAATTATATTTATATACCCTTCTTTTTCCCTTTTGCATGATTCGTCATTTTGCTGTTATGGCCCTTTTTTTTCCCCATGTTATTTATGGTTGCGATCGATGATGTCTACATGCGATGCACTGATATGTTTATAAGAAATGAATGCTGGCATGCTGTTGCGTGAAGCCAGGGGTGCTGGACTGCTGGAGACCCGGGCCGCTGCTTGTGTGCGATTGCTGCAGTCCAACTCTATCAAGGTGCTGCCAACTGGGTATTTTTTCCACTGCTTCTGCACTGAGAGAAGAAATCATTTAAAGGAGCAGCATATTTATTACTGTATTTGCTGCCTGATTTTGTAATAAATACACACAGCTTTAACTGTTTTAAGAAATGTCTAAAGTAACTGCATTTAAATTTATGTTAGAAATACACAGAATGTGAGCACTAAGATTTGGGGGGAAAAAACTAAGAAGATCATGCAATTTTTAAGCATAAAAATTTGAATCGAGCTTTAAGGGGGCATCTTTTATTTTATTTATTTATTTTATTATTACATTTTTCAATTAGAGTACCTTGCACAACAAACTGCATTAGATACGCAAGAGATATATCACACATGTAAATGACATCTAATACAATATCTGGAAACCCATGAGCTATTGTCAAGCGAAGGAAGGCAATACCTGCCCAAATTTTGTGGGTATCAATGATCTGGCTCTTGGGCAGGCGACTTCTACACCCTGGAGGATCTCCACAGTCTCCTTGGCTTGTAGTGTGATGTAAAGGGAGTTGAAAATGAAGCACCACACCACTGCTAAGAGGTCCAGATGCAGCTTTATCCCTTTAAAGGTCAGGGATGCAATACATTTTTTTTATTTTACCCCTGACCTTTAATGGAATATAGTTATATCTGGACTTCTTAGCAGTGGTGTGGCACTTTAATTTCAACTCTTTTTACATCACAATTTTTTCTTTTTACGTCAGCTCTCTCTGGGTTTTCTCAGCATTTCCCGTGTAGCAGTACTATGGAGACAAATACTGTCCAGTGTCTACATTGGAGAAGTAGTAATGCTAGGGAATGGATTCCTTGTCAGCTTCTACCTTGTAGTAGAACTATGGAGACTGATCATTTCAGGCATCTATCTGTTAGTGGTATAATGGAGACAGGTCCTTTCCTATATTGACCTTGTAGTGGGATGGCGACATCCTTTCTAGCATTCGCTTTGTAGTAGTTAAAGTACTAAGACATCTAACTTGTAAAAGTGCTATGGGGATGGATCGTTATCGGTATTTACCTCATAGTAATGCTATTGAGATATATCCTTCCCAGCATCTACCTTATAGTTGCTCTGTGGAAGAAGAATCCTTCCTGGCTTCCACCCTGGCAGTACTGTAGAGGGGGGGGGATTCTTTTGGACCCCCATTTTGTGCTGGTACTGTGGAAAGGCATCCTACCTAGCATTCACCTTGTGGTAGAACTGTTCAAAGGCATCCCTTGTGGTAGAACTGCAGAGACAGATCTTTCTTGGCATTCAACTTGTAATAGTTCTGTGGAGAAGGATCCTTCCCACCATCTACCTTGTAATAGTACTGTAGAGACTGAGCTTTTTTTAGTATCCACTTTGTTATGTTTGAACAAAACTGATCCTTGCTAGCATCCACCTCTTTTCCAGCATTTACATTGCATGAACAGACAAGGGGGCCTTGTACATGTGAACGTTGTCAGTGGCTTGCACGGTCATAGACACTTGTAGAGTTATGACCTTAAATTGGATTTCATTGTTCTTACTTCCAATCTAGTCAACAGCTTGCTTCAGTCTACAGAACTTTAAAGTCGATAATGTAGAAATGTGGTGCTACATCCCTTAAATTTCAGACCTGTACCAAGACCACAGCAGCACAAGCTGTTCAATTGGACAAAAGGTCGACAACCGGGTGTTTAAAGCTATAAGAAGGCATTCTTTTTGTGTTGAATCCTTACTCCTAATGGACATATAATAAAGGAGATTTTGGAGCTTTGAATACCTGGTTGCCGACCTTTCTCAGATTGAAATGCTACAGAATTATCTCCGTTCAGGTACATTTGAGTACAGCAGTCACCCACCAGTGGTTACAGGGGATTTACAAACCACATGACATTGGCTTAGTACTCAGTCAAAACATGGGAAAAAAGCACCATATATACAGGGATGATTTCAAGGAAAGAATTGGCATGTCTGTATCGTCCTTGGTAATGTTCAGCTGCCCCACGCTTCATAAAGTGATTTTAAAGAGGAAGTAAAGCCTGATGAGTTTACTTCCTCTTTCATTCCCTGCAAAGGTAAAGCATAATGGACTACTATGCATCGCATAGTAGTCCATTATGTGTCACTTACCTGACAAAGGAGCCAGCGAAGTCACCGCTGCCCCCTATAGTCCGGCGCATCCATCTTCTCGGTGGGTCTCGCAGCTCCGCCGCTGTCATTCGGCGAAGCCGCGGTGACGCCACTCCTGCGCATGTGCACGGGAGCCGCCACTCGCAGCATATCACCGTTGACCGCGGCGCGCTCAGTGCGCCTGCACGCCGCTGTCTACGGCGCATGCGCCGTAGACAGCGGTGCCTGTCTTTCGGCAAATATCTACACGGTTTAGGAGATATTTCTTGGACCTACAGGTAAGCCTTAATCTAGGCTTACCTGTAGGTCAAAGTTGGTTGTAAGGGTTTACAACCACTTTAAGCAGGAATGAGTGGAGAGGCTGATTAGTAGCAGCGAGGAGGTGACTTTGCAAGTTGCTATAAAGAAGATAGAATTATGAATGTGCGAAGGATATCTTAAAATTACGGTAGTTACTGTGAGAAACTAGACAATTTGCCACCCACAGGTTCAATCAAGCACCAGAATTTTTTTTAATCTGATAATATTTATTGTATGCTTTTTAACACTTTTCTACACAAACTTGTACAGAAGCACAAGGTATGAACATACATGTTCATAAAAAAGACAAGTTTGGGGGGTTGGTTACTATAATCCGTTCAGGGTGGTAATTCATCTTCATCCCTTCAGCCTATTTAGGCACATAAAAACTCTACTGGATATATCCATGGAAAGGAGGGAACAGTTGGATTCTGAACCCCAACATGATAATTAGAACATTGTATAACCATATCAGAACACCTCTCCACCTTAGTAAGAGTATCTTGGCAAACCTGCTAGTAAAGAAAATTAAAGTGGTAGTAAACAGCTGCAGAAAAAATAAAAACACCTGTAAGACAATGGTGTAATGTTCTAATATGCAAGGCATACTAGCACATTATGAAATATTTACCTTAAAGCAAAGCCCTTCCAGTGGCGCCCGGTCACCTCTGAGAGGGCTGACATATTCCCCCAGCCTTTCTTCCATGTTCACGGACTTCGCCGCTGTGAGTGGCCGGAGCCCTCAGTTCTGGCAAGAAGCTCTGAAGGTCCAGCACGGTATGCGGTACTGTTGCTTCACAGTATGGTAACCTTATAACTAAGTGCAGTGTTTTGCATAAGCCAAAGTTTTTGGTCTAATGGCCAGAAAGCTCAATATACCTGTGCAAAAACAAAAAAAAAAAACACAAATTCAATGTTCCAGAACATTCTTTTTTACAATTTATTTATATATATTAAAATTCTTTATTTAGTTTTTTTTTTTGGGAAGGGGGAGTGGACAGTCAGTGTCTGTGTTTGTTTTATTTTATTTTTTTATTATTACAATTTTACTTTAAAATATTTATTTAATACAATGTTTCCTGTTTTTTTATTTAACTCTGTTGGGGGGTAGGGAGGCTTTGTTGAGATGTCAGAAGTCTAAACAGACCCCTGACATCCCCCAGTCCTTTTCTCAGCAGTCTCAGCTGCATTGAACATGAATGGACTGGAGACAGAGGCTCCTCTCCATTCATAGGCTGAAGTATCGTAAACGCAGTTTATGATACTCAGTTATGAATGGACAGAATCGGTGATCACATTCAGAAAAGGAAGGAGCCGGTAAATTACATATTTACAGCTCCTTCCTCCACTCTCCATTCTTAAAGATCTGGGACAGTGGAGGACAAGGGGGACCAGGGGAGTCGGAGGAGGATAGGGGGGACCGGAGGAGCACAGAGGGCAACCAGAGGAGAATACCGGGAACACTCAGGAACAATCGGCACAGCAGTGAGGGAAGTTATAAGCGCTGATCTCCCTGTGTGGCTTCCAATAAAGCAACTGAAAGCTGAGGGAAGAGGAGAAGTGGTTGTCAGCTGCTTTATTGAAAGCCACACAGGGAGATCGGTGATTATAACTTCCCCCGCCGCACCGATCATCCCTGAGTGTCCAGGTATCAGATTAGGCATCGGGAGCGTTGGCAGGAGTACAAGTGCAAATGCTTGGTGTCGGCACCGATACCAATGCTAGTATCTGTATCGGTGTAACCCTAATTATAATATAGTGGTAAACGATGATAGCAGGTGGAAAGTGTGCTGCCAAAGCAGATTGTTTATTTTTTGCTGTTGGTATGTTCCCTGTGCCCCCTCCTTTTTGGTACTAGCTAGTAGTGTTTAACTGTTTGCCCCGTTTTTCCAACACCTGAATTTGCAGGGTGTTCAATGGGTGTACAGTGCATTTTGCACCCTGATTGGGCAAAGCTTTGCCCAATCAGGGCGCAGTATAAGCTGGTTGTTGAGGAGCAGGGCCGGGAAGCCGGCCATGGTGTCCTAAACAACCAGCAGGTCAAGAACCATACTAGGCCACATGCCCTCAACATGGGGGGGTGCTTTGGGACGGGGGGGCTCTGCAGGTGGCATTCTCATTTGCATTGGCCGTCTAAGGAAGATGCCTTCCTGTGTTTCCAAAAAACAGTCTGCTTGCAAAATGTTTGCTGTGTGTTGTGATGTGCAGCATTTTGTTTCTATTTTGAAGAAATGAATTGTATTTTTTACTCCCGAACATTCAATTTGGTTACCATTAAATAGAAAAACAAGTTTTGTATTTCTGCATTTTTCTTTGTAAATGGGCATCTTTGGGGAAAGTGCTGGGAAGAGCTTTCTAGTTAGGCCGCCAGAGAGAGAGGGAACAGCTCCGCACATCATATTCCTTCTTCAGTGTTGCAGAACATAGCGAGAGTCATTTGTTTTGGTGGTAACGGGCCTGTTAAAAAAAAAAATGTTCTACTTGCAGAAAATGGGGAGTTTGATCCGCAATGATCTGACATTGTCTCTCTGGGCGCAGTTTAGTTTTCGTCAGGATTAATGTATGGATTGAATGTAAGAGATTTACAAAATAGCCTCTGGCTTCATGTTTGACGAAATGCCAGTTGGAAAGGTAAATAAATAACAATAGTTAGGCTTTTATTCATAGCTGTGCGTTGTGATAACATGCACCAATACGCACGTTACCGCAACCCATGATAACGCAAAAGCTAACTATAGTGCGTTGCAGTGCCATTTATTGTGAATTTGATGAAAATCCTCTTAGCCGGGTTGACAGATGCTCGCTGCCTTGAAAAAATGTGCTAGGGGTCTCTTAAAGAGGAAGTAAAGCCAAAAAAATACACCCTGCAAGGCAAAGGCATAATGAGCTAGTATGCATAGCGTACTAGCTCATTATGAATAACTTACCTGAGATGGAAGCGACCCTTGTTCTCCGCCTACAACGCTGCCATCTATCCCAGGGTGACTTCTGGGTATCTCAGCTCCAGTGTTCTGTCAAAAACTGTCCGGCCATCGGATAGTGTCCACCCCGTACTGCGCAGGCGCATCGCTCGCGCAGTATGGAGGAGAAGGAGAGTCCGAAAGTCTCAAAAGAAGAACGGCGCACTGAGTCCAGATGCAAGCCCCATCATCCAAGTGGACATAGGGTAGCACACCACGAGCACACCACGCTCGCCACGTTTCGGGCACGGCCTTGCTTCGCTCGGCTATTTTTTATTTATTATATGTCCACTTGGATGGTGGGGCTTGAACCTGGACTCACGGCGCAGGCGCCGTTCATCTTCGGAGACTTTTGGCCTCTTCTTGTCCTCCGTACTGCACAAGCGCAGTACAGGGCGGACACTATCCGATGGGGGACACTATTTGACACTACACCGGCGCTGTGACTGGCCGGAGCCACAATGATGTCACTCCCGCACATGCGCATGGGAGCCGCCACTAATGCTATGATCGTCATTAGCAGCAGCATGCTCAGTGCGCATGCGCCATAGACAACGGTGCCAGTCTTTTGCAAATATCTCCTAAACCGTGTAGGTTTGGAAGATATTTCTTGCACCTACAGATAAGCCTTAATCTAGGCTTACCTGTAGGTAAAAGTGGTCTATAAGTGTTTACAACCACTTTAATGAAATGTGCTGTGTTGGCGACACTATTAAAAATAAATGGGCTACTTTGGTACAAGGCTTGTTAATGTGAAACTATCGCACGTCATACCTGGAGAAAGGAGCTCCAAATGGTGGCTCTATTATCTTTTAGCTTATGGGGCACATGGGGTCAAAATCCATGTGTCCAGATGTGGGGGGAAAGGTATGTGGTGATCGTGGGGTGGGGTGGGGTGCAATTACTGTAACTGATCCCCCTGCAGAAGCTGAAAGGAGGTGGGAGGGAGAAGAGGAGAAGCCAGTTTTCAGCTGCTGCAGGGAGATCGGTTCTGGTAACTTCTCCCCCATCCCCCTCTGCAGCGATCACCCACTTTGTCCACATCCTTTTTCCCCTGCTGTGTGGCACCCTCCCTGTGTGCCCCATGCTGAATGTTTTGCCCCCTCTTCTCTACCACCAGCTGCACACATGGCACATGGGGATGTTTCAGGATGGAGAGCAGGACAAGGGGCCAGTAATATTTCATATATACCGGCTCCTTCCTTTTCTAAATCAGTACAGATCACTCACTGTGTTCGTTCGTAACGGACACACAGTAAACTGTAAAGCCCCATACACACTATCAGATTTTCTGCTTATTTTTGTGTTCAGATTTACCAAAACCATGTAGTAGAAGGGCCTGCCTGATTGCATACACACTGAAACTCCTAAGGTTTGTCTATTATATGGTTTTGGTAAATCTGTAGGAAAAAAATCAACAGAAAATCTGATAGTGTGTATGGGGTTTTAGAGAGCTTCCCGTTCATTCATAAACATCTGGAAGCATGTAATGCTTTCCTATGGCTGCATTCACACAAGGCATTCAGCAGCGTCTATTTGCGTTCATATAAACAAGAAATGTGTGCATCCTGGGAATGTTTAGCCTGGTTTTCTGCAGCTAAATGCATGTAAAATCATGTACAGTAAAACCTTGGATTGCAAGCATAATTCGTTCCAGAAACATGCTTGTAATCCAAAGCACTTGTATATCAAAGTGAATTTCCCCATAAGAAATAATGGAAACTCAAATGATTCATTCCACAACTATTTATTCATAAATCCTTCAGTTTATATTCCATATAAAAAGATTATAGCAATGTGATGGGTTGTGAAACCATAAAATGTCCATCCACAAATTGAAGCCTCCACAATGGGATTAGAGGCAAAATCTAGCAGGAGCTCCAGAGTATAAAAGAGAAGAGAGGCGCCTCTAAGTGTAGCAATATGTTGCTAAATGTTGTACCTTCATTAGATGTAACCATATCGCTACACTTAGAGGCGCCTCTCTTCTCTTTTATACTCAGTTGTGACATGACGCTACTTGTATATCAAGAAATCGCTTGTAAATCAAGTCAACATTTATTTAAAAATGTTGCTTGTTTTGCAAAACGCTCTCAAACCAAGGTTTTACTGTACATCTGGATGCAGGTAACATGGCTCTGGAAAGAATGATTTTGTAATACTTCCCAGATCATTTTCTCCTGTGGCTCATGTACACAGTCAAGAGGGGCCGTACAGTGTAGAAGAATGTACAGAACCTGTGTACATGTAATATTATCCCTGGGAGCTCCAGCTACTGCTTACAGCCTCCCATAGGAAGCCATTATAGGATGTGGGTATATGTAGATCCTGGCGTAAATACACGTAAACATGTATGAACTAGAACACAGACACTCGGTGGTTGATTTACTAAGTTTGCAAGTTGCCTCAGAGCTTAGTAAATGAGGTAAAACTTTACTTTGCAAAGAATATCCAATCAGATCCCAACCACGACACTACCTGCCTGGAGTTTGCATGTTCTCCCTGTGCCTGCGTGGGTTTCCTCCGGGTACTCCAGTTTCCTCCCACAATCCAAAGACATGCAGGTAGGTTAATTGGCTTCTGTCCAAAATTGGCCCTAGTATCTGAATGGGCACCTTGGATTGTGGGCTCCTTGAGGGTAGGGACCGATGTGAGTGTGCAATGTACAGGGGTAGGGATAATTGTAGACACTCACTCAGGTTGAACTGGATGGACTGGTGTCTTTATTCAACCTTACTAACATGCAAGGAAACTTGAAACATGCAAGGAAAATAAACAGCATTTTTGCTTGCACATGATTGGATGATGGAAGTCAGCAGAGCTTCTGCTCATTTGCTAAGCTCTTGAAAAACTGCACTTGAAAATTAACCCCTCTGTGTTCAGGGTTATACAACTTTGTGCTAGTTTTACACCAGTACCGGTGTATTCTTGTATCCTGTAATTGTTTACTTTGAGCAACTGTATATGGAAGCTGGGGCTCCTGGGATTGATTTTACATGTACACAGGTTTTGTAAACTCTTGCACACTGTACAGTCCCCTTGTGGTTGTGTGCATGAGCCTTTCAATGCAGGGCATCTGTGTGCATGCGCCTATCAATGCAGGGCACCTGTGTGCATGCGCCTATCAATGCAGGGCACCTGTGTGCATGCGCCTATCAATGCAGGGCACCTGTGTGCATGAGCCTTTCAATGCAGGGCACCTGTGTGCATGAGCCTTTCAATTCATGGACACCTGTGTGCATGAGCCTTTCAATTCATGGACACCTGTGTGCATGAGCCTTTCAATTCATGGACACCTGTGTGCATGAGCCTTTCAATGCAGGGCACCTGTGTACATGAGCCTTTCAATGCATGACACCTGTGTACATGAGCCTTTCAATTCATGGACACCTATGTGCATGAGCCTTTCAATGCAGGGCACCTGTGTGCATGAGCCTTTCAATTCATGGACACCTGTGTGCATGAGCCTTTCAATGCAGGGCACCTGTGTACATGAGCCTTTCAATGTAGGACACCTATGTGCAAGAGATTCCTGGATCTTTGTGCAGGCAGAAGACACAGATGCACCATCCAGCTGGCAGTCTGTAAAAGTGAAATGCTGAAAACTGCTTGGGTTGGATGGTGTGATACTAAAGCCGCGTACACACGGGCGGACTGTCACATTTCAGCGGACAGTCCGCTCGTGTGTGGGCTTCAGCGGACTTTTTCAGCGGACAGTCTGGCGGACTAAGTCTTTCGGAATTTCCGTAATACAGTCCGTCCAACTTTGGTTTCAGCGGACAGTCCGCTCGTGAGTAGGCTAGTTGGACGGACTAAGTATGGCGCATGCTCAGAAAGGATTTACACGGCGGAAGGTTGCATTGCTGTGTATTGGACGTCCTATTTCTAGTCCCGTCGTACGTGCTGTACACGTCATCGCGCAAGCTTTCAGCGGACTGTCTGTTCATCGTGTGTGGTCAAGTCCGTTCATTCAAAAGTAGGACGGACTGTCCGTCGGATTGTCTGACGGACTTAGTTGGCCAGACAGTCCGCCCGTGTGTACGCGGCTTAACATTTGGGCAGTATGTGCATAGAGACGAATACCCGGAACGCAGACCTGTGCTCCAGGCATTTGTCCCTGGGCAGATACTACCCTAACTGTTCGTACCACTAAGTACCACTAGGTGCATCATCCAGCTGCTGGTAGATTTTTACAGTTGCCGGTAGCAGGGCTGGATGGTGCACCTCTGCCTTCTCCCCACACAAAAATGCTAAATACTCATGCACTTCCTCTAAACATCCATTGTGTATGAGGCCTTACACTATACTATATACCTCCCGCCACATCCTTGGCAACCAGTGATGTCACTGGGCCCCATTCATTTGCTGGCCGGATATCCCTAGCCATGTAAACAAAGGGGACAAGGGAAGTGCTTTGGTGCTTTGTCTGTTGTCGTACTCTGATGTCATTGTTACCTCCACCTAGAGCTACTAATAAGAGTACCACCAGTTCTCCTGTTTGGGGCCCAGGCAGCAGGGGAAAAAGGATGTAGACAGAGAGGGTGATCGGTGTGGCAGGAAGGAGGGGGCATGGAATTACATGAACTGATCCCCCTGCAGCAGCTGAAAGCCAGAGGGAGGGAGAAGAGGAGCCACATTTACCTGCTGCAGGGGGATCAGTTACAGTATCCCCCCATCCCCCACTGCACTGATCACCTTCTCTGTCCACATCCTTTCCCTGCTTGCCTGCAGGAAGGGGGGGGGGGGGGCACACAGGGTAGGGCCTGGGAAGCAGGGGGAAAAGGATGTGGACAGAGAAGGTGATCAGTGCAGTGGGATGTTTCAGGATGGATGGGGGGGATAAATGTCATATTTACTGGCCCCTTCTTTCCTAAATCAACACAGTGCCAATCACTCACTGTGTTCTTTTAGAACTGAAGCATACTAAACTCTTTGCTATGCTTCAGTTTCTGAATGAACAGGGGCCTCTCTACATAGTGTTTCCTGTTTGTTCATGCTTTTCTGCCGAAGAATTGGGGATCTACGTCCCCAGTGCCATTTTCTGTCTCAGAAGTGGTACATCATGGGTCTGTTTTGACTCCTGATATTTCACCAAAGCCCCTCACTTATTGTTATAAAAATAATAAAGAAAATATCAAAAACAATAAGAAAAATATAATAAAAAAATAATGTATGGCTCATTCACACAGATTCTCATACATTGTGAATGAGTGATTTGTTTGTGCTGCTGGAGCAGACTGTTACTCTGTGGGGATGCAGGGGCTGTATGAACACAGCCACAGGTCCCAATATGACAAGTGTGTAGGTGCGGGTGAGTGGCCCTGAATGTACACTGTCTGTGTTTGGAGCCATACACCTACACCCACCACACGCCTGTCAAATTAGGTCCTGCAGCTCATACAGCCGCTGCATCCCTGTAGTGTAACAAAGGTTGTCTGCACACAGCTCCAGACACATAAACAAACCCCCGATTAACACTGCACAGGTCACAGCACCCATGTGAATGAGCCCCAAGACCTCATTCTCACACACACAGCTTTATTTATTAACTTGATACAGGGATATCTTTTAGATTTAGCAGGAATTATGTAACTTATGTTGTGTTTATGTCAGCTTGCAATATTTTTTTTCTCGGGGTGTGACTGTTGGGTAGGCTGTACGGGGCACTGTGATTTCTTTTACAATAATTGTATTTATAAAGAGATTTAGCAATAAAGTACCAAGTTGTGTACAAATGAATATCCAGCACCAGTGTTAGAATGGGTATTAACAAAGCTATTAGTATTCTAATCATACCACTACTGTGCAATATTAACCACTTGCGACCACCCCATAGCAGATTTAGGGCGGCTGCACTGTGAAAAATTATATATATATATATATGCACGCCGCTGTTGGCTCACTCCCACTTTGATTTTACACAGCGGGAGCTGATCGACTGACCCGATCTCCACCGGGACCTGCCGATAGTTCGGTACACTGACAGAATGTAAACAAAGCAGATTGACATTCTGTCAGTATAGAAGACATGGATCCTGTGTTTCTGTGAAGTAGGAACACCAACAATGCCTTCCACAGTTAACCCTTTGATTGCCCTGATGTTGAGCCTGGGTTCACACTTTAGCGAAAACAGATGTATTGTATGGCTGAACTCGCATGGGATTTGCACGAAAAAGTTGCAAGGGCTTTCCCCCCCACATTGAAAACGGATTGCATGGGTGTTTTCATCCATGCGATCTGATTCCAGTCTGAATCCACAGTTCGCACTGCAATCTGTTCTGGGGGTGTCATTAACACCCGCAGCGGGCAGTGATGCGATGCGGCAACCAGCGCTGGAATCACACTGGTTCCCGCATCTCTACAGTGTGAATCTAGGCTAACACCTTCCCTGCCAGTGTCATTAGTACAGTGACAGTGCATATTTTTAGCACTGATTACTGTATTAGTGTCACTGGTCCCCAAAAAAGTGTCAGTAAGGTGTCCTTTTTGTCCACCGCAATATTGCAGCCTTGCTATAAGTCGCTGATCGCTGCCACTATTAGTAAAAAAAATAGATAAATAAAAACATCCCATAGTTTATAGATACTGTAACTTTTGCGCAAACCAATCAATATACGCTTATTGGGATTTTTTTAACCAAAATATGTAGCAGAATACATGTTGGCCTTAATTGATGAAGAATGAAGACATTTATTTATTTATTGGATGTGTTTTATAGCAGAAAGTAAAACATTTTGTTTTTTCAATATTGTTGGCCATTCTTTGTTTATAGCACAAAAAAAAAACCCGCAGAGGTGATCAAATACCACCAAAAGAAAGCTCTGTTTGTTGGGGGGGAGGATGTCAATTTTGTTTGGGTACAGCGTCGCACGACCGCACAATTGCCAGTTAAAGTAACGCAGTGCCGTATCGCCAAAAATGGCCTGGTAATGAAGGGGTGTAAACCTTCCAGAGGTCAAGTGGTTAAATTGACTGTTTACGACCATCTCGATCCAGAGGGGTTATGCCGCGTATACATAATCTAACTTTCCGGCAGACTTGGTCCTGCGGACTTGAATCCGTCGGAAAATTAGATCGTGTGTGGGTTCCAGCTGACTTTTTTTCCCCAAAAGTCAGACAGACCTAGAAATAAAACATATTTCAAATCTATCCGACGGACTAAAAATCGGGAAAACCGTTCGTCTGTGTGCTAGTCCGACGGACCAAATACGATGCAAGGGCAGCTATTGGCTACTGGCTATTGAACTTCCTTGTTTAGTCCCAATTACGTCATCACGTTCAAAACGAATGGACTTTCAAACAGACTTAGTTCGGTCGTGTGTCGCCAAGTCTGTTTTGTTCAGAAAGTCCGTCGGACCTCTGTCGAAAGTCCATTGGGAAGACCGGTCGTGTGAACGCGGCATTAGACAGAGACGTGCGAAAAGCACAAAGGGGCCCACTGATTTCCAACAGCAACCCTGCCCCCACCCACTGCCCACCTTCCTGGAAGTCCCTCCTTGATCACGACCTCCTCCCAAGTGCTTCCACCCCTGATTAGGAAGGGAGCCGCCCACTTACAGACACAGCAGCCTCAGTTACAATTTTTTGTTACTGTGCATGCTTGGAAACTCAAATAAGGGTAGTGCTGTGATCTCAGGATCATCAGAACAGAGCACCTAGATGTGGAACTGTCCCGGTATTAAGAGGACGCCGAGGGCCGTACAGAACTCAACATGTCGGAGAGAAGAGAGGAGCACAGCGTACTGGGGCAGTGAGGGATAAGGTACGTCAAACTGCATCCTAGACAAATCTGATCCATATGTGGAAGCCCCACTGCAAGGGTAGTTTTGGAATTTCTGCGGAGTTCACCTTCAAAGTGTCAGTTGATAGATTCACATTGCTACTCACCGAAAGCAATAAGAAACTCTTTTCTTCAAAAAGCCCCCCCAGTCCATGTTTTTCTTAGAACTCTAATTTCTTGGGTAAATACAGTACGCCTTTTCGGGAAATCTCCAACTCCTGTTTAAAGTTTAAACAACAATCATCTCCAGCTCCTCTTTAAAGTTTAAGCAAGGCTAAATGATTGAAAGATCTACCTAGGGAGACGACAGCTGTAATATAGAGTCCCTGGAACGCTTTGATACTGTATTGTAAAGCCTAAACTGTCTTTTTATTCTCCTTCATTGAGATAAAACCAGAGCTACACTGTGTTTTATTTATTTTAAATAAGCTATAAAGTTATAGAATATCTGCAATACTGCCGGTAAGGCCGATTCAAATTCCGTCACTAAAATCTCATACAGTGCCTTGAAAAAGTATTTATACCCCATTGACATATTCCACATTTTGTCATATTACAACCAAATACCTAAATGTATTTTATTGGGATTTTATATGATAGAACAACACAAAGTGGCACATAATTGTGAAGTGGAAGGAAAATGATAAATGGTTTTCAATTTTTTTTACACATAAGTAAAAGTTTGGGGGGCATTTATATTCAGTCAATACTTTGTAGAACCACCTTTCTCTGCAATTACAGCTTTTTGGGGATGTCTCTACCAGCTTTGCACATCTAGAGAGGGACATTTTTGCCCATTCTTTGCAAAATAGCTCAAGTTCTGTCAGATTGGATGGCGAGCGTCTGTGAACAGCAATTTTCAAGTCTTGCCACAGATTCTCAATTGGATTTAGGTCTGGACTTTGACTGGACCATTCTAACACATGAATATGCTTTGATCTAAACCAGGGATATGCAATTAGCGGACCTCCAGCTGTTGCAAAACTACAAGTCCCATGAGACATAGCAAGACTCTGACAGCCACAAGCATGACACCCAGAGGCAGTGCATGATGGGACTTGTAGTTTTGCAACAGCTGGAGGTCCGCTAATTGCATATTCCTGATCTAAACCATTCCATTGTATCTCTGGCTGTATGTTTAGGGTTGTTATCCTGCTGGAAGGTGAACCTCTGCCCCAGTCTCAAGTCTTTTGCAGACTCTAATGCTGTGTACACACGATCTGACTTTTCGACAGCAAAGTTCAGATGGAACGTATCCGTTGGACAATTTGATCGTGTGTGGGCTTCATCTGATCTTTTCTGTCAACGAATCTGACGGACTTTAGAAATAGAACATGTTTCAGATCTTTCCGTTGGGAAACCAGTTCCTATCCAGAAAACCGATCGTCTGTATGCAGGTTCGATGGACCAACCATGACGCAAGGACAGCTATTGGCTACTGGCTTTCGAACTTCCTTTTCTAGTCCCGTCATATGTCATTGCGTTAAACGATCAGACTTTGGTGTGATCGTGTATAGGCAAGTCCGTTTCAGCGGAACTCCATCGAAAAGTCCGTCAGAGTTCATTCCGACGGAAAGTCCAGTCGTGTGTACGCGGCTTAAATATAGAACATGTTTCAAATCTTTCTGCCGGGAAACCAGTTCCTATCCAGAAAACCGATCGTCTGTATGCAGGTTCGACGGACCAACGACGCAAGGGAAGCTATTGGCTACTGTCTATCGAACTTCCTTTTTCTAGTTCCATCATATGTCATTGCGTTAAACGATCAGACTTTGGTGTGATTGTGTATAGGCAAGTCCGTTTCAGCGGAACTCCATCGAAAAGTCCGTCAGAGTTCATTCCAATGGAAAGTCCAGTCGTGTGTACGCGGCATTACAGGTTTTCTTCTAATGGCGAGTACACACAACTGGAATTTCCGGCAGAAAAGGTCAGACGGTCTTCCCGACTGAGTTCTGACCGCTTTGCAGGCACTATTTTTAGCATTGTAGTGCCTGCAAAGCGCCCCAGCGTGAAAGGGGTCTATGGGTATCCATAGGAGTTCATGGAAAGGTATTGTAGAGCACTGGAGGAATGAGAGCACCAGAACAGTTAGATAAATCCACTAAAGGTTTTTTTTTTTTAACCACTTCAGCTCTGGAAGATTTGGCTGCTGAATGAACGGGCCATTTTATTGCAATCCGCACTGCATCGCTTTGTGTCGTGTCACTGCTAGCCCATCCCCCAGACAGTTAGAAACACTCCCCAGGACACACTTAACCCCCCAACCGCCCCCTAGTGGTTAACCCCTTCACTGCCAGTGACATTTTTACACTAATCAATACAATTTTATAGCATTGATTGCTGTATTAATGCCAGTGGTCTCAAAAATGTGTCAAAATTGTCCGATGTGTCCTCCATAATGTCGCAGTCATGATAAATATCGCCGATCGCCGCCATTACTAGTAAAAAAAATTTTTTTAATAAAAATGCCATAAATCTATCTTTTCTATCTTAACTTTTGCGCAAACCAATCAATGAACGCTTATTGCGATTCGTTTTTTTACCAAAAATATGTAGAAGAATACATATTGGCCTAAACTGAGGGAGAAAACATTTTTTATATATTTTTGGGGGATATTTATTATAGCAAAAAGTAAAAAATTCATGTGTTTGTTTCAAAATTGTTGCTCTTTTTTTGTTTATAGCGCAAGAAAAAAAAACTGTAGAGGTGATCAAATACCACCAAAAGAAATCTCTATTTGTGGGGAAAAAAGGACGTCACTTTTGTTTGGGAGCCAGGTCGCACGACGCGCAATTGTCAGTTTAAGCGACGCAGTGCCGAATCGCAAAAAGTGCTCTGGTCAGGAAGGGGGTAAATCCTTTCGGGGCTGAAGTGGTTAAACACGATGTCAAGGTAGAAAGCTTCTTCCTCAAGGCTTGTATGCTGACAATAAATTCAAATCTGTTCTGGATGTTGATCGCATAGAGAGATGGATATAGTAGAGGAAAAGCACCAGGGTGACACAATGTCCATCATTGTCACTAACAGGAAGTCAGTTCAGAGCAATGATCTCCTTCAGGCTTTTGCAGCTACTTCCTTTGAACTTTCATATTGGCTATATGAAAGTTGAAAGGAAGTAGCTGCAAAAGCCTGAAGGAGATCAGTAGCACTACTTTATAATAAAAGATGAAAAAATATATTCCATGCGCTGTCTTCTGTGTTTAGTTTACCATACATTATAAGTGATATGGTATTTTTTTTAACATATAGAATTGTTAAGCTTAAAGTATAAGTGCACCGTCCTCAGCCGCACATAATATAAATTGAAGTGTGTACCTCCATTGTCAAGAAAATTACGTTCACATTGCCTGAGGCCAGCACAGTGTTCACTCCAACATCCACTGAAACCTGCACACGCTCCCAGTCTAGGCATAGACAATAATAGCCCCGGGTGGTGTAAACCTCATTTCCTGCACCTCATATTTTCCATGTAAAAGTGCAATAATTGCAAGAAACCCTCCAACAAATCAGTGGCAAGGAAAAGCTAGTCTAAATTCCAGGCAAACAGCTAAATACACAGATGAAATCCAGGAACCGTTTTACCTGCCAAACGATTTTTATTTCTGTCCCGCCAGTCCTAAGATTCAAACAGCTCTGCCACATAGCATTGCAGGACAGGAGACCCGATTTTAATCTGTTTTGCGGTTCAGTAACATTGTCCCTGGTTTGGCCACATCTTGAATCCAGGTTGGGTCACTGATCCTCAGAACGGATATCCTTGAACTGGAGAAAGGCTAGAGAAGGGCAACAAAGCTAAAAAAAAAGGGGACTGGAGGACCTCAGTTATGAGGAACAACTACAAAAATGACATGTATTCTTCCTGGAGAAGAGACGCTTAGGAGGGGATATGATCGCAATATACAAACCTTTATATGGTGACTCTAACATTGGGAGAAAACTATTTAAAGTAATTGTAAAGTCTTTTTTTTTCTTTTTTTTTTATAACAAACATACTTTCCTGCTCTATGCAGTCAGTTTTGCCCATGCAGCCCTGATCCTCCTCATCTCGGGTCCCTCTTCTGAGCTCCTGGCCCCTCCCTCCTGCTGAGTGCCCCCACAGCAAGCTGCTTGCCATGGGGGCAACCAAGCTGCAGCTCCGTGTCCATTCAGACATGGAGCTGCTGTTCAGCCCTGCACCCTCTCTACCTTGATTGGCTAACTGACTTTGACAGAAGCCAATGGCACCGCTGCTGGGTCTCAGCCAGTGTTAATTTTGTCGACTAAAACGCCTAAAACATTTTAGTCGACTAAATTAATACTATTTTACTCTACTAAAATACAACTAAAACTAAAACAATTGAGATGACTAAAATACGACTAAAACTGCATTTTTGTCAAAAGACTAAAATGGGACTAAGACTAAAATGGTATTTTAGTCAAAAGACTAAAACTAAATAGAAATTTGACTTCAAAATGAACACTGGTCTGTAGTGCATGTTCATACCTCAATACCTTAAATAATATATGAAATTTTTCACTCCAGCAGTATATAACGAGTCTTTACCATTTATATCCGGAGGAATCTAAGCCAGACTGACATGGCTTTGCATCAGCTACACGGTTAAGCAAGTGCCTGAATGTAGGTTTGCATACAGGGACAAGAAGGAGAGGATGTGCTGCCCAACCAGGATGGTCGTTCTGTGGGGCCAAGAGACTTCTCATATACGTGTGCTCATACTCAGACAAGTGAGGTCTATTTATTTTTATATCACCCCTATGTGTGTCCTGTAGAAGCCAAACAGAAAAACGCATTAACGCACAGGGGCTCACTCATCTGATACCATGGAATACCACTTTGTAAATTTTTGGCCATGATGGGCCTTATTTTTGCACAGATGTGTACACACGGTTTTAATTGTGTTTGGTGTTGGTTTTATGCTTTTTCTATGTATAAATAAAATAGTTTTTTTACAGATACTGCGTCCAAATTTGCCTCTAAAGTCTAAACCAAGGGGGTTTTTCTTTGTGTTCTATCCCTTCCACAGTTGGTGGTGTCAGCAGGAAGTTTAGATAAATAAAAAAAAAAAAACGTTTAGATGTTTCCTAACCACTTGCCGCCTGCCGGCCATCATATGATGGCCAGGCAGTGCAGCTCTTGTTCTGGCCGGGCGTCATATGATGTCCGTCCATTTAAACAGGCATGCGCGCAATTGTGTGAGTGCAGCCCTGTACCTTCAGTGGCGGTGTGTCACGGAGACACCGCTCATCACCGAGGGGGGTGAACAGATATTGGGCATGACTGTTTACCACATGAGTCACGGGTGATCACAGATGGTGCCCCCAGACTTGCACGGCGCGAGCGTACTGTGTGTGCACGTCGGTGGCGGCGTGTTCCCGGTCACTGATGCTGGTAAACAGTAAACAGCCATTGGTCGGCGACTGTTTACCACGTGATCGGCTGTGATCCTTTCACAGCCGATCATTAAATGTAAATACAGAGCGGTAACGAGATGTTACCGGGTTCTCCTCACACACCGATCATGTGTGAGAAGGAGATTTCAGTAACATCTCATTACCGCTTACAGTGTACACCAACCACACTGATTGCCCCCCCCCCCCCAATAAAGAGGACCTGTCACCACCCATCAAAGTACCTGTCACAGTTCATCTGAGTACCTGTCACCATTCATCTGAGTACCCAAGTACCTGACACAGTGCATCTGAGTACCCATCATAATTCATCTGAGTACCCAAGTACCTGTCATAGTTCATCTGAGTACCTGTCACAGTCCATAAGAGTACCTGTCACAGTCCATATGAGTACCTGTCACAGTCCATCAGAGTACCCAAATACCAGCCACCAGCCCATCAGAGTCCCGAGTACCTATCTGTAGCCCATCAGAGTACGCGAAAGCTGTCACCAGGCTATCAGAGTACCCGAGTTTTCTTTCCAAAATGGCGTCATTTTGTGGGTAATTCCACTGTCCTGGTGCTCAAGGACCTTCAATGTTGGGCCTCTGTATGTGGCCAGGCTGTGTAAAAGTCTCACACATGTGGTATCGCCATACTCGGGAAGAGTAGCAGAATGTATTTTGGGGTGTCATTTTTGCTATATACATGCTATGTGTTAGAACTATCTTATAAATTGACAACTTTGTGTAAAAAAAATGTGTTTTAATTTTTTTTTACACATTTTCCAAAAACGTCTGGAAAAAAAATTAACTGTTCAAAAGACTCATTATGCCTCGTAAATTATATGTTGGGGTGTTTTCTTTCCAAAATGGGGTCATTTTGTGGGCAATTCTATTGTCCTGGTGCTCCAGGGCCTTCAAAAATGTAATAGGTGGTTGAGAAATGAGATGTGTCATTTATGCTCGTAGAATGCCTGAAGGTGCTACTTCAATGTTGGTCCTTTGCATGTGGCCAGGCTGTGTAAAAGTCTCACACATGTGGTAATGCCATACTTGGGAAGAGTAGCATAATGTATTTTGGGGTGTAATTTGTTATATGCATATGCTGTGTGTGAGAAATAACCTGATAATATGACAAGTTTGTAAAAAAAAAAAAATCTTAATTTTGCAAAGAATTGTGGGAAAAAAATACAACTTAAATAAAATCATCATGCTACTTACTTGCTGACCGCCTCACGCCGATATACGTCAGCAGAAGGTCTCTTACAGGTAGAATCCCATACCTGTACATGGCCCTTTAAGAGGCAGCCAGCGGGTGTGCGCGCTCCCACGGCAAGCTCCATGAGTCGGGTCGCGGATCACGCGGACTTGATCGCCGAGGGGATATCTGTGATCGCCTCACGGGGAGATGCTAATGTAAACAAGCATCTCCCTGTTCTGCCTAGTAACAGTATCACAAATCTCTGTTCCCTGTGATCGGAGCAGAGATCAATGACGTGTCACACACAGCCACACCCCCCACAGTTAGAAACACACCCCAGGACACACTTAACCCCTACACTGCCACCTAGTGGTTAACCCCTTCACTGCCAGTGTCATTTACACAGGAATCAGTGCATTTGTATAGCACTGATTGCTGTATAAATGACAATGGTCCCAGAAATGTCCGATGTGTCCACCATAATTTAACAGTGACGATAAAAATCACTGATCGCTGCCATTACTAGTAAAAAAAATGATTAATAAAAATGCCATAAAACTATCCCCTATTTTGTAAACGTTATAACTTTTGCGCAAACCAATCAATAATCGCTTATTGGGATTTTTTTTTTACCAACAATATGTAGAAGAATACGTATCAGCCTAAACTGAGGAAAAAATAGTTTATTCATTTAATTTATTATAGCAAAATGTAAAAAATAATGAATTTTTTTCAAAATTTTCGCTCTTTTTTGTTTATAGCACAAAAAATAAAAACCGCAGGGGTGCTCAAGCACCAACAAAAGAAAGCTCTATTTGCGAGAAAAAAAGGATGTCACGTCAAGGGAGCCACGTAGCATGACCGTGCAATTGTCAGTTAAAGCGACGCAGTGCCAAATCGCAAAAAGTGCTCTGGTCAGAAAAGGGGTAAATTCTTCCAAGGCTGAAGTGGTTAATACCTTGGAATGTCTACTTTCTAAAAAGGGGTAATTTTTGTACTTTACTGACTTGTAAGAGTCTTTTCACACGGGGCGGATCAGTGCCGGAGTGATCTCCGCTGAGCAGGAAGATGACAGGATTGTCTCTGCACACTGTGCAGGGACGGACCTGTCACAGCGCCGCTCTCCCCTATGGGAGATCGGGTGATGACAGACTGCAGAGTCCTTCGTCATCCGATCCGATGGCGGATGGAAAAATAGCTTTTTCCTCCATCACACTTTTTCGGATCGGAGCGGCTCGACCGCTGACATCCGATGCTCCATAGAGCTCTATGGAGCATCCGTTCAGGTTCGCCTGAAAAACTGACAGGCGGACCTGAACAGGTCGTCCATGTGAAAGGGGCCTTAGTGTCTCAGGAAATGGCATACACATGATATTCCGAAGGCTTGATCAGATGTGATCAATTTTCAGTGATTGGCACCATAGATTGTAGACTCTCTAACTTTCACAAAGACCAAATAATACACACTAATTTGGGTTATTTTTCCCAAAGCTATGTAGCAGTATAAATTTTGGCCAAAATTTATGAAGAAAATTTACTAATTTGCTAAATTTTATGACAGAAACAAAGAAAAAGGCAAAATTTACGGGAGAGGTAAACCATATTCTAATCTGGGCAGAAAAGCATGTGTCATGCAATCTTTATTCCAGGGGTAGAGAACTGGCAGGCGGACTACTTAAGTCACCAGCAGTTGTTCCCAGGGGAATGGTCTCTTCACTTCGACATCTTCCTGGCTATATGCCAAAGATAGGGGATCCCGGATGTAGATCTGTTTGCACCCAGGTTCAACAACAAGATCGACAACTTTGTGTCAAGAACAAAGGATCCACTTTCATGCGGGACAGATGCGTTGGTGACTGTGGCATCGGTTCTCACTGATTTATGCATTCCCTCCTATTCTGCTGTTACCACGACTTCTTCGCAGGATCAAGCAGGAAAAAAAGAAGGTGCTTCTAGTGGCCCCAGCATGGCCCAGAAGATCTTGGTATGCAGAAATAGTGAAGATGGCAGTAGGGACCCCATGGACCCTACCCCCACGTCCAGACCTGCTATCGCAGGGACCAGTGTTCCATCCTACCTTACAAATGCTAAATTTAACGGTTTGGCTATTGAAACCCACATTCTAAAGAGTCATGGACTTTCAGGCCCAGTAATTTCTACCTTGATTAATGCAAGGAAGCCAGCTTCCAGAGTAATTTATTTTTGAGTCTGGAAGGCATATGTCTCCTGGTGTGAATCCAGGGGTTGGCATCCCAGAAAGTATGTCATAGGGAGAATCCTTGCTTTTCTGAAAATGGGGTTAGAGATGAAGCTGGCCTTCAGTACTATCAAGGGCCAGCTCTTGGCCCTGTCGGTATTGTTTCAATGTCCGCTTGTTTCGCATTCTTTGGCACAAAGTTTTATACAGGGGGTATCGCGGCTTAATCCACCGGTTAGAGCGCCCCTGAAACCCTGGGACTTGAATTTAGTTCTGTCAGCATTACAGAAACAGCCTTTTGAGCCAATACGGCATATTCCCTTGGTCCTTTTGACAAGGAAGCTAATTTTTCTGGTAGCCATTTCTTCTGCAAGAAGGGTATCAGGATTGGTGGCTCTTTCTGGTAAAGAGCCATATTGAATCATGCACAAGGATAGAGTAGAATTACATTCTCATCCTAGCTTTCTACCGAAGGTGGTTTCAGGTTTTCATCTAAACCAGGATATTGTTCTGCCTTCATTTTTTCCAGATCCCTGTTCTATGGAAGAAAAGTCACTACATTCTCTGGATGTAGTGAGAGCGGTCAAAACCTATTTGGAAGCGACTGCTCAGATCCGCAAAATGGATGTTTTGTTTGTGTTGCCTGAAGGTGCTAAAAAAAAAGCAGCGTCAAAATTTACCATCACTAAGTGAATTTGACAGGTAATTATTCAAGCTTATGGTTTGAAGAGGAAAGTTCCACATTTTCAAATCAAAGCGCACTCCACAAGGGCTGTTAGTGCTTCATGGGCAGTGCATCACCAGGCCTCATGGCTCAAATCTGCAAGGCTGCAACTTGGTCTTCAGTCCATATATTCGCCAGATTCTGTCAGGTGGATGTGAGAAGACATGAGGATATCGCCTTTGGTCACAGTGTGCATTGCTCTGGGACATCCCATCAGTAAATACTGTGGCTCTGTGTCCCGTGATGTACGAAAAAGAAAATAGGATTTTTATAACAGCTTGCCTGTAATATCCTTTTCTTCAAGTACTTCACGGGACACAGAGGTCCCTCCCCTCTTTTAATACCCATATTGCTTTGCTACAAAACTGAGGTACTCCCAGTAAGGGGAGGGGTTATATAGAGGGCTAAACTTCCTGTCTAGGGTGTGCCAGTGTCCATCACCTAGTGGTGCCTATACAACCCATCAGTAAATACTGTGGCTCTGTGTCCCATGATGTACTTGAAGAAAAGGATTTTATAGGTAAGCTGTTATAAAAATCCTATTATTATTGGATCTAGATTAAGAGCAACTCAAAAGGTCAAATTTATGGTATTAATAACTTTCCCCCCAATATCTGTGTAATTTTGGGCATCTCCACATCATGTGGATAAGGTCTCCATTTAAATCCCCACATCCTGGGCATTTAGCATCAGGTGGTATGTGCTTTTTAGGGTTAAAACAAGATATTAGGTAGGCCCCCTACCTACCTGGCAACCTCGCTTGGAAAAGTGATCCACTACTTTTGCTTTTTAGAGGGGCGTCAAGTGTAAACGAGCCCCAGCAGGTGTTTTTCAGCAAAATTTTGGAGTAAGTGCAACAACCCCAAACTCAAGAGAAACTTTTCATTAGGTATACAGATGTGCTCTGTGCTTAAACACAACTGTTCTGGTTGTGTGGCTGGCTGTACTTAAGATCATTAATTATCTCAGGTATAACATTATCAAGTTTTGAAAGAAAGTTCTTGAGTAATTATTGAAGCATTTACCCAGTGTTGTTTAAGGCCCTTTTGACATTCATTGGTATAGTGAAGGCCGAGGAATCATTACTCTACAGAAATAGCTTCCCTAATGAGTGTTGGGTTTTCTGGCTGCATACATTTAATGAGACAATGGAGACTTAATGGATTTCTCCGAGACGTGATAACCTGTACCAACCTTGTGTACAATATGGTCAGCCCCATCTCCTCAGTCCATTACCTGCTCAAAGTGAAAGAAAGTTTTCTTATACTTCGCAAAGGTGCATTAGACTCCGGAGAGGAGGGAGACGATTGATTGAACTTATGGTTTGGCAGTCGTTTTTAGAGATAATGTTATATAGTTATACAAGTTGTAAGTTAAAGCTGAACTCTACAGCAAAATAGCTAGATTTACAGCCGAAATACACACATATATCTTCTTTATCAAATTGTAATTCTGTTTTGCCAGTTTTGTGATTCATATGCCGCGTACACACGGGCGGACTGTATGGCGTACTTAGTCCGTCGAAACACATTTCAGCGGACAGTCCGCTCGTGTGTGGGCTTCAGCTGACTTTTTCAGCATGCAGTCTGGCGTACTAAGTATTTCGGATTTTTCGAAATTCTGTCCGTCCTACTTTGGTTTCAGCGGACAATCCGCTCGTCAGTAAGCTAGTTTGACGGACTAAGAATGGCGCATGCTCAGAAAGGATTTACACGGCCGAAGGGTGCTTTGCTGTGTATTGGACTTCCTATTTCTAGTCCCGTCGTACGTGCTGTACACGTCATCGCGCAAGCTTTCGACGGACTGTTTGTGCATCCGTGTGTGGTCAAGTCCGTTCAGTCGAAAGTATGACGGACTGTTCGTCGGATTGTATGACGGACTAAGTAGGCCATACAGTCCGCTCGTGTGTACACGGCAATATACTTCCGCGAGACAGTAACTCCCGAGCCAGCTTTGTTTGTCCATTGATGCCGGGTTAACCTATGTGCGGGTGCGGGTTCGGGCATGGGGTCTGATGCGTTCCTGGTCGATGATTCAGGTGCAAATCAAGTCCGAATTTTTGCCTGAATTCGCATTTGAATAGAACCCAAAGACACACAGGACCCTTTTTGCATGCGGACCGCAGGCAGGGCTGGTGCAAGGATTTTTGACCCCTAGGAGAAACCTCATTTTGCCGCCCCCATTGGCTCCACCCCCTTTGCCCTGCCCATGTGACAGAAGGTGCCGCTATACAGGAAGCATCGGCATTGCTTCCTCTAGCGCTGGCTCCAGTGCTGTGCTACACCTCCAATTACACTACCAGTCAGACTGAGTTAGTTACATGCTGCAGCCTGCAGACGTGGAGGGAAATCAGAGGCAGGGTGCCCCTAGGCAGCAGTGAACCCTAGGCAGCTGCCTAGTTATTATTATGTATTATTATTATTATTATTATTATACAGGTTTTATATACCGCCAACAGTTTGTGCAGCACTTAACAAAATGAAGGCAGACATTACAGTTATGCCCTGTACACACGATCGGACATTCTTTCAACAAAATCCATCAGATTTTTTCTGATGGATTTTGGCCCAAACTTGTCTTGCATATACACGGTCACACAAAATTGTCGGAAAATCTGATCGTTCAGAATGAGGTGACGTAAACCACGTTCGACTGGACTATAAAGAGGCCAGTAGCCAATAGCCTTCGTCTAGTAATTTATTCTGAGCATGCGTGGCACTTTGTCCATCGGAATTGTCTACACACGATCAGAATTGAAACTATTGGATTTTGTTGTCAGAAAATTTTAGATCCGGCTCTCGAACTTTGTGTGTTGGAGATTCCGACGGAAAAAATCAGATGGAGCCCACACACGATCGGATTTTCAAACAACATGATCCGATCGCACATTTTCCGTCTGAAAATCTGACCGTGTATACAGGGCTTTACATTACAATTTGGTACAAGAGGAATCAGAGGGCATTGTTCATTAGAGTTTACAATCTAAAAAGGTAGGGTCAATTGATACAAAAGGTAATAGTTGGGGGGGGGGGGGGGGGTGAGCTCATGGAGGAAGTAAAACAGTGTTAGTTAGAAGCAGGATAGGCTTCTTTGAAGAGAAGGGTTTTCAGGGATCGCCTAAAGATAGACAGATTAGGGGACAGTTGGACAGATTGGGGTAGGGAGTTCCAAATGATGGGAGAAGCTCTGGAGAAATCCTGTAGGTGAGCAAAGGAGGAGGTGACAAGGGAGCTAGAGAACAGGAGGTCTTGGGAGGACTGAAGAGATCGGATTGGTTGGTATTTTGGGACTAGGTTAATGATGTAGCTGGGATCAGAGTTATGGATGGCTTTGTAAACTATTGTTATTCGTGAATTTTATTCGTTGGGTGAGTTGAAGCCAGTAGAGGAATTGGCAGAGAGGGGTGGAGGACACTGAATGGTTGGTAAGGTGGATAAGTCTTGTTTGCCTAGTGGTAGCAAACTGCATTTCAAAAAGTTATAAATTTACATTTTAATAAGTGAAATAAGTATTTGACCCCTTCACAAAACATGACTTAGTACTTGGTGGAGAAACCCTTGTTGGCAATCACAGAGGTCAGATGTTTCTTGTAGTTGGCCACCAGGTTTGCACACATCTCAGGAGGAATTTTGTCCCACTCCTCAGTACAGATCCTCTCCAAGTCATTAAGGTTTTGAGGGTGACGTATGATCTGCACAGAGAAGGTTTTTCTACTTTAATGCAGAGAATGCATGAAGTTAAAAAACATTCAGCCCTTACACTTCAAGGTACAGATTGGGTCGTCTCCCTGGCTGCAGTCGGCTTACAAGGAAAAAAGCAGCACTGAAGTTATAAAATCTGCCCTCTCCTTCTCTCAGCATGTTCCCTGTCAGCTCATCTGCATGCAGCAGAGTGGGGTTTTCTCCCAGTGCTTCCCCTCCATGTCATAGTCTAGGGCAGCCTTTCTCAACCTTTTCAACACAGAGGAACCCTTGAAATCGTTCTCCGGTCTCAAGGAACCCCTGCTAAAAATTTGAAATTTACAACTCATGATACATTAGTGTGATGATCAGTGAGAGGAATGGTCCTTACACTTGTGGTCATTGGGAAGAATTACCTCTTTACAGAAAGCTAAAAAGATCAATGGTGTGAGTGGGAACTTATCTGAGAGGCAGAAATTACCCAATGCTGAAGGAACCCCTAGCAACCTCTGGAGGAACCCTGGTTGAGAATCACTGGTTTAGGGGGCTGCCATGCAAGGGATTACAGGGCTGATAACATTGAATTTTTTTTCATGCTGCTTGAAAATACTGTTCAATAACGGACACTTTTACACCCTTCCTGACCAGGCCAATTTTCAGCTCTGTCACACTTTGAATGACAATTGCGCAGTCATTTAATGCTGTATCCAAATTAATTTTTTATCATTTTTTTCACACAAATAGAGCTTTCTTTTAGTGGATTTTTTTTTTTGAAAAAAAAACAACAAAAAAACAGGAAAAGCCTGAACATTTTCAGAAAATGTTGTAAATAAGTAATTTTTCTCCTTCACTGATGTGCGCTGATGAGGCTACGATAATGGGCACTGATCTGCACTGATATGCAGCACTGATGAGCACTAATAGGGGACACTGAGCACTGATAAGTGGCACTGATGGGTACTGTTAGCCAGCACTGATGAGCACTGTTTACCGGCACTCATGGGCGATACTGATGTTCACTGATGGGCAGGCACTAATGGGAACTAAAAGGCAGCACTGACTTGCATCACTAACTGGCACAGACTGGCATCACTACTGGGCCCTGTTGGGACTGCCCTGGTGATCAGTGCCCTGATTATCTGTACAGGTCTCCCCTGTGAGGAAATGCCGCTGATCGGCACTCCTCTCTTCACTCTCAATGTGAGCCAAGGGGATCCTATAACTAGCATTTCCTTGTTTAAATGAGATCAGCTGGTATTGGACACAGCCATCATTTGCTCTTTAATGAGAGTGAGGTCGCGTCGTGTCCCAGTGACAAAGCATGCCTGCGTCCCAGAACAACTGTTCAAAATAAAACGAAAAAAACTGAATTTCCTCTTTAACGACCTCCAGCCCACCATATAGACAAATTCCTTGTTTTTAAGGGCAGCAAAATTTTTTATTGGCAACAATCATTTAACAATTATTGACAATTTCAGGTAGCTGCTGAATTTAAAAAATCAGATACTTACCATTGCCTGGGGTCCAGCTTTGTCTTCTCGCAGTCAGTTTTTCTTACCGATGTAATTGTCAGATGCAATTACAGTACTAAAAAAATTGTTTTATATTTTACATTGCATATTCCCCAGCCTATATTAATAAAACAAAGCAGGATTTAGGCTTTGCTGCCCAACACTTCCAGGTCACAGTACTTTTTCCACTGGTGACAGTAGACAGGCAAAATACAGAAATGTCAGACAGATGTATATTCCATACACAAGCAGGCAGAATCCAGAGTCCATACACAAGCAGAAGGATGTAACCATATTGATAAGCAAGATTCCACAGGTAAGAATACTGTACACAGGTCCACTAAAAATCAGAATGGTGTCTGTGCTGAGCAACCTCCTGTATTCAGAATGTATCGCTCCGCACAGGACCCAGATGCAAATGGAGATCACTGGAGTAGTGGTGTCTACTTCAGGGATTTTCAACTTCCAGGGTTATATTGGTCCAAGCTGTAACTATGTACAACATTCCGATGCCTGGAACTCTTTAACTCCTTCCTGCCCAGCCTATAGACAAATGATGCCCGAGCAGGAGCACTACAGTTCCAGGTGGACGTCACATGACATCCTCCCAGTCACGCACCTTGTGCACCCTAGGGGCCGCGCTGCAGCACAATCTGTCACTTGGTGTGTCTGCTGGTACTGTGTGATCACAGTGACCAATCACCGTGATCACATGACAGTTGTAGACAATGAATGGCTTCCATACATAGCCATTTATTGTGTACTATTGTGAAAATCTCTTACTGGTCACAGTGATCACGCAGTACAGACAGGGCCAATCACAGCATATATGTACCATGTGATAACAGTAATCAATCACAGCTATCACAATTAGGGATGAGCTCGGTGTTTGACTCGAACGCATGTTCGACTCGAACATCGGCCGTTCGTTTGTTCGGCGAATTCAGAACTTTGTGGACCGTTCGCACCAAATTTGTGTGGCACGAACGGCACACAATGCACTATGCCATCGCAGTGCATTGCTGGCTCATGATTGGCCAAGCATGCACTGCGACCCCGCATGCTTGGCTAATCAAAGCGCCGGCAGCGAGGAGAGCCATAGTTGGCCACAGGCAGGATGCCTGTGGCCAATTATAGCTCAGGGGGTTTAGTACACGCCCCACACTACATAAGGCTGCCAGCGCGGCGGCCTTGTGTAGTGTGTTCCGGCATGCAGGGAAAGAGCTAGATAGGCAGGGACAGTGTTCTTTTCTCAGGCATCTTAAAGTTAAAGTGGTGTTTTGTGCCTCCAGCACAGTATACACCCTTTATTGCTGTTTTTCTCTAAGGCATCTACAGGAGTTAGTGGGTTTTGTGTGCCTCCAGCACAGTATACACCTGTATCTACCCTTTATTGCTGGTGTTCTCTAATACAGGCATCTGCATGAGTTAAAGTGGGTGTTGTGTGCCTCCAGCACAGTATACACCTGAAGATACCCCTTATTGCTGGTGTTGTCTGTTGCATATCTTGCATATTAGCCTTTAAAATTAGCACTTTTGATTTTGAACGTTCGAGTCCCATAGACTTTATTAGGGTTCTAAAGTTCGTACAAATTTTGGGTCCGTTCGAAGGTTATGGTGTGAACCGAACCGGGGGGTGTTCGGCTCATCCCTAATCACAATAGTACACCCTGTGAATGAATGGATACCATTCATAAAAATGATTGTTAATAACAATGATCACCATTTTATAAGCAATCATATTGCAAATATAATAAAATAAATCCTGAGCACTTCCTCAGAGTAGTTCAGTGTCACTATGGTAACACTGTACTACTCTGGTCACAGGGGTAGGTTTGCTAAGCTGGAGAGTGTAAAATCAGGCACACTTCTGCACAGAAACCAATCAACTTCTAACCTCAGCTTGTTCTGCAATAAAATCTGAAAGCTGACTGGTTTCTAGGCCGAAGTGAGCCTGATTTAGCACTCTCCAGCTTTAATAAATAAACCCCAGTATGTTAAAAAAAAAAAAAAATGTAAAAATCGTAAAAAATTTGAAAACCAAATTTTTTTTTTTATATAGTATTACCAGTCAATGTGTCCCTGATCACTACCACATCAGTCATATGATGATGTTGTACTGCTCTGGTGACAGTATGTAAAAAAAAATAATTGTGAATTTTTCTTTTTTTTCGTAATTTTCCAAATAAATGTGACAAAAAAATGACAGCTTCAAATAATTCACTGTGCCTCTTACTTAAGACCTTGGACTGTCTAGTTTCCAAAAAGGGGTCATATGGGGGATATTTGCACTGTCCTAGAATTTTACAGCCTAAATAAATGAGACTGTCAGTACATCAGGATTGATCGCTTTTCAGATAAATTTCACACAGACCAAATAATACTCAATGATTTGGGGTATTTTTTACCAAAGAAATGTAGCAGAATACACGTTGGCCTCAATTTATGAAGAAAGATTATTTATTTGCAAAATTTTATAAACAAAAACAAAGAAAAACTTTTTTTTTTCGTTTTTTTTATATACATTTTTGGTAATTTTTAATTTATATACCAAACAAAATAAAAACCCAGTAGTGATTAAATGCCATCAAAAGAAAGCTCTATCTGTCCCCAAAAAAATGATTAAAAAAAAGGAAAGGGGTTAAAAAAAACTGAAGTGGTTAACCAAAACACCAAGCATGTGAAGGCAGCAATTAAAAAATTTGAACACTGCCCCATGAGATATAATGCCACGTACACATGATCGGAAATTCGGACAGCAAAAGACTGATGAGAGCTTTTCATTGGAAAATGCGACCGTGTGTGTAGGCTCCATCAGACTTTTGCTGGCGAAATTTCGGCCAGCAAAAGATTGAGAGCATGTTCTCAATTTTTCAGACGGAAAACGTTTCTATCAGAAATTCTGATCGTCTGTGTCAATTCCGACGCATGCTCGGAAACAATTTGATGCATGTTTGGAAGCATTGAACTTCATTTTTGCAGCTCATCATAGTGTTGTACGTCACCGCGTTCTTGGCGGTCGGAATTTGGTGTGACCGTGTGTAGGCAACACAAGCTTGAGCGGAATTCCGCTCGTGTGTACGCGGTATAAGAAGAAAATGTGCGCATTGCTTACCAAAACTTTCTAAGCTGATTCGCAAACATGGGTCAGAAACAAGCACAAACCCTTGTTTACAACAGGCCCTGGATCAACTCCAGCTAGAGTCCATATGACTAGACATAAACTACACTATTTTCATAAACTGGTCAATGCAAATGAGCTTTAATAACATTTGTGCATGAATATTTAAAAGTTTAAGAATATTATTGCAGCAGAAGTTATGATGTTTTCCCACACACAAAACCCACTTCATGTCCACTAATAACAAAGAAGAAAACAACTATCCGTCATTATGCTGCCTCCATTTTTCTGCAATAGCAGGCTTATGTTGTTTCTCTATGTTTCATGTAGTGTTTGCTCTATGCATCAAATGCAGATCAGCAAAATCCCCTTGAGTTTAATTGAGCAGCACATATAGCAGTTCAGAGGCTGCGTTTGGCCTGCTTTACGTTGTGCTGCGTTTCTGTAGACACATTTAAATTGCTGACCAATGAAAATGCATTAAAGTAATGTTAAAGTCTTTTATTTTTTTTGTTTAAAAATAACAAACATGTTATACTTACCTGCCCTATGCAGTTGGTTTTGCACAGAGCAGCCCAGATCCTCCTCTTCTCCGGTCCCTCACTGCTGCTCCTGGTCCCTCCCTCCTGCCGCGTGCCCCCCACAGCCAGAAGCTTTCTATGGGGGCACCTGAGCAGGCTCACTTCAGAGCTGCTGCTTTATATGTGTATTCAGATATGGATCCATGGCTCAGCCTGCCCCCTCTCTCTCTTCATTGGCTCGCTGACTTGATTGACACTCAGCCATGAGGAGGGAGAGTCCTGGGACGGCCGAAGCTCTTGTGCACATCGATGGAGGAAGATTTGGCTCACGTAAGTATTAGGGGGGGCTGAAGGGGGCTGCCGCAAAAAGAACGTTTTTGTTTATTAATGCATAGAATGCATTAAAGTGGTTGTAAACCTAGTTACACCACTTGTACCTACAGGTAAGCCTATAATAAGGCTTACCTGTAGGTACTGTAAACATCTATACCTGCACGGTTTAGGAGATATTTACCATAAACGCTTGCGCCGATGTCATCGTGCATGCACTGTAAAAAAACAGCCCTCCTTGCTGTTTCTTCACTATCAAGCGACGCGACCGACGGCTCCTGCGTGCAACACGGGAGTGACGTCACATGACTCTGGCCAGTCACAGAGCCGGAGTCCGCGGAAGGAAGAGGGGCGAAGATGGATGCAGCCACCAGCGGGGACAACGCAGACTTCGTTTGCAGGTAAGTGCCACATAATGGGCTAGTATGCAATGCATACTAGTCCATTATGCTTTTACATTGCAAGGGAAAAAAGAGGAAGTAAAACCCATCAAGGTTTACTTCCTCTTCAAGGTAAAAAACCTTCTGCCTTTAGAACCACTTTAAACCCACATCATTAAAAATATCACTAAATGGTGTATTCATACCTCCTAACTTTTTGAGATGGGAATGAGGGACACCTGTTAGCAAATGTATGTAGGCTTAGGACACACCCCCTACCACACCCTCTTAAAGGAGAATTACACAAACAATTTTTTCCTTAAACCCACTAGTGTTTTTTTTTTTTTTTTTTTTTTTTACCACTACTATTCCTTTATATTAGCTTTTTATGCAAATGCAACAATTTAGAAAATTGATGAATTGTTTAGCTCTGAGAAACACTTTTTGAAAGATAAAAAGGGCTTTTTATATAACTATATAGATCAGGCCAAAATGAGGGGGACAGAGGGGCTTTGGTCCAAATCAGTGCCAGTTGGGAGCTATGTGTATTACATGCTGTTCATACTCACTCATTAGATTAGATTCAGTTTCTCTATTCTGCAAAAAACCTGGTTGATTCTGATGTTCTCTATCTCTCCCTCCTGTCCATGTCCCCACTGCAGTTGGGGATTTTGCAGAGCAGCGTTGGCGGCTAGTGCACATGCTCAGTTGTCAGCATATTTCTACCCTGAGCATTTCCTCTTCATCACATCTCAGCAGCCCATGTACTATAGAGTCACACATGTGGATGTATACACTCCGGATAAATGACAGCCCTCTCCCTCCATCCTCATCCTCCATGCCCAATTACCAGCTAAACACAATGGGGGTGGAATATTACATCTTGATTGATGGAGACTTCACCTTCCTCTTATTCTAAGACACAGGCTGAAGTGGTGTGATACAGCCTGTGACTGGCAGAAATCTGCCCCCACACCATGTTATTGGCAAAAAATAAATAAAGATTTAATAAAAAAAAAAAAAAAAAAAATATATATATATATATATATATATATATATATATATATACACACGATATATATATATATATATATATATATATATATATCGATAGATATATATAGATATATATACAATATATATATAGATATATAGATAAATATATATATATATATATATATATATATATATACACACATATATATATATATGACAATAGAAACCGTTTATTGATATAAATTATTTATTTTTACTCTGTATCCCAAAGGCTGTTTTTATTGTGAACATGTGATCATCAGTAGAGGACTAGAAGTTCCTCCTGCTTATGTTTCCCTGCAGACAGCCTGGGAAAGAGCTGCATCATGTGACATCTGTATTAAAAAACAAATGTAATTAAAATAATTGCAGTGCCATCATCCACACACAGAAAAAGAAGGGACAATGTAAATTGAACAGTGTGTGTTTAGTATCACTTTAAGGTAAAAAAAAACACTTGCCTTTCTAACCACTTTAAGTAGACTTTAAAGTGGAATCATGGTAATGCTTTCTGGATAAAAGTTCACAGATTGTGTAGAAATCTTTTTTAAAACCAACTAGGATAAAGTTTGCCTGGAAAGGAACATCTTGCCCGCTCAGAGGAGGGTGGAGAGGTAGAGGACATTGGAAGAGCTGAAATTGATACATTCCCATTTGTGCTGAGCAATATGAGAAATCTTTCTCCGTTATTGCCAGGCTCAACACCTGTCTGGCGAAAGGAGATCATCAAATCAAATGCTGAATGGAGATATAAAAAATCAATTTGACCCATCTACCCCGCACAGCCGCTGCTTTTCCTACTATTCATTTTTTTTTTTTATATCGAGATGAAGAAGGAAGACTATAGAGCACCCTCGTTAGTCATGAATCTTTATATTTGTTGTAAAAAATAAACTGCACACTAGATCAAAATGCTAAACAAATGTACGCATCTGGAAACTGGTTTTCTCTCCAGATGGAGAAGTCTGCAATACAATGAACAAAAATGAAAAAATAGGGTCAGTGAATGGCACGTATTGGTGCAAACAACTATATATTCTGTGTATATATATATATATATATATATATATATAGCACTCATAAACGTGAGTACACCCCTCACATTTTTGTAAATATTTTATTCTATCTTTTCATGTGACAACACTGAAGAAATTACACTTTGTTACAATGTAAAGTAGTGAGTGTACAGCTTGTATAACAGTGTAAATTTGCTGTCCCCTCAAAATAACTCGACACACAGCCATTAGTGTCTAAACTGCTGGCAACAAAAGTGAGTACACCCCTAAGTGAAAATGTCCAAATTGGGCCCAAAGTGTCAATACTTTGTGTGACCGCCATTATTTTCCAGCACTGCCTTAACCCTCTTGGGCATGGAGTTCACCAGAGCTTCACAGGTTACCACTGGAATCCTCTTCCACTCCTCCATGACGACATCACAGAGCTGGTGGATGTTAGAGACCTTGTGCTCCTCCACCTTCCATTTGAGGATGCCCAGCAGATGCTCAATAGGGTTTAGGTCTGGAGACATGCTTGGCCAATCCATCACCTTTACCTTCAGCTTCTTTAGCAAGGCAGTGGTCATCTTGGAGGTGTGTTTGGGGTCATTATCATGTTGGAATACTGCCCTGCAGCCCAATCTCTGAAGGGAGGAGATGATGCTCTGCTTCAGTATGTCACAGTACATGTTGGCATTCATGGTTCCCTCAATGAACTGTAGCTTAAGGTGACCAGATTTTTCAAATGAAATCCGGGGACATTTTTTTTTTTTACTAGTAAGGGCGCCAACCAGTGACTCTCTGCCCATCACCGCCGCCACCAGTCTCACAGAGTGTCAAGTCTTACTCTCCAGGCCTCGGCTACTACTGGGTGGGGAGCGGAGGAAGATCACTCTACCAGGGAAGGCAAGGAGATAGGCAGGCGGCTGGAAGAGACTTGAGCCAAGTCAGAAGAACGTGCGAGCGGAGCTGAATGGGCATGCGTCCGAAACTGAAGAAATATTTCCTCCTCTCCGACCAGCACATGATCATCAGAAAGGGGCACAGATAATGGAAAAAAATACACCACCCTACGCTAGTAGGAGTGGCGGAGTGAAGGTGTGTAATTCAGATTTTTTATTTTTTATTCTGCACTGACTGTCTTTGAAATTGCCCCAGTCCCTGTTCAAATCCAATCCGGGGACAAAACCAGGGACAGACTTGGTCCGGGACAGTGTCCTCAATCCGGGCACTGTCCCCGGAAAGCTGGGATGTCTGGTCACCTTACTGTAGCTCCCCTGTTTCGGCAGCACTCATGCAGCCCCAGACCATGACACTCCCACCACCATGCTTGACTGTAGGTATGACACACTTGTCTTTGTACTCCTCACCTGGTTGCCGCCACACACACTTGACACCATCTGAACCAAATAAGTTTATCTTGGTCTCATCAGACCACAGGACATGGTTCCAGTAATCCATGTCCTCAGTCTGCTTGTCTTCAGCAAACTGTTTGCTGGCTTTCTTGTGCAGCTTCTTTCTGGGACAACAGCAATGCAGACCAATTTGATGCAGTGTGCGGCATATGGTCTGACAGGCTGACCCCCCACCCCTTAACCTCTGCAGCAATGCTGGCATCACTCATACATCTATTTCCCAAAGACAACCTCTGGATATAAAGCTGAGCATGCGAACTGAACTTCTTTGGTCGACCATGGCAAGGCCTGTGCTGAGTGGAACCTGGCCGGTTAAATCACTGTATGGTCTTGGCTACCGTGCTGCAGCTCAGTTTCAGGGTCTTGTCAATCTTCTTATAGCCTAGGCCATCTTTATGTAGAGCAACAATTCTTTTTGTCAGATCCTCAGAGAGTTCTTTGCCATGTGGTGTCATTTTGATCTTCCAGTCACCAGTATGAGAGAGTGAGAGCGATAACACCAAATGTAACATTGTAAACTAATAAATGCTGTGCTATCCAAATGCGATCATGTGGCTGACATATTCAATATAAATCCCAAAATATAGTGCTGTGAAGTGATGCAATCCTATGCAGTGAATGCCATACATGTATTGCAGTTAGAAATTGCAATCTAATGCTATAATACCAATGATAATACTATTCGATTAAAAATTGTAATCATGGGTGATAATGCTGCAATCCTATACAGTCAACGCAACACATGTATTGCGATCCTATGCAGTTGGAAATTGCAAACTTGTGCTATAATACCAGTGATAATCCTATCCTATAATTCCAGTAACAATTAAAGTGACTATATACAACGCTACATATAAAGTGCATCCACATTCAATTATTACTATAAAAAACGCATGTATTGTGCTTAAAGTGCTCTTGTGCAAAACTAGTCATGCATTAATGTGCCATAAAAACCCAGCATAAAAGTCCACTCCTAATTAGTACTTTCTTCTGCTTCTCATAAAGGTGATAAACAACAGTTGCTCGAGTCCACTCCCCCTTTGGTGTATGCGCTCACCTTAGAGCGTGTGACCTCGCACCTAAATTGTCAAACCCCGCTTTTAAACCACCTCTGGGTTTATTGTCAGCATTCAGATCCTTGGCTGGTTACTTGCACATGTGTCCTATATATATATATATATATATATATATATATGTATATATATATAGATATATATATATATATATCTATATATATATATATATATATATATATATATATCCTATCCCACATCCACCTAACAACAACTGTCCCCAAGCCACCCCCATCAAATCATTCTCTGCAGCTATTACCTTTTGTACCACCACCCCCTCCCTTTAAAATGTAAGCTCTACGAGCAGGGCCTTCCTGTACCTTTTGTACTGAATTGTACTGTTGCCCCCCCCCCCCCCCATACATTGTAAAGCGCTGCGTAAACTGTCGGCACTATATAAATTGTGTATAATAATAATAATATAGAAAACAGATGAGGCTCAATAGTGTGATACCATTTAAAATGTATTTAGAATCTAAATAACGATCTTCCCCAGGTAAGTGAACAGAAAAAAAAAAATGACAATCAGTTTTAAGGATGCACATTAGTGCTGCATGGTGAGGAGTGAAAAATGTGAGTGGAACTCCACTTTACACTAAAATAGTGTTGAGTCAATAAACTAAAATACGACTTAAAGCGGAGTTCCATTCAAAACTGGAACTCCTGCTTATCTGTCAGCCCTCCCATCCGGTGCCATTTGGAACCTTTCAGGGGGAAGGGAGGGAATGGGTACCTGTTTTTGACAGGTACCCATTCCCCATTTCTGGACACGGCGCCCGTGTAAAGCCGCGTACACACGGGCGGACTGTCTGGCCAACTAAGTCTGTCAGACAATCCGACGGACAGTCCGTCCTACTTTTGAATGAACGGACTTGACCACACACGATGAACAGACAGTCCGTTGAAAGCTTGCGCGATGACGTGTACAGCACGTACGACGGGACTAGAAATAGGACGTCCAATACACAGCAATGCAACCTTCCGCCGTGTAAATCCTTTCTGAGCATGCGCCATACTTGGTCCGTCCAACTAGCCTACCCACGAGCGGACTGTCCGCTGAAACCAAAGTTGGACGGACAATATTACGGAAATTCCGAAATACTTAGTCCGCCAGACTGCACGCTGAAAAAGTCAGCTGAAGCCCACACACGAGCGGACTGTCCGCTGAAATGTGTTTCAGCGGACTAAGTTGGACAGACAGTCCGCCCGTGTGTAAGCGGCTAAAGGCTTCACTGCTGGCATAGGTGTGCGCAGCCTCTTGCAAAACGCAAATACACATGCGTGCACACACACACTCTAAATAAATGTAAAAAAGTAATAGGGTAGTGGATGGTGTCCGTGAACAATGTCAGGCGTTTTTATGTTTATTTTCTTGTTTTTGTGTTATTTTTTAACAATTTTATTTATATTTTTTATTATTTTTTAGAAGCTTTGGTGAAATATTAGCAGGGGGAATCTGTGCTGCAAAGGGTGATTAGGGTGTGCCCAGGCACACCCGGCACCCCCCTTGCACATGCCTATGATGGCTGCACCCAACAGCTGATCTGAAAATCAGCTGGGGTGCCAACATTGCGGGCTCCCTGGACAGGTAAGTGTCCTAATATTAAAAGTAAGCAGCTACAGTATTTGTAGCTGCTGATTTTTCATTTTTTGTGGGGGGGCTGGACCTCCTCTTTACACTAAAATGGCATTTTAGTCAAAAAACTATGACTAAAACTAAATCGAAAATTTGACATCAAAAAGAAGCAGGTTGCTCTCAGATGATATCAGAAAAGAAGGTTTTGGCACAGCACCCAGTGTGCCCTGGTGGAGCAGCAGGTTACCCCAGACAATGCTGGCTTTGCTCAGCAATTGAGTAGGATTTTTTTTTTTTTAAATAACGTTTTATTAACTGCCAGTGGTTGCATAGGAATATAAACAGTACAGAAGTACAATGGAAGGCAAACATCTGTAGAGCTGTGCAAGAGTAAGAATAGATATGCGATATGCAGCGTCAAGTCACAGGCATGTGCAGTAGAATCCAGTAGTTTGGACGGCGGAGTGCTGGGGGGCAGAGGACACCAAAAGTCAGCCACCCACCCCACAACCTCCACGGCCCAGTATGAGCTGCCTTGCGGCCTATGCAAAACACAAAATGCATAGCAGATGAGATCCGCTATAGAAACAGGAGAGGTGAAAAGGGAAAAGACAGAGAAGATAAAGAAAAGAAAGTGCCAGAGATCCAGGTCGCCATACCTTAACCAATTCGCCCCTAGTCTTCCCGCAGCCGCCATCTCTCCCAGACCTGGTCAAATTCCTCCAGCCTGTCCCTCACTCTGGCAGTAATTTTCTCCATTAGTTCCACCTCCTTTATTCTGGAGTAGAGGGCCTCCATAGATGGGGCCAGTCGACTCTTCCAGTTAAGGGCTATTAGGCAACGGACTGCTGTAAGAATATGCCGTAGGAGCTTCCGGGATGGCTTAGCCATCCGCGGTTGGGACAGGCCAAATAGAAAGAACTTGGGAACAAACGGGACAGACACCTCAAATACCCGGACAAGGAGCTGTTGGATTGATTTCCATAATGGGGCTATCAAAGGGCAAGTCCAGTATATATGGAACAAGGTACCCCTGTCCTGTAGACAGCGCCAGCATCGATCAGAGGTGGAGGGATAAATTTTGTGGAGCACAGCTGGGGTCTGGTACCAGTGGTAGAGAATTTTATAAAAGTTTTCCTTGTAAAGGGTACATAGGGAGGACTTGGCCGCCTGTCTCCATACCCCCTGCCAAGCTTCCAGTGGAAGTTCCTCACCCAACTCCTTTTCCCATCGCAGCATATACTTATGCTTGCCCTTTGCGTGAAAGTGGTGCGAGTTGAGGATGCGGTAGAGGTCTGATATCATTCCCCTGCGATTCCGTCCCTCGAGTATAATCAGTTCGAAGGGAGTGGGCGGGGAGAATTGGAGTCTCGGTGCTATGGTTTGCGCAAAATGTCTGTTCTGTAGGTAACTGTAGAACGTCTGCCGAGGGAGGTCGTGTTTAGTCTGCAGCTCCGAGAAAGACAGCAGTTTTCTCGATCTGGGGTCTACTAGATGTCCCAGGTGGAATAAACCCCGGGACGCCCAGGGCCAAGACATCTGGTGGGTTAGGCTGTCCGGGAGTTTAGGGTTACAAAGAAACGAGGTTAGCAAGGATGCTTCCGAGTGGAGCCTGCGTTCCCGGGAGAGTTTCCTCCAGAGCTGGTTAAGCTGAGCCATCGGCCCCAGTAAGCGGTTCGTATCAATCTGTGTTTCCGCGCTCCAGAGCAGGCTGTTCGGGTGCACCGGAGCTAGCCATAGCTTCTCTCTCTCTGACCACTTGTTGTACGACCGCTGCGTGAACCATGAGACTATAGCCCGTAATTGCGCCGCTTGATAGTACCTAACCAGGTCGGGGAACGCCAGGCCCCCATCCGAGCGCAAGGCAGTCATAACGGAGGCAGGAACCCGATGTTTTTTATAGTTCCACAGGAACTTCAGCAAGTCCTTCTGGAGCAGATGGAGTTGCGCGTAGGGGATCGGGATCGGGAGCGTCTGGAACAAGTAAAGGAGTTTGGGGAGAATTACCATTTTAATAGACGCGAGCCGCCCCAAGAGCGATATTTGGTGAGCCTTCCACTTGTGGATAAGTGCCCTAATCTCCCTGTAAAGGGGGGGGAAGTTGGCCTGGTACAGGGTATGGAAGGATGGGGTAATGAGAACCCCCAAATATTTAAGAGAGGAGTTCTCCCATCTGTAGGGAAACACCGAGCGTAGGTGAGTTTCCTCTGCCGCAGGTATATTGATCGGGAGGGCCACTGACTTGGAGGCATTAATTTTGTAACCCGAGATCTCCCCGTATCGCTGCAGTTCCGCACTCAAGTTGGGCAAGGACGTCCTAGGCTGAGTCAGGGTGAGGATGACATCGTCCACGAATAAAGATATTTTAAATTCCCTATCCCGAACCAAAATTCCCCTGACATCCTGATTGCTTCTAATGGCCTCCGCCAGGGGCTCCACACATAGTGCAAACAGCAAAGGAGATAACGGGCAGCCCTGGCGGGTGCCATTGGCGATAGAGAAGATCGGAGACGTAGCATACGGGGTTTTAACTTGCGAGGTGGGGGTGGTGTAGAGGTGTTGTATTGCGTGCATGAAGGGACCCTGAAAGCCCATGTGGCGTAGAGTCGCCGTCATGAATGGCCAGCTCAGGCGGTCAAATGCCTTTTCTGCGTCTAGACTCAGGACCAGGGAGGGGAGAGCAGTCTTGTTAGCTATGTCGATAAGGTCAATGACTCTCCTGGTGTTATCGCCCGCCTGTCTGTGAGGTACAAAGCCCACCTGGTCCTTATGGATCAGAGCAGGAAGAATCGCATTGAGGCGGTTGGCTAGAATTTTTGTAAAAATTTTTAAATCTGAGTTCAATAGAGCAATAGGCCTATAGCTGGCACAGAGAGTCGGGTCTTTATCTGGTTTCGGGATGACGGAAATAAAGGAGGCCAGCATCTCAGTCGGGACCGGGGAACGTTTGAGGAAGGAGTTAAACAGCTTGGTCATGTAGGGGCTCAGACTAGGTAGAAATGTCTTATAATACTCGTACGGGAATCCGTCAGGCCCCGGAGATTTGTGGGCCGGGAGTGCTTTCACAGTCACTAACAATTCCTCATCTGTAATTAGGGCGTTAAGGTCTTGAAGGTCCGTGTCCTTCAGTCGGGGCAGTGTCATGTTTTCCAGGTACCTAGTGATGTGGGCAGTCAATACGGGGGATGGTGGATTATGGGGTATATCCTGCTTGTTATAGAGATCAGTGTAAAAGGCCGCAAACGTTTCCGCGATGGCCTGCGGATGAGACAAAAGGTCACTTTTATTGTTTTTGATTTGGGAAGGCGTAGAGGCTTGTGTTTGATCAGCCAGTTTCCGAGCCAACAGGGTCTGCGCTTTATTACCCTTATCACAATAGAGCTGTCGCAGACGGATAAGCTCCTTCTCCACTGATCCCAGAGCAAGATCTCTCAGAATCAGTCTCACCTGTACAATTTGTTTAATCAGTGACAGGGAGGGGGCTCCTTGAAGCCTAGCCTCAAGGGTCTTCAACCGTCCCTCAGCCATTAGCCTGGTGGCCTGTGCGTCTCTCTTCAGTGCTGAGGAGAGGGCAAGGCAGCGGCCCCGAATAACAGCTTTGTGGGCAGCCCACAGGGTGGGGAGGGTAACGTCTGGAGTATCATTTTCAGCGAAATACAGTTGGAGCGAAGATTCCAGCTCCGCTTTGGACGGGAGATGCTGCAATAGGTAGTTATTCAGTCGCCAGTTGCAGGGTTTGCGAAGTGGGACCCCAATGTCTAGCGTCATGGTAATCGGGGCATGGTCAGACCAGGAGATAGGTAGAATGTGTGCGGAGCGGACGGCCCTCAACGTGTTATTGTTCACGAAAAAGTGATCAATGCGCGAGTGAGTGCGATGGGGGGCCGAGTAAAAGGTCTATTGGCGATCCTGGGGGTGCAGGGTTCGCCATACCTCAAATAAAGCCCATCTTCTGGTGATCTGGCGGAACAACTTAGAGTCCCTCAAGACTCTGGTTTGGGGCGCATGCGGTTTCCCCACATGGCGATCCTGTGGGACTGACGGAGTAAGGTTGAAGTCCCCCCCATCACCAGAAGCTCGGAAGGTGTTCTAAAGAGGCGGGACAGGACGCTAGTCAGGAAGCGGTGCTGGCGTGCGTTAGGGGCATAAAGGGCACAAAGGGTGAGGGCATGCGTGTGCCAGGTACCTCGGAGTATAACATAGTGGCCCCGCGGATCTAGGTATGTCGATGTGCACGTAAAGGGGGAACCTTTCCTGACAAGTATGGCCACCCCCGCCCTCTTGCGTGTGCTAAAGGCCTGAAATGCCTGGGGGAAATGTCTAGAGGCAAACTTGAAGTGAGTTTCCTGGACCATCACTATATCCGCCCCGGATTGCCGAAATTCCCGGAGCGCAAGATGGCGTTTTTTATTGGAGTTTAGACCATGGACATTAAGCGACAGTATCTTAGCCATAATCGGGGGGGGGGGGGGGGTGGTCGGGGATAGTCATACTTAACTGAAGCCGTTGGAGAGATGCGTGTCCCGGGGAGAGAGGCGACCGTCGGGGAAGGACTGGCGACCAAGATGACCACTTAGCGATGTCCGCACAGGGGGCGGGGTAGAGAGAGAATCTAGAAAAGAGAGAGAGGAGAGAAACATAGACAAAATACATAACCAGTATTAGCTGTAACATGCGCTAGGTCCAGATGCCCTATAGGGACACCGAGCCTGAGCGGTTCCGGTAGGTCTCCTGGCCCAGTCGTCCCCTGGCCCAAAAAAAGGGGGAAGCCCAAAACAAAACCAAGATGGGGGGAAAAAAGCCGGGCAGGTAGACACCAACAGTTTATAGTCTCCGAAGGAACCAAGGGGTGGAATAAACCACGGGGGGGTCAGTAACCTGGGAGTCGGTCTGTCCTCGGACTCTACCTAGGCCAGCCCTGGGTAAAAGACAGTTCAAAATAGAAACCTTGTGAAGCTCAGGCCCTCGGGGGAGGGAGGGGGAGCAGCCCCCAAATGGAAAAAATGAGAGAGAGCACTCCGGGGAGAGCAAAAAGAGAAAAAAAAAAAAAAAAACAGAGGCAAAAATAAACTGTAGGGAATTCCACCGGTGGGGGAATCCGTGTCATTTGTGCGTAGGCGGTCTGCGATCCGGGTCCGGTCCTCTGTGTCTTTTGGCCGAGGGTACTTTCTGCCAGAGCACCGGCGGAGGTGGCGGGGAGGCTATCAAATCCCAGGCAGGGAGTTTGGGGACAGGTATGCCCAGAGTGTCACAAAAGGAGGCGAGGTCCTCCGGGTAGCGAAGGGACGCCGACTTCCCCTGATGTCTGGCCGTGAGGCAGAAGGGGAAACCCCAACGGTAGGGCATATTTCTGTCCTGCAGGGTGCGGAGAAGAGGCTGCAACATCCTACGTTTTTGGAGGGTTATCCAGGAGAGGTCCGGGTACACCTGGACCGGGGCGTTATCAAACGTAAGGTTGCGAATAGAGCGGGATTTAGTCATAATATCTTCCTTAAGGGGGAAGGAGTGTATCCTGCAGACAACGTCTCTCGGTTTGGAAGCAGGGCCTTTGGGACGGAGGGCCCGATGTGCTCTGTCCATCTCAATATGTTTGGCCGGGTCCTCTCCCAGCATTTCGTTAAATAGCGCTTGCAGGGAGGCCTGTAGGTCCTCGGGTCCGTCGGTCTCAGGGAGGCCCCGAACACGAATGTTGTTCCTCCGACCTCTATTATCGAGGTCCTCTACATGGCGCTGCATGTCCCGCAGGAGGAGGCGGTGATCCGAGTTCTCCAGTTGAGTGCGGTGTACGGCCAGCTTAGTCTCCTGAATCTCCTCCTCCGCCATCTCGACCCTTTCAGCTAGGTGTTTAAGGCCAGCATGCAGAGTCTGGATTTCAGCTCGGCAGGTGGCTTTCACATCCGCCACGAGTTGTTTAAAGTCATCCTTAGTTGGGATAGCAGTCAGATAGGCATGCCAAGGGGGATATCCATCCCCATGTTGCTCCGTGGGTGAGTGGGGATGCGATGGACGTCGGGGGGAGCCTCCCTGTTGTGGCCCCGTGGCCTTGGAGGGGGGCCAAGAGGACAAGGGGTACAAGGGGTACCGTGGTCCGGCCAAGACGTGACGTGGGGAGAGTGAGTCAAGGGGTCCGGAGAGGCCCCCTGCGATCACGGGGAGCGAGGGTGGGCTACCTGGGCGTAAGAAAGACGGCCGGCCTCCTGGCCTCTGGATACGCTGGAATCCCGGGAGCGGGGCTGCCTCTGGGCCTTGGGGGGAGCAAGTGGTTTCCAGGCATCTTGGGCCCTCATATCAGACAGAGGGAGAGCCGCTCCCTCCGCTCGGCTGGGGAGGCTTTGGGGGTCTCCTGGAGCGCCTGAAGAAACGGGGATGGGGGACCCTCCTATCGCTGGGTCTGAGGCCGTCCGCAACAGGCGGGGAAATGCTTCTGAGCATTGCGTGGAGGGCAGATGGGGCTGCAGGATGTTGGTCAGAGTCCCCGGGGAGATGGGGGGCGAGGCGGGGGGGGGGAGGCTGTTCACTCACCCCTCGTGCTGACCCGGCATGCAGGAGCTCCTGCTGGGACCTCCGGCCATCCCAGGATCCCGTCTGGCCAGGGAAGTGTGGAGGCTCTGTGTGCCTGCGCTGGGCCTCCAGGCCTGCAGGCCCCATACTATCCATGCGGCCTAGGCCGGATCGCGGCCTGCGCACTCCCGCGGCCTGATCGCGCCCGGAGTCATGCGGCACATACAGGGGGCGTCCTAAATCCTCCATCTCCCGGAGGGGGTCCACGGCGGACGGGTGCGGGTGCTCCGCTCGGCGGTCGCTCGGCTGCTGCGGCAGCGACGGGAGGTCCCTCGGCAACGCGGTCGGGCCGTCCGGCGCCATCTTGCGGCGGGAGCACGGGCGGCTGAAAATAGGACTTAAGGGAGGATGACGAGCCCGGGGGCGGCTGAGAGGATCCCTGGGCGGATGAAGACCTGGTGGCTCGTGATCTCCCCATTGTGCTGTGCAGTAAACCCCCGAGTGAGGCCGTTGTAGTGCTGGGCTGGAGGAGAGCTCTCACTCACAGCGTCCTTCCAGCTCGGCTTCCGGTCACGCCCCTCCTGAGTAGGATTTTTAAGGACAACCGAATGGTTAAAGGGTTTGTAAAGGTTTGTTTTTTATTTTCTAAATAGGTTCCTTTAAGCTAGTGCATTGTTTGTTCACTTACCTTTTCCTTTGATTTCCCTTCTAAATGTTTTTTTTCTTTGTCTGAATTTCTCACTTCCTTTTCCTCCTCAGTAAGCTGTTCAGTAAGCTGTTCTGGCTGACTAAACACCGCTCAGATGATGGTGTGAAGTTTACTGAGGAGAAACATGAAGTGAGAAATTCAGACAAAGAAAAAAAACATTTAGAAGGGAAATCGAAGGAAAAGGTAAGTGAACCAACAATGCACTAGCTTAAAGGAACCTATTTAGAAAATAAAAAACGAAGCTTTACAACCCCTTTAAGGTCATGAAAAAAATATATAAAGAGGGGATGAAGTTCCTTTTTAACTGCAGCAAAGATAAATAAGACTCCATGCCTTACCAGAGGGCTGTACTGTGTGTCAGTGCTGTGCAAATCTTAAGACTTGATGACCAGAAATACAAAACTTTTTCCATATGTTTATTTTATATGTGTATTTAGTTGTTTGCTTGGAGTTCAAATTTAAAGGCTGATTAAAGCAAATTGATTATTTATACCTTTTCTTCAATGATTGTTCCAAAATATTCACTAAACATAATATAATAGTGGTATTTCTTGTAATAAGCATGCCACCTGTGACTACCAGAAAGGGTGAAAGGTGGCCGTAGCTATGTTGAGGAGATCTTGATGTTCACCCCAAAGAGACAAAAGATGGCAGGTGACTGAACCCGAAACTGAAACATTGCTTATGGGTGGACTGACCCTTTAATAAAACGATATTGTGCTCAAGACCACTACACAAACCAGGGTGAAAATAAATCAGATCGTTTTGAAAGTCACCAAACTTTTAGAAAGCAGAAAGCACCCATGTGACACCGTTCTGTGATGTATGTCATGCATTGTATAGATAGGTCATATGGAAAGTCAGCAGTAAATCTCTCATTGATCTGTCCACTGATGCATTTCATTGATATTGCTCTTAATGTATGCCGTACCTTCCTTCTGTTTGTAATTGGTGTTCCAGAATGCGTCGGGCCATGTACTTGGCCTCTGACATAATCAATAGTAACATTGACCCATGTAAACTGTGTTGATTGAATCTCCAGTACGTTGTGGATATGGATAAATTGGAAAGAGATACAGCAAGAGAATACTGAGAAACTCCATTGCCAAACACACAAAGTAGAGAACAATGGTCAGTTCGGTCTGTGGCGGTCTAGCTCCCGGCTGTTTGTTGTTTAGAAGGACAGTGTCTCTTCTTGGTCCAAAATCCCTCTGTCCCTGATTCCTTTACCATTGTCTGCTTGTTTCAAAATTCTGCTATACAGATATAACAAACACATATAATATCAAACCAGCCTTTCCCAACCGGGGTGCCGAAGCGCCCTGGAATGCCGTCTGGGTTTCTCAAGGGTGGCAGCACCTTGATATTGGCATAACATTAACCAATTGCTGACCACCCTATAGCACTTTTACTGCTACAGGGCCGCAGCTCTAAGTTAGGATCAGTTTGAGCCTAAGTTCACATTGGTCCATGTCAAATCGGCGGCTATAGCCGGCAATAGCACCATCTAAATCAGTGCGACGCCAACTTTGCGGTGCTGCCGCTGCACCGATTCCTAAAAGTAGTTCCTGCACTCATTTTGGCGACTTCGGGTGCGATTTCAATAGACATCTGTGCAGGAACCCACACAGATGTCTGTCAAATCACTCCCAAAGTCGGACTGCGTTGCCGGGTTGAAATCGTGCAAGTTCAGCTGAACACGCACGATTTCTAACCCACAGCAATGTGAACTTAGGCTTAGTATCTATTGCTTCTTGGCCCTACTACAGCTACAAACATCAAATTCTCTACACATATTATGGTATCCTCATGCACCTCAGGAGTAAAAGAATTCATTTAAAAAAATTTTTTGGTGGGTAGTCATGTTAATGGCATAAAATTAGACAACTAAAGTTATTTTTTTACTATTTTGGGCTAGTTTTGCTTTGATAAAAAAAAAAAAATCAGGAGATAGCCATTAAGCTCCGCTCCACATACGAATGCGGTGTGGGAAAATCGTGATCTGTGCATGTTTTCTGCACTATGTTCAAATCACACTACCCTTGCAATCTGCAGCGAGTGCTGGTGAAATCTTAATGCCCCCCCCCCCCCCCCCCAAATGCAGTGCGACCGTGCAATCTGGTTGCAGTGCGGTTCCAAAACTGGTGCATGCGCTGCAAAATAAATGGGCTCAAATCGGACAGCACTGAATCGCATGTTCATGCAGGTGTAAACAAAACAGGTGTTAACTATGCAACTATGTAACTATGGGGCCAGGTCGCAATGGCGGTCACTGTACGTACACCTAAGGGATATACCCATTGGATTGTTCCTATGGCTTCTTCTCAGGTGATGGATCATGCATGCAAATAAAATACCAGAGAGGATCTCATAGTGTAAAACCACTAAATTTTATTAAAACACACAGAAGCATTGTAAAAATTCACACACACATTTGTAGGTGCCTATAAGAACTGGTACTGGGTATGGATGGCTTGCATAGGGAGGAAAAAATGTGTGCTGCAATTAGTCTGAAAAAGAAAAGCTGTCACCATAATGTCCCCTCTGGCAAACTCTCACCTTTTTACAAAGACCCTACAACTAAGGTAATAAAAGTTTTTTTTTTAAATTCAATCAATTTTTATTTATGTATATAAAAGTGCTTTTTTAATATTTCATATACTTTTGTGAGTGCATTTTTAATCTTGGTATAATACATTTTTGCTACAGTGAGCACTATGGCAGTTTTTTTTTTAACTTAAAGCGGAGGTCCACCCTAAAGTGGACCTTCCGCTTATTGGAATCCTCCCCCCCTCCGGCGCCACAATTGGCATCTTTCAGGGGGGAGGGGGGTGCAGATACCTGTACAGTACAGGTATCTGCACCCACTTCCGGCCTAGCTATCTGAATCTACGCCCCTTTCCGAAAGTCCCCCGCTGCCTGCTGGGAAACACACAGATCCCAGAGGCAGCGGGACCATCCTTAAGGCTCCACTTCCTGATTCCCATACCCAAGATGGCGGCGGCAGCACCCGAGAGACGATCGAGAGATCGGCTTCGGGTGCCGACATCGCGGGCGCGCTGGGCGGGTAAGTGTCCTTATTTTAAAAGTCAGCAGCTGCATTATTTGTAGCTGCTGGCTTTTAAAAAACAAAAAACGGCGGGACTCCCGCTTTAAGCTGTGTATTTATCCCACTTAACCTGGGTTCCTTGCTGTGTGCTGAAAGTAACAAGGGAATTCCTTGGGGGAGCCCAAGGTCACCAGAACTAGTGTCTCTATTGGAAGATTTCCCCTCTATTACTTTTCTGAGGACAACCCAAAATTTGGGATTTTCTTTTAGGCTCGGTTCATACTGCTGTGATGCGAGAACCTGTATGTATCCAGTATGGTTCCCGCATCGCATGCAACTCGCAGACAGTTCACACTGCCCTATGCGAACCACTGCAGGTGTCAATAAAAAGTTAATGACACTCCCAGATCGGTTTTGCATTTTGCAGATTTGCACCGCAGCCCATTTAACATGGTTTCCTATGGAACACATTCTGTAGTGCAAACCTACAAAATGCAAAAAGCACTAAAAATGCATAGGTGTGAATCCAGTCTTACACTGTGAACTGTCAATTTGGGTGTGAACATCCACGCGATCTGATTCTGGTGCAGAACAAAAAAAAGGGTCCTGCACAATTTTGGTCCTAATGCAATGAAAATTCAACCACACAATCTGTATGTCTGAATTCACATTGCACAGACATCACATGATCACATGTGATTTGCAGAGCAGTGCGGTGCAAATCACATGCAATGTGTGACATTGCAGCAGTGTGAACCCAGCCTTACTTTCACTTTCAATGATTAACACAGGACAAACAGGACAAATAAAGAGAGTGACTCTCCCTAACCAGGGCACAGACAGCAATAATAACTGAGAAGCGTTTTAATCCCTCTCTCTTCTATCCATAAACTAAAAATAAAGTTTTGTCTTTAGTTATACTTTATCTGTTAGGATCAACAATCACAATAATGCATGTGCAGAGTCTGCACTGTGATCAGCACCCCTTTACCCCCTGGAGCCCATAGGCATGAGCCTACAATGTCCAATTATATATCCAGCCCTAATTATAAAAAAAGAAAGGGCAGCATTCCGTAAAACAACTCAGAAAAGTAGATCTCAGCACTCAGGTCAATTATATCTAGGTTATTAGGCCCAGGTGACTGCAACATCTGTGGAAAGTTTCCGTTTTCAGCCTGTAGGCCATATCTGTGGTAGGAAGCACCGCACGGAGCATAGGCAGGGGATGGTGGCTCCCTAAGTGCTCTTATATGTATTTAATTTGTTTGACTGACTTCACCGGAGTAGCAAGCAAAAGAGACAAGGAGCATTTAATAGTATCTCATCCCAATGTCCTCCACAGGTTTAATTAGAGAAAATCTACAACAGCAGCCAGGAAAGAAATCACTTTGCTTTTTCTCGATTTTCTTCTCCAGCACTTAGAATTGCCGCAAGCTAATTGGGACCATGGCAGCCTATTTCCTATCTAATTAGGGTTAATTAGAATTGCTGGTGCTTTGGTGCTGGCAGTATTAGCTCCACTAACCAGGTCTATAGGTCAGGATACCCTTCCACTTTGCTGCTCATCTCGGTGCTTAGTAAGCATGTACATGTGAGCTATGTGTATTGGTATCATACACAGCATGGGGGATTATGAAGAATGTCTCTGCACCGTTTAGCTCATTTATGAGTGGTGCGTTTCAGGCGTGTTTCATTTTACATGCATTTTAGGTGCGTTACCATCTGGGGCGCATCCAGATTCTAGTCTCAGGAGGGGCACTGCCAGAAAATAAGGTGTTGTTTATGGTACTGTTGGAATGTGCCATGTCCTATGTGTCTAATATGGAATGTGGAATCCCATCAACCTATCTAGATGTGTCATACTATAGATCTCATTCTAAAGGACATACTGCACCCACATCAAACAAGTAGGAGTGTCAAAAGCCTGGTCTGCTGGTACTTGTAGTTCCACACCAGGGAGCCATAAGCTACCTGGTCTATGTCTGTCCAGTGTAGCAGATTGCAGCAGAGGTCAAATGCCACGTACACGCGATAGGATTATCCGCCAGACAATCCGACAGACTTAGCAGCTGAGGTCCACCGGACTTTCAAGCGAATGAACTTGGCCCCACACGATCACTCCAAAAGTCTGGCGGATTCGAACGTGATGACGTAGAATAAGGAAGTTCATAGCCAGTAGCCAATAGCTGCCCTAGTGTCGGTTTTAGTCTGCCAGACTAGCACACAGAAGACCGGATTATGCGCTAAAAGCCAAGTCCAGCGGACAATTTTGAAGCAAGTCTTATTTCTAAGTCCAGTTTGGGAAGAAAAAGTCAGCTGGAGCCCACACACGATCGAATTGTCCAGCAGATAGTCCGATCGTGTGTGCGCGCCAAAAGACTTTGACAAACAGAAAGTTCTATTTCTACTGAATCTTCCAGTTAATGTGTGCCATGTCCTGGACTAGGGCAATCTAAAAGATGTGAAGTGTAAGCTTAACCACTTGCTGCCTGCTCACTTTCAAATGACGGAGGAGGGGTGCTGCTCTCGTTCTTGGAGGATGTCATATGATAGCGCCACAGAAAGGCTGCTCTTGCGGGGGCGCGTAGCATGGCAATTTCGACCGCGCCGTGTTCCTAGGACATGGCACGACCCTGATCTCTGTAAAGAGCCGATGACACGGCTCTTAATCCATGTGATCGGCTGTTTCCAATTACCAGTGCTGCCCATCAGTGCCACCTATCAGTGCCTCGGTACTGTGAGGTGCCGCCATTCAGGACTAACGCATTTCGGGAGCACACCCCCTTCCTCAGAGATATACTAGTCTCGTACACCATGGGCAAGAGCTTTTATAGGGAATGATGGGATTGAAAAATGTGTGTTAAAAAGAGCCATGCCCTCAAAGGGCAGAAAAAAAATAAAACTCCATCATAGACACACAAATAAATAAATAATGATTCATTCAAATCTAGGATAATTTGCACATTCTTTTATATTTGGTCAAATGAATACAGATGTATTCATCACAATATTTTTAATATTTATATGTATTTTTATTTTTATTTCCAAATATATCATTTTTTTTATCATAATTTGTTCCCTCTTTTTTATATTTGGACATTATTTTATGGCTGCACTACACTATATTTTGTTTTGTTTAATATATTGAGAGTCAAATGTGGATACACTCTAAGGCCGCGTACACACGCGCGGACTGTTCGCCCAACTTTGTCCGCTGAACAGTGTTTCAGCGGACAGTCCGCTCGTGTGTGGGCTTCATCGGACAGTTTCAGCGGACAGTCTGACGAACAAAGTTTTTCGGAAATCCCGTAAAACTGTCCGCTGAAACTTGGTTTGAGCGGACAGTCCGCTCGTGTGTAGGCTTGTTCGTCAAACTAAGTCTCGCGCATGCTCAGAAAGAATTTACACGCCGAAGGTTGCATTGCAGTGAATAGGACGTCGTTTTTCTAGTCCCGTCGTACGTGCCGTTCACGTCATCGCGCACGGTTTCAGCGGACTGTTCGTTCATCGTGTGTGGTCAAGTCCGCTCATGCTAATTTTGAGCGGACTGTTTGTCAAACTGTTTGACGAACAAGGTTGGGCGAACAGTCCGCGCGTGTGTACGCGGCCTAAGTGGTGTGGGCGGTAATCACGTTAAGCCTATTCGTAGGCTAATTACATTATATATTGATTTCACATTTTTATATTGATTATTGCGCTGATTATATATTTTTTCACTATTATAAATATTTGGGTCTTTTTCCATTGGTAATGATTCTGCCAGGCATAAGGTGGGGACGTACTAAACTGCATATTGGGATGATGGGATGATTGGATCATTGGCTGCAGTACTCAGAACTCTCACTAGATGTCAGTGTACTTTATACACACATATATGGTAATAACTTTGTTGTTGCTCAAAATATGTTATTCTCTTCTGCATTGCAAGCTGAACAACAGGATCATAGTAAATTGAAAAACAACAGTCATTACCATATATGTGTGTTTAAAGTACAGAACACCTACAACCATTACACTAACAGTACTTTCAGATCTGTAATTCACAAACCCTTTTATTTCAATTCCATTTGCATATGTTCAAGAAAAGTGGCATGCATAGTGATACAATCCTCTCACCTCTCATCAGCCATGCAAGTTCTCTTCCTTCACTCATGCCGTGCTGGAGCCTGGCCCTGGTGAAGATGGAGGAAGAAGGTGGGTGGAGCCAACATTCTCCTCTGCTCTGAATGCTGGGGCCTCACCCTCCTCCTCCTTGTCACTGGTTGCAAAAAGGCAGGTAATGGCAACCAGTGAGAGTCCAGGCGTGGCAGTGCAACAACAAGAGAGTCTGTTAAGGGAGGGGCCTACTGATGCTGACTGCTGGCAAATTTATTGTTGTTGGAACATCTATTGTTGCAGGGGATCTATTGTTGCTGGGGGAGATCTATTGTTGCTGGGGGGGGGGCTATTGTTGCTGGAGGATGTATTTCTTGCTGTGGGATTATTTGTTGCAGAGGGATTTATTGTTGCTAGGGGAGATCTATTGATGCTGAGGAGAACTATTGTTACTGGGGAGATCTATTGTTGCTGGGGGGGGGGGGGGGCTATTGTTCTGTGGGATTATTTGTTGCAGAGGGATTTATTGTTGCTAGGGGAGATCTATTGATGCTGAGAAGAACTATTGTTACTGGGGAGATCTATTGTTGCTAGGGGGGGCTAGTGTTCTGGGGGAACTATTGTTCCTGGGGGATTTATTGTTGCTAGCGGCAGGGGATCTACTTCACTGTCTTTCTTGTTATCCTTAACAAATTCCATACAAATTACTTGACACCACAAAATGATTCTTGGTTCTCTGATAGAGGTGGTACTAGGAGGTGGGTAGGGGGTGGAACCAAGGGACGGTACAGGGAGCTGGGTAGGGGGCAGGGACAAGGGGTGATTAGGAAGGGGGTAGTACCTGTACCTCTACATTGAGAAAAAAAGCCCTGCCTACAGCGCAGCCAGAGGGGAGGAGAGGAGGAGAACCCAGCAGTACTGCGATGCAAGGAACAAGAGGATTGATATCTGCAAAAGGCAGTATAGCCGGTCCTCCTGCTCGGTAGGTGCCTGGGCCCCCCTTTGGAACTAATAGGACATGGGCCTGATACAGTAAAGCAGGCTGTACTGCCTTATCATTGGCCCTGATTGGCCCTGACACATCCTGCACACCCCCTGCGCACGCCTATGATTGCTTATTAACTGTTGCGTGAAGCTAAAAAATAATAACATTAGCTTCTTTGGAGCAGTATTGCACATTTTTGGTCCTATAGACTTTAATAGGAACACCGGAAAAATGGTTGAGAAACACTTATTTTTAAAAGTCTATGAGTCCAAAAATAGATGATTCTGCTCCTGTACTATAAGTCGCAGTTAAAAATGCATTAAAAAATCCTACCTAATCAACACCTTAGAGGGAAAACAGTCATGTATTTTAAAACTGCTTATTTTGTGAAGAATTTGAGTATATGTAAACCCAAGCACTAAAATCTAATTTAAGCTTTACATTGTTAATGTCAATTCAAAAGTCATTTTTAATATTTTTAAATCTGCAGATTTCTTTAAAGGGTTAGTTCACTGTTACCAAAATAACTGCCTCTAAAGGGTGTTTGTGTATATATATATATATATATATATATATATATATATATATATATATATATATATACAGTGGTGTGAAAAAGTGTTTGCCCCCTTCCTCATTTCCTGTTCCTTTGCATGTTTGTCACACTTAAGTGTTTCGGAACATCAAACTAATTTAAAGAATAGTCGAGGACAACACAAGTAAACACAAAATGCAATTTGTAAATGAAGGTGTTTATTATTAAAGGTGAAAAAAAAATCCAAACCATCATGGCCCTGTGTGAAAAAGTGATTGCCCCCTAAACCTAATAACTGGTTGGGCCACCCTTAGCAGCAACAACTGCAACCAAGCGTTTGCGATAACGTGCAATGAGGCTTTTACAGCGTCCTGGAGGAATTTTGGCCCACTCATCTTTGCAGAATTGTCCTAATTCAGTTACATTAGAGGGTTTTCGAGCATGAACGGCCTTTTTAAGGTCATACTACAAAATCTCAATAGGATTCAGGTCAGGACTTTGGCTAGGCCACTCCAAAGTCTTCATTTTGTTTTTCTTCAGCCATTCGGTGGTGGACTTGCTGGTGTGTTTAGGATCATTGTCCTGCTGCAGAACCCAAGTTCGTTTCAGCTTGAGTACACGAACAGATGGTCGGACATTTTCCTTCAGGATCTCTTGGTAGACAGCAGAATTCATAGTTCCTTTTATCACGGCAAGTCTTCCAGGTCCTGAAGCAGCAAAACAGCCCCAGACCATCACACTATCACCACCATATTTTACTGTTGGTATAATGTTCTTTTTATGAAATGCAGTGTTCCTTCTACGCCAGATATACTTGGACACACACCTTCCAAAGAGTTCCACTTTTGTCTCATCGGTCCACAGAATGTTGTCCCAAAAGTCTTGGGGATCATCAAGATGTATTGTGGAGAAATTGAGACGAGCTTTGATGTTCTTTTTGCTCAGCAGTGGTTTTCTCCTTGGAACTCTGCCATGCAGGCCATTTTTGCCCAGTCTTTTCCTGATGGTGGAGGCATGAACGCTGACCTTAACTGAGGCAAGTGAGGCCTGCAGTTCCTTGGACGTTGTTGTGGGGTCTTTTGTGACCTCTTGGATGAGTCGTCGCTGCGCTCTTGGGGTAATTTTGGGCGGCCGGCCACTCCTGGGAAGGTTCACCACTGTTCCATGTCTTCGCCATTTGTGGATAATGGCTCTCACTGTGGTTCGCTGGATTCCCAAAGCTTTGGAAATGGCTTTATAAACCTTTCCAGACTGATAGATCTCAATTACTTTCTTTCTCAATTGTTCCTGAATTTCTTTGGGTCTCGGCATGATGTGTAGCTTTTAAGGATCTTCTGGTGGACCTTACTGTGTCAAGCAGCTCCTATTTAAGTGATGCCTTGATTGTGAACAGGTGTGGCAATAATCAGGCCTGGGTGTGGCTAGAGAAATTGAACTCAGGTGTGGACAACCACAGTTATAGTATGTTTTAACAAGGGGGGCAATCACTTTTTCACACAGGGCCATGATGGTTTGGATTTTTTTTTTCACCTTTAATAATAAACACCTTCATTTACAAATTGCATTTTGTGTTTACTTGTGTTGTCCTTGACTATTGTTTAAATTGGTTTGATGTTCCGAAACACTTAAGTGTGACAAACATGCAAAGGAACAGGAAATGAGGAAGGGGGCAAACACTTTTTCACACCACTGTATAAACTATTCAGCTTTGGCTACAGTTGAATAAAGCCCTTGCTATAGGTGTAGGTTATTTACATACCTCATGAAGCCTGACTGTTTAACTCCCAGGGAATTGCTAGGTCTTTGCTGAGAGGCCCAGCTGCTACTGTTCATCTCCACCATCAGAGCTACTGCATCAGGGGAGAAAGTGCATGTGAGGAGGTTTGAATCAGAGAAATAGCTCACTCCTGCAAGCACCAGACTGGTTAGGAATAAAGAAGTGTTATATAGTGTAACAAATTAAAGTAGCTGGCAAACAAAATTCCCTAGACAAAAGAGTTAACAAGTTGTAGCAGTTTGGAATAAGGATCTATATGAATGAATTTATACCTGGTAGTCTACAAATCAGCATTAAGGCAATGGCACAGATAACATTAACTGCAATAGTAAATGGTACTATAACCAATTTCCTGCAACCAATGTACTATGCTGCTAGAGTGCACTCTTGGGGTGGCTATGCTAAGACCCAGGTCTACTGCAATGGTACTTCTTACTTTAGGCAGTGAGTGAAGTCCTTGCAGAGCTTGTCTAAAGAGACAATCTTTTGCCTTAGTTCTTCATCCAGCTAACATGGGGGCCCATACTTTACGGTGGTGCACATAAGTACAGTCCCAGTAAAGGCTGCATGCAATGGTAAGGACTGCTAATCAAATGTCCATACTCTAAGTGCCCAGTCTCTAATAGCAATAGCAGGTCAATGACAGTGCTGCCCTCTCAACAATCCCAATGATAAGGCAGTTGTTTAGATGTTCTCTGGATCTGCCTGAAATGGTTCCAATCCTCAGCCCACAGGTATACAGGTCTGGTCTCTCTGCAGCAAAGGTCTATGTGCTGCCAGTAGCTCAATCCTCAGCTTCTGCACACTCTGAACCTCTCTCTCTCTCTCTCTCTCTCTCTCTCTCTGGTCCCCAGCACACAGGAACATGATCTCTGTCTCAGGTCGCGGGCTTGTGTCAGTTGGGCGCACACCCAGAAAGGCAGGTGTGCTCATGCTGTTCTCCATGTGTCAAAAGAGAGAGTTCTTTGGTCTGCAGCCTGGGGAATAGCATGTCCTCCTCATTCACACTGTCTCCTTGTAGGTACATAGGATACCACAGCATAGCTCCTATTCATGACTTCAACTCCCACAGTCCAATGTGGTCAGTGTACAAGTCTTTGAAGCTCCTTTGGCTTTTTTGCTCCCTCTCATGGTGGGAGGCAGACAATGTTACTAGATAGTCCAATAAGGGTGTAGAGGGCAGCTGCAGCACAGTGTCCTAACTTGGTCTGTCTCTCTTTAGCCAAGCACCTGGCTACATTAAAAGTATCCAGTACCAAAATATACATAGCCCTGCCAGAGAGCAGAGCAGGGTTAGTGACCCAACTTGGTTCTGCTGGATCTAAGCAATACAGCCGGGTCTCTGTCCCTACCCCAGCCTGTAATTGGACAGTGAAAACACGGCAGTAGCACAGTGATGAACCATCCTTCTGCTCACTGCTCTCTCCACCAATCAGCATGTTTCTTATCAGCACACACAATTGACCCTTAGTGCTGTCCCTCCCTTTCCCAGTGTGAGCTCTGCTGGTTACAGGAAGCAGGTATCAAGTCAAAATCATGTACTTAACGTGGACCTGATCTCTCTCAATCAACATTAACAGTTATGTTACTGGCATTACAAAATAGACAGGAAAGTATATTATGTTTACTTGTTTTTTATTTTGTTTTTACATTTCTTCAGTTGCTTCTTAGTTTCTGGCCTAGGAATAGCATTATGGGCATACTTTTTCTTTTATCTGAAGGGGGGAGGGGCTTTTTTCAACCAAGCACACCCTCCTACCTGCATGTCTTAGCTAAGGGCAAAAGGAAGATTCCAGAATCATCTGCCCTTACCCAAGATGGCGTCTAGAAGTGCTGGGGGGGGGGGGGGGTGTTTTTCAAAGCGATTTACCAATGAAATAAAGCATGGAGACATGGATGGACGGTTGAGTTTGCTTTGAATATTAATAACAAATTAAATAGTGTTTTCAGTTTGTGGAGCTTAGATATAGTTATGTTCTGCTTTAAACAGTATGCATTAGAAAATACATTTAATATTTTTGAATGAAAACATAACTGCGTTTACCATGTTTTTTTCACCTGCCTTGATTTCAACATTAAGACCACAAGAATGCACTTTAAAGGTGTTTAGTCTGTTGTATAAATCAAGTGCTAAAATCCCAATTACAGCTATTTTAATTGGGATTAAACTAGATTGTTATAGAAAAAGTCTGTTTTATGTAATTTTTTTTCTAATTGTATTTTCAGTTTATATTTCCAAGGTTTGGCCCAGATTTATTTAAAGACCTAAATAGTTTTATTTATTTTTTTTTTCATTAAACAACACTATTTCTTTTTAACATGAAAAAATGCTTACAACCCAAAAAAACCAAATCATGTTCATTGAGGCGAAACCACAAAATAATACAAAAAATATATATATATTTAAAATTGCGTCTACCAATTCCATTCTTATTGAGCTACGTGACCATTTCATATATGTTGTTTTGGGAAGTTTATTTATTAAAAATGTCATTTACAAGAGAAGCAATAAAAACACAGACACTCTCCAGCCCGGTGCAGGGAAATTGTCTATTACAGCTCGCAGCCAAATGAATGCAGATTTTCCAGATTGGCGTAGAGATATTTAAATGAATTGCTGTGCCTCCCAGCAAAAAGTAAATGTGTGTGTTAAAATAGTCGACATATAAAAGGATGTAAAAGAATTTGCGTTACTTATGTTATTTCATGGCTGATGAAGATAAGGAAAATTAGAATGGTTGGTAATGACTGTAGTAAGACAAAGTTTATAGGCAAAATTCAGTGAAACACTGAGAAATCAGGCCTTGGTTGCTTGAGATAGATATGTTGCTTGACTTAAAGTGAACCTGTCAGGGCCTAAAAAACGGTGTAAATCTACAGTACTGGTAAAGTTCAGGTGTATTATGCCCCCAAAAGTTGGAACCTGACCATTAGGCCCCATGCACACCTGTGCGTTTTTAGGTGCGATGCATTATAAAATGCTGCTTGCTGTATCTTTAATGTATTTTCATGAAAAAATGCGTTACATACACTATATTGCCAAAAGTATTGGGACACCTACCTTCCATGCACATGCACTTTAATGGCATCCCAGTCTTAGTCCGTAGGGTTCAATATTGAGTTGGCCCACCCTTTGCAGCTATAACAGCTTCAACTCTTCTGGGAAGGCTGTCCACAAGGTTTAGGAGTGTTCCTATGGGAATTTTTAACCATTCTTCCAGAAGAGCTTTTGTGAGATCAGGCGTGGACGAGAAGTCCTGGCTCCCAGTCTCCGCTCTAATTTATCCCAAAGGTGTTCTCTTGGGTTGAAGTAAAGGCTCTGTGCAGGCCAGTCAAGTTCCTTCACCCTACACTCGCTCACCCATAAGTGAAAATGTCCAACCTGGGCCCAAAGTGTCAATATTTTGTGTGGCCACCATTATTTTCCAGAACTGCCTTAACCCTATTGGGTATGGAGGTCACCAGAGCTTCACAGGTTGCCACTGGAGTCCTCTTCCACTCCTCCATGATGACATCACGGAGCTGGTGGATGTTAGAGACCTTGCACTCCTCCACCTTCCGTTTGAAGATGCCCCACAGATGCTCAATAGGGTTTAGGTCTGGAGACATGCTCGACCAGTCCATCACCTTTACCCTCAGCTAGTTTAGCAAGGCAGTGGTCATCTTGGAGGTGTGTTTGGGGTTGTTATCATGTTGGAATACTGCGCTGCGGCCCAGTCTCCAAAGGGAAGGGATCATGCTCTGCTTCAGCATGTCACAGTACATGTTGGCATTCATGGTTCCCTCAATGAACTGTAGCTCCCCAGTGTCAGCAGCACTCATGAAACCCCAGACCATGACACTCCCACCACCATGCTTAACTGTAGGCAATACACACTTGTCTTTGTACTCCTCACCATCTGAACCAAATAAGTTTATCTTGTTCTCATCATACCACAGTTACAGTAATCCATGTCCTTAGGCCGCGTACACACGCGGGGACTGTTCGCCCAACCTTGTTCGTCAAACAGTTTGAGCGGACAGTCCGCTCAAAATTAGCATGAACGGACTTGACCACACACGATGAACGAACAGTCCGCTGAAACCGTGCGCGATGACGTGAACGGCACGTACGACGGGACTAGAAAACGACGTCCTATACACTGCAATGCAACCTTCGGCGTGTAAATCCTTTCTGAGCATGCGCGGAACTTAGTTTGACGAACAAGCCTACACACGAGCGGACTGTCCGCTCAAACCAAGTTTCAGCGGACAGTTTTACGGAAATTCCGAAAAACTTTGTTCGTCAGACTGTCCGCTGAAACTGTCCGCTGAAGCCCACACACGAGCGGACTGTCCGCTGAAACACTGTTCAGCGGACAAAGTTGGGCGAACAGTCCGCCCGTGTGTACGCGGCCTTAGTCTACCTGTCTTCAGCAAACTGTTTGTGGACTTTCTTGTGCATCATCTTTTAGAAGAGGATTCCTTCTGGGATGACAGCCATGCAGACCAATTTGATGCAGTGTGGCATATGGTCTGAGCACTGTCAGGCTAAAACCCACCCCCCCCATCCCTTCAACCTCTGCAGTAATGCTGGCAGCACTGATACATCTAATTCCCAAAGACAACCTCTGGATATGATGCTGAGCACATGCACTCAACCATGGCGAGGCCTGTTCTGAGTGGAACCTGTCCTGTTAAACCGCTGTATGGTCTTGGCCACCATGTTACAGCTCAGTTTCAGGGTCTTGGCAATCTTCTTATAGCCTAGGCCATATTTATGCAGAGCAATTCTTTTTTTCAGATTCTCAGAGAGTTCTTTACCATGAGGTGCTATGTTGAAGTTCCAGTGACCAGTAGAGAGTAGAGAGTGAGAGCGATAACACCAACTTTAACACACCTGCTCCCCATTCACACCTGAGACCTTGTAACAATGAGTCACATGACACCGGGGAAGGAAAATGGCTAATTGGACCCAATTTGGACATTTTCACTTAGGGGTATACTCACTTTTGTTGCCAGCAGTTTAGACATTAATGGCTGTGTGTTGAGTTGTTTTGAAGGGACAGCACATTTACACTGTTATACAAGCTGTAAACTCACTACTCTACATTGTAGCAAAGTGTCACATGAAAAGATATAATAAAATATTTACAAAAATGTGATGGGTGTACTCACTTTTGTGGGATGCTGTATATAAATATATAGTAAGAGCACACAGACCTAAAGTGCAGCACTGTACAAGAGCATTAAATATACATGCCTAAAATACTCATAAAAATATATAATACATATTTTATTACATATTATACCATAATATTAAAAATCTTTCATGACAAGCTGTATTTTATATTCAATTCCCTCTTTGGTGGCCTATCTCTACACTGGCAATCAACCTTCCGTTTATCATAAATACTGCTGCCAGACTTATCGATCTCATGAACTGCTCAGCGTCCACCACCCATCTCTGCCAGTCCCTCCACTGGCTTCTGTTTTTCCCAGCTAACAAAATCCAAAATACGAACAGCATACAAGGCAATCCGCAACTCTTCATCAAGCTACATCATCAACATCTCAAAATATCACCCCGACTGTCCTCTTCGCTCTTCTCAATACCTCTTGCCCTTAGCATCCTCATCACCTCCTATGCTCTCCACCAGGGCTTTTCCAGAGTCTCTCCCATCTTCTGGAACTTCCTACCCCAATCTGTCTGGCTATCGCCTACTCTTTTTGCCTTTGGCAATCCTTGAAAACACATCTCCATGGAAGCCTATCATGATATATTGCTTTTACTTTCTCCAACAACTCATTGCCCCCACAGTTATTTTCTTTTCTATCACTTTCCCCTCCCTTAGGCCCCTTTCACACGAGCGTCTCTGTGTTGCGGATTCTACTTGCTCAGCGGGGGATCACTCCGCTGATCCCCACTGAGCAGGCAGATTATAGGTCCGTGTCTGCTCGCTGTGCAGAGCAGACATGGGCACAGACCCGCTCTCCTCTATGGGGAAATAGGATGGAAACGGACTGCCTGCCCTTTTCCATCCGATCCTATCTGATCTGATCCACCAGACGGATGGAAAATAAGATCATCCATCTGTTTTTTAGGGGTGGCATTGGATCGGATGACGGTTATAGACTGTATGTTCTCACTCTCTATAACAGTACAGTCTCTTTTTATTTTTTGGAAAGTGTTGCACAAGCAGTTGACCCTGTCTAATAATAATAAATAATAATAATAAAATATTTTTCAATGGACTTCTCTATCATTGAACTGTATATTTAACTGAACTAATTGAATACACGCTGAGAAGGTGAAATGAGGACATGTTGATGGCTCACCATGTTATCATTCACTCCGAGGAATGGGCATTTGTCTGCAAACATCAAATGCCCATTTACTGCAGTAGGGAGCTAAAAGCCTTTAATTGCATATCAGGCAAGGCTTCTCACGGAGTGCCAGGCGTTGACCATGGCATTGACATTGCACTGTTATTGTCTTAAGGGGACCAGGAGTGGCTGGACTTATCTAAATAACTCAAACTATTTTTTAATTCTTCCTGCTCATTCCTGCATCAAATACTTGCTTTTTAAAATGACTCATAAATTAGAAGGCAATTTTGTAGTGAAATTAAGTTTGGCTAAATGTTGTGCTCATTTCTAAACAGGGTGCTGCTAACACAGGAACAATATTTACAGGGACACTGGACCTAAATGTATTTAAAGTTATTATATATATATATATATATATATATATATATATATATATATATATATATATATATACTGTATATATATATATATATATATATATATATATATACACAAGCAAGCTGTTTGGCTGGATCCACATCCATGCATTATTGCATTGTGCAGAAATTTTGGTACAATGTGCATTACGATAAACTATGAATGGCAACCCAATGCATATGTACAAAACATTGACACTGCACTTGCAGTTATATGCACTACAACACGTGTGTTACATTGATAAAATTGAATGCGTAAAAGATGCACTGTTAGCTCATTCAACACATGAAAAGTGCACAGTTGCATTGGGCCATTTGACTTCCACTAGGATTAATTTGGGAAGACCAAATAACAAACGTTTTTGCCATTGTTTGTTCTTTTGTTTTTGTTTTTTCATTTCATTGGCAAAAATTCAAAATTCGGAATTTCCTTTTTCTCCAGTTTTTATGAAAAACCAACATGATGAAGCGCACGTTTGCTAGAGCTCAGTAAAGGATGACTATAGAGCCAAGTTGTAGCCTACTTCGGGGTACATTGTTTTCATTAAGGCCCCTTTCACATGGACGATCCATTCAGGTCCACCTGTCAGTTGTTCAGGCGGACCTGAAGAGATGCTCCATAGAGCTCTATGGAGCGTCGGATGTCAGTGGTGACATGTCCGCTGACATCCGACCCGCTCCAATCTGAAAAAGTGTGACGGAGTAAAAAGCTATTTTTCCATCCATCATCGGATCAGATCGGGGGACGATGGACACTGCAGTCCATCGTCACCCGATCTCCCATAGGGGAGAGCGGCGCTCTGACAGGTCCGTCCCTGCGCAGTGTGCAGAGACAGACCTGTCATCTTCCTGCTCAGCGGAGATCGCTCCGGCGATCCCCGCTGAGCAAACGGATATCCACGGGGCGGATCAGCACTAATCAGCCCCGTGTGAAAGGACCCTTACTTTGTTCCTTCTAGAGGTCCTCCTCACCTCCCTTCTAGTTAGGACTATAAGTAGCAAGGAGGGGTGGAGGGTTTATAAGTAAAGTTTAGAAATGGTACCTGTGGCTACATGGTAACCTGCAAAATGTACACTTGGAAGTAAAGTCGCTGTAGATCCGAGGGGGACATGCAAGGAAAATAAAAAACAGCATTTTAGCTTGCACATGATTGGATGATAAAATCAGAAGTGCTTCCACTCATTTCAGATCTACCCCTTAGATTTAAAGCGACTGCACTTCCAAGTGCACTTTCAGTGCAATTTCAAGTGCACTGTTCACTTGTAGTTTGCACTTGTAGTGCAAAGTGAATTTGCCTTTCGTAAATAACCCCCTTCGAGTTCGAGTCGAACTCATGTTCTACTCGAACATTGCCTGTTCGCCTGTTCAGCAAACAGTGAACAATTTGGGCTGTTCGCAGCAAATTCGAAAAGCCGGAACACCCTATACAAGTCTATGGGAGAAATCTAAAGTGCTAATTTTAAAGGGTAATATGCAGGTTACTGTCCTAAAAGGTGTTTGGGGACCCGGGTCCTGCCCCAGGGGACATGGATCAATGCAAAAAAAAGTTTTAAAAACTGCCGTTTTTTTCAGGAGCAGTGATTTTAATTATGATTAAAGTGAAACAATAAAAGTGTAATATTCCTTTAAATTTCGTAGCTGGGGGGTATCTATAGTATGCCTGTGAAGGGGCACATGTTTCTGGTGCTTAGAACTGTCCCTGCACAAAGTGTCATTTGTGCAGGAAAAAAAGTATTTTAAAATCACTTGCGGCTAAATTGTCGGGTCTCCGTAATACAGAGAACACTCAATGAGTGTTCTCTGTATTAGCTGACAATTCATTCATTCATTGATTTAAAAAAAAAAAAAAAAAGTGTGGGGGTTCCCCTAAATTTAATTACCAGGCCCTTCAGGTCTGACATGGATATTAAGGGGAACCCCGTGTCAAATTAAAAAAAAAAATTGACGTGGGGGTCCCCCCAAATATCCATACCAGACCCTTCAGGTCTGATATGGATATTAAGGGGAACCCCGCATCAAATTAAAAAAAAAAATTGACGTGGGGGTCCCCCTAAAAATCCATATCAGACCCTTTATCCGAGCACGCAACCTGGCAGGCCGCAGGAAAGAGGGGGGGACCAGAGAGCGGCCCCCCTCCCTCCTGAACCGTACCAGGCCACATACCCTCAATATTGGGAGGATGCTTTGGGGGTCTGTGACCCCTCAAAGCACCTTGTCCCCATGTTGATGAAGACAAGGGCCTCATCCTCACAACCCTGGCCGTTGGTTGTGAGGGTCTGCGGGCGGGGGGCTTATCAGAATCTGGAAGCCCCCTTTAACAAGGGGACCCCCAGATCCCGGCCCCCCCCTGTTTTAAATGGTAAGGGGGTACAAAATACCCCTACCATTTCACAAAGAAAGTGTCAAAATGGTTAAATAAGACAAACACACTTTTGAAAAATTCCTTTATTAAAAATGAAAAAAATAAAAAAAAGATTCCAGTGGTGCTAATCCACTCTTGCTATCCAGCGACGGGTCTCCGGGGTCCAGCGATGGATGATCATATCCAGCGACGGGGGATCTCTCAGTCCAGCGCTGTCCATACATCCTTCTTCTGTCTCCACTCCGGAGACACTGCAGAGAGCCCAGCGCTGACGTTTCTTATATTAGGAGGGCGGGGCCACCCGTCACCTGACCCCGCCCCCTCTGACGCTGGTGAAGGGAGCCAGGGGTTCCCCAGTGACGTGTGGGTGACCCCGCCCCCTCTGATGTAACGGAAACCTGCGTTACATCAGAGGGGGCGGGGTCACCCACACGTCACTGGGGAACCCCTGGCTTCCCTCACCAGCGTCAGAGGGGCGGGGTCAGGTGACGGGTGGCCCCGCCCTCCTAATATAAGAAACGTCAGCGCTGGGCTCTCTGCAGTGTCTCCGGAGTGGAGACAGAAGAAGGAAGTATGGACAGCGCTGGACTGAGAGATCCCCCGTCGCTGGATATGATCATCCATCGCTGGACCCCGGAGATCCGTCGCTGGATAGCAAGAGTGGATTAGCACCGCTGGAATCTTTTTTTTATTTTTTTCATTTTTAATAAAGGAATTTTTCAAAAGTGTGTTTGTCTTATTTAACCATTTTGACACTTTCTTTGTGAAATGGTAGGGGTACTTTTGTACCCCCTTACCATTTCAAACAGGGGGGGGGCGGGATCTGGGGGTCCCCTTGTTAAAGGGGGCTTCCAGATTCTGATAATTTTTTTTTTTAAATTTGATGCGGGGTTCCCCTTAATATCCATATCAGACCTGAAGGGTCTGGTATGGATATTTGGGGGGACCCCCACGTCAATTTTTTTTTAAAATTTGACACGGGGTTCCCCTTAATATCCATGTCAGACCTGAAGGGCCTGGTAATTGAATTTAGGGGAACCCCCACGCTTTTTATTTATTTATTTTTTTTTTTTTTATCAATGAATGAATGAATTGTCGGCTAATACAGAGAACACTCATTGAGTGTTCTCTGTATTACGGAGACCCGACAATTTAGCCGCAAGTGATTTTAAAAGACTTTTTTTCCTGCACAAATGACACTTTGTGCAGGGACAGTTCTAAGCACCAGAAACATGCGCCCCTTCACAGGCATACTATAGATACCCCCCAGCTACGAAATTTAAAGGAATATTACACTTTTATTGTTTCACTTTAATCATTATTAAAATCACTGCTCCTGAAAAAACGGCCGTTTTTAAAACTTTTTTTTGCATTGATCCATGTCCCCTGGGGCAGGACCCGGGTCCCAAAACACCTTTTAGGACAGTAACCTGCATATTACCCTTTAAAATGAGCACTTTAGATTGTGAACGTTCGAGTCCCATAGACTTTAATAGGGTTCTAAAGTTCACACGAAGTTTAGGTCTGTTCGCAGGTTCTGGTGCGAACCGAACAGGGGGGTGTTCGGCTCATCCCTAGTCTGGAATTCTTTATGACAAATAGCTGTGCATTTCTGGCATTAGAGTGTGCCTAGGTACTCCTGTGAAAACAGCCTCATAGCTATATATCTGCAGTGTAAGATCTAAGGCACTGCTGTGTCTGCTGTAATAGTTTTGTGAGATTTGGAGTATGATTTGGTGATGCCACCACTGTGAGGACCACTGTTCAATTTGTTGTATACTTTGACATGAAGAAGCAAAGCCCTGCCTTTATCTAGATGGCCACCTTCACACAGAGTCATCATGCATGTAAGTCAGTAATAGGGAGACCCTGCCTGTCTTTTTTTTTTTTTTGTGCACAACTTCCAGAGTTCAGTTCCACTTTAACAAATGGATTGCCAGTTTTTCTTAAAGTGTATAAGGAAGCTTCATATCTTTCATTAAACTGATGGATGCATAAAATATTTACAAAATGTATCTTATTTCTAAAATATATACTATATTAGTATTTTCTAAAGCGTGTCTCCGCCAGGTATTTTCTATTTATCTTTGCTATTCACCAAGTGATGTGATTCTCCAAGTCTAGCCATGTACTCTAAAAAAGAAACCCAGTCATTATCTTTGTATCAGCCTTTCCTGATTTGACTATGATGCCATGAGAGATTACAGAAGCAAACACTGTTAATATTAGATTAACATGCTGATTTGAGCAATGAAATGCGGTTGAGATTTACAAAGGGCAGTTGGGGAAAGTGACAAATTACTGATTGCTCTGTGGTTGCCGTCGACATTGTAGAGCCTTTTAAACACCTGTTTACAGAACTTCATCTGAATACTGAGCATTGCCGAAATACCCCTCAGTGATTTGTAGTATCTTTCCCCGAACTGTCGCTTGAAGTGAAACAATTAGTTTTAAAACATAATGGATTCTACTTTAGTTCAGGAGGTGCTAGTCTTGAATACTGAGTTTTATCTCATTATTCATGATTAGTATTTGTCTAGTTTTATCAGACAGAGGTGGTGAATTTCCCAGTACATTTTTGAATATCATTTTATAGCATAGAATATTCCGATCAAATATTTTATGTTTAGGCTGATTCATGGGATACATTTAACCTGCTGTGCATCTACACTTTTTGTGTTGCCATTTACCTGGCTAAAAATGTTGAATTTAGTTCAGTGGTGCAGTTATGAATGAGAATCTATTTGCTGTCTAATTTATAGGGTCACCTTAAAAGTATATCTAAAGCCAAAAATTGTATTAATCTATTGTAGATAGAGTAGAGGGAGGTTAAACCACTGTTGCTTTCTGTTATTTTAACTTAACAGGAAGTGAGGGTATATCCCTTAATTTTCTGCCCTATAAACTCAACAAGAAGTGAGAGCATATCCCTTCACTTCATGTCCTACAGACTTGACAGAAACTGAGAGTACATCCCTTCACTTCTTCTCCTATAGACTCAACAAGTATGAAAGTATATCCCTTTAATACCTGCCCTATAGACTCAACAAGAAGTGAGGGTATATCCTTTCACTTCCTGTCCTGTAGATTCAACATGAAGAATAATATAGTCCTTCATTTCCTGTTGTATAGGTTTTACAGAAAGTGAGAGTATATCCCTTCATTTCTTTTCATATAGACTCAACAAGAAGGGACAGTACATCACTTCACTCCCTGTCCTATAGACCTATAGAAAGTGAGAGTATATCCCTCTCATTTCCTGTCCTATAGACTCAACAGGGAATGAGCGTATATCCCTTTGCTTATTTTCCTATAGACCCAACAGGAAGTGAGAGTATATACTTTAACTGCCTGTCCTTTAAACTCAACAGGAAGTGAAAGTATATCCCTTCACTTCTTGTCCTATAGACTCAACAAGAAGTGGAACTATATCCCTTTGCTTCCTGTCCTAGGGACTCAACAGAACGTGAGGGTTTATCCCTTTACTACTTGTCTTATAGACTATTTAATTTATTACTATTATTTAATCCCCTGCAGATTTTGTAAATTTATCCACTTACAAAGAAATGAAGGGTTTATAATTTTTATCATGGGTGTATTTTAAATGATAGAGACAGAATATCAACCAAAAATACAGAAACACATGTTGCAAATGTTATAAACTGAGTTGCAGTTCGGTGAGTCAAATAAGTATTTGATCCCCTACCAACCAGCGATAATTCTGGCTCCCACAGACTGGCTACGGTATGTGCTCATGTGGTACATAGATTAGTCCTGTCAGTTTAAGAAGGTGCTCCTAACAGAAACTCGTTATGTGTATAAAAGACAACTGTCCACAGAATCTTTCTTCCATTCAAACTCACCATCATGGGCAAGACCAAAGAGCTGTCAAAGAACATCTGTGACAAGATTGTAGACCTGTGCAAGGCTGGAATGGGCTACAAGACCATCAGCAAAAAGCTTGGTGAGAAGGAGACAACTGTTGGAGTGATTATTTGCAAATGGAAGAAATACAAAATAACCATCAATCGCCCTCGGTCTGGAGCGCCATGCAAGATTTCACCTCATCGGTTAAGGATGACCATGAGAACAGTGAGGGATCAGCCCAGAGCTACACGTAAGGAGCTTGTGAATGATCTCAAGGCAGTTGGGACCACAGTCACCAAACAAACCATTGGTAACACAATACGCTGCCATGGATTGAAACCTTGCAGCACCCGCAAGCTCCCCCTCCTTAAGAAGACACATGTACACAGGGCCGCTGATAGAAATCATGGGGCCCCATACAGCCTACCTGACGGGGCCCCCTTCAACTCCACCCCTGGCCCCGCCCCTGGTCCCTCCTTTAGCCCCACCTCTGGCCCCTCCATAATGCCATTGGCAGCATGGGTGGCACTGTCTGCAGCACATTATGGCATTGGCAGCATGGGTGGCACTGTCTGCAGCACATTATGGCATTAGCGGCACAGGTGGCACTGTCTGAAGCACATTACGAGATCAGCGTCATGGGTGGCACTGTCTCTGCAGGCAGCACATGCGTTATGGCCCATAAAACATGTGCTACCTGCAGACAGTGCCACCCATGCTGCCAATGCCATACTGTGCTGCAGACAGTGCCACCCATAACGCCAATGCCATATTGTGCTGCAGACAGTGCCACCCATGCAGCCAATGACATAATGCCATTGGCAGCATGGGTGGCACTGTCTCTGCAGACAGCAAATGCGTTAACGTCATGGGTGGCACTGTCTGCAGCACATTACGGCATTGGTGGCATGGGTGGCACTGTCTCTGCAGGCAGCCCATAACGCATGTGCTACCTGCAGACAGTGCCACCCATGCCATTAATGCCATAATGTATAGATGCTTCTGCAGTAGTAGATCTTGAAGCCCCCCCCCCCAAGCAATCACACACCTTTGTCATTGTTAGCTGGGCCCAATGAGTCACTTCTTCCCTAATCCTGCTGCTGCCTGGACCGGAGTGTGCACAAACAATTACAGTCAGGTGGGATGCCGATACCAGCTGCTTCTTTTTTGTCCCCTGCTGCCGCTGCTCGTCTGAGTTCGCCGCCTCACCGCTACTTCTCTCACGCGGAAAGAGGAATAGCTCAGCAGCGCCAGGGGGACGGCACTAGCCAGCTGAGCCAGCATAAGGAGATGAGGGGCGGGCGCGGTAGAGATTCTTCCGCGCCCGAAATAGAAAAAATAGTCCATCCCCTGCCGCCACCATTTCTCCACATAGATATCAGTAAAGAAAAAAAAACGTAAAAAGTAAACAGGGGGGACGGGGGTTATTTGTTTGTATTTAGGACTCTGATCGGTCATTGTTGGAGGATTTTTTTTAATGACTTATCTGTTCAGGTTGCCCGGACCCCCCTGCTAGCGGGGCCCGGTACAACGGGGCCAGTTGTACTGGCCTATCAGCGGCCCTGCATGTACAGGTCAGTCTGAAATATGCCAATGAACATCTAAATGATTCAGAGAAGGATTAGGAGAAAGGGCTGTGGTTAGATGAGACCAAAATTTAGCTCTTTGGCATTAACTTGACTTGCTTTGTTTGGAGAAAGAAAAATGCTGACTATGACCCTATGAACACAATCCCTACAGTCAAGCACAGAGCTGGAAACATTATGCTTTTGGGATGTTTTTCTGCTAATGGTACAGGATAATGGTACAGGACAACTTTGCCGCATTGAGGGGCCAATGGACAGGGCCATATATTGTAAAATCTTGGAGACATGATAATGACCCAAAACATATCGCCAAGGCAATAAAGGAGTGGCTCAAGAAGCAGCACAACTGCGCAGTTCATTTTGCACAGAGTGGCCCTGATCCATCTGTTCTGGGGTCCCACGGTGGCTCTCGCAGCTCTTCCCTGTAATAGATAACCCCGTCTGGGAAGCTCTCTCCCAAGGAGGTTACCTTGTGGATGCGCTCCCGTGTTATACACTCGCCATCCATAGCCGCCGAGTGAATGACTTGGCCTCGCCCCCCCAGGCGCCCACATCATTGGATTTGATTGACAGCAGCGGGAGCCAATGGCTACGCTGCTATCAATCTATCCAATGCAGAGCCGAGAAGCCGTGGAGAGAGCAACGAGGGATCGCGCTCATGAAAATTTCTTGCTTAGGTAAGCAAAACGGGGAGGGGGGGGGAGAGAGAGTATATCCCTTAATTTCCTGTCCTATAGACTCAACAGGAAATGAGAGTATATCCCTTCACTTCTTTTCCTTTAGACACAATATGAAGTGAGAGTATATCCTTTCAGTGCCTGTCCTGTAAACTCAACAGGAAGTGAAAGTATATCCCTTCACTTCTTGTCCTATAGACTCAACACAAAGTGAGACTATATCCCTTAATTTCCTGTCCTATAGACTCAAAAAAAGGTGAGAGTATACCCCTTTATTTTCTGACCTATATTAACAAGAAGTGAGAGTATATCCCATCAGATCCTGCCCTATAGGGTCAATAGGAAGTGAGAGGATATAATTCTATTGTGAGGGAGACCCCCTCGTAGACAGTTGTCATAGGACCAAGTGTCCCCATTGGAAGATTTACACTCTATTCCCTTATTGGTGGCAAACATTGTGGCTGTACCCTCACTTCCATTACCAGTGACATTGGTGATCAGGACAATTCTAGAGATAGTGCATCTCCCAAACAGGAACAGAGACAGCATACAAAACCTGACAGTGGTTCTAACCACTCAACACCCTATTAAGATATTAAAAAATGTTTTTGCCTTTTAGTGATGCTTTTAAAAAACAATTGTCAAAGCAATTAGTGAAACCATTGCACTATTGCTGCTATCAATCCAGCAAAATTTAGAGCTATGCTAAAGTTTATTCAATTTAGCTTAAAGTAGATGAAAAGGCTACTCAAAACCCACCTCTTAAAAGACGCCCCAAGCCCCCCCCGATCCCTTCTGCTTGCATTTTCTAATAAATAGCTTTTCTGAATACTTTTTTAATGTTTTTCTATGCTATCTGCAAGAGAGTTGGCATCACACATTGCAGAATTTAGAGAAACTTCATGACATATACTTGAACAGCCGATATTCACGCTGCTTGAAAAAAATTCAGAGGGTATATATATGAAAATTCAGAAGCCCTGGTATGTGGGCCCTTTAACACACAGCCTGCAGGTTTTCAGCTTTTTAATAACCTCAAGCCCCAGCGTTCCCTGCAAGCCAGTGGCGTTCTAGAACTAGTGTTTTCTCAACAGCTGAAAGGCCTTAGGTGGCTCATACCTACTCTACCATGTCTATGAAGTATCCATATTCTTCATGCCTGAAGCAAATCACCAACCATGCTTAGCGGTACCATCTGCCAGCCTAAATGTGCTTATTTCAAATGCTAAAGTTGATCCTATCCACATGCATTGATGATGGATGAATGTGAACAAAAGTCATAAAATCCTTGGAAAGGGCAGAGGAAAGGGTCCATAGCCACTTACAGAAAAAAAATGAACCCTCAGCAAACCCCACCATTGACACACATTGATCAAAGTAGCATCAGGGGATAGCGGGAGGATTGTGCTTATTCATGAGATGCTACATGCTAAAACTTTCTAGTCCACCCAGTTGTTGTCCTGCTGGTCTTAAGCTATGTGCTGTGATATTTTCATTCCATACAGCATCAGAATTCCATGCAGAATGTTGAATCGTCCAACATATATACTGTGAATTTACATACACTCTATATTAGTTACACTTTATTAGGTACACCTGTTCAATTGCTTGATAACACAATTTGCTAATTAGCCAATCACATGTCAGCAGCTCAATGCATATAGGCATCTACACATGGTTGAAGACAACTTGCTGAATTTCAAACCGAGCATCAGAATGGGTAAAAAGAGGATTTAAGTGATTTTAAACATGCCATGGTTGTTGGTGCCAGACGAGCTGGTCTGCGTATTTCAAAAACTGCTGATCTACTGGGATTTTCACGCACAGCCATCTCTATGGTTTACTGAGAATGGTCCGAAAAAGAGAAAATATCCAGTTAAAGGCAGCTGTGTGGATGAAAATGCCTCGTTGATGTCAGAAATCAGAGGAAAATGTGCAGACTGGTTCGAGATGATAGGCAACAGTAACTCAAATAACCACTTATTACAACCAAGGTATGCAGAATACCATCTCTGAACGCACATTACACCGAACCTTGAAGCAGATGGACTACAGCAACAGAACATCACTCCGGGTGCCACTCCTGTCAGCTAAGAACAGAAAATGGAGGCTACAATTCGCACAGGCTCACCAAAATTTGGAAACAGAAAAATGGAATAGAATATATTTGGAAAAAGGTTACCTGGTCTGAAGAGTCTCGATTTCAGATGTGACATTCAGATGGTAGGGTCTGACCTCACCCTGCCTTGTATCAACAGTTCAGGCTGGTGGCAGTGTAATGGTGTGGGGAATATTTTCTTGGCATACTTTGAGCCCTTTAGCACCGATTGAGCATTGTTTAAATGCAACAGCCTACCTGAGTATTATTGCTTACCATATCTATCCCTTAAGGACTACAGGCGGTCCTTGGGTTACAAACAAGATAGCGTCTGTAGGTTTGTTCTTAAGTTTTTTGGATAGCATAGGGAAGGGTTATCACCCCTGTAACATTTGTTTTGCTGTCTGTGCCTCTGTTCAGAAGATTTCACCTCACTTTCTGTCCCAATGACAATTGGATTTTGACAATTTTGGGTTGTTGTGGAAAAAAGAATTGGTGATAAAGCATCAGTGGAGACACCTTTTTCCCATAAAAACTCTAACAGGAGTGAATTTCCCTTCCTAGGGGTAGATTTCCTCTCACTTCCTGTTGTGTCCCTTCGTTTGTATGTAGGAGTCGTTTGTAAGTCAGATGTTTGTAAATAAGGGACCGCCTGTACAGTGTACCCATCTTGCGATTGCTCCTTCCAGCAGGATAATGTCACAAAGCTCAGATCATCTTAAACTGGCCTCCACAGTCACCAGATCTCAATCCAACAGAGCACCTTTGGGATGTGGTGGAATGAGACATTTGCATCATGGATGTGCAGCCAACAAATCTGCAGCAACTGTGTGATGCTATCATGTCAATGTGGATGAGGAATATTTCCAACACCTTGTTAACCTCCCTGGCGGTATGATTATTTCAGATTTTTGGTGCTGAAAGCGGTACAATTACTTTGCATGGAAATTTGGAGTTTTATATTGTAGGCCTGTAATTCTTAGGAATAACACACTTAAATCTGTCCAAACAAGAGTCTAATAGACATCCCGGGTATGATAAAGTTTGAAAAATTAATCATAAATTATAATATAATAAATAACTATAAATAAGTATAAGAAATAATAATATAATAATAATAATAATTATTCAAGACACTTTTTGGTTGCTATGGACAATCTCCAAATTCCAGGCAGAAAAAACAGTATTTATAATATAAAAGTGCATGCAGAGCACTGTACAGACCACTAGGGACAAAGGGGATGTGTAATGTTTTTATACAGTACTGTAATCTGTAAGTACTGTGTTTTTAAATTTTTTAATTTGGCGCCGTTCTCTGTCCCTGTGCGTCGCAACACTTGCAGGGAACGGAGCCCGGAAGAACTCGGCACTGTGTGAATCCCCACACAGTGGGGAGACATGGCAGGATCCAGGGGACAAGGTAAGTAACTTTCCCTGTATCCTGTGATATGATCCCGAATCTGGCTCAGGGTTACCGCTAATGGTACTGAAATACCGCCAGGGAGCTTAAATGTATGCCATGAAGAATAAAGATAGTTCTGAAGGCAAAAGGGGGTCCAACTTGGTACTAGCAAGGGTTACCTAATAAAGTGGCTGTATATCTATCTATCTATCTATCTATCTATCTATCTATCTATCTATATATATATATATATATATATATATATATATATATATATATATATATATATATATATATTATATATATATATATATATATATATATATATTTATATATATATATATATATATATAGTGCCAGCTCCTGGCGAGCACGCGCAATATAGTTTTTGAAAATTAATATTCCTGAAACCACAGTTAGGTTTTAGAGCTAATTTTGCTAAATTATGATTTCAGTACCAGTCTGACTGGATTGCACTGAGTTCTCCTTGGCCGCAGGTGTCGCTGTCACCGCCGGCATGTATGAGAATGCAGTCTAGCTGGGCGTATTGAATGCCATTCTTTCCCTCGGAGCCAGCCCAGTGGGAGTGTTTTCTTGCTGTGTATTCTGGGAGGGGGTATTTAAGGTACTAAGATCACATGCTTCAGGGTTCCGGTCCATAATATTCTTTCTGTCTGTTTGGTCATGGTCGTCCTGACCAGCCCCCATGGCCCTCCTGGCCTGGGGTGCGGATCCAGGCAATTCCGAGTCTTGGGGGTGGATAGTCCACAGCGAAGCAACTGCAGGGACAGGCCTGAATGGATATGGGGTCTTAATGATCCAAGGGTGGTCCATGTGGTCCGGTGCTGTCTCAGCTAAGGAGAGGCTCAGCAACTGGAGAAGCATCCAGGGGAGAACTCTTCGGGAGAAGGCCATGTGCAAGGCTGGCTTCTCTGAAGGAGCATGGAGGCTCAGTTGAAGGACACGGTGGATTCACACTCATGCGGTATCGCCGGACCGGCTGAGAGATACTGGTACCGTATGATAGTTCTCTAAATTTGTCTGTGTCCCTCAGTTATGCTTAAGTCTGTGGCAGAGACTTTTCTCAAGTATTCTACATCCAAGTCTGTGGCAGAGACTTTGCTTTACCTAACACCCTACCGGCTGCTAGGCCTAGTGAGAGGAGGTCTATCTGGGGGTTGTGAGAATCCAGCTGTGAAACGGTTATTCTCTGGATTTCTTCTATAAGAGACTTTCTATTTTTGCAGTCCAAAAGTATCTGAACTTTCATCCTAACCCTCTACCCTCCATTAAGAGACTTAATTGTCTTCTAAATAAATAACCCAAAAATAGGATCCAGTGTCAGTTCCTGTATTTCTTTGAGCCATCTACCATGGGAAACCCTAGACGGAGATGAGGTCAAGAAGGTAACGGTAAGCCCAATAAAACCAGCAGCTCCTTCGGGGGTTAGTGCTATATATATATATATATATATATATATATATATATATATATATTTCCTCTGCAGCTGAAGCTAGAGGAGGTAGATTGGTTCTTGGTTCTCCCACCGCTGAAGATTTTAGACTTTTTTTTTAGAAGAACCCTGGGCCTCCCTGATTTCCATATGTTAAAGCCCAATTGTAGTTATTTGATTGCTTTAATGTAGTCAGACAAGTAAAGAATATATGTTTTTTATAAGGTAAAAATATTTTCAAGTTATTCAAACCTCCCTGTGCCATACCTCCCAACATTTTGAGATAGGAATGAGGAACACCTACTAAAGGAGAATTGACCAAAAAAGAAGGTTAATTAAATCCACAAGGACTTTTTTTTTACCACTACTATTCCTTTATATTGGCTTTTAAAATGTACAAATGCAGCAATTTAGAATTTGGATGAAAGGTTTAGCACTGGGAAACACTTTTTGAAAGATAAAAAGTGCATTTTATATACAACTATATAGATCAGACCAAAATAAGGGACAAATGAGGAGGAAAGAGGGACAGAGGGACATTGATCTAAATCAGGGACAGTCCCTCCAAATCAGGGACAGTTGGGAGCTATGCTGTGCTAGCACCCTGCTGGAGATCCAGCCCTCTGCCTTACACAGGGGGTGTGATGATTGGAGAACTGTGCAGTGGGTGTGTTGAAATGCTGCAGACCAGGATCACTGTTCTTTGTGTGAGAGCAGTGGTCCACATTTCCTACATACTGTGGACAAAGAGGAACATAAAATTATTTGAAAGTAGTTCCAACAAATCAACAGCACAAGCTCCAGTTATAAAGTGTATGTATAGCCCAAAGTTTTTTTTGTTTTTTTTTTGAATGGTAGAGTTAAAAACCCCAGTTGGTTTATTTTTTGCTGTTTGTGTCCCAATAGGGAGATTTTGTTTCACTTCCCATTCGGCAAACACAACAGGTAGTGAAAGGAAATCTCTAGAAAGTTAAAGGAGAAATTTGTCATCTAAACCAGTGGTCATCAACCCTGTCCTCAGGGCCCACTAACAGGCCAGGTTTGCAAGATAACTGAAATACATTATTATATATATATATATATATATATATATATATATATATATATATATATATATATATATATATATAATATATATATATTTGCTGCTCAGTGATTGTGGTATTCTAGTCTGCATCTACCCAAGGTAATACATAAAACCTGGCCTGTTAGTGGGCACCTGAGGACAGGGTTGATGACCACTGCTCTAAACAGCTTTCTCCACGTGAATATTTCCCCTCCTCTTTTTTCTGGTTACAAGTGTTATATGAGGTCGGTCACCAGGGAAAATTTGAGGTTGGTGTGCCCTAGCGGGGAAACCGATTGCAATACAAACTATCCTACCTTGCTCTATCCAATATATATATATATATATATATATATATACATATATATATCTGTATATGCAATAGAGCAATTTGGTAAGACTGGTTTTCAAGGATTAAAGCCAAACTCTAGTGTAAAATTCACTCTCAACCCACCCCTCTCACCTCTCCACTATCTGATTGCAGGAGTAAATGACAAAAACCTCTCTAAACCCCAGTTTTCACACACCTTAGGATACTGTCATGGGATCATTCTGGGCTAGGTCCTTCTCCTCTCTGTTTACCTTTTGCTGGGGTTATTTCTTTCAGGATCATGAGTGACAGTGAACTTCATGAGTGACAGGGATAAATCCCATTGGCCGTGCAACAGAGGGGCCCCCTTAGGATTCAGAAGAGACCAAGAGGAGTAAAGGGGACCAGGTGGTGAGTGTTAACGCACAGCACTGGTCTCTGCAGGTGGAAATGGCATCAACGAGGGACTTAGATGGGGGTGAGTATAACTGACCTAACAAGGTAAGGAGATCTAAACTCCTGGCAGGATGGGTTAGAGGGGAGTGAAAGGGAGGGGTAATGGGAAACCTTTTCCCAGCATTGGGCTTCAATATCACCATAGAACAAAGCCCTAAACATGAATTAAAAAAAGAGAAAAAAGCACTTACCATCCCTATCTACCCTATCTATCTATTTTACACCATATTGTTTTAGTTAAGACTATGGGTAGATTTAATTTCATTGCATGAATACATACATTGTACTTACAGCTTTTCGTGATTACTGTATTGACACAAGACAATTGGACATAGTTCATCCATAGTCTTCTTTCTTCTCCTCTTCAGTCGAGTTTTGACAGCCTGATACAGCAATTCCATTAGAAACAGTCAACCGGTAATCTGTTACACGGACTCTGACCAAGATAAATAGGAGAGAATAATTCCCCATTCCCCCACTCGCATCTGGCGTGTGAAATGGTCTATTTATTACCCTCTGCCTATTCTCCAAGCGGCCCAGTAGCTGGCTGCCTCTTCTCTGTAGTTATTGGATAAATGCATTGTGGATCTTTAATCATACACGTTTAAGTCTGACACTCTGCCAAGCTTAAAGATTAATAAGGTTAATGCTGGAAAACAGAAAAGTTGAAGAAAAATAATTTTGTATTGATCTAAGGCAAGTGGGAGTTGGATATTAGTTTGCGGTGCATGTTGGGAGTAACATGGCTACGTGTTGGTGTTCCCGAATGCTTAATCGAGGGGACAATGTTGATATTGTATTTTAAATAGAAAAAAAGTTGCTTTCCTAAGGAGGAATTATTTGACCAGTATTTACAACTATTAACAAGGTTATATCAAAGACTTCCTACTACCAGGATGTGAGGTGAAAATGCTCTCTCACCTTCATTTTGAAAAGTATATCTTAAAGGTGCAGTCTTATCAAATCTGGAAATTTGTGACAAGGGTGTAGTCAAAATCTAATTAAAAGCTCACATTTTCATCATAGCAGTTCCCTAGCCACTAATCAAACCTACATACTTTCTGATACCACTATCCTCAAATTCAAAATAGCAGGAATTGTTCCATTTATAGTGACAATTTTTCACACCCTTATGTCTGCATCTCAACATTGCTTCTGCAAGTATGACGAGCCACTTTAATCTACATAGACAGCATTAGTTGTGTGAGATAACGAGCCATGACTCAATTTTTTATGTGTAGTCCTTCTGGCCAATAAGAATGGGCAGGAAGAGGTGGGATATCTTTATTCACCACCACAATCAAATGTTGCATATAGAAGTCCTGCAGATTTTAGCGCTTGCAAGGTGCACTTGAAAAGGGCTCTAGGCAGTGGTGTCGCTAGGGGGTGGCTTTTGGGGCTATAGCCCTGAATCTGGCGCCCATAGCCCCGAGTCTCTGCAGGGATCCTCAAGGGGAGGGGAGGCTCTCTGGGGACCCTGATGTAAGTGGGGGGCTCTGTGGGGACCCTGATGTAAGGGGGGGCTCTCTGGGGATTTATACACACACACACATATATATTATATACATGTATATGACCACCCAAGTGTATGACTTTCTTTACTATGCTGCTATGGGCTCTAGCCCCAGATCTTTTGTAGACTTAGCATTGTCCCTGGCTCTAGGTATGTGCCATCACCTCTAGAAACAGACATTGTATGCAGATATTCTCTTAAAACAGCTCTGGGCTGGCTAAACATATTAACCCCCCCCCCCCCCCACCCAGCAGATGAAGAATATAGTGCTCATTTTTTCTATGAGATGATCTAACACAGGGATATGCAATTAGTGGACCCCCAGCTGTTGCAAAACTACAAATCCCATCATGCCTCTGCCTCTGGGTGTCATGCTTGTGGCTGTCAGGGTCTTGCTATCCCTAATGGGACTTGTATTTCTGCAACAGCTGGAGGTCCGCTAATTGCATATCCCTGATCTTTCACATAGTATTACTTACCATTACTTGTAGTCCCTAGACAGCTGGCACTCTGGGGCTCTTTTCTCCAGTGCCAGAATGTGGGCAGGTACTCTTACATCATGACATACAATGCAGGACCAGCAGTCTTTGGCCAGTTCTGGCTGTGATGACTGGTCTCCCAGAGCTCTTCTTCTTAACAGTCTCTGATCTGTCTTGTCATTGCTCCACTTGCTGACATTAAATCATATAATGCAGGTCCATTGGAGGTCACTGGTCTTTCATTTTACTTGATGATTTCTGCAAACAGGGCATTGACAAGACCAGCAGGAGAGTGGTATATTGTTCATCTGTTGGAGGAGCAAATTAACTTTAGATCAGCTCAGAGTTAGGCTTTAACCACTTCCCACCCGGCCAATGCACATATACGGCCGGGTGGGAGCCGTCTACTTCTGATAGGACGTTCAGAAACGTCCTTCAGAAGGAGCGGGATCACGCGCGCGTGCCCGTGCAGCGGCGCGATCCCGATGTGCTCGTGTCACCCGGACACGGCGCATCTAAGATCGGCAGGAGGGCTCTGTGATTGGCCCTCCTGATCACATGACGGCCGTGTCCAATCATGGCCGTCATGTGATGTAAACAAACAGCTGGTTGCTAGGCAATCGGCTCCTCCTCTCCTCACACAGAAGTCATCGCTGAGGAGAGGAGAGCAGATCGCTGCAGCCGGCTGATGATCAGTGAGTATGAGCTGTTTTTTACAGCTTTTTACTCACTGATCATCAGTCTAGTGTAAACAGACAACACACCACACAGTATAAACACAATGTCCCCACATATGTCCCCAAAACACACATGCCCCCAAAACATACATGTCCCCAAATAATAAAAACATATGTCCCTAAAAATAAAAACATGTCCCCCACATATGTCCCACTAAAATCACATGTCCCAATGATTATCTGCACACATATGTACGTGATCACCTGCACACATATGTACATGATCATTTGCGTACATATGTCCGTGATCACACTAACCAATTATTATACACTTAATGGAATTTTTTTTACCAAAAACATGTAGCAGAATACATTTTGGCTTAAATGTATGACAAAATTTGATTTTATTGGATTTCTTTTAAAATAGAAAAAAGAAAATATATTGTTTTTTTTCCAAATTTTTGCTTTTTTTGCGCTTATATCGCTAAAAATAAAAAACGGAGTCCTGAATAAATAACACCAAAATAAAGCTCTATTTGTGCGAACAAAATGATAAAAATTTCATTTGGGTACAGTGTAGCATGACCGCGCAATTGTCACTGAAAGTGCGAGAGTGATGAAAGCTGAAAATTGGGCTGGGAAGGAAGGGGGCGAAAGTGTCCTGTATTGAAGTGGTTAAATACAGTATATACACAGTCATGTGAAAAAGCAAGTACACTCTATGGAAGTTGACATTTTTCAGCACATTTGAGTAGACAAACAATAAAACTTTATTCAAATAGTACCTAGATACTAAGGCTCTGAGGGACCAGTCATCACAGTTGCAACTGATGGGAGTGTGGGAAGATTGTGGGACTGTGGATTACTGTAAGTAGTAGTGTGTAAAGATCACAAAGAGTGGCATATTCTTCAAATTAGTTTTAGATCAGCCCATGCTTGCATTTTAAAAATGTACATGTGAAAAAGCAAGTACACCCATGAAAGCTGACTTTTTTTTTTTTTTAAAGCACATTTGAACAGACAAACATTAGAACTTCATTCAAATAGTACCTACATGTAAAGGGGATATACTAGAACAAACAACACATTCAACGTGGTGTATTTATTCTCATAATCTAAATGAAAGAGAATGCAGATTTGTCATACTGAAAAAGTAAGTTCACCCTTTTACATTTTTAAATCTGTGAAATTAGAATTACTGTAAGGCCGCGTACACACAGGTGGACTGTCTGACGGACTTGGTCCGCTGAAACGTGTTTCAGCAGACAATCCGCTCGTGTGTGGGCTTCAGCGGACTTTTTCAGCGGACAGTCTGGCGGACTAAGTCTTTCGGAATTTCCGTAATATTGTCCGTCCAACTTTGGTTTCAGCGGACAGTCTGCTCGTGAGTAGGCTAGTTGGACAGGCTAAGTATGGCGCATGCTCAGAAAGGATTTACACGGCCGAAGGTTGCATTGCAGTGTATTGGACGTCATATTTCTAGTCCCGTCGTACGTGCTGTACACGTCATCGCGCAAGCTTTCAGCGGACTGTCTGTTTGTCGTGTGTGGTCAAGTCCGTTCATTCAAAAGTAGGGCAGACTGTCTGTCGGATTGTCTGACGGACTTAGTTGGACGGACAATCCTCTCGTGTGTACGCGGCCTAAGTGTTCCAGAATAGGTGCCAATGATTAGAATCTCCTTAGGATCTGGTGTTCTCTGTGATATTAATGTGTGTGGTATTATCATGTCAATATCAATAGAATTGTCTAAGGACCAAAGAAAGAAGGTTGTGGATACCTAGGCTATGAGTCTGGCATAGGATTTAAAATGATTGCCAAATTATTTAAAATCAATCATTCCACTGTAAGGAAAATACTCTATACAGTTAGTGGCAAAGAAGTTTAAAAAAATGCTAATTTGTCCACGGCTGGCCAACCCAGCAAATGCAGCCTAATGACTGACCATTTAATGCTAATAAAAGTCTGAAAGAACACCAGCATGCAATTATGGGGTATGCATGTAACTTTTGAAACAGTTGGGGTCAAATTGTATGCATCTGCATTTTGAAATGAATGGCACTAAAACAACCTGCAAAAAGAAATATTATAGCAGGACTACAGTTTGTCATTGAACATACAGGCAAAAACCAATCCTTCCGAAATACTGTGCTGCAGGTTAATCTGCACATTTTAAATACGTGACTGATGAATGACTGACTTATAAATCAAAGATAGAGTTTTCTGGCCATGGTAGCACTAAACAGGTTTAGTGCAAACTGAAAACAGCATTTCATGAAATGAACCTCATACGAACTGTGAAGCATGCTGATGGAAATGTTATGTTTGGCATTGCTTGTTACCTTAGGTCCTGGGAAGCTTGCAGTCATCAGAGTCATCATAAGATGATTTCTGACTGGTCTTTCAGCTTGAGTTCATGTTATCCCTGATCCTGAACCTGCTTACCCATGTTGACCTGGCTTTCAACTGACCTGCTTCTAGTTTATCCTTGCCTGTCTATGCTTACTGCCTACCTTTGTTACCAACCTAGGCCTGGACTTTTGTTCAAGGTTCTTCTATTATTATACTATTGATTCTATACCTGCTGCCTGCGTGTTGTCAACCTCTGCTCATCCCTAACTTTGATCTTTCTCATGATCTGGTGACTTTCTGCTTGGTTGTTACAAAACTTGGAGTGTGGACCAGCTGTGATCTCTACTGGACTTAGTGTATTCTGGGTGCCCCCGCTACTATGCTTTCTGCTTACATGACACCAGTACTCTCAAGCTCAAGTCTTCAGTTCCAGCTTCCTGGCACCCTTCAATTGTCCCTTTGCAGCCCTTGTCCCAATTTTCAGGAGCACTCAGATAGGAATTGGATTTGGAAGAGGCTGGTCTCGTCCTCTTGAGCTCCTCATACAGGTATGTAACAGAATAGTTCAAAAAGAGGAAGTGGAAGGTTATGGACTGACCTGGTCAAAGTCCTGATTTGAATCCCATTGAAATGTTATGGCAGATTTGAAACAGGCAGGTCATGCAAGGAATCCCACCAACATCTTGCAACCAAAGACATTTTCAATAGAGAAGTGGTCAAAAGTTTAATTGTTCGTGTCAAAGACTGGCTGGCAGTTAGGCAAAACATCCTGGAAGAAGTTATTTCTGTTACAGCGGGAGGGGGGATACCAGCTTCTAAGAACAAGTGTTTACTTAGTTTACCCATATTACAGCATTGCATCTATTGATATTTGATAAATTATTGAAAAGGCAAATTTTCCTTGTGCCTTTACTGAAATATATATTTTTTATTTGTGGATACTATTTGAATGAAGATCTAATGTATGCTTGTTAAAATATGTTTAAATAATTAACAATTTTCATGGAGTATACTTACTTTTTCACCACTATGTAACTCGTTTTGGAAATTTTCAAATTTTCCTGACTAATTTCTGCTGTGATGTCAGCCATGTGGTCTGAACCAATACACAATACGTCCCGTTGGACGTAACACGTATGGGAGGTGGAGGCTCATAAGTGATATCACCCGCTGCTATCCTAGCTTGTGCGAGAGTGACATGATTTGTGGCTTCCAGGCATTTTAACAAGTGGACACAATGTGAGTGTTTTAACCTATTCATACAATAGACAAGTCAGAAGCTTCTTGCTATATAGACCCTGGAGTGGGTTAAGCGCATCTGACCATCCTGTTAATTCAGGGGTCAACGTCCTGAGGTGAGTGGCCAGTTTAAGCATCGGTGGCGGGGGCTGTCACCCAAGGTGTTTGTGGGACATCTTTTCACTGTTTATAAGGAATTCTCTTAGGCCCCTTTCACACTGGGGCGGTTTTCAGGCGTTACAGCGCTAAAAATAGTGCCTGTGTAGCGCCTGAAAAAAACGGCCCCTTTCACTCTAGTGTGAAAGCCGGAGGGCTTTCACACTGGAGCGGTGTGCTGGCAGGGCGGTAAAAAAAGTCCTGCTAGCTGCATCTTTGGTGTATTCACCGCTCCTAAACCGCTCCTACCCATTGAAATCAGTGGGACAGCGCAGCAATACCGCCGGCAAATCGCCGCTGCAGCGGCACTTTGCGGGCGGTTTTAACCATTTTTTGGCCGCTAGCGGGGGTTAAAACCACCCCGCTAGTGCCCGCAGACCGCAGCTAAAACGACGGTAAAGGGCCGCTAAAAATAGCGGCGCTTTACAGCCGACGGCCGCACCGCCCCAGTGTGAAAGGGGCCTTACTATATGGACTTTTATTGATATGGGACTCTTCTCTTTCTCTTGGACTTTTTATAAGTTACCATTATGACTTGGTTGCGCTGCACTACTTGATTATGTACATTAGATATCAGTGTTTTATATACAGTATCTGTGCCTGCCATAAGAATTCAGAAACGCGTCCATTTGTTTTCATTGATGACAATAAAAATAATATTAATAGCAGCACAGGATCATGAATTATAGCTCACAAGATTCAACACGTGGTGAATCTGTCACAAGATGCTTACCCACATGAACCTGTCGGGGGCCACTTTCCCTCCTGTAATGACTCCCACATTATTCATCCTTCCTGTCTGCCATTACAAAGAGAGAGAGAGCGAGAGAGAGGAATGTCCCAAGCTCTAGAGGGAAAAGCGTGCCGAAGTCCCGGGGACATTATGTTAATGACATTACTCCATTTCTGGAAGCAGTGCTGATTAAATATTCATTGACTTTGATTATAGTGAAATTAGGGCTAAAGCGCGAACTCAAATTGAGTGGAATAATGGCAGTGTAAATAATGCATAGTCTCTAAATTGAAAACAGCAGCTTGTGTACTGCGTCGCCCCCTTTGTCATGCTGCCATTTGTGTGGGAACGCAGCGCTCTGATCTCACCGAGCTGGGGAAACACTAGCAGGGAAAAAAGAGACTCTATTATTTATGAGTTCGGCAAATTTAAAATAATTAGACAAAATGTTGAACGTCTAGGTATGTTTGTTTCCCCGATTCCCCTTATGGCTGCTCAGAAGCTAAAAAAAATCTTTTTTTTTTTTTTTTTTTTATCTTTAAGGTTTGCAGGCTACCTGTACTTGAATAATGCAAAGATGGAGGATGGCAGGGCTGGTAGATCAGTATTTGTTTTTTTCAGGCCAATGAAGATTTTACAAAAATTTACAAAATGATTTAACCGCTTTTTACCCCCTTCCTGACCAGAGCATTTTTTGCGACACGGCACTGCGTGGTTTTAGCTGACAATTGCATGGTCATGCAACGTTGTACCCAAACAAAATTGACGTCCTTTTTTTCCCCACAAATAGAGCTTTCTTTTGATGGTATTTGATCACCGCTGTGGTTTTTATTTTTTGCGCTATAAACAAAAAAGCGTCAATTTTGAAAAAAAACAATATTTTTTACTTTTTGCCATAATAAATACCCCCAAAAGTGTATAAAAAAACAAATTTTTTCCTCAGTCAAAAAAAAATGCAATAAGCGTATATTGATTGGTTTGCGCAAACGTTATAGCGTCTACAAAATAGGGAATAGTTTTATGGCATTTTTATTATTAATTTTTTAATAGTAATGGCGGCGATCTGAGATTTTTAGCGTGACTGCAACATTATGGTGGAAACATCGGACACTTTTGACACTACCATTGTCATTTATACACGATCAGTGCTAAAAAAATGCACTGATTACTGTGTAACAGGGAAGGGGTTAAATACTAAAGGGCGATCAAGGGGTTAAGTGTGTCCTAGGGAGTGATTCTAACTGTGGGGGGGGGGGGTGCGCTACCTAGGACAGGACAGCGATCACTGGTCCCGATGACAGGGAGCAGTAGTGCTGTGTTGTGGTGTATCGTCAGCCCATTCAAAATGAGTAGATTTCCATAATGCAAGGCACATTAACAAGCAAAACCAGCAATGGGTGGTCAGAGGGACCATTGGGACCCTGTATAAGTCCAAGGGGGTGGGCATTCCCAGGCAAACAGCACTTGCATGCATACCACTGTGGGTAATGCCTACATCTGGCTTAGTGCTGCAGTGTCTCACATCGGTGCAGTCTGATAGTTTAAATGGGCCAGGAAGCTTAGAGTCATGAGCCAATATGGATAGTGCAGCTTCTAGTGTACCATGTAAAAAGCTCACATGATATGTTAGGGTGGATCACATAAAGGGAGGCTATATAAAATGGGAAGAGCTAAAGGTATGGAAAGTTGCAATTGAGCTCTAAAACAAACCTATACCTTCAGAATATGGAGGAGACCAGTGCTGGCCTCTCCTGAAAATTTTCCTAAGTGTTATGTCAATCCATGATTTCAACACTTGGGTTAATGACCTAGATCAAGATTTTTTAATTCTACTCTAAATACAAATAGGGGGACATAGCTCTCTGCAATGCACTGTGAGTGCCTGGAGCTGTGCTCAGGAGGCAGGGCTATGATACCCTATACTCTGTCTTTCCTTAGTCTTCCAGGACATTGTATGATGAAGAAGTGGTACTGGGTTGGGAGGCAACTCTGGATCAAGGGTAATCATTGCATCTAGAGCTGCTTTTTTTTTAACAACTGGGGAACATATAAAAAAAAGTTATCCTGGAGTTGTGCTATAAAAGTAAACTGTCCTAAGAAAATATATCTAGGTGGCCATTCCTGAGTTCTATACATGATTGCTGTCTGGTTCTAATTTTGGTTCAAAGGCTTCAGTATTTCTGAATCAAAAGTATATTATTCAGAATTTTGTTTTTACCTCTGACTTCACCTGCAGCATGCATATTAAAGGTCCATTACCATGGACTGCATCCATAATAAAGTTTACATAGATCGGCCCAGCTTGGATCATTGTACCATCAGTGTGGGATCCCAGTTGAAGGTGGAAATCACTGTAGTAGGCATCACAACTCCATCTCAACTACCTTACAGGTCCTGTGCTGGTGCATTGTGCAAGCTCGCTTACTTGGCATAGGCGTCATTCAGTTTTTACAGAACAGTTTCACTTTTCCAATGAATGCAAAGCAACTCTGGTTGGATGAGGAGGAGAAATAGACTGGCAACGTCACAATTTCGATCTCATCCCTTCAGAGAACACTTTGCATTTGTTGAGAAAATGCAACGTGTTCTTTGAATGGCACCTGTGCCAAGTGAAAAATCTCCTGTGTTCAGTAAGCAGCAGATCAGCCACTTAGTATAGAACAATGATTTCTAGCTTCTATGTGGATCCCACTGGTGTGGATACATACTGTACGTTGGTCTAAGGTAGACCAATGTAACTATGAAAAAAAATTGCCATACTTTAGCTTTAAAGCAATAATCTTTATTACTTTAAGTACAGGTCATTCATAAATTAAAACAATAAAATAAAGATTTATACTATTTTGAAATAGAAAACAGTATAACCATATATGTTATAAAATAGGAACATACATTGGTCAAAGCTCTCGTTGTAATGTTGCCTGTATCGAGGCAGTTCTCTCAATATCTATGCTTTGCTTTTGCATTACATGATACACCTTAATTTTCCATCAACTATTCGCTGGCAGTGTGAGGGTTACTTAATTGTAAATGAAAGTGAAATAGTCAAAAAATGCACTTTGCAGGTATTTAAAAGGTTCTGATTAGCCTGCAGCAGGAAATCCTTTTGATGTGAACCTTCTGAGCAGCACTTATCTTGAGTCAAATTGTAAATAGCTCTGCTAATTTTTATCTTATATAATTTTTAATCAGCCCCCTGGAATTAATCCTTCTTTTCTAGAAGAAACCAGCTGAATCTTGACTAACACGTTCTCTGTGGTGCCAAAAATCAAAAAACCCAACTTCAGTAAGAGTTGCTGTTGTCACAATTGGATGACAATTCAGGACCTGCGGGCTCTCAGGGGTGTTATGCATTCGATTTTTACAAGGATAGATTAGACACTGAAAAGTGGGAATTGACATTTTTATCCTGTATAAAAGTATGGTTCTACCTCAATATTTGCCCTGAAAGGCAGATAATCAAATGTTTGTTGTGTGCTGGCACTAGATTGCCTAAAACCAAACTTCCAAATATATAATTGAAATACATTTTTTACCTACCAAAGGACTGCTAATTCCTTTTGGCCAGTCATATGATCCTGGTACTTTGGCAAGACAGCACTTTCCTGCAGACTACAATGGAGCTAAGTGACGCAACCTTGTCCAGGACCAACCCCAGACTGCTATTGGGCAATGTAGGAGCAGCAGCACACTAAAGAGGTCACGGCTATGCTCGCTCCACCTCTAAACCCAACACTGTGCAAGAAATAGAGCCCTGATTGGTTCAGAGCACTGATCCCCCTACCCCTTATCTTCCAGTGCTGCTGTACGAATGGTGAAAATCTGAACTCAAGAAACAACTAGGTACTCATGCCAGTTCTACCTAAAAAACATTAAAAGAAGAAATTTAGGCTATACAATACCCTGCCTTTGCTATACTGACACCTTATTGCACTGCAAACAATTTAGTAGGCTTGTGCAATTCGTTTCGTAACAAATCGAAATTCGGCCGAATTTTGCATCTTTCGGACATTCGGATGCATCTGAATGTCCGAATAAAAAAATAACGAATTACAACGAATACGAAAGAAATATAACGAATGAATTCGAATGAATTCGACATGATTCGGTAATTCTTTAAAGATCTAATGAAACAAAAGGTCAGCTCAAAGTAAATCTTATAGTCCAATCAGCTAATTAATCTTGTGCCGGAGGTTGGATTACTGGCAAAGTGCATTCCTGAGAACTGAGTTAGAAGGGTGTTGTATTGTATTTGAGCCAAGGAGAAGAGACGTTGTCATTGTGTGTGTTAAAAGATTCAATAAACAAACGACTTTCCAAACTACGAATCATTATCACGAATGTCTATACATACATAAATAGCGAATTTTAACGAATACGAACAAATGAATTAGACACTCTACGAATAATAACGAATTATCCGAAAACGTATTAACGAAATGATGTATTTTACAAATGACAACAAACTGAAACTAAACAAAATTTTCTGTTGTGCACAAGTCTACAATTTAGCATACATGACAATTTAAATATTTTTTCCCATGTTGTTTTTTGTGGTCATGTGACCACAAAGTTCCATCTCCTGGTGTGATATACAGCTGGTAGAGGGAACTCTTCCCCCCTCCAACAAAGCCTATAGTGGATGGAGTCACTGCTCTAGGAAATTCGGCCCGTTGTCGGCCCTGCACATCACACAGAGGAACCGGGCGGTGTGGTCACATGACTACATAGAAAAATGAGAAGAAAAAAGATATTTAAATTGCCATTTTTGCTAAAATGTATGCAGTGCAAAGGGACACTGCATTTAAAGATGGGGTGTTGTGTAGCCTAATGTTTTTCTTTTTCATACTTGTATAAAAGCCCACCCCTAGACAAAACCTTTTATTTGTTTTGGATTGAGTGATGAAGGGTCAGAGCCTTAAGCTGGCCATAGATGGGTAGAATTTAAAATGAAAATTCTTAGGAAAAGAATGTTCTAGGAAAGTTTGTTTCTATCATTGTTGGATCAAATTCATATTTGTTTTCAGCTGTAGTGGCAAAAAAAAAAAAATTTGAGGGAGCAGGGTGGAATTTTTTTCTAATAGTGTATGTGGTTTTTTGTTTGGCCATTCCATGGCAAGTTCATTCATTCCAAACTCAAATGTTAAAAGTAAACATAATCTTTTTGAACACTTGAATGTTCTTGGAATTATCGTATACATTTTTCCAAATACTTTTCCTAAGTTTCTTGGAAACCCTGTTCATCTACGGCCATCTTTAGTCAGGGTTAGTACCCCCGTTGAGAACATTCCCCATCATTTCCTGTCTAAGACTTCTTTACTCCACCAAAACGTCCTATATTTTCGTCTTTGTCCCATTTGAGAGATTTCCTATCACTTCTAGTCCTACTAGCAATAAAAAGCTGTTATATTACAGTAATTCATGCTAATTAGTATTGAGATTGGGTTTGGGCTCAGTTTAGACCTAATAGTTAGATGCCATTGCTCTGCCAATGATCTCTAACTTCTGGAGATTGCCCACCCCACAGCTGATTTGCCATATGGTCATATTAGGTCATTGATGTCACAAGCATACCCACCCTTTTGTATGCATGCAGCTGTGGCTCATGATTCCTTGGCCCAGTAATGAAAGCCAACTTCCAGGTCCAGACCAAATTCAAGCTCTTCCCTAGTGAAAATTAATATAAATTTGTAAAATACATAAGTATCCCAGCTGCTGTAGATATCCCTAATGGTATAAGTAAGAATACATAAATGTAATATAGTGCTAAAAATGAACAATACAGCCTTTGTGCAAATATATACATGATAAATAAATCTAAAAATGTGTACTTTATGTTTAGTGATTTTAGCACAGATTTATAGATCACTTATACCTTTAAGGTTTGATTGTTCATTTTTTAGCACTGTATTATGTTTATCTATTAAGGCATTAATAAAAAATATAATAATAAAAAAAAACTTTTGTTTGAAGTTGGGCTTTAATGATGGAAACAAAATATGCAATATGGGAGTAAGGAAAGAATATGCGTGATAACTTTTCATCACTTGATTTTGCAGACCACAGAAAAAAAAATCTGGTGGGCAAACCACTTTGTATTGGCCAAAGAAAAAATAATCTTACAGGGAAACTATAATGGTTTAGGGAGTCAATAATCTATTATTTTAAGTTTTTATATATGTAAATAAGTAGGGTGTGCCATAACACTGGAGTCTTGGGGTGCACTCACACTAGCACTTTGAACCAGTTCTGGGCACAGTTAAACTCCTTGAAATTAGTCCCGGGCACGGTTCACTTGTGGCCTGGAATGGTTTACCATAGTGTGAGTGCAAACCATGTTGGAGCACAGAGCTCTCCATAGGGGCAATGTAGTGAAGCACTGATCACTAATCTGATTACCAGAGGAGTGTGCCCAGGAACGCTTGCTTACAGACCAGAGGGAAGTGGGGAGAGAGGAGAACCAAACTCAGCCGTGCTTCAGTTTATCCAACCCCAGTGTGAGTGCACCCATTGACCATTATGGGTTTTCTAAAGAGAGAGCAGAGCATGTTTCTTTTCATGCTGTCTCTCTTTAATTGAATCTCTATAAGTCTCCATATCAACTGAGCAAATGAGGGGAGGGGGTGTTTTTTTTTTTTTGTGTTTTTTTTTATTGCTTTAAAGGATATTAACACCAAGCTAAAGTCTATGTATCAATGTGCCCAAAAGTATTCCTGTTACTCTACAAAGCTGTGAATGTTATCAAAAAGGAAACCCAAACAACCAGAAAAACACACTATAATCCAAGGAAATTAAATACATAATAACAAAATAAAAAAATAAAATGCATAGGAGCTACCGTATATACTCGAGTATAAGCCGAGATTTTCAGCCTCTTTTTTGAGGCTGAAAGTGCCCCCCTCGGCTTATACTCGAGTCATCGCTGTCTGCCCGCTCGATCAGCGTGTCGAGCAGACAGACAGCGGCCATTCTATGATTCAAAAGCCGCGCCTCCGGCTCCGCCTTTGCCTGTGATAGGCGGAACACTGAATTTCCCAGCAGCCTGTGTTCCGCCTATCACGGGCATCGTCTCATCCTCGTACTACGGACGAGGATGATACGACGTCCGTGATAGGCGGAACACAGGCTGCTGGGAAATTCAGTGTTCCGCCTATCACAGGCGAAGGAGGAGGCGCGGCTTTTGAATTTTACAATGGCCGCCGACGAAGAGGGCACGGGACGGAGGCAAGGCAAGGCACGGCACGGGACAGGACGGGACGGGACGGGACGGGACGAAGGCAAGGCACGACACGGGACGGAGGCTCGGGACAAAGGCTCGGGACACAGGTAGGCTGGACACACACACACACACACACACACACACACACACACACACACACGGATGGAGACACACACACACGGATGGATGGATGGATGGAGACACACACACACACAGGGATGGATGGATACACACACACACAGGGATGGATGGATGGATGGAGACACACACACACAGGGATGGATGGATGGATGGATGGAGACACACACACACAGGGATGGATGGATGGATGGATGGAGACACACACACACAGGGATGGATGGATGGATGGACACACACACACACAGGGATGGATGGACGGACACACATGGATGGACGGACACACAGGGATGGACGGACACACAGGGATGGACGGACACACACACAGGGATGGACAGGCATGTCTCACCCTCGGCTTATACACGAGTCAATAAGTTTGCCAGTTTTTTTGGGGGTAAATTGGGGGCCTCGGCTTATATTCGGGTCGGCCTATACTCGAGTATATACGGTATGTTATTTTTATCAGATTTAGGGAAAAAAGTTGATTCTTGTTGTATTTTAATACGACAAATTCTTATCCTATCTTATCCTATCATATCTTATTTTATGGCTTTCCACCATGATTAAGTGCTCCCTCAAAAAACGTTGCTCTTTTGCCGATGCTATTAATTCCTAATGGCACCTCCCCTGCACCGCACCAGGTTTTCAGGTACAAGAAAACACATGGTGCCAAAGCACCATATGGTTCCATGTGGCTTCATTTAAAGAAAAAAAAAGGTCAGGGACCTTTTCTCTGTGGGAAATGCAGATACAGCAGTCCATTCATGTGAATATTCTACTGTGCCCATGCAAATGCGAGCCACATCACCTGCACAAATGTGAACCTAGACCATGGGTGCTCAACCTGTGGCCCTCACGCAGTTGTGAAAATTCAATTCCCATCATGCCTCTGTCTTTGGGAGTCATGCTTGTACCTGTCAGACTTTCAATGCATCATGGGACTTGTAGTTCTGCAACAGCTGGAGGGCCACAGGTTGAGCACCCATGACCTAGACTACGAGCAGAACTCCATAAAATAGCAACTGTCTAAATACAAGAGGCATGTGTGTTTTTGGTGTGCTTTGGGTTTTTATTCCAAGTTTGTGCTGTAATCCAATGTGTAATACGTCTGTGCAGGAGCTTCCTGTGTTAAGACTGGTCACTGCTGCTCTCTCAACTTGTGCAGGGTGACTGGTCTTGTCTCAGCCCCTTCCTGTAGTTTTCTGCAGGCAACCCATAGTGGGTGGAGTTTCTGAGCCCCTCCTACAGCTCAATTCCTATGTACAGCACAGCGATGATGTCACCGCTACTTTTACTATTATTATGTTATTTTGGGGTTTCTAAATGCGTTTGGTGCATACAAAGTACATTTATGTTCATTGTGACTATTGAGAAATAGATTCAGGGCTTTTTTCCATCCGAGAATAAGTGCAGGAACCCCCCCCCCCACTTCTTGTCTCTGCCCCTACCCACTTCTGAGCAACGTTCCTTGGTTCCACCCCCTACCTACCTCCCAGTACCGCCCCTTTTAGAGAATACAGAACCAAGTATCATTTTGTGGTGATTAGTATCGTAATTTGTATGGAAAAAAACAGTAATGCAAACCCCCACCCCCCCCCCCCAGCAACAATAGACCCCAGAAGCAACAACAGATTTCCCAGCATCAGTCCAGCATCAATACTCTCCAGCAACCAGCAACAATATACCACTCTCTCAACAGTAGATCTCTTCCAGCAACAATTGAACCCCCAGCAACATTAGCCCAACCAACATCAACAGTTCTCCCACCAGCAACAATAGACTTAGGCTGGTACTCAGTTCTCTGGGGGGGGGGGGCTTGCAGCCACCCCAACCAGCCAGCCAGGCACCCCCTCCAGCCAGCCAACCAAACAACCACCAGCACCCCCGGCGCTCGCTTGATGGATCACCACTCCCCCATCGCTCGATCGCTGCATGGGTTGCCCATCTCCCACCAGGCCCCCCACCAGCCCCTGCACTTACCCCATCCAGGTTCGCAGCTCCCCCCCGCTTCTCCTCTTAGACTTAAGACTCTGACCCCATTAGACACATAAGCTCCCCCTCTACCAGCAACAAAAGATCCCACACCAGAAACAATAATAGACCTCCGCCATGCAAAAATAGATCCCCTCCAAGAACTATAGATCCTAGCAGCCAGCATCAATAGACCTTCCAGCACACCCCAGCACACCTTGCTATTACATACATCCAGTGCTGAAAGTGCCGAAACTGCGTTCCCCCACGTTCCCGCTGAAAAAAAAAAGCCCTGAATAGATTTATGTAAAATGATTGTGCCTCTTAATGGTAAAGGTGACAGGGTCTCTTTAAATTCAGCTTTTTAAATCTTCCAGTATAGCGGGCCTTTAACAGACCAACACAATGCAAAGCAGAGCTTTGGCTTGCATGTCTAAATGAACAGACTCGCCCAGCCAATGAAGATATTTTTTGGTTTTGCCCTCCTAAGTGTAACTCTGTCCAAATACATCATCTGCCCCAACTCCCATACGCTGAGAAGTGTATTACGCTAAGACTACACAGCAAGCAAAATCTATATGCGTGTGAGATACATTGCATATATTTAGACGTTGCAATGTTGCCATTTGCATAAAAATCCTTTCGGTAAATAAGTGAGAGAATGTGTCAGGCAGAAAGCATCTTTGAGATAACGGCAACAAAACTGACAGCCTTGTGTTTCCTTCTGATAAATAGTCTCCCTTTGAATGTGTACAGCAGAAAGCCGTTTGATGCTCAAATGAGACGGATTTATCAATCACACTACAAAGAGACTCTTCATTTCCTCTCTGCCGGCTCCAGCCCAACTCATCCTGTTTGTTCGACCAAACAAACATTGGCCAGTTCTTAAGCATTACCTACTCCTGCCGAGTGTAAGGACGGTCTATCAGCCCTGTGAAAAATAAATAGAACATATGCTAAGCAAGCTGCATATGGAAATTTACAGAATAGCAGAGAGTAACCTATTTTTTGGTGATGACGGCTATAGTTATTTTTTAAAAATATAGCTTAGCACCCCCTTGTTTTGTTTAACTACTTGCAATCTGCAGGCCATATATAAATGTTCTGGAGCTCAGGTCGGTAAAACAAGCTCATGACTGTCCAGTAAAAGTGATCCGACATCAGGGCCGATGATAAGACAGTACAAGCAGTCCTGTTGGACTGGGCCCAGGCCCCAGAGGCTTAATTGGGGGCCCAGGTAGCTTTATTATTCATTTCTGCCTAAATAAATGGATTTTACTAGACCCCACCCCTGCTCCTACTTGTTTACCAGGGCTTAAATTATATTTTCCTGGGCCCCATCAGGTCAACAGAGGGGCCCAGGAGGTGGGAGCAAAGAAGGGACTTGAAAAAAAGGACTGCCATTGTTCCAATGAACCATGGTGAGGGGAGGAGGTGTAGGTGGGGTTGGGGGGCCTGTCAGAAAGGCTGTACGGGAGCCCAAGATATCTGACAGTGGCCCTGTCCTGCATCATCCAGGGTTAATGTCCACTTCCTGGTATGAGATGCAGAATGCTGATTCAGCGATCAAATCCAGGTGCCTATGTAGTTCAAACATGTCTGACATAGATCAGCCCCAGATGAAGCCTTTTGCCTTCTGACTTCCTACAAAGGTATAATGTTGCAGTTTGGTCTCTGGGCAAGAGGAATCAAAAACAATGCTCATAGCTCCCAACTGTCCCTGATTTTGAGGGACTGTCCCTCATTCAGATCAAAGTCCCTCTGTCCCTCCTTCCTCCTCATTTGTCCCTCATTTTGGTCTGATCTATATAGTTGTATATAAACTGCACTATTTATCTCTCAAAAAATATTTCCCAGTGCTAAACCTTTCATTCAAATTCTAAATTGCTGCAATTGTAATTTCTAAAATGCCAATGTAAGTATGCCTGACAAGCTTGGAGCTGGAATAATAAGCTTGATACATGACAAGCTCAGGGCTGAGGTGATAGAATCCATTTATGACAAGCTTGGGGGTTGGGGTGATAGGATCCACACAACAAGCTCAGGGCTGAGGCGATAGAATCCATACATGACAAGCTTGGGGGTTGGGGTGATGGGATCCACACAACAAGCTCAGGGCTTGGGTGATAGAATCCATACATGACAAGCTTGGGGGTTGGGGTGATGGGATCCACACAACAAGCTCAGGGCTTGGGTGATAGGATCCATACATGACACGCTTAGGGTTGGGGTGATGGGATCCACACCACAAGCTCAGGGCTGAGGTGATAGAATCCATACCTGTACATGACAAGCTTGGGGGTTGGGGTGATGGGATCCACACAACAATCTCAGGGCTTGGGTGATAGGATCCATACATGACAAGCTTGGGGGTTGAGGTGATGGGATCCACACAACAAGCCCAGGGCTTGGGTCATAGGATCCATACATGACAAGCTTGGGGCTAGGGTGATGGGATCCGTTTAATAGCTCCAGTGTCTCTGTAGTCATCCATGTCCTTAGAACACAATTCCCAGTGCTGTTAGACATAAAACACTCCACCAGCTGCAATTCTGCATTGTCAAAATAAAATGGAAGGCCGTAATTTCATCCCATCCTATCAGTCTGTCAGGCAGCAGGATTGTAGACAAAGACCGATTCTCTGATATCAAACAAATTGTAGGACTTGTCAGCTCCATCTGAGAGAAAATGATAGAATCACGAGCATGTGATGGTTTAAATTGATAACAGAATAACAGGCATGGCTTCAAAGTGTTGTATTCTCTTGGCTGTGGGAGAAAATAGGAAGAAACTAGAGCCCAGGTATAAAATGTTATATCACTGCTTCCTAACATCTGTGTTTATAGATATAGATGCATATACTCATTAAAGGGAATGCAAAGTCTTTTTCAATGTTTCTTTAGATGTGGATGTAGAAGTATAGGATTATTTTCATTAAATTGCTTTTAATATGCATTTTAGTGTTTTAAAAACCTTACAGAATTAAAGCACGTCTGTAGTTCAGTCCACATATCAACTGTACTCAAATCCTTTCAAAGAAATGCTTGCCTGACTCACAACCAAGGACACTTTAATAAAATAGGGGGATGGTTGCACACTGTTGTAAAGGACACTCCAAACTTTTTATGGAAATAGTATCCACAAATAAAACATTGCATCACCAATCTGAAAGAGGTATGTTGACGCGTTTCACGCTTCAGTAAGTGCTCCTTACAGTGAAACGTGTCAAAATATATCCTTTAGATATGGTGCTGTGATGGTTTATTTGTGGGAATTGCATCAATAAATGTCCTTACAATGGTGTGCAGCCATCTACCTATTTCATTTGAAGTTTTAAAAACCTTGTTTTTATGTATAATCTTTAATTATATATGTACACGCCACATTTGCTGCTTACATAGATAGGATCGGCTTCCTGCTTTACATGGCTATTACTTCTTCTCACATTGCAAGTCTATGAGGTTGATTTTCTAATAGAGTAGGGGGTGCTCAAATAGCAAGGTGGATATTCACTTTGCAAAGTGTATGTTCACATTGGGGGAGATTTACTAGAAATGGAGCACTGTGCATGGTAGTCAATCAGCTTCTAACTTCAGCTTGTTCAATTAAGCTTTGACAAAAAAAAAAATGGAAGCCGATTTGTTTCTATGCAGAGCTGCACCAGATATTGCACACACCAGGTTTAGTAAATAACCCCACTCTAGCAAAAGCCTAAGTGCAGCCAAAATCACAAACAGAAAAATCAGCACAACTGACATAACTTACAGTCAATAGGATGTGTCCCTTGTGATTCCTCTTCTGTTAGGCCTGGTTCACATGTGTGGCCAATAGGCGGTAAAACCAGGTTGTTGAGCCAACAAAAACAGAATGTTGCATTTGGTGGGGCGTTGTTGCCACCTAATGTGACCAATGCAGGTCTATTGGGCCACGCTGCAACCACGTGCAATGCACACGATTCCGATACGGTAGTGGGGCATTTACATGGCAAAAGCAGCTGGTGAGGAGCCAACATATTGTTCCATTAAGTATTGATTCATTGTGTGCATCACTCTTTAGAGGGCACCATCCATATAACAAAGCCCTTAGTGAAAATCTTCTTCTTTCCTGTCCCCCACCATCACTGCCCTCATGGCGGGGGCTAAAACAATTAATGAGCTGTCACAGGTGGGCTGTCACAGGTTGTCATCAAGAGAGTCCAGCAATGCCTGCCATTTCTGCCCAGCTCTGCCATTCACAGAAGCGGCACAACAACTTCTATAACTGGAACACAATCTATGAATAGAGGGTAGGCGGATGAATAAGAGTTCCTCCCCATCCATTCATTGATCATGTGTTATTCATAGAAGCTGTAGTATACGTAGCTATTTTGTATGGAAATGCTGGGCAGAAAAGGTGGGCATATTTAGACTCTCTTGGCGAAAGCTCCTGACAGCCTGTTAGTTGCATTAACACACACTGGCAGCTGCGGTTTCTTTGTGTCTGCTGCTCTTGTTCATTTTTGCAGAGGGATATAGTGTTCTTCTAGGTTTCTGTGTCTGACCAGTGAAGGTGATTATTCCCAGACTCAGCTGTAGGAGGAGACTGACACTATAGAGCTGTGCACCACCAGTGTTGAGCCCACCTTCTACCTAATAGGAATACACAGAGGATGAGGATTGTGGGAGATGTAATTCTTTACAGACTGGCTTGATAGAATGAGTGAGGCAACTACAGATCCCATATTGATTGGGTCTCTGAGCAGAGGAAGAGGGGGAGTGTTGTTGCTCCCAGGCTGGGGAGAAGGTGAGTGTGGTGGACATTTAGAGGGACTATTTCAGGTAGCCAAAAGGCTGTTCACTACTGCACTTGGGAGGGAGAGAGGACCAGTGTCAGGCTTCCTGGAACACTGGAGAGCGCCATAGATGTTGACAGAGCCCACTGTCTAAAGGGGGGGGGGGACTGCTAGCCAGATCCCACCACACTTTGACAAAAGGGGAACAGTGTTGCCTTCAGGTGTCACAGAGCAAGTGCTTTTATTAGTGCTTCAAGTTAAGTACTGCACAAACTGTTGGCGCTAATATAAACTTTGTATAATAATAATAAAGCGACACTATCCAGAGCCCTCCGATGTAACAGTTGGGACACAACGAGCTGGCCAGCAGAAGAGAGAAAGTATATTACATACTGCTGAACTATTTGGATGGTGTAACTCTCCTTAGTTAGTATTGCCCCAGTATAGGGTTTAGGAAGGGTGTTCAAATTTTAATAGAGATTCGATTGTGAAAAAAAAAGAGGGGTTGTTCTATACGGCAATTGCCTTTTTTTGCAGTATATTTCTTGCTACTGTTTAACTATTTGCTGTGTCATTAATGTTGTATCTCTTTTGTCACTGGAGTACTGCATATACTGTACATTTGCAATAAATATTTCCCATCCAACAAGGTGTGTCAGAGTGTGTGGTGAAATTTGCAGATTCATGGACACAGGAACAGGGGGCCCAATACATCTAGTGACTCTTTTGGGGGTAAGGAATACATAAAATATAAAAAAAAACAGGATTTTTGCTTGTACGTGAATGGATGATTGAAGTGATCACAGCTGCGCACCTTTTTCCTACATTTCCTACATTCAACTGAACAGGATGTTGCACCCACACAAATGCGGTATGAAGAACCACTTGGCTTAGTGAACAACTTGCCGAGATAATTCTATGGAAAAGGCTCACAAGTATGTCAGAGTCGGTACTCAAAGAGCCAGTCCATAGAATCAACGAGAGTCAAAAATGACTGCAGGGATATCACACACAAAGGAGTGTACTTTAAATTAAAAAAAAATCTGTCCAACTGCATGTTAGTTCTGAACGAATGGAGCAAAATCAAATGTTCTCTGGATATATTCACTGCAGATTGAATGTCTGAATAGGGAAAAGTACTGCATTATGGCCACCAGATGGCACTCACTATCATGGAGCTAAGTATGCTGCTCAGCACCATCTAGTGACCACTTTGTGGTATTTTCCCTATTCACACTTTTGCTCTGCAGAAAATATATCCTGAGGACATTCGGTTTGCCCCATTTGCACAGAACAAATATACATTGTACATTAATAATGATGAAACACATACCATGCGAAAAAGCTTATCACTGAGTTTTGAATAGCATTGTCTTGCATATGTTTCATGTCACAATTTTTTTCTTTAACCACTTATCTACCCGGCACTTTCACCCCCTTCCTGCCCAGGCCATTTTTCAGCTTTCAGCACTGTCACATTTTGAATGACAATTGTGCGGTCATACAACACTGTAACCATTTGAAATTTTTATCATTTTCTTCACACAAATAGAGCTTTCTTTTGGTGGCATTTATTCACTGCTGGGATTTTTATTTTTTTTCCTAAAAAAATAAAATAAAAAATAAAAAGACCGAAAATGTTTAAAAAAAAGTTTCTCTTATTTACAAAATTTACTGACAGAAACTAGAAAGTAATTTTTCTCCCACTGATGTGCGCTGATGAGGCGGCACTGATGGGCACTAATAGGCTGCACTGATGAGGCGGATCTTATGGGCACTGATTAGGTGGCACTGATGAGAAGGCACTAATATTCTGCACTTAAGGGCACTGATAGGTGGCACTGATGAGCATTGATAGGCGGCACTGATGAGTGGCACTGGTGGGCATTGATAGGTGGCACTGACGGGTCCTGATAGCCGGCATTGGTGGGCACTGATAGGCGGCATGTATAAGCGGTACTGATGGGCAGCACTAATGGGCATTAATGGGTGGCACTGTGCATTGATGGGCTTTACTGATGGGCATTGATGGTCATCACTGATAGGCGGCACTGAAAGCCAGCACTGATTGGTATCACTAATGGGCACTGATTTCTGGCTGTGGTGGGCCCTGATTGTTGGCACTGGTGGGCTTTGATTGCTGGCACTGGTTAGCATGGGTTGCTGGCACTGGTGGGGGTGTAATGTAATCAGGGCTCTCTCACTGTCCCCTGCAAGAAAATGCTGCTGATTGGCTCTCCTCGTCACACACACTGTCAGCGTGAGGCAAGGAGAGCTGATTACAGGCACTTCCTTGTTTACATGTGACTGGCTGTGATAGGACACAGCCGATCACATGATTAAAGAGCCGCGTCCTAGCAACATAGCGCAACCGCAATCGCTGTGTGCCCCCGCTGGAGCGCAAGGTGTGGCGTCCTATGAACTCCACCCAGAACGAGAGCCGCACGTGACTTTGGGCAGGCGGCAAGTGGTTAAACCTTTTATATCTGTATGCCATACATACATTGCCTTGAAAAAGTATTCATACCCCTTGAAATTTTCCACATTTTGTCATGTTACAACCAAAAACATAAATGTGTTTTATTGGGATTTTACGTGATAGACCAACACAAAGTGGCACATAATTGTGAAGTGGAAGGAAAATGATAAATGGTTTTCAATTTTTTTTTTTCAAATAAATATGTGAAAAGTGGGGCGTGCATTTGTATTCAGGTATTCAGCCTCCTTCACTCCGATACCCCCTAACTAAAATCTAGTGGAACCAATTCCCATCAGAAGTCAATTAGTAAATAGAGTCCACCTGTGTGTAATTTAATCTCAGTATAAATACAGCTGTTCTGTGAAGCCCTCAGAGGTTTGTTTTAGAACCTTAGTAAACAAACAGCTTTATAAAGGAAGGAACACACCAGACAGGTCAGGGATAAAGTTGTGGAGAAGTTTAAAGCAGGGTTAGGTTGTAAGAAGGGACTGTACATGTCTATTTTTGTAGCTCATTTTTTATGATGCTTATCAGATATGGCTTGTTTGTACTGTGGTTAAATTATAATTATTATACAGGATTTATAGAGCGCCAACAGTTTGCACATCGCTTTACAACATTGGGGCAAACAGTATACAGTTACTGTACAGTACAATTAAATGTCTTTTTTTTTTTTAAATCAAATATAATCTATTTTTTTTTGTCATATTTTCGGTAACTAATAGGTTTCACTTGGACAGTATTTTTTGCTTACTCTACCTGCATACTGTTTGAATAAAATATATGTGAAGTAAATATTGTTTTTTTTATTTTTTTTATATATATATATCTTCGGGGAGTTATAATTTTAGCCCCGTAGCACTTGACCTTGGCCAGTGAGCATGCTGGATCATGGCTGCCATCCATCCACTGAGTAAGAAGCAGCCCAGATGACTGACAGGCTTCTCTCGGGTGCCCTCTCGGTGGCCCCTTCTTCAGACTTGTCTCCCTGCCAGAGGAGACGTACAGGGCCCCGGCTCCCCTCATGTCACAGTAGGCCTGCTTTGCATCAGCTGACACCGGCGAAGTGACTGACTAATACTGACATGAGAATATTTCTGACAGAACAAGAGCTTGATGCTGCAGTGTGCGCACGTGCCCTGCATACTGTCTATCCGGGAATCCTGATTCCACGCAAAAGCCACCGTCCCCATAAATATTTATCTTACAGTAATGGATTCTCTCTAGCATACATATAAATGAATAGAATGTGTAAATAGACGTTAAGGCAGGAAGTATATGTGGAATTAAACACAAATGTGGTACAGTATCGGGCGTCTGAAGTGCTGCCAAGGCATTATCTTGCGCGGTGAAGGGCACATTGCTGTGAGGTAACAGGAATTCATTGTCTTGTCATTATTGATTTCTGAATGCTGCCTCTCATACACATCTCCTCTTATCTGATGTCCTTCATTTCTGGAAGCTTTGAGATGCTGTCTGCTTCAAGATATAAATCAGTCCACAACATGAGCCATGCTCCGTTACCCATTGCGCACATAACAGCGTGATGGATAATGTGCCTGCAGGATAAATCACAGACAATCGCCCAAGATTCCTCTCCATTTGTGGAGGTGGAGTGGCGCACCTTGCGTGTGTGAGTGAACTGCCAAAGGTTTCTTTAAAATATCATATTAAAGGGAAATGGCGGTGTGTTTTCCGCCAGATCATATTTTGACTTACTGTAAAGTTTGACCATAAGCAACAAGATGTTTCCCGTGCCGTATTTTCATAATATTTCATATATACACTATATTGTCTAAAGTATTAGGATTTACACACACATAAACTTTAATGGCATCCCAGTCTAATGCCGCGTACACAGGATCGGAATTTTGGTCGGAAAGAGCTCTGATGGTTTTTCCCGATGGAATTCCAACGGGATTTCGCTCAAGCTTTCTTGCATACACGCGGTCACACCAAATTCCGACCGCCAAGAACGTGGTGACGTACAACACGTACGACGGGACTAGAAAAAGGAAGTTCAATACCCAGTACCATCAACATAGAAAAAAGCTGTGCATAAAATTAAACTAAAATAATACAGTTACAAAAAAAAACAGTGAATTGCACAAATTAATCATCGTAGTGAACATTAAAGCATAACGCTAAATATATATATAATACGTGGTGACTAACCAATCCCCAAATGAGGAGGATGGTAAGAAAGAAATATAGATATGACTAAATCTAAAAGTCCAGTGAATTAGGTGAAAGTGATGACATAAAAATCAAATCCTTCTGTGCAGGTAAAACACCCGTGCTACGTGAGCCTCCACCACACAACCTATGCGCTTACCGGAAGGCAAGCGATATAGAGCCTGTAGTATTAGATCACTGTCCAGACAGATCGAAAATGGCAGGAATCAGCTGTGACTACACTCAGGGCAAGCAACGATCACGCTCTGCAGCCTGTCCTCTGCTGAGTCCTTAATACCCAGTAGCCAATAGCTTCCATCTTCTAGTTGAATCTGAGCATGCGTGAGTTTTTGCGTGTCGGAATTGCATACACACCATCAGAATAGGACGTTTTTCCGTTGGGAAAATTGAGAACATGCTATCAAGTTTTTGCTGGCGGAAATTCGGACAGCTAAATTCCGGTGGAGCATACACACAGTTGCATTTTCCCATGAAAAGCTCTCATCTGTCTTTTTCTGGCCGGAATTCCGATTGTGTGTACGCGGCATTAGTCTGTAGGGTTCAATATTGGGTTGGCCCACCCTTTGCAGCTATAACAGCTTCAACTCTTCTGGGAAGGCTGTCCACAAGGTTTAGGAGTGTGTCTATCAGTGTTGCCAACCGCCAGTGTTTCTACTGGCAGCCAGTAAAAAATGGGCACTTTTCTCATGCCAGTGAAAGAAAAAGGTTGCCAGTAAAAAATATGGCTGTAATGCTTGGCCTAGACCATCCGAGTGCCTGCTACAGTGTGTTTGGACTGTGCTGGCAGTGTGTCGCGTGAAGTCATGGTGCAAGGGAACGAAGCAGCTGGAGCCTCATGTGCAGGTCTGTGGAACGGTAGGAAGGCAAGCCAGGAGTGGACTGAAGGGACCCCATGACATGGAGAGAGAGGGTCACTGTGAATCAGGAGGGGACATCTCATGTCGGTGAGGTGTCATCATCATCTGTGCTGCTGCACACGGCTGTCAGTGTCACTGTGAGTCAATTTCATGTGTGTGGCGCCCATTCTAATTTCTTGCCCTCTCGATTCCTGTTTCTGAGCTACTTTTTACTATATTGAAAATAAAATAAGAAATATATTTTTTTGCCTTAACATGGTGTTGCCACAAAAAAAAAAAATTGCTTAAAATTCATTACAAAAAAAATGGAAACATTTTTTTTTTTACTCATCTCTAAATGCCTGTTGCTAGGGAGTCCCTCGTAGTCTGCCTCCTTCAGTGCCCGGGCACTGACATCACTTCCCCTCGGCGCCGCACAGTCATCTGGGATCTGTCACGTGTCCCAGATGACTGTGTGGCGTATCACGGTGCGCGGCGCCGCTCACGCATGCGCAGAGGGTGCCCTGCTGTGAAGCCACAGCCAGGTGCCCACAGTAAGAATGCCGGCGCTGCGAGCGAAGCGGGGATCGAGGGGAGGCTTTGTTCCCCCGCATCGCTGGACCCTGGGACAGGTAAATGTCTGATTATTAAAAGTCAGCAGCTGCAGTATTTGTAGCTGCTGACTTTTAAATATTTTTTTTTAGGGGCACCCCACTTTAATATCCACCTTAAATCACTTTGCTAATTGCATAATGTACTTGTTTGTAGCCTAAATACTGAGATTTGCACTTAAAACTGTAATTTTGTAACTTTTGGATATGCAAGTAAAAATGTGACTGTGCCAGTAAATTTTGGGTGTCGTGTCAGTAAATTTCAATCTGGTAGGTTGGCAACACTGGTGTCTGTGGAAATGTTTCACCATTCTTACAAAAGCGCATTGTGAGCTCAGGCACTGATGTGGACGAGAAGGCCTGGCTTGCAGTCTCTGCTCTAAGGCCGTTTTCACACTGGGACGGTGCAGGCGCCGGCGGTAAAGCGGCGTTATACCGTCGTTTTAGCTGCACTATTCAGCCACTAGCGGGCGGTTTTGACCCACGTTATCGGCTGAAAAAGGGTTAAAACCTCCCACAAAGCGCCACTGCAGCAGTGCTATGCCGGTGGTATAGGCACACTGCCCCATTGATTTTCAGTGGGGCAGTGCTCCAAAGATGCTGCTAGCAGGAAATTTTTTGGCATTCTGCCAGTGCACCGCTCCAGTGTGAAAGCCCTCGGGCTTTCACATTAGAGAGACAGCAGTGGCTGTTTCAGGGCGCTTTGCAGGCACTATTTTTGCCGCTGTAGTGCCTGCAAAGCGCCCCGGTGTAAAAGGGGTCTAATTCATTCCAAAGGTGTTCTATCGGGTTAAAGTCAGAACTCTGCGCAGGCCAGTCAAGTTCCTCTACCCCAAACTCACCCATCCATGTCTTTATGGAGATTGCTTTGTGCATTTTGGCGTCAGCATACCTGGTATCAGCATACCATGACATTTTGTACAATTTCATGCTCCCAACTTTGTGGGAACAGATTGGGGATGGCCCCTTCCTGTTCCAACATGACTGCGCACCAGTGCACAAAGCATGGTCCATAAAGACATGGATGAGTGAGTTTGGGGTGGAGGAACTTGACTGGCTTGCACAGGGTTCTAACTGTAACTGTATCTTTCTCTATGAGCCTGTATAGAGGGAGGCGTGTCCCTTCCCTCCACTTAGCTCTCAGATTACACTCAGCTCTGTGCACTGGATGTGCAGAGTGTGAAATCATATCCCTGCTCCCTGCCACTGCTGAGAAAAGCCTGTAGGGTGCGCGCAGGGAGCATGCCCAGGGGAGGCCGTCATATTCAGGTCCGCGCTGTGGCTGTCATTCGGCCATAGCACGGATGTCAAGTGGTTAATCTAGCTATTTTTTGCTACTTAAGGACACCCCGCCACAGTTGTACGTCAGCTGTTTGAAGAGGAATACCATTGTTATGACAGCAGCTAGCTGCCATAACCACAGTATCCTCTTCACGAGCAGACGGTCCCCTTTCAGATTAAACTGGTCTCAGTGGCAGATTCTCTGCAAGATTACTTTTATCCGGGGCTCCCTCCCCCTCCTGCCATGCTCCGCTCGTCCCCGCCATCAAACATCACTTCCACCCAATGCTCTTAAAGGGAAATTATTATTTTTTTATGTAAAAAACAAAAATGACATTTCATTTTTTTTTATTGCATTTTAGTGTAAATATGAGATCTGATGTCTTTTTGACTCCAAATCTCACATTTAAGAGGACCTCTCATGCTTTTTTTCTATTACAAGGTATGTTTACATTCCTTGTAATAGGAATAAAAGTAACCCCATTTTTTTTAAAGGACAGTGCAAAAATAAAAAGTAAAATAAATAAGAAAAACATTTTTTTTAAGCGCCCCGTCCCATCAAGCTCGCGTGCAGAAACGAACAAATACGTAAGTCGTGCCCGCATATGAAAACAGTGTTCAAACCACACATGTGAGTTATCACCGTGATTGTTAGAGCGAGAGCAATAATTCTAGCACTAGTACCTCTGTAACTCAAAACATGCAACCTGTAGAGATTTTTAAACGTTACCTATGGAGATTTTTAAGGGTAAAAGTTTGTCGCCATTCCACAAGTGGGAGCAATTTTGAAACATGACATGCTGGATATCAATTTACTCGCCACAACATTATCTTTCACAATATAAAAAGAAATTGGGCTAATTTTACTGTTTTATTTTTAAAGTCAAAAAAGTGTAATTTTTCCTAAAAATGCGCTTGTAAGGCTACTGCGCAAATACGATGTGACATAAAGTATTGCAATGACCACAATTTTATTCTCTATGGTGTCTGAAAAAAATATATATAAACTGTTTGGGGGTTATAAGTTATTTTCTAGCAAAATAAAATGATTTTAACTTGTAAACACCAAGTCCTAAAAATAGGCCCAGTCCTTAAGTGGTTAATTTTATTTTTATTTTTATTTTTTTATGCACTTTTGTGTGTTTACATTTTTCTCTCCTGCAAACAGAGAAAGATACAATGTATCTTTCTTTACACTTAGAAGGGAAAGAAAACACAAGAGCGTGCTTTATAGTGACTGACCACTGTAATAGCCAATCAGAGGCTATCACAGTGATCAGGTGACCAGGAGATTAAAATAAACAAAAATGACTCTGCGAAGAGGTTAGTATACAAGTGTAAAGAACTGCTGCCTCCACTACAACCACTACCAAGGTAGAGTCTCTAGCAAAAAAAATAAAAATAGAAAATGGGTGTGGCTCTGTTCTATAAGAAAATGATAAATCGATTGATTCTGTGTTAGCAAAGGTGTGTATGTAACAAAATATGTACACAAACGTGTATGCGTAAAAAAAATACATACCAGATACCAACAAAGTACCACTTTGTTCTGCTGTTGTGCTGTAACCTTGCTTAATTAAATACATAAATATATCAACAGATAAAGATGCAAAAATGTGATAAATTCACAAACTTGCAAAATGCCGCTTCTAAAGACGTTGTTCTGACAAAACACGTAGAGCGGAGCTTTTCAGTATCATTTTGCCACTTCCAGTTAAGGTCAGTGGAGCACATCACGACCTGAACTTTAAATGCTGTTGATCATGTTAAACCAATACCGCAGTCAGTTGGGTGCAATGTTACGGTCAGGGATCGTTGTTGGCAAAGAGAGAAATTTAATCTGCTTTTCGCCTGCTGCCGGTTCACCCTGGGAGCCAACATTTGCTGGGTTGTTTTGAGATGCGCAGATTTTTCTTGACCGCTGTCTCCCAATGGGCTGTTCCATTTCCTGCGTGTCTTTTGAGGTTTTTAGCACCTTCGTTAAATGGGTGGTATGGGAGGAGACACAGGTAAGATCGGTGATACACTATCTCGACAATTTCCTTTGTATTGGCCCCTCAGATTCCAGTATAAAATGTGTACAGTGTAAAAATAAAAAAATAAAAGGTAAAATAAATAAGAAAAATATATTTTTTTTAAACGTACCCCGTCCTGGCAAGCTCGCAGAAGGGAACGCATACATGAGTAGCACCCGCATATGAAAACGGTGTTCAAACCACACACACCTCCTCTGTAACTTAAAACATGCAACCTGTAGAATTTTTTAAACATTGCCTATGGAGATTTTTAAGCGTAAAAGTTTGTCGCCATTCCATGAGCGGGCACAATTTTGAAGTGGGACATGTTGGGTATCAATTTACTCAGCGTAACATTATCTTTCACAATATAACAAAAAATTGTTTAACTTTACTTCTCATTTTTTAATTAACCACTTCAATACAGGGCACTTAAACACCTTCCTGCCCAGACCAATTTTGAGCTTTCAGCGCTGTCGCACTTTGAGTGACAATTGCGCAGTCATGCTACACTGTACCCAAATGAAATTTTTATCATTTTTTTCCCCACAAATAGAGCTTTATTTTGGTGGTATTTGATCACCTCTGCGGTTTTTATTTTTTGCTAAACAAATAAAAAAATACCGAAAATTTTGAAAAAAAAAAAGTTTTTTTTTGTTTCAGTTTCAAAACTTTGTAAATAAGTAAGTTTTCTCCTTCACTGATGGGCACTGATGGGGTTACACTGATGGGCAATGATAAGGCAGCACTGATGGGCACCAATGAGGTGGCACCAATGAAGTGGCACTGATGAGGTGGCATTGATGGACACTGATAGGCGGCACTGATGGGTGGCACTGATGGCTGGCACGGATTGGCATGGATGGGCGGCACGGATGGGCATGGATAGGCGGCACAGGTGGGCATGGATAGGCGGCACAGGTGGGCATGGGTAGGTGGCACAGATGTGCATGGGTAGGCGGCACAGATGGGCATGGGTGGGCACTGATAGGTGGCACGGATGGGCACTGATAGGCGGCACAGATGGGAACTGATAGGCGGCATTGTATTATAATATACTGTACTAATGGATGCCAATCAGTGCCAAACAATAATGCATGTCAATCAGTGATGCCCATTGTGGGCACTGATTGGCATCCATTATGGGCACTGATTGGCATCCATTGTGGCACTGACTGGAATCCCTGGTGGTCTAGGGTGGCATACCTTGTCCTGGGCATCCCTGATGGTCTGGTGGTGTCCCTGGTGGTCCAGTGTGGGCATCCTCGGGGGGGCTGCACTGATAATCGATCAGCACCGACCCCCCCTGTCAGAGGAGCAGCCAATCGGCTCTCCTCTACTCGCGTCTGACAGATGCGAGTGAGGAAAAGCCGATCACAGGCTCTTCCTATTTACACTGTTATCAGCCGTGATTGGACACGGCTGATCACGTGGTAAAGAGTCTCCGTCTGAGACTCTTTACCGAGATCGTAGTTGCAGGGTGTCAGACTGACATCCCGCAACAACGATCGCCGCGATGCGCGCCCCCGGGGGCGCGCAGCGGCTCAAAATCCTGATTACGTCATATGACGTCCGGTCAGGATTTTGAAACCACTTTTCCACCGTCATTTTGTTATAGGGCGGACGGCAAGTGGTTAAAAAAAGTGTATTTTTTCCCCAAAAAAAGTGTGCTGCGCAAATACGGTGTAACAGAAAGTATTGCAACGACCGCCATTTTATTCTCTAGGGTGTTCGAAAAAATGTTATAATGTTTGGGGGTTCTAAGTAATTTTCTAGCAAAAAAATGACTGTTTTTAACTTAACAACAAATCTCAGAAAGAGGCTCGGTCCTTAAGTGGTTAAGGACACTCAAAGACTTCTTGTTGAGCATTACATTGTTGAATTTGCACTTATTGGTATGTTTTAAGGTTATGTTATTTTATTCTTTGGCTGCTGTGGCCGTATAAAACCCATGTCACTCAGTCCATGTCTTTATTCTAAATTTGTAAGAACCTAGGTTGACAAATCCTTTAGTCATGTATATTAGTGCAAATAAAACAAGTATCACAGACAGTACTCAATAATTCCTGCAATGGAAGAATCCTTACCTTTCTGGTGGACAATAAGCCTGAACTCTGCTGCCTTCAAATGCTAAAGCTGCTGTATAAGTCTTCAGTATTTGATAATTCTAGGAGTGTCAGTTGCTTGTTTGCCCTGCTATGCTCCCACTGGCTCTTAGCCCTTGTACACACGGTCAGACATTCCGACCACAAAATCCGTCAGATTTTTTCCAACGGACTTTGTCCGAAACTGGTGTTGCATGCACACGGTTGGACAAAGTTGTCGGAAAGTCCGATCGTTCGGAACGTGATGACGTTAGTTCATTACGACGGGACTACGTTCAGGCTAGTAGCCAATAGCTTTGGTTTCGTAATTTGATCTGAGCATGCGTGGCACTTTGTCCAATCGGAATTTTCTACAAATGATCGGACAAAGTCTGATCGGATCATGTTGTCGGAAAATTTTATATCCAGCTCTCAAACTTTGTTGGTCGGACATTCCGACAGAAAAAGTCAGATGGAGCCCACACACAGTCGGATTATCCAACAACATGGTCCGATCGGACATTCTCCATCGGAAAGTCCCACCGTGTGTACAAGGGCTTACAGTAGTGTGTCCTGGAGTGATGCGGGGACTGATGGGATGAACCACAGAGTATGGCAGGAGAAGCAGGCATTTAGCATTCACCAAAAAACATGCAGCGCTCATTATGGAGAACCTCCATGTCCAAACAAGGAATACACATAGAGGTGCTCAGGTTCAAAGTGTCCTCCCACACTCCAGATAACTTGTAACAATGCAAAGGAACTGGCAACTCAGGTATCCGTGTTACAAAATGCGTTGGCTTTCCTTTATTGTCACTACTATGTAGCCAATAAAAATCGTAACAGGAATACCAGAGTTGCCCATTCTTTTGCATTGTTTCAAGGCATTTCTTCTTTCTTACGTCCTTCTTGGAAGTATCGAAAGTGAAGGACTTACCGGCCTCCTACTGGAAAGATAAATGTTCTTCTAATACAGGGAGCAATTTTTTTGATTTTTTCTTTTTTGAAAAACAACAGTCACTTTAGGAGAAACCAACAGTACTAACAGGAAAGAGAAATAAATAGAACATTGGCTAACATAAAACAGCACTAATAAAACAAAATCCCTATTAGGATATCATAATTATAAAAACGATAATAAAAATGCTAATGTTATACAAATTAAGTAGACCCATTAGTGATCTATATTAATAAAATAATATGCAAATGAAATAACCATAAAGGGTCAGGTAGACTGCTGTTGAAATATGCTAATCATTTATAGGTGAGGCTTGGAGGGTGAACTGCAGTCTTTGGCTTATAAATGGGAGGCCCTTGTGTGGTAGTTGGCAAATCGAAGAAAAAAAATGCATGTTTTTTTTGGAGGGAATAAATGTAATCCCCTATTTGGATACTCATGAGTGTTGGAACTGGTCTTTCTGACTGCTTTGCATTTAAAGAGTCATGCATGGGTCACCTGGTCATTAAATGCTACCATATGTATAGTGTCTTTTTTTGTCCCTGAAAAAGAAATGCAAGATGGTGGTGAAACTATTTTAAATTTAATGCTAAAAACACAAATATTTAGATTTTTTTTTTTTACCATTATTTCCAGACACAAAATACAATAATTCACTTACATTTATTACTGGATTTTTGGGGATTTTGGACATGTCCTGTACAATGAGCACCATCTCTTACAATGAGCAACAATTTAGCTTGGATTGAAGTGGGTTCAGTGGGTTGAAACTCTCTTTGGCTTAAAATGTTTGGGAATTAAAGAGTTAATAGCTTCCTGTTAATACTCTTTTATTGGTTGAACTTGATGGACTTGTGTCTTTTTTCAGCCAGACTAACTATGTAACTCTTGGCCTTCAACCCCATCACAACAATAATAAAGTTGAGGGGGTGCTTAGCTTCTCAACTATGACTTTCCCATGGCCATGGCAGTAGGATATTAGGGCATGGCTCCTACTGATCACACCTACAGTAATTTTCAATAAACAGTGCAATGAGCAAAGTGCAGTAACCCACTGCAACCAATCATAAACCACTTTATTGAAGCCAAAACAAGCGTGTTGGTTTCAGACTGGTTGTGACGGGTACTGAACTTTGCTCCTTCTTCTGTTTCATTGAGTAAGCATGATTGTTGATGTGTCACTGGTGCAGATTGATGATCCGACAAGCCAAGCGAAAGTATGCCTCTGGAGATATACCAGTATGACCCAGTGATTGATCTGGAGATGTCTGCACATTTCAAATTTCCTGCATTTCGGATGGATCTATTCGCACATTGCTATTATTAATTAATGTGTGCCTGGGTAAATATTCCTCTAATTGTTAATAATAATTGTTGCCATGGCCTTCTTCAAAAGCCTCATGTGGCTTAGGGTAAAAAAATGGGCAGTGAAATGGAAGGAACGTGGAATATCACATACTGTATACATCTCTAGAAGCAGCTGCTCGTGCCCACGAGTGCATTGTTTATCCTCACAGTCTTGTTAAATATGCACAATAAGGCTACATCTGTTTTCCTCGCCTAAAGTTTCAGCTGTGTGTGAAGGACCCACTGCATCTGGTCAATCCCCCGCTGTGATTGCCAGATTTTATAAAATAGGAGAATATTTGATATGACATGATGTAACAAAAGAGAACAGCAAAAGTATTATTATTACTATTATAGTATTATGATGTATACATATTATTATTATTATTATTATTATTATTATTATTATTATTATTGTCATCAATATTACTATTTTTTTATTATTAATAATAATAAAGCTACAATTACAGATACATATTTGAGATTATTGCCTAAATAAGCTTTCTAATGTTAAAGTAAAATGGATAGACATAACAGAATAGAGATTTGTCACCAGTAGCTGTATAGTAGATATCAGTATAGAATAGATACCAATAGTCTTGGATTTGCTAGGACAGTCTTTCTGTACCTAGTATGTGGCATCCCAGACATTTTTCTGGGATCGCAACAACCTTTATTGAGTTACTGAGTATGCACAGTAAGCCAAAAAAGTGTATTAAATGAGGGGACCCGGGCAACGAGTGGAGACACCCAGAAAGGGGATGTGATGTACTGTAGGCAGGTATCATTAATCATTAATAACTCCCAGCATTGATGTCTGAGGATGCCATAATAACCCTTCACACAGGCATCAGAGGAGGTATTAATAACCCCCAACGCAGGTATCATTGAATGCCATAATAGCCCCCAGCATTAGTGCCAGTGGACACATTAATAACCCCCTGCATTGGTGCCAGTTGATGCATTAATAACCCACAGCTTTGATGTCACTGTATGCATTAATAAACCCCAAGACAGATATCAGTGGACGCATTAATAACCCCCAACACATATATCAGTGAATGCCTTAATAACCTCAGCATTGGTGCCAGTAGACGCATTCATAACCCCCAGCATTGGTGCCAGTGGACACATTAATAACCCCCAGCATCAATGTCAGTGGACGCATTAATAACTCCCAACATTGATGTCAGTGGACGCATTAATAACCCCCAACACAGGTATCAGAGGATGCATTAACAACCCCCCCCCCCCATATTGATGTCATTGGACGCATTGATAATCGCCAGCATTGATGTCAGTGGATGCATTAATAACTCCAAACACAGGTATCAGAGGATGCATTAATAACGCCCAACATTGATGTCCGTGGATGCATTAATAACCCCTAGAACATGTGTGAGTATTAATAACCCCCTATCCCACTCCTGGTGGTCAATGGCATTGAAATGTAACCCCTCCCAAGACCACCAATGTGGGGGGAGGGGGTTAACTTTAACTGACATTACCACAAATGCAGAATGGGGAATGTGGGTTAAAATGTCACTGCCATGAGGACCAATGCAAGAGACTTCCCCCACCCCCCACCGGCATTGGTGGAGATGGCAATGTTAACCCCTTTCTTAATTCCAGCCTGCTCCAGTCCCATTCCCCTAGTGCTCTGGCAATTACAGCCAGCTGAGCTTACCTCAGCACACACTTGTTCCTGGTCTGCTCACATCTCCTTCTTTTGGTAGCACAGGCAGGGGGGTGGCCAGATGTGTGGGGGGTTCAAACAGGTGAGCAGGAGAACAGGTGGGTGAGCAGGCATATGGAAAGGCTAGCAGGCAGTTCAGACAGGTGGGCGGGAGAGCAGGCAGTTCAGGCACTGTACTGTTCAGAATGACAGGGAGCCTCACTCCTGTCATTCAGGCAGCTGGAGAACTGAGCGCTCATCTGCTCTCAGCACCCTTTCTCCACATTACGCCTCCGCACCCAGGGAGCGTACCCCTTCCACCCACTGCTTTTCCCAGCCCTGAGTGACAGTTTCCTTTGGACCTGGAAAATATTTCGGAAATGATGGTAAAGAGATGGAATAATCCGGGTCGTGTGTGTGTTAATCTAGATGTTTTACCAAAAATTTTAATTGAAGCGCCACACCACCGCTAAGAGGTCCAAATACAACTTTATTCCAATGAAAGTCAGTGGGACAATCCAAAAAGTATCCAATGTGTTTCAGGGGGCCAAGGGTGCCCCCTTCATCAGGGCTAGAAAGGACATCTCCACATCAATCCGATATCAATACAATATGCCCTCCTCAGGGTCATATTTAAAACCTAATAACCTATAGTATTGGAAGCATAAAAATTAACAAAAAAAAACCTCAGGCAAATATGAGAACATGAATACTAAACCATACCATTTCAGTTCATCAACTGAGTTCATCAATTCAACAATCTACACTACAGTAGATATTTTCGCTAACTAAAAATAATGGGTTCTAAAGGGGCAAAGATTGAACAGCTGGTGAATGTCTGATGCCACAAGGTAGCACAAGGGAGGCCCTACAGGCGATAGTGAACAGGGATGGCCAAGCATGGCATTACAATTCTAGTGTGTAAGAACGTTGTCAATGGCACCCCAGTGCACCTTCAAAATTAATCTGTGCTCCAATGCAGTACAGCACAACACACGGTTCTAGTGATTTGTGGGGATAAAATGTGGACAGCACCTACACTATATTACCAAAAGTATTGCCTTTACACTTGATAAAAAGAAAAAAAGTAAGCGCAAATATTTGTGTATATGAAGTAATATAACTGGCAATATGAGAGCAACAATGGCTCGATAGTCCAATAAGTTGCCTTTACACCCACATGAACTTTAATGGCATCCCATAGTCCATAGGGTTCAATATTGGGTTGGCCCATTCTTTGCAGCTATAACAGCTTCAACTCTTCTGGGAAGGCTGTCCACAAGATTTAGCAGTGTGTCTATGGGAATGTTTGACCATTGTGGACAGCCTTCCTAGAAGAGTTGATGCTGTTATAGCTGCAAAGGGTGGGCCAACTCAATATTGAACGCTACGGACCAAGACTGGAATGTCATTAAAGTTAAATTGCTATTTAAAGGCAGGCGTCCCAATACTTTTAGTAATATATTGTATGTTTAATGAGCATTGCGGTTCATTCATTTTGAATTCACTGCCTAACACAGCATGCTGTAATACATGTCAAACCTCAAAAGTATGTGAGTGCAGCTCACTGGATTGTGGTGTAAAGTGGCACTTACTGTAGGCTGATTTTATCACAGCAATTACCCCCCATTTTTGGGGGTCAATAAGAAAATCAAAATGATATTATATCACTAGATCACTAAGGCTGATAGCACACATACCATTTTCTCGCAGCAATTACTCCTCAGCCCCCTTGTTTTGTTACAGTGATTTTTAAGAAATTCATAATACATGCCTATGGGACCACTAACATTAAAATTATTAAAGCAATTTTTAAACTGCTAGCTACAACTGCTGTTTTATCACTAGCATTAATAATTTGTAGCAGCGATTATTCTCTGCTCATGTGTCATCAATGTAACAGACGTTTTTTTTAAGAGATCTGTTGCTCTTTCACTCAGCTATCGAGATTCAACAGTGTTTTCTCCTAGGCAGCAACATCACTAGTAACAATCGCACTTAAAGCCTCATTCACACAAACTTACAAAAGCGCACACCTGTGCAAGGGCCGTGTTTAGCTGCATTGGGATGCACAGATGTTCCATGCATCCCTGTGCAGGCAATCTCATTCATAGCAATTGGGACACAGCCCCTGCACTGACACAGCCTCTGCTCACAATTTGACATTTCTGCAGGTGCATGGCCCGAATGTACACTCTCTCCATTTAAGGCTGTGTATCCTCACCCACATGGGTGTCAAATTGGAACCAGCAGCCACTGCTCCCTAACTGACATGTGTGGGACTACTCGCACAGGGATGCTCAAGTGTGCGGGTAAACATGGCCCTCGCATAGGTTGACACTGCAGCATGCCCATGTGAACAGGGCTTTTGTCATGCACCTTGTGGCAGAACCTGACGTGTAGAGGGATGCCTCATGTACAGCTCTCAGATGTTGCGACTTTGGCTGCAAATGAGCAGCAAGGTATAAGTGCCTGTAAGATGTTCCAATAGCCGCAGCAGGTGCGTCGGCAGGAGCAGGTCAGATCACTACAAGAGCGGATGGCAGCAGACCCCAGACTAGGCAGAGAGCATGCGGCAGATGCTTGATGGGCAACTAGCAGGTGGCTGGTGAGGCAGGATTTGTAACACTTAACGAGAGAAAAACCAGCAAGGACCAGGTAGCATGCAGAGTAGAGCTGGAGAATAACTGGATGCAAGGTCAGACAAGCTGGGTCATCAACAGACGGTCAGATACAGGTGTAGACATCAGGCAAAGAATGGTCAGGGTACAAGCAGGAGTCAGCAACATAGAATCAGGCAGATGAACAGGAGATCAAGCAAATTCAGGGACAGGCCAAGGTCAGGGCAGGAAGCGTTCAAGCAAGGTCAAGGCAGGCCGGGTCAATAACAGGAGTCAATACAGGAACAAATGCAGGAACACAGGTAATAGTTGCAGATCAGACAGCACTGGCTAAGAGCACTGATGCAGTTTAAATAGTGTCATTGGCGCCAACATTCACAACGGCCACATTCACTCACGGTTATGCACAGGCAAATGGGCACCCGCTAATTTATTTTTTTGGGGGGGGGGGGCGCAAACTAAAAACAAAAAATACTGAAAAAACAGATCATATGCACTCCACTTGTGCCCCATTAAATGCAGCCACTTGTGCCCATCATATGCAGCCACTTGTGCCCATCAAATGCAGCCACTGTGTCCATCAAGTGCAGCCACTGTGCCCATCAAATGCAGCCCCTGTGCCCATCATATGTAGCCGCTTGCAGCCATTTGTGCCAATCAGATGCAGCCACTTGTGCCCGTCAATTGTAGCCACTTGTGCCCATCAAATGCAGCCACTGTGCCTGTCAAATGCATCCACTATGTCCCCACCCGCCCGCTCGCTAACTGCCCGGCACTTACCCCATCTTGGTGGGGAATCAGGCAGCGGGTGACGGTGGCGAGCTGTGGGATGAGCAGCAGGTCAGGCGGCGGTTCCTGTGTCCTCCATTTGTCTCTTCTTCCTTCTGCTAGGCGCCTTGGCTGAGAGGCATTTCAGTGTTAGAAAAGCGAATATTCATTTGCAATGCTTTGCACTCCAAGTCCACCTTTTTTGAAGCCTATTAGAGCCTATTTTGCTTCAAAAAAACACCCTCGTCGCTGTAATTCAGGCACCCGGAGACCGAAAAGGGGCCAGATGCCTGAATAGGGGTGGCTACAGCTGAATGGATAGCATGAATCTATCCATTCTACACAGAGGGGGTGGCGTGACAGAGGGGGCGGAGCCCGGGCGCCCCTAATGGACGCACCACCACTGCTAGTGCTAGTGTCTTCTTAACAGCTTTTCTGGGCCATGTTGCAGCAATTGCTATGCTTAAAGCTTAACTCCTCTTTGGTTGAGAAAAAAACATTACCCTCTGGGTGATCGGTGTACATTGCAGGAATTATAACAACTAGACATGTGCAGAGTAAAATATTTCGTTTCGGAATTTCGTTTTCGTCCGAAAACTTAATTTATTTAGTTACTCCCGAAATTCGTTTTTATTTATTTCGTTTTTCGTTCAAACATTGCATTCGTCCGAAAATCCACATGAATTACGGTCGAATCTGTCTTGGAAGGCTTATGGTGTCTGTCGAATGTATAAAGAAGAATAGACGGAGCTAACTATATAGCATACTTTAGAACCCTATTAAAGTCTATGGGACTCCAACGTTCAAAATCTAAAGTGCTAATTTTAAAGGCTAATTTGCAACTTACTGTCCTAAAAAGTGTTTGGGGACCCGGGTCCTGCCCCAGGGGACATGTATCAATGCAAAAAAAAGTTTTAAAAACGGCCGTTTTTTCGGGAGCAGTTATTTTAATAATGATTAAAGTGAAACAATAAAAGTGTAATATTCCTTTACATTTCGTAGGGGGGGGGGGGTTGTCTATAGTATGCCTGTGAAGGGGCGCATGTTTCCCGTGCTTAGAACTGTCCCAGCACAAAGTGTCATTTATGCAGGAAAAAAAGTCCTTTAAAATCACTCGCAGCTATTATGAATTGTCGGCTCCGTAATACAGAGAACACTCATTGAAAGTCATTGATAAAAAAAAAAAAAAAAAAAAAAAAAAAAGCGTGGGGGTCCCCCAAATTCAATTACCAGGCCCTTCAGGTCTGGTATGGATATTAAGGGGAACCCTGCCTCAAATTTAAGAAAAAATTTGATGTGGGGTTCCCCCTAAATATCCATAACCAGACCCTTCAGGTCTGGTATGGATATTAAGGGGAACCCCGCGTCAAATTAAAAAAAAAAATTGACGTGGGGTTCCCCCTAAAAATCCATACCAGACCCTTTATCCGAGCACGCAACCTGGCAGGCCGCAGGAAAAGAGGGGGGGACGAGAGAGCGGCCCCCCTCCCTCCTGAACCGTACCAGGCCACATGCCCTCAACATTGGGAGGATGCTTTGGGGGTCTGTGACCCCTCAAAGCACCTTGTCCCCATGTTGATGAGGACAAGGGCCTCATCCCCACAACCCTGGCCAGTGGTTGTGGAGGTCTGCGGGCGGGGGGCTTATCAGAATCTGGAAGCCCCCTTTAACAAGGGGACCCCCAGATCCCGCCCCCCCCCTGTTTGAAATGGTAAGGGGGTACAAAAGTACCCCTACCATTTCACAAAGAAAGTGTAAAAAATGGTTAAATAAAACAAACACACTTTTGAAAAATTCCTTTATTAAAAATAAAAAAATAAAAAAAAGATTCCAGTGGCGGTAATCCACTCTTGCTATCCAGCGACGGACGGTCATCTCTCCAGCGATGGCTCATCTCATAAAGCGCAGCGAATACATCCTTCTTCTGTCTCCGTGGAGGAGACATTGCAGGCATTCCGGCGGCTGACGTTTCTTATATACGGAGGGCGGGGCCACCCGTCACATGACCCGCCCCCCTCTGACGCAAGGGGAAACCCGGGGTTCCCCGTGACGTATGGGTGAACCCGCCCCCCTCTGATGTAACGGAAACCTGCCTGTGTTACATCAGAGGGGTGCGGGGTCACCCATACATCACAGGGAACCCCGGGTTTCCCATGCGTCAGAGGGGGGCGGGGTCAGGTGACGGGTGGCCTCGCCCTCCGTATATAAGAAACGTCAGCAGCCGGAATGCCTGCAGTGTCTCCTCCACGGAGACAGAAGAAGGATGGAGGATTCGCTGCGCTGGATGAGATGAGCCATCGCTGGAGAGATGACCGTCCGTCGCTGGATAGCAAGAGTGGATTACCGCCGCTGGAATCTTTTTTTTATTTTTTTATTTTTAATAAAGGAATTTTTCAAAAGTGTGTTTGTTTTATTTAACCATTTTTTACACTTTCTTTGTGAAATGGTAGGGGTACTTTTGTACCCCCTTACCATTTCAAACAGGGGGGGGGGCGGGATCTGGGGGTCCCCTTGTTAAAGGGGGCTTCCAGATTCTGATAAGCCCCCCGCCCGCAGACCTCCACAACCACCGGCCAGGGTTGTGGGGATGAGGCCCTTGTCCTCATCAACATGGGGACAAGGTGCTTTGAGGGGTCACAGACCCCCAAAGCATCCTCCCAATGTTGAGGGCATGTGGCCTGGTACGGTTCAGGAGGGAGGGGGGGCCGCTCTCTCGTCCCCCCCTCTTTTCCTGCGGCCTGCCAGGTTGCGTGCTCGGATAAAGGGTCTGGTATGGATTTTTAGGGGGAACCCCACGTCAATTTTTTTTTAAATTTGACGCGGGGTTCCCCTTAATATCCATACCAGACCTGAAGGGTCTGGTTATGGATATTTAGGGGGAACCCCACGTCCAATTTTTTCTTAAATTTGAGGCAGGGTTCCCCTTAATATCCATACCAGACCTGAAGGGCCTGGTAATTGAATTTGGGGGACCCCCACGCTTTTTTATTTATTTATTTATTTATTTTTTTATCAATGACTTTCAATGAGTGTTCTCTGTATTACGGAGCCGACAATTCATAATAGCTGCGAGTGATTTTAAAGGACTTTTTTTCCTGCATAAATGTCACTTTGTGCAGGGACAGTTCTAAGCACGGGAAACATGCGCCCCTTCACAGGCATACTATAGACAACCCCCCCCCCCTACGAAATTTAAAGGAATATTACACTTTTATTGTTTCACTTTAATCATTATTAAAATCACTGCTCCCGAAAAAACGGCCGTTTTTAAAACTTTTTTTTGCATTGATACATGTCCCCTGGGGCAGGACCCGGGTCCCCAAACACTTTTTAGGACAGTAACTTGCAGAATCTTTTCTCTCTGTCAAATCTTTTTTCTCTGTCGAATATTTTCTCTATATAATCTTGGACTAATAGAGGTAAGGTTAGGCACATTCGACCACAGGTTCTATAGACACAGATTGTTGTCAGAGTCATGTCGAATCTCCTATTCTATATCGAACTGTTGTAACAATGAAAACGAAAATAAAGCATTTATTTATGTCGGATCTTTCGTTTTTCGGATTTTGTGCTTTCGTTATCGTTTGTCAAAACAAAAACGAAAATAGCTGAAATTCGGACGAAAATGCATTCGGACGAAAACAAATGCACATGTCTAATAACAACCTTTGTTGTGGATTCCTACCTTTTGTTATCCCAAAGAAGTCCCTGTGTGCCTCTGTGCTAAATGGGTCTAATGAGAGTGGTCTCATAATTATCAATCGGTTGTGCACCTAGCAGGGCACTAATGAGGAAATCTGCTGGGCCTGCATCCCTTTTAGACGTGTTCCTATTGGGAATATCTCACCAAAAATGAAATTTTTATTCCAGGGTATTCCTGAAATCTGACTTGTATCTTAGTGTAGACTACTGGGAAAATCAGTTAGCCAATCACACTAGCAGGAAATGATGTTTCTGCGGGGCATTCTGTCTACATTCTGTGTACAGAACACCTCCAGGTAGCCATATTGCATTGTATTTTCAGAAAATTACAGCTGCTGCAGATTGAAAAGGAAAGTTCATGTTCAATAACATTCAATTACAATATGACTTGTTTTGCAATTGTATACGCTATATTATTTTTCTTTATTTGCTATTCTCCCCCCACACAAAAGTGGTTATCCTTTAACGACAAATTATTGAAGGAGAGTGATTTGTAATGGAGCACAATCTAATGTTGTGGAAAAATGCCAGGGAAATTGGTGATTAAATAGCTAACTACAAATCACTGTTAATTGCTGACATTAGCAATTTGTAGCAGCAATTAATCTCTGAAAAAAAATCACTTGTGTGTGATCAGCCTCAGAATCTTTGTTGTGTTCTTTGAGGATCTTTGCAAATGAGTTACTTCATATTACATTCAACTAGATAGGTCATGAATAGCTTGTTTCAAGCTCTTTGTACAGTATATATAATTATTTTAATATCCATATTTTGAGCACATATGTTCATAAAACACACTGCAAGTACAGAAAAATAATTGTTCATGTTGCCAAAAAAAACAAAAAAACAAACGTGTTATACTTTCCTGCTCCGTGCAATTGTTTTGCAAAGAGCAGCCCTGATTCTCCTCTTCAAGGGTCCCCCGCCGGTGCTCTGGGCCCCCCCCCCCCTGCTGAGTGCCCCTATAGCAAGCTGCTTGCTATGGGGGCTCTCATGCATGCTTGCTCCCGAGCCCCTCTCTGGGTGTCCATTGACAGGGCTCACCCACACCCCCTGCTCCCTCCTCACTTGCTGTGATTGACAGCAGTGGGAGGCAATGGCTGCTGTCATGCACATTCTAGAATAGGATCTAGATTGTCCATAATTTTAAAAGGTGCCTTGACTGAAAAAAAGTTGAGAAACACTGACTTAACGCATAGGTAAAAATCCTTCGGCCTTTAGAACCACTTTAATGGAAATGGTAGGTAGACTCCTGAAATCCAATGGGGATTTTGGTGAAGCAGACATTTTCATTTCATTACAGGAGGTTAGGATCTCACTGGATTTCTAGCAGGATTAGCAGGTATTTTTTTGTATTTGCAACATTTTTAACCACTTAAAAGAGAAGTATGGGTTTGGGTGTTTTTCCCCCATCATACTTACCAAGTGGATGCTGCATCAGTCCAATGCTGCATCTGTCCTCCGGCATCTCTACATTGAGAACCAATCGATCGAACATCGCCGATGGCTCGGTTCTCACAGATCCCCAAGCAGAGAGCTGCTGACTGTCAATCAGCATCTCTCCACTCTGTCCCTCCACGCTCACTGGAGCGCTGAGCTGTGGAGGGGCGGGAGCAGCCATCTCGGCCTCTCAGCGGCTCGCTGAGAGGCTGCGACAGGTGTCAGTCCAGGCTGATCTCAACTTCCATTGTCGTGATGACTTGGTTTGTTAGAGAACTTTAGTGAACAAACAGCATCATGAAGGCCAAGACACCAGACAGGTCAGGACTAAAGTTGTGGAGAAGCTTAAAGCAGGGTTAGTTTATATAAAAATATTCTAAGTTTGAACAGCTGATGGAGCTCTGTTCAATCCATCATCTGAAAATGGAAAGGGTATGGCACAGCTGCAAACCTGCCAATACATGGCCCTCCACCTAAACTGACAGGCCGGGCAAGGAGAGCATTAATCAGAGAAGCATCCAAGAGGCCCATGGTAACTCTGGAGTAGCTGCAGAGATCCACAGCTCAGGTGGGAGAATCTGTCCACAGGACAACTTGTAGTTGTGTACTCCACAAATCTGTCCTTTATGGAAGAGTGGCAAGAAGAAAGCCATTGTTGAAAGAAAGCCATAAGAAGTTCAGTATGAAGTTTGTGAGAAGCCATGTGGGGGACACAGCAAACATGAGGAAGGTGCTCTGGTCAGGTGAGACAAAAATTGAACTTTTTGGCCTAAAAGCAAAACTCTATGTATAGCGGAAAACTAACACTGCACATCACCCTGAACACCCCACCCCCACCATGAAACATGGTGGTGGCAGCATCATGTTGTGGGGATGCTTTACTTCAGCAGGGACAGGAAAGCTGGTCAGAGTTGTTGGGAAGATGGATGGAGCCAATTACAGGGCAATTTTAGAAAAAACACCTGTTAGAGTCTGCAAAAGTCTTGAGATTAGAGTGGAGGTTCACCTTCCAGTAGGACATCGACCCTAAACATAGAGCCAGAATTACAATGGAATGAAAGTCCAGACCTAAATCCAATTGAGAATCTGTGGCAAGACTTGAAAATTGCTGTTCACGGATACTCTCCATCCAATCCGACAGAGCTTGAGCTATTTTGCAGAGAAGAATTGGCAAAAATGTCACTCTCTTGAAAGCTGGTAGAGACATCCCAAAAAAGACTTGCAGCTGTAATTGCAAATGTACAGTATTACTTCTACAAAGTATTGACTCAGGGGGGCTGAATACAAATGCAAACCACACTTTTCACATATTTAGTTCTAAAAAAAACTTGAAAACCATCTGTCATTTTTCTTCCACTTCATAATTGTTTGCTATTTTGTGTTGGTCTATCACATAAAATCCCAATAAAATACGTTTGCGTTTTTGGTTGTAGCATGACAAAATGTGGAAAATGTCAAGGGGTATGAATACTTTTGTACAAGGTATATATTTTTAAAATTTTAGGGTAGGTGAGACCTGCTAACGTGAATCTGATATAATTTTGTTAATTGGTTACCTTTATACCTTTCTTAACTACTGTAAGATAGTTGTATTCATATAACATATGTTATGAGGAAATATGTGTTGTGTAAATGACTGACTTGAATAATTGCTCTTTTTGTTAAAAACAATTTATAAATAAAAAGTAAAAAAAAAAAAATAAATGTAGAAAAGGATAAAGAAAAAAGGGGTGGTGTCCCTTTTAAACATGAGCGCATTTCACCGTCTATAGAGAAGTAATGGACTAACTCTTATTAGAGGCTGTCACAGTAAATTCTCAATATGTTCTCTGTGATTTACAAGCCGACAAGATGCCAGGCAGAATCTTTGTGGAACATGGCATCTCCCCACACGCTACCCAGTGCCTCCAGGGGCTGGCATCAGCTCCTTCGCAATGAGCACATCTCAGGAGTTGTTAGCAAACACTGTAAGTGACAGGGCCAGACGTGTGAGCTTTATGTTAATTTAGTGCCGCCAAGCTCTGGGTCACCTCCAGGACCAGTAAGAAGTGACATTACACTGTATAAGTCTGCAGTGCCCAGCTAATTTCCTTAGACAGCCAGGGGTGTCTTCACATAAATCACACATAGAGCGCATGAGCCGCCGCTTAGAGGGTTTTGCAAGCATTTTAATTAAAGGTGTGATTCTGCAAATATATTCTAATAATTCTTTGCAAATGAACTATTTTCTAGAGGGATTATTGCTTCTGCTAATACAGCAGCACAGCCCGGATAAATGTGTGTGCTATTTATGTAATACAATTATATTCCGTATCTTAATATTTAGAAATATTTTTAATTATAAAAAGTCGGATGAACTAAGCTCTTCTTAAATTGCTTTTGTTTGGACTGGTTTACTAGAAAAAGGCACACAACTTTTAAAGCAAAATCATGTTAAGAATCATAGTCGGCATATACATACATCAAATATAATATATAAAGGGCAAATATACAAACTTACTTTTTCTAGAATGTGTTTATGTGCTGCTCTAAGTCACATTTCTTGCTGGCTGAAAAGCAACTATAAGTAAAAATGACTGAAATGAAATTGTCTACCACCCAAACTCCTTCTATTCTATCTATATCTTCAGTATGCAGTCTGCAGGGGAGTTTACATTTCCTAGGAAGGAGAAATAATATTAATTGCAAATACATTTTGTAAGTGAACTATTTCTAATTATTGACAACCTGAGTGTAGAGCACTCCCTAGGGAGCAGCAAGTAGAATAGGATCCCCCACCCTGTAAAGCCAGGCACACTGAATCTTCACAGGCACGCCTGAGTCAGAGAACAGTCCAGTGCTTTGCTTTTGTTACTTATTGAGGGATTAAAACTTGGACAGGAATCGGAAAATTAAGGGATGCCCACTTGACTTCAAACTACTCCAAGAACAACTTTCCTATATACAGTCTATATACACTTTTCTTCCTCCAGCAGTAACTTTGCTTGCAGAGCTCCAGCTGGCACCCTGTTTAGTGATTCTGACAAAGGCACTCAGAGGAACCAGAGGCTATCTTTAAGTGTGTAGCAAAAAGACAGTGTCCAGCTTACATCCTTGTGGCTACTGATCCCCGCACCACCTTTTCAGGCCCTGCCAGCACGATTGGCTGCAGCTGCCCCTTTCACTAGACATCCTGGCTACTTCTCCACAGTCCTCCCAGACTGACAATCTCTCTCCACAGTCCTCCCAGACTGCTTAGTCACCAGCCTACCCTACTTGCTCAGTCACAAGCCCACCCTACTGACTTTTCTGGAGAACTCCTAAACGTGCTGACCTACTCCTGCTGTCCCCTTCTTGCTCCCATGCCTCCAGAAAAGATTTCCTCGTTGTGTTGTAGAGGGTCCCTCCAGCACCTGAGCCCCAGGCCTGAGGTCATCCCCCCCAGACTAGGGGGCACCCTCAAGGGCCACCAACAGCCTCCTAAGCACTTCTTTTCCATCTTCCACCCGACTTCCCCTGCTGGCATGACCTCTGAGTATTTATGAGGTGCCTGCTGGCTGCCAGCCCACTTTGCAGGAGATTGGCGTGGGCCCTCATCAATACTTCAAGGAGCTTGTGCCGGGCTCCACCCTCTACTTCTGGAAGCCTCTCCAAGGTTCCAGGGAACAGGGATAGTTACCAGATGTGCTGCTTGCTGAGTCATCCAGCCTCCCGAGTCACTTAGGCTTGACCCAGATTCAACACAGGCCTGCCTCTCAGCCAGGCCAAATTTTCCTACACCAACAACTATGCACACTAGCACACACTAGGAGCTGACATGCTTTTGCTTATGGGACAATAAAGGACAAGGGCCTCTGAGATTACTAGGTTAGCTGAGCGAACCTTAAAGCAGAACTTTTACAAACAGCTAAATACACACTTGAAATACATATGTGTACAAGGGAATTGTTTTGCCCACTAAATATTTCAGATTCTGTTCAACCAGCCTTGTAATTCACATACCTCTGCCACACTATATAGATTTCTGAGCCATCCGTCTGCTCATTGGGCAATGTGTCGCAGCGGGGTGATGCCCATTCATTGTCTATTGAGCTATAGGCCTCACATTCGAATACATGTTGGGGTCACCATCTACCAGTATTTTCTTCAAGGGCATAAATTAACTCTATATTGTAGAGTCATCTTATGTCTTAGAGCAGGCATCACAAATTAGCAGATCGTGGTCTGGACCTGGGCCAAGTGACAGTTTTTTCAGATTGCCAGCAAATCTCCAGCTTGGATTCCTTCCCCCCCCCCCCCCCTCCTCTGCAGTGATTGGTTGTTAGAAATGCCAGCATCCTTAGGGTTAAGGTTGGGGTTAGGTCATGTGCATGCTCTGCCCCAGCATCATAGGAGGATGGGAGTGGAACTTTCCCAATCCAGGCCTGTAACCTGCTATGCCTCTTGGCTCCCATCTCCTGCCCTGCCTGGCAATAAAAAGTACAGGGACACACTTATGGGGACACCTGATGTAGGGGGGCATTGTGATATGGACACCAGATGTAAGGTGGCACTCTGAGGGGACACCTGATCTAAGGGGGCACTGTGATGGTGGCACCTGTTGTAAAGAAACACTCTGAAAATTGACAATAAATAGTATTGAAATGCTAGGGAAATTGTCCATTGCTTATTTTTGATAGGCATAAAATGATTACATTTATACTAGGATCTGAGTCATAGCACAAACGTGAGATTTGGACGTCTGCTGGCAGAACATTTTACTGACCTGACCTCCTTAAATTTTAATTGAATACTCCTGCCCTCAAGGAAGCAAGCTTTAGAAACAGCAAAAACACCCCCCCCCCCCCCTTTGACCAGATCTCTTTTAGCTTTTCCTGAGTCTGATGTAGGGTCTGCAGGTTTGTAGATTTTGGATTATGCCTGTATCTCTTTACTGTAGTCATTAAACAGTAAATGCTCAAATGAACTCCCCAGATAGTAACAATAAGTAATGGGCTCTGAATAATCCATGTGTGAGGATAGTTCAGGTGTGTGTATCTGTCATTCACACAAGGCAGCAGCTTCCAGGGTAAAACTAGTTTATTAAATGAAATAACACCAAGAAAAACATTCCGTGGTTATGGTATCTTACATGGTGCCTGGTCACCACAGCCATCAATGACACAAATGGAAATGGCACTGTTCCAATGATCACAAAGAAGTAGCTAGCAATATTCTAAAACATCTACAGTGGTGTGAAAAAGTGTTTGCCCCCTTCCTCATTTCCTGTTCCTTTGCATGTTTGTCACACTTAAGTGTTTCGGAACATCAAACCAATTTAAACAATAGTCAAGGACAACACAAGTAAACACAAAATGCAATTTGTAAATGAAGGTGTTTATTATTAAAGGTGAAAAAAAATACAAACCATCATGGCCCTGTGTGAAAAAGTGATTGCCCCCTAAACCTAATAACTGGTTGGGCCACCCTTAGCAGCAACAACTGCAACCAAGCGTTTGCGATAACGTGCAATGAGGCTTTTACAGCGTCCTGGAGGAATTTTGGCCCACTCATCTTTGCAGAATTGTCCTAATTCAGTTACATTAGAGGGTTTTCGAGCATGAACGGCCTTTTTAAGGTCATACCACAACATCTCAATAGGATTCATGTCAGGACTTTGGTTTTTCTTCAGCCATTCGGTGGTGGACTTGCTGGTGTGTTTAGGATCATTGTCCTGCTGCAGAACCCAAGTTCGTTTCAGCTTGAGTACACGAACAGATGGTCGGACATTCTCCTTCAGGATCTCTTGGTAGACAGCAGAATTCATAGTTCCTTTTATCATGGCAAGTCTTCCAGGTCCTGAAGCAGCAAAACAGCCCCAGACCATCACATTACCACCACCATATTTTACTGTTGGTATAATGTTCTTTTTATGAAATGCAGTGTTCCTTCTACGCCAGATATACTTGGACACACACCTTCCAAAGAGTTCCTCTTTTGTCTCATCGGTCCACAGAATGTTGTCCCAAAAGTCTTGGGGATCATCAAGATGTGTTGTGGAGAAATTGAGACGAGCTTTGATGTTCTTTTTGCTCAGCAGTGGTTTTCTCCTTGGAACTCTGCCATGCAGGCCATTTTTGCCCAGTCTTTTCCTGATGGTGGAGGCATGAACGCTGACCTTTACTGAGGCAAGTGAGGCCTGCAGTTCCTTGGACGTTGTTGTGGGGTCTTTTGTGACCTCTTGGATGAGTCGTCGCTGCGCTCTTGGGGTCATTTTGGGCGGCCGGCCACTCCTGGGAAGGTTCACCACTGTTCCATGTCTTCGCCATTTGTGGATAATGGCTCTCACTGTGGTTCGCTGGATTCCCAAAGCTTTGGAAATGGCTTTATAACGCTTTCCAGACTGATAGATCTCAATTACTTTCTTTCTCAATTGTTCCTGAATTTCTTTGGGTCTCGGCATGATGTGTAGCTTTTAAGGATCTTCTGGTGGACCTTACTGTGTCAAGCAGCTCCTATTTAAGTGATGCCTTGATTGTGAACAGGTGTGGCAATAATCAGGCCTGGGTGTGGCTAGAGAAATTGAACTCAGGTGTGGACAACCACAGTTATAGTATGTTTTAACAAGGGGGCAATCACTTTTTCACACAGGGCCATGGTGGTTTGGATTTTTGTTCACCTTTAATAATAAACACCTTCATTTACAAATTGCATTTTGTGTTTACTTGTGTTGTCCTTGACTATTGTTTAAATTGGTTTGATGTTCCGAAACACTTAAGTGTGACAAACATGCAAAGGAACAGGAAATGAGGAAGGGGGCAAACACTTTTTCACACCCCTGTATGTGCCGATTCTCAGTGCAACAGGTGGGGAAATACACAAGCATACTCGCTCAAGGATGGTCATTGGTAGCGGCAAGGATGAGCAACATCCATGCGATTAGTATTTTCATAAGAATGTCACCATTGGAATTTTCAGTATTTCTTTTTTGATTGTCATTAATGGGTGATCACACAATCAATTCTAGCCTTGCTTTACAGTAAAGTGACTGCATGGATGTCAAGAAGAGAGCACTGCTTGGGTCAGTACATTGTCTGTCTCATCAATTGACATTGTTTACTGCTAATGCTAACCATATTTCAATTGGGTGTATTATATAAAAGTAATTTCAGTAATTTCATTTGTGACTGGCAGTTCCCAAGTTTCACTCATTTTTTGGTGGACATTATTACCAAGCATGTTGCCTTTCCACTTTCCATATTTTTGCATTACCATAACACACAGGGAAACAGATGGGATGTGCAATATATCCTGGCTGTTTTCACTTGATGTTACTGTATTTGTTCTCAAAAAATGATTCATTTCGTTCTTGAAGCTTTGTAAGCATTTTCTAAGCCCCGAAGGCCTCTGGGTTGTGTTTGATTATCCTTCTGTTTACTGTGAGCTGTGTTCTCGCACAACAGATCTGCGATCTCCGGGATTATCCCGCACTATTGTCTGCTTTCCAGCCACCCACTCAGATACTTTACTTTTCTCATTTTATAAATCCCCATGCAGCGTGCGGTAGCCATCTTGCTAACCAGATTGGGTGATAAATCCCCATAGTTAAGGTCAGATATCAAGCAGGTTCTTGAAATGTGTGAGACTCAGTAAAGTAGCAAACCTTTTAAAAGTATATATTTTTCTTACAGGTCTGGAGGGGCCATTATGGCATATCACACATGGCATGTATCTGCTTTTGATGCCATACAATTCCTAAGCGACTAAAACTTCAGTTTTATGAAGCTATGTTCTCCCAGGTCATCTACATACACTTCTTAAATTTTTAATTCCAAAGCTACCTACTTTGGTTTTAGGTATTCCATAGGCCATAGTAGTGAAGCTTCAGCAAAGTAGATAGAAGACTCTTCATAAATGCATCTTCAGCCCCATGGGTGTATTATCGCATGACCAGTATCTCTTAGATGCGAGCAGGTATTGTGGTAAATTTGCTGATTGTAATAATGAGCAATTCTAAGTATTGGAAGCGTTTAAGGTAGACTGGTCAGGTCCTCTCTAACCTGTAGAATAGTGTGCCACCTGCTTAGACAGTTCTTCTCTGTCTAAGGGATGGAAAACTGCATCTGCATTACTTCTAATAGAGCTGCCATTACGAGAGTTAGCCTCATACCGCCCAAGGGTCGTCATGTAAATTCATTTAGCTCCTCATGTGAGGAGGTAGAGTTTCCCTTTAAGAATCACTGCTCCTTAGAGGTGTAATGGTCATGTGAGTTACCCCTTTTTTTTAGAAGGTGTCAGGAATTTGGGTTGGGGGGAGTCTTCCTGGCACCACAACAAGGAGAGGAGAGTTGAGGGGTTTGAGTAGGAAGGATAGTACAGGACTTTGCCTACAGTTTTCAGTCACTAAATTATGGATTTTTATAAGATTATGTGTACCATCTTGCTCCACCACTTTTTTGCAAGATGCAATCAAGTAAAAGACTGAAAGACAAGCCAGTGCCTTGGACAGAAGAGTTGTATGCTTTACTGGTGCAAGCCCGGTAGGTTCTGAAATGTGGTGTTGGAGGGGAAGAGAGAACCCTTCTTATATTGTGCATCAGGTGGCCCATGCTCTCATATTTAATGAGTCCTGGGTGTACGATTGGACTTCTGGAGCTTCTGTGTAGACTATGTGCAGAACATAGGCTTATGTTAGAGTACTCATTAATGGTTTAATGTGTGCAGGGACCAGGAGGATGTGGAGGAGAGGTCTAAGGCCAGCATCTGTGTGTGTAACAATATGTGGGTTTTGGTTGAGCATGAGAGTAACTCCCTGCCAGCCCGTATGTAAAGGGGAAACCCAGCTGCGAATGTCAGCCATGGGGAACAAAATTGGGCTCCACCCTTACACACAGAAATAATGTAGGCCATTGCAAGCTAAACCAGACTTTTTGAAACTTTTTTTACACAGAGGAACACTTGAAGCAATTTTAGAGTGTCATGCTCTATAACACAAAATAGTTTTCAGTAATAACCATGAAAGCTCAACCTGGATTAAGAGTTAAGTGACCTTATATGCGTATCAGAGGAAAGTAAAAGAATATGACCACACTGCATGGGTAAGTGATATTTACCTGTTGATTTTTGGATATTCCCGACTAGCATTCTATCAGAGATTATATTGACAATATTTATTGAGATTTAGTCTCCTTCTTTCCTAGGCTGTTTTGTTTCCTGTTCTTACAAGGGGTTTTCAAGAGGAACTTTTCCCCTTTTGGAAGACTTCCCCATATGCCTGGTGGCCAATTTCGATATCGGAAGTGGGAGGTCTACCTTTGTCTGTGGTTAATCTGACATCCTCTTTTCTATTTATCTGTGATCTGTTTATGGCTATACAGGATATATATGATTTACAGGTACCATTTTATTTCCTTTATGTGCAAATCAATTAATTATATTTGAGGAAGCGCCAATAGACTCTGAATTGTGTTGAATAAAGTTTTTTTTTATATGTACATTACATTGAATTTGTATTTGTACAAGTAAAAAATAACTGGCAGTTGTGCTTGGAGCTCATTGTTATCTCCAGAGGTTGTCTTTGGGAAATAGACGTATGAGTGCTGCCAGCATTGCTGCAGAGGTTGAAGTGGGTGGGGGTCAGCCTGTCAGTGCTCAGACCATACACTGCACACTTCATCAAATTGGTCTGCATGGCTGTTGTCCCAGAAGTAAGCCTCTTCTAAAGATGATGCACAAACGGTTTGCTGAAGACAAGCAGACTAAGGACAAAGTTTAATGGAACCATGTCCTGTGGTCTGATGAGACCAAGATAAACCTATTTGGTTCCAATGGTGTCAAGTGTGTGTGGCGGCAACCAGGTGAGTAGTACAAAGACAAGTGTGTCTTGCCTACAGTCAAGCATTGTGAAGGAAGTGTCATGTTCTGTGGCTGCATGAGTGCTGCCGACACTTGGGAGCTACAGTTCATTGAGGGAACCATGAATGCCAACATATACAGTGACATACTTAAGCGGTGCATGATCCCCTCCCTTTGGATACTGGGTCGCAGGGCAATATTCCAACATTATAATGATCCCAAACACACCTCCAAAACGACCACTGCCTTGCTAAAAAAGCTGAGGGTAAAGGTAATGGACTGGCCAAGCATGTCTCCAGACCTAAACCCCACCAGCTCCGTGATGTTGTCATGGAGGAGTGGAAGAGGACTTCAGTGGCAACATACTGGTGTCAACATGGCACATGTTGACACACTGGGGCTTTTTTCAAAAAGGCAAAACCACTTTGCCCTACAAGTGCAATGCAAATGCACTCGTAGAGCAAAGTGGATTGTCCTTTCTGAAATAAGCCCCAGTGTGTTAACTTGTGCTAGCTTCCATCATGGGGGATCAATGGACGTGTTTTGGGGGGGGAAACCCTTCATCTCACCTACTTTAGTTTGGAGGAAGGGGTTGCACCCACAAAACGCGTACATTGATATCCCATGATGGGAGTAGCACATGTTGACACACTGTGTGTTTTGTGGCTTTATAAAAATAGATATAGGGAAAAGACACACAATTTAGGCATGGGATCATAAGGGAAATCACAATCTTCAAAATTTGCCTTTTAGAGGAGTGAGAAGGTAAGATCAACATAGTTTTGACATCTCTCATATGGCCTTCGCTTTGGCAAAGTCAAACTTTGTAACTTCCTGACTTGGGGATGTGTATGTAATGTTTTTAAACATGCCTGTTTAGCCCCAAAAAAGGCAAATTTATGTCAAACATACATGTTATACACCAAGTTGTTAGTTTGTTCCAAAACCATTTATAACGTACATGTGAATGTGCTTGGAGTAAAATGTTTTATACTCAACAATGTGTGGCTTCTTATTTCAGTGCTCAGTACCAGTTTATTTGTTGTTGGTGCAGTTACAGTGACAATAGGGGTTATTTACTAAAGACAAATTGTCAGAAACCATGAAATTAGACTGAGACAGAAGTACTGTTAAATCACACTTGTTTAATAATAGAAGTAAAAAGTAGTCAATTCCCAACATACTCAAACCATAGGAGCACACATCTCCATCCCTCACCTGGTCACAGTCAGATCCCATTAGGGGTGACTAAGTGAGGAGAAAGCAGATTTGGGTATAAACCTCTTTATCACACTGTGACAAACGCAGACAAATACTCCAACCCTCTTACACGAAAAAACATAGCAAACTTCATGAACGAACCCTGACTGGTTAATTAACCCAGTTAGGGAAGCAAACACATTTCAACACATCATTACGAGCTAACTATCACTCCTAGATACCCGATCCAATGACAAATAATAACAAGTTCAATGTTATGTGTGTTGTATGACACTGTTTTTGTTTTTTGTATATCTGTTAAAACATGTACTCATCTGTACCTAACGATTATAATTTCTGTAATCTTGTAAAAGGTTAATAAAAACTTTATAAAAAAAAGTAAAAAGTAGTCAAAACATAGCCAGAGTTCAGTAACCGGAACGGATAGTCAGCCAAACCAGAATTCAGGGATCAATGTAGTGGAACAGCAAGCAGGATCTGGAGCCAGAAGGTATGTCAGCAAAGCCAGTCTTTAAACAGGAACACAGGAGATTTTTCTTGTGATGTTCAGCAAGGGAAAGGCAGAGCTCCTCTGGACTGGACTGCTTAAGTAGGCAGCACTGACGAGCTGGATCTCATCAACAGCTGAGTAACCGTGAAGAGAGATGGGAGCTGACAATTAGCCAACAGCTGAGCGGCCAGCTCAGAGAAGGAAGGGCTGAGCCCAGCCCTGACACAAATCAACTTTGCACTATAAGTGCACTTTAGTAAATAACCCCTACTGTGCTGTAAAATGTGCCAACATCAGGCCATTTTAGGGACTCCAAGCAATTAATTCATGAAGTGGAAAAGGATGAATATTTTTATCATTAATGCATTACATACATTAACAACAAGAACATTGTGTGTGTGTGTGTGTGTAGCAGAACCACAGCAAAATATAATAATTAGCTGAAGAAGAGATTATCACCTCATGTATCAAATAAGTTACGTTTGCACTATTGAAGAAAATGGCCAAAATTAAAAGGCCATTTGAGAACCTAGGAGACAGACAAGAAACACAAACACTAATTCAAACGAAATATGAGTTTAGTTTAAAAAAAAAAAAAGATTAATCATCTGCAAGATTATGTTGTAAATTAATTGCCCCCCTGCCCACAAAGTAATCGACATAGTTTTGCCTGACTTTGTGGTCACTATGGGGGGGCAAGCCAGGACGGCCACTTTCGAGCACCATCATTAATGCAGGTTCTGCAGAAAAGTTGGCCTCAGTCGCAACTGGGTCCATATAGCTGGCTGCATTCTTTCAAAGGTAGTTGTGCAGAATGCAGCAGCTCCACACAATGTGATTACGTTTGTATTCGGCCAGGTTGATGGACGTAAGGAAAAGCCTGAACCGGCTGGCCATTATGCCAAAGCGATTCTCAACGACTCTTCTGGCACGGGCCAGCCAGTAATTAAAAACCCTCTGCTCTGGGGTCATGTTCCTCATGGGGAACGGCTTCATCAGATGTTCCCCTAAAGCAAAGGCATCATCCGCCACAAATACTAAATTGAGGCCCACAACATTCTCCTCCTGAGACGCCAGTAAAACTCCATCTGGGCAATCACTACTACATCAAAGTTATGGCCGTTCTTCCCAACGTCCAGGTAGATGAATTCATAATTGCCCGTCACCACCACCAACATCACTATATAATTAATTAAAGTAGTACACCCAAGTTGGGTGGTGGGAGGATCCTGAAGTGCTTCCCATCGATAGCACCACCACAATTGGGAAAGTCCCACTGGTGGAGAAACTGGGAAGCCACAGTCTGCCATTCCTGTGGGTTGGAAGGAAACTGTGGTGTCAAACAAGAAAAAAATAATACTACTTTTGCACATAACATTGCAAACAGATTAGACACAAACATTCTTGGCCAACATAAGTATAACATTTATTGAAATGAGTATTTCAAGACAAAATTATAAGGTCAACTTATTAGATTCCTCACCCCCTATGGTGGAGGGGTAGATGTTTTGGACAGGTAACCCTCTCCACTTCATTGAGAGCTGAATGCATAAATAATGTGTGTTACTTTGGCCAGGCCCTCCTTACTTACACTATTGGCAGCCCACTGGACAGGTAAGAAGTGCCATAATCCAAAAATATGAATACACCCTGTCCAAATTGAAGCACATTTTTACATTCTGCATCTGCAATTCCCTATCAAGATAATAGGAGAACAAAACTTTAAACAGTACCATTTGAAAGTATTCAGGCAGACACTTGCACTACATGCTTTGGTGAATTCATCCATAAATATGAACAAAAAAGAGGTAGCCATAGTGTGTATGGGTTTGGCAAAGTCAGCAGATTATTGGTATCGGTTGACTTAGCAGTTGGGGGGAGGGAGTATTCAAAATGAGTTTTGGCCTCAAAAAATAAAGCCTCTTGCACTCTGCCTGAATTTAACAATACAATTTGGACACATTTTAGGGGATGTTTAGGGTAAGCACTACAATGGAGCTGACAAAATACAATGATAAGTTACTAGGCTAGGTGTGTATGGGCCCAAGATAGCATGCTGGGGAGGTTAGTGAAGACAAATATGCATGAAGGACAAAAAAGGAGCATTAACATTAGCAAACATTAAATACATAGAATGTGATGTTAAAGGATAAAACTTACCCTAATATAGTCCTTCTGTAGGACTTGAATGAGTGCAGAACAGGTCTCTGGAACCGCGTTCGTAATTGTTGGCCAACATTTTGTGACCGTGTGTATGCCAACACCCTTCGAACAAAAGTCCATGGTTTTGTTGTCAGAAAGTCCAATTGTGTGTACCTGGCATTAGACTAACATGTATAAGCTAAGATTAAAGTGTACATCCAGGCAAACAATTTTTTTTGTCAATTACTTTTTCATTGTGGACTTTCAAAATAATCCCGAGCTGTCTCTTTCCTTCTATCCCCAACTTCTTACCAATTGATCCTGCCAAATTCCCCCCTTCTCCAGCCATACCATTGGAAGACTGACAATGGCACAAAAGCACTTCTCAATTTACAGCAGCATTGCCCCCCTGCAGCTTTAATTGTAGCAGAGAGGAGGGCCTCACCTTTTTAATAAGTGCATATATTTTTGTGTTGGGCTGCCCATATACGTCAAGTATTTACTGTATACTTATTGCCTACATATATACTTCAAGCAATATCCATGTGTTTGTGTCCTTAAACCAATAATAACTTATCTTTTGAACAAAAACAGCTCCTGTAATAGAACCTGTAAAAAAAAAAAAGTTTTTCTTTCGACCAGAGTTTTTCTTTAATAGCACCAAGCAGTAAACAAAGTCTCTTTTTCCAGACAGCAGTCTTCATCAGCTCTGACATTACAAGCTAGCTCACTGTATTCGTTGGAAAACAATTGTAAGATCTCTCCATATAAATGGCAAAAGGTGCTTTTGTTTGTTTTTTAAGTCTGTTGTACGCCAAACATTCTGACAAGGTGAAACCTTATGCTCTCTATATCTTGACATGTTTTTTTCTGCTACAAAAGAACAAAAGGGTGAACCGCTCCAGGTGGTGTACTGAAGAAAACGCCCTCCTCAAAGTGAAAGCCAGGTGCAGGCTCAGCACGAGCAATATTGAAGAAATGGATTATGGACAGCCGCACTCCGATAAAAGCCTTTATTGTAATAAATAGTCAACGTTCATGTGACAGCAGAAGCAGGACAAACAACTGACGCGTTTCACAACATCATTGTTGCTTAGTCATAGCTAAAGGCTTTTATCGGAGTACGGCTGTCCAGAATCCATTTCTTTAATATGTTTTTTCTACCCTCGGAAAAACTTTAACAATGTCACCCAAGCTAAAGCTGAATCCTGAGAAAGGGAGGTGTTTTATACTGCATGAAATAGATGTAGATACTGAAAATTGAGAGAAAAGTACTTTTTTTTGTAGAAAGTAGGTATTGGGCTGTCTCAGCTCTCTATGAAGATGAAAATGGTTTCTATATAAAAGGAAAGAGTATTTTTAATGAGCACATATTTTCAGTTATTATTGTTGTACTTATCATAAAAGAAACAAAGTAGCTTTATTTTTCTTAAGGTTTCTACGTGTTTAAAAATGTTCTTATAATAAAAATATATCTATACATACTGTATATATATATATATATATATATATATATATATATATATATATATATATATATAAATATATATATATATATATATATATATATATATACACACACACACACACACTATATTACCAAAAGTATTGTGAGGCATGCCTTTATATACATGAACTTTAATGGTATCCTAGTCTTATGCCGCGTACACACGATCAGAAATTCTGCCAGCAAAAGTCACATGTGAACTTTTGGTCAGAAATTCCGACCGTTGCTCCATTGGACTTTTGCTGGCAGAATTCCAGCCAGCAAAATATTAAGATCAGGTTCTCTATTTTTCGGTCGGAAAAAGTTCCGATCAGAAATTCCGATCATCTGTACAAATTCCGACGCATGCTCGGAAACAATTTGACGCATACTCGGAAGCATTGAACTTCATTCTCTCAGCTCGTCGTAGTGTTGTACGTCACTGCGTTCTTTACGGTCGAAAGTTTAGAGTACTTTTGTGTGACTGTGTATATGCAAGCCAAGCTTGAGCGGAATTCCGTCGGAAAAACCATCCAATTTTTTTCCGAGGGAAAATCTGCTCATGTGTACAGGGAATTAGTCTGTAGGGTTCGATATTGAGTCGGCCCACTCTTTTCCGCTATAGCAGCTTCAACTCTTCTGGGAAGGCTGTCCACAAGTTTTTGTAGTGTGTCTACGGGAATGTTTGACCATTCTCCCAGAAGCGCATTTGTGAGGTCAAGCACTGATGTAGGACGAGAAGGCCTGGCTCACAGCCTCCACATAATTCATGAGCGAGTTTGGGGTAGAGGAACTTGACTGGCCTGCACATAGTTCTGACCTCAACCCGGTAGAACACCTTTGAGAGGAATGAGAGCAGAGACTGCGATCAAGAAATTCTCATCCACATCATGCCTGACCTCAAAAATGTGCTTCTGGAATACTGGTCAAACATTCCCATAGACACACTCCTAAACCGTATTGACAGCCCCTCACAAAACACAGCTCTGTTGTAGTGGAGTTGCACAGAACAGCCCAAATCCTTCTATTCTTGGGTCCCTCTTCTGTTCTCCTGGCCCTTCCCTCCTGTTGAGCACCCCCACAGCAAGCAGCTTGCTATGGGGCCACCCAAGCTGTGCTGCAGGTCCATGTCTCCATTTAGACACAGAGCTGCAGTTCGCCTTGCCCCCTCTCTCTCCTGATTGGCTAACTGACGTTGATTGACAGCAGCGAGAACCAATGGAGCCACTGCTGTGTCTCAGCCAATCGGGGGGAGAGTCCCAGACAGCTGAGACACTCGTGGACATCGCTGGATAGAGTTGGGGCTCAGATAAGTATTGAAACTTAGGCGTTTCAACCACCTAGGCCTGTTAATTGGAATTGTTAATATTCTGGAGTTGGGTCTTAAGGATGAGCTGTTTTGTTAATTTATATTTCTGCCCATGTTGTCTCAAGATGTATAAAGCTCTGCCACACAGCACAGCCAGGCCAGTGACCTGAATTTTCTCAGTGGAAAATACAAGGCTTTCTATAAATGGTGGTGTCAAGCAAGCAATCCCCTGTGGTTTGTATATAGTGGGGCGTCCATTTGGCACAGAACCTGCAAGTTAGCAGTAATCAGTGTAGTACTGCCAACTAATACAGTGATTGTTAGCTCCCACAGTGGTCCATCAGGTATGATACTGTAAATGCATACCTATATTGTGCCAAGCTGGACCAATGTAACTATTCAATTAAATAAATTATACCTGGAATTTATGTAGCAGAATCTCTGACCTCTTCAAGTCTAATGTGAACCTTCAAGACCAAAGATAGCTGACATTCTTCAATATGTGGTGGGTTGTGAGGCATAGTGGGTGCAAAGGTTGTAAAAGTCATTAGGTGCCAGATACTTCTTGGATGTAAAAGAGGTTTTATTTCTTTGACAGTCCTTTTTATATTTTGCAAGGGAAAGATGGTTAGGGCCAGGATACCCTTAAGTAATTGCAATTTCAAATGGCATACTCAGAGACTTCAAAAGGAGGACAAAAGTACAGGGAAAGGCCCCAGCAAGGTGCCACTACTGTACATGCAGGATTGCTGTATCCTATGGCAACAGTACTTAAACAGTTCCTAAGTCAGCTCCTGGTCTCTCACTGGACCCTGCGTTTGAATCCCGTTAGCTCCTCAAGGCTTTTGCGGTGGTATTTCCCTCAAGCATCACCTATGCTTCCCTGCTGGATCCCTAGCTTGGCACTTTGGATACCGTCAAGCTTCACCCCTGCTGACCAGCTCAGTCCCTAGCTTGGCACACCAGGCTGCTCTGAAAGCGTCACCTCTGCTGGTTGGGTCTCTTACTTGATCACCACCAGATTCTCCACCATGCCCGTTTGGTGATAATTTTGCTCTAGTACTTGCTTCAGTAACTCACTGTGGTCCCTGGTAAAGGCAAATTGTCTCTTAGTGGTGACAGCTTTCCTTTTACCTCTGACCACGACAGGTTCTCCGGCCGGTAGAACCGTCACTTTAGGTTGGACTGCAAGCCGCAGTTCCCACCCTGTGCTGCCTTTTTACTTCTGGGTAGGCCCTTACACAGCCTGGAAGCCTGATGCCCCCGGGATAGGCCCAATCTCCAATCTAGCAGCCCGGGGAAGGCGACACATGTCCAGTCTGGGTGGCACACAAGAAACTGGATCATCTGACCTCACCGGAATATATAGGCTCTCCCAGCAGGCCAAGAGATTCAACAAAATCCCTGCCCATTGGCAGCCTGACCTTGAGCTGTCCTTCTTCACCTAATACCTCCAAGTGCCCAGCCACCTGGTGGTAGAAGAGGAAAGTACAACCAGGCCAAACTTATGGAGAAGTCAATGGATCCCTAGTAATTAACTACAGTAGCTACTCCTGACAAGGAATTTGGTGAGGAGCTCCCTGACTAAACATTTACATTTAAGTAATATAACTAGGTCACCTCTCCATCTCCAGCTTGAGGTTGGACAGTGAGTGAGCAGCGATAGACTTGTGACCAAATTATTCTGCTCTTTCTTCCTGGGACTTATAAATATATGTGCAACTAGCACACCTGATTGGCTCCTATTGCCGCACCCATCTCCTAGTCTACTATATAGGTGTTTACAAGAGGCCAAGATTAAAGAGGAACACCACTCCATCTATCAAAAATAAAATGTTTAAATCCTAAAAATTGTCCTTGTAAAAGAAAAACATACTTACTAGTCAATAGAGTCTAGCATTGTCTTGCTTGTAGGGAAAGCTCTCCTTACACTGCTCCTCTCTGGTGCCTCCTTCTTTAATTAATTTCCAGCTCATGTGTGTACACCACATATCTTTGCCAGGTCTACGGGACCCATAGCACATGCGCAGACAAACAGAGGGCTCTTGCCAGTAAACTGGCAGACATCTGTGCCATTTTAGCGCATGTGCGAGATCCTGTGATCTGCTTTCTGGGATGAGTAGCGTAGAAATCTCAGGAAGCAGTTCTCAGGACCACGTGCATGCACAGGAATTCCCCAACTGATCCCAAAGTGACCCATCGCATTCATGTGGGGTCTGGGTAGGTCATTCTTGCCTAGGCAAGAATGACAGACCTAAACTTTTAGTAAAAAAAATATATTTTATTACAGGCAGGGAAGAGCAAAAAGGGTGAAGGTCTGTTTTAAGTTGAAATCAGGTGCTTCTGTTAGTTGGATTTAAAAATACATTTAATGATTTTTTTTTGGACACACAAATCCAGTAACTTGTGGTTTTATATATCTGCTGGGAGTTCGGCTTTAGCGCCTTATATTCATATAGTATTCATGAGTTTTCTGGCACTGAGGTCTCTGTATCTGGCCATTATAAAGAGATCTAATGCTAGGTGTTAGATTTTTCATTTTTATACATTACACTAAAACAGGAGGAAGAGCAGGGCTTTGCTCTATTCAGCAGAAGGAGATGGTGTTTCGGAGAAGGAAGTAGATCAAAGAACTCTAATGGGGAGATCTCACTATTACAGTCCCTGAGAGATTTGAGAGGGTGTGCTAGCCTGCCAATATTCACCCATATCTTCACCTATAACTTAAATATCAATTTTGGGTTGATTTACTCTTTTTTAAAGTGAGCTTGTGTTTAATTTCAAACTGGTCCCTTGGCAAACAGCTAAATATACAGTTAAAATACATACTTGGTAAATATGTAATCTGCCAAATTATTTAAAATTGTGCCCATTCAACCCTGAGATTTCCTAAGCCCTGCCAATTATATAGGCAGGCACAGTCTACTACACTGCAGGTGGTGCTCTGCCCAGCAGAGTAATCCAAGAGGAACAGGGTTGTCCTCTTAGGTCCTCTAGAGGCATAGTTCACCTTCTGTAAAAATGTCATAAATGCACCCACATCAATACATTTTAATTGAAGTGCACTTAACACATGTTTGCATTGAAAGCTACATAGCATTACGCTGGAGCATTATGTGTATAAGGCATATACAATTCATGTTAGTGGTCTGCCTGATTCAAAATTGTGAGTTTGTGAGTTTAGTGATCCATGAGGTCTGAAAGGTTAGCGACAACTGCACTAGATGCAATGAAAGTACCTGCTTTACATTTTTACCAGCAATTTGCTCTTTTTATTTAAGCCCAGATTCAGTTAAAATAATGAAACCAGTATGTTTTAATATGATGGTTAGTATTAAGAACAAAGTTTACTTTTCAAAAATTCTACACAAATAATCTACTGAACCCACATCATAATACATTACACAGTTAAAGAGAAAAGGTTTTATGGATGAATATATAAAAGTTCCCAAATATGTACCAAATGACTGAGGTAAACTATATAGCCAATAGTATGTAGACAACCCTCGAAATTATAAAGACACCTGACCAATACTCCTCACTATATGAACAAGTGTGAGGATACATCTTTACATTTTTGAATTCAGGTGTTCCCAGTGAAGGGTACTGTTAATGTTACAGCATACTTAGATAATTGCACACTACCAATCTTGTGGTAATAGTTTAGGGAAGGCCCCTTTCTGTTGCAGCATGACTGTGCCTCCGTGTACAAAGCCAGCTACATAAAGACATGATTTGAAAAGTTAGGTGTCAAGGAACTCAAGGGGCCTGCACAGAGCCCAGACCCCAACTCTACTGAATGCCTTTACCATGAAAAGTAACATCAATTATAAGCTAGGTCTTCTTAACCAACATCAGTAGCAGACCTCAACCCTACTGGATGCCATTAAGATTAAATGAAATGCCAATTGCGAACCAGGTCTTCTCATACAACATCAGCAGCTGACCTTACAAATGCTTTTTTGGCTAAATGGCACAATTTCACAATTTCTCATAGGCATTCCAAAATCTCATTTAAGAGTGTAGGCTGTTATAGCGCCATGGGTGCAATGTGAGAAGGGGGCGGATGGGACGGCTATGGCAAACTCCATAATAAGTTCATATAGGTGTGATGGTCAGATGTCCATCCAAGGTTTTTGGTTATATATTGTATATTGGGAGAAATATTTTAGTATCACACAGAGATCTGCACTTTAATGCTTAATAAACATGACATAATTAAATTTCTGTACAGGCATGTGTCCCATCATATGCAATAAATACTGTGAATGTGATCATTTTTGCGGTTCTTCTAACTTTTAGGGTTTGGCAGTTGTCCAAATAATGATTTTTTTTTCAAATCTGTTGCATCTTCTCCTTTGTGTTGTTAGTTTTGATGTTCAATTATCCTTAGAACGGGAAGGGATAAAGCAGCTAATTAGCAGCCATTTTAATTTTGAACTGGTGGTTCTTTTCAGGCAGCACTCCAGGACTAACATTTGTAAGAGCGCAGTTAAACCCTGAGTGGTAAATTCATCTTTACATCCTCAAGTGTTTTTCTTTTGATTGTTTCCATTTATCTGCAATGTTAAGTACCTGTTGTTGTTGTTTTCCTTTTCTTAAAGTTTTTGCTCTCAGCTCTTAGTTCTGAAAAAGACAAAGGGTGGAACTTGTATTTTTACACTTGGTTAAAATAAAGACAGATTTCAATTTTGCTTTAAAATGATGTAAAATATAAAAAAGTTAATTTCCTCCAACTGAGTGCTAAACGCCAAATAATAATGAATATCTTTATCTAATACAGCAACTATCTTGAAGAACACACAGCCCCAAATATCCTACCGAAAAAACTGAAATGCAGCTCCTCATATGTGATTGACTCCCCATGCCAAAAAAGGTCAATAGGCACTCTTAACATCAATGTTGACCATGCAGCATTCCTCCCAGAAGATAACATTTACTCTTAACTGGTACGAAATTCAGATAACCTATAACAATATAACCTACAAGAAAAAACAATTCCAAAAATGTTTAACATTTTTAAAACCATAAAACACACTCACATATTCCTAGTGCATACCAATATGCACTCACATGTTAGTGGGTGGTGGCCTGCCTATCTGTAGCCACAGTGGAAGCCAGAGCTCCCTTAATATAAAAGCAATTAACCTTCTGGGCATAACAGCCCTTGCTCTGTAACTCCACTTTCTCTCTCTCCCTTGATGCGTGGGTGCTGGCGGGTGACTGGATACTCTGCCCACCCTTGGGGTTGCAAAGTTGTACCCCAACGCTCCCATACTTGCCAAAATGCTGGCCCAAGTTCTTCCACAGCTTGTTAGCCTGTTAGCCAGGGGGCATCACTAAAACCTCTACTCTCTCACTCCATTTACTGCATTACCTAAAAAACGTACAAAGAGGCTGCATGTAGATAAACGTCTTCTTTACTGAAGAATTGCAGTATAAAACAGTCAATCAGACCTTGGGCCAAACAATGTTCAAAAGAAAGGGATTCTTCCCAACAACACAGATTTTAGTTCTATAGGGTTGGTGAGGTATCTCTTGTTCCCATCTTCAATGGTACCCCTCAAGGGCAAAGGAAAGCGTAAAGCCTCAGCTCCTAGGTGTTGCTCTCCTTTATGGCTCTCCTTCCTATGGCTAGCAACCTACTCCCACTAGCTAACTCCTCCCACGCTATTTTAGAGATTCTGCAAGGAAGGAAGTGAATTTACTCATTCCTGGAAGGATTTAAGGGGGGTAACACTCTTAAGGGGTCTACCTAGTGTGTTCCAACTTAACCTTCCTACACACACAAGCCCCACAACTGGGCACACACCCAGGCTCAACCATGTCTGATCATAGGACCTCCAGATATGAAGGATTCGGGTCTCTGTCAGAATTTTATTGCTGTCTGTCTACCTAGATAGAAAGATTCATCTCCTCTGTTTTTCCTGGTGATTATTGTCACCAAGACAGAAAGTAATGGGAAATCCAAAATTATATATGTATTACTGGAAAAGGAATAGATGGGGACAACTTTCTATGAGAACATTTTCCTCACTTTGGAGAGATTTCACTTTACTTTCTTGTGTCTCCAGGACAGGAAGTGAATGGAAATCTAACTGCGACATTTTGGCAATACATAAACTTTAAAGCCTTGGTGCCCAGAAAACAGCCTGCAGGATGCATGTAGCCCACCAGCACTCAGCATGTGGCCTGCTGTGCTCTGGTGCTTTCATTAGGTCTGGAGCACAGTGGGTGACAGCGACTGAACCTCTGGGTGTCAGTGACAGTGACTGTCAACTAGAAGTCTGCTTTAGTTGGGCAGCAATATGCAATCAACCCAGCAGTAGATCTGTTGCTGCAAAACGGTACGGGGACTGAATCCGGTCTCCAATGACCAGATATAGCAGCCCCATGAAGAAAAAAAGGAAAAGAATATTAATCAATTTAAAAATATAATAATAATAATAATAATACATTCTCTCCATTTATCCTAGAATCACACTAAATATATCAGATGTTCTGGATGACATTTGCATTTACTTAAATAACAAGCACATTGTTATTCAGAACTTTCATTTTAGCTTAGCACATTCAAAACTGGACATTACTTTTTTAATGCAGCACAATAAAGCTCACATAGTTACATAGTTACATAGTAGGTGAGGTTGAAAAAGACACAAGTCCATCAAGTCCAACCTATGTGTGTGATTATATGTCAGTATTACATTGTATATCCCTGTATGTTGTGGTCGTTCAGGTGCTTATCTAATAGTTTTTTGAAACTATCACTGCCCCTCGCTGAGACCACCGCCTGTGGAAGGGAATTCCACATCCTTGCCACTCTTACAGTAAAGAACCCTCTACGTAGTTTAAGGTTAAACCTCTTTTCTTCTAATTTTAATGAGTGGCCACAAGTCTTGTCTCACAGCATGTGTATTTGGGTACACTGAAGTATGGGTGGGTTGCCTACTGCTGCAACAGTGACTTGGGGTTCTTTGGGTTTATTTTTTAGTTTTTTACTTGTTTTTTCTTTGTATAAAGATTGTTTTATATATGGCTTTAGATACTACTGGCCTATGCAACAAAATTGGTATCTTTTTGTACAGTGATTATATAGGCTCTTTGTTGCCTAGCAAGGTACTATATAGTTAAAATGCAAACATTTTAAAATAAAAACCTTTAAAAAAAAAAAAACTGTGACTTGTGGTGTCATTCAAAAGGAATAGAAACACGATGCATGCACAGAGGTGCATAGGTTACTATGTGTTGCAGTAATGCAAGCTAAGATATACACTATAATGCCAAAAGTTCAGGGACGCCTGCCTTTACACGCACATGAACTTTAATGGCATCCCAGTCTTAATCCGTAGGATTCAATATTGAGTTGGCCCATAATTTGCAGCTATAACAGCTTCAACTCTTCTGGGAAGGCTGTCCACAAGGTTTAGGAGTGTGTCTATGGGAATGATTGACCATTCTTCCAGTAGCGCATTTGTGAGGTCAGACACTGATGTTGGACATGAAGGCCTGGCTTGCAGTCTCCGCTCTAATTCATCCCAAAGGTGTTCTATCGGGTTGAGGTCAGGACTGTGCAGGCCAGTCAAGTTCCTCCACCCAAACTCACTCATCCATGTCTTTATAGACCTTGCTTTGTCAAAACTGGTCCAAATCACTTGATGGAGGTGGGATTATGGTGTTGGGTTGTTTTTCAGGTGTTGGGCTTGGGCTTTCCAGTGAAGGAAACTCTTAAAGCGTCAGCATACCAAGACATTTTGGACAATTTCATGCTCCTAAATTTGTAGGAACAGTTTGGGGGTTGCCCCTTCCTGTTTCAACATGACTGTGCACCAGTGCACAAAGCAAGGTCCATAAAAACATGGGGTGGAGGAACTTGACTGGCCTGCCCTTTGTGATGAATTAGAGCGGAGACTACGAGCCAGGCCTTCTCATCCAACATCAGCGCCTGACCTCACAAATGCACTTCTGGAAGAATGGTCAAACATTCCCAGACACACTCCTAAACCTTGTGGACAGCCTTCCCAGAAGAGTTGAAGCTGTTATAGCTGCAAATGGTGGGCCAAATCAATATTGAACACTACGGACTTGTAGGATGCCATTAAAGTTCATGTGCGTGTAAAGGCAGGTGTCCCAATACATTTGGCAATATAGTGTACATTTTACCACACAGTAATGCAACACAATCTTATGAAAGCAAAAATATTGTGAGACCCTCCTGACATGTTAGGGGCTGCACTTGAAGTTGGCCATCACTGCTTTAAAGGACACCTCACGTTTAATAGAAAATATACAACTGTTACACAAGTCATTTGTCAGGTTTATGTTATTGCAAATGACCTTTCTGTGTGCCATCAAATATGATTTTCTAAAACTGCTTACATTTCAAGAGTTATTTCGGGGAGTTAATACATTTTGCTCCTCAGTCAGGGAATGCTCCTATATTTATTTATTCTGTCAGCTTGTGACCAAATTGCATACCTACCAACACCTACTAACAAAGTATGTAGGCATAGGACACACACACCACCTTAAAGGAGAATTAACCAAAAAAAAGTTAAATTTTTCACCACTACTATTACTTTATATTGGCTTTTAAAATGTACAAATGCAGCAATTTAGAAATTGGATGAAAGATTTAGCACTGGGAAACACTTTTTGAAAGATAAAAAGTGCATTTTATATACAACTATATGGATCAGACCAAAATGAGGGACAAATGAGGGGGGGGGGGCAAAGGGACATTAATTCAAATCAGGGACAGTCCCTCGAAATCAGGGATAGTTGGGAGCTATGAAATTGTCATAGGCTATGGCAGTTCAGAGAGATGAGACTATTTATACTTGCTGAGAGCTTTTACAGTTGCTTCCAAGCAAACACACATACACTTGCTAGTTACTGGTTAGTGAATCTTACCAGACCAGTAATAAATCACTGTGAATGCCTTGCTTTAGAGCACCTTACACTATCAGGTTGATGACAGATCTGGTTTGGTTTTGCAATGGATGCTTCCAAGGCCACCAATTACAATATAAATGGATTCCTGAAGTGCAATTTATCTTATTTCTACTTATAGTTTATTTTACTTACCAAATGTTTTGCATTATAGTAGTTTCAGCATAACGTTGTGCACTGTAAAAAATATTGTGCTGGGTCTACTCAAAATAATTGAGCTTTTTAAGTACTGTCAACTAAATTATTTTCTGACTCATTAGACTTTTCATGTTTTCAACTTAGTTATTTTAAGTAAAGCAAACCCAATTTTTTTAAATTCATAGACCATATTGTTTTAAGTTAGGAATACATACCTTAACTTGTCTGGAACTATATTTTTAAGTAAAGCCAACTCATTTTTTTCAGTTTATAGACCATAGGTTCAAGTAAAGCCAACTCAATTTTTCCAGTTTATAGACCATAGGTTCAAGTAAAGCCAATTCAATTGTTCCAGTTTAAAGAAAAGTTTAAGTTAGGAACACATACATTAACTTTTTTATCTCAAGTAATTATATAGCACCGTCAATTTACAGAGCTCTTTACATATACATTATACATTCAAATCAATCCCTGCCCTCAAGGAGCTTTCACTCTAAGATCCCTAAGTCACATTCATACATACACACATTAGGGCCAATTTTACGCAGGAGCCAATTACCCTAACAACATGTCTTTGGAGTGTGGGAGGAAACTTAAGCAGGCACAGGGTATAAAATGCAAATGGCAGACAGGGGGTGTTGTGGTCTGGATTCAACCCCTATTATTTAGTTACTTAGTTAAGTGATATTGACTTGTAACTTATGATTTTTTTTTTATGTTGGTAAAACTTATTTCCCAAATGTATTTGATATATTTTTGAAGGTTTTTATATAAAAATAATACAATAATATGTTTTTTTTTAAAAAAAGGAATAGTCTCATGAAGCAGGCTTTCAAAATAAATTAGCATTTATTATTTATAAAATGTTACAAATGTAATATTATTAAAGCAGCATCAAATGTAAATGTAAACATTAAAAAAAATAAAAAAATGTCACTTTCTCAGCTAACAAATCAAACTGAAGCACATGTATATACAGTATATATGTAAACATAGAATACAGAATGTATTAACTTTTTTTTAAAGCCTTTTAGGTAAGTAATTTGCACTTTAACCACTTCAGCCCCAGAAGGATTTACCCCATTAATCACCACGCCATTTTTTGCGATACGGGACTGCATCGCTTTAACTGACAATTGTGCGGTTGTTTGATGCTGTACCCAAACAAAATTGACCTTCCTTTTTTTCCCCACAAATAGAGCTTTCTTTTGATGGTATTTGATCACCTCTGCAGTTTTTAATTTTTGCACTATAAACCAAAAAATACTGACAATTTTGAAATAAACTATTCTTTTTTACTTTCTGTTATAATACATATTAACCACTTCCCACCCAGCCAATGCATATAAACGGCCGGGTGGGAGCCGTCTACTCCTGATAGGACGTTCAGGAACGTCATTCAGGAGTAGCGGGATCGCGCGCGCGCGCGCCCGCGCAGCTGCGCGTTCCCGATGTGCTCGTGTCACCCGGACACGGCACATCTCAGATCGGCAGAAGGGCTCTGTGATTGGCCCTCCTGATCACATGACGGCCGTGTCCAATCACGGCCGTCATGTGATGTAAACAAACAGCCGGTTGCTAGGCAATCGGCTCTCCTCTCCTCACACGGAAGTCACCGCTGAGGAGAGGAGAGCAGAACCCTGCAGCCGGCTGATGATCAGTGAGTATGGGCTGCTTTTTACAGCTTTTTACTCACTGATCATCAGTGTAGTGTAAACACACAACACACCACACAGTACAAACACAGTCCCCACACATGTCCCCAAAACACACATGTCCCCAAAACATACATGTCCCCAAATAATAAAAACACATGTCCCTAATAATAAAAACATGTCCCCCACATATGTCCCACTAAAATCACATGTCCCAATGATTATCTGCACACATATGTACGTGATCACCTGCACACATATGTACAAGATCATTTGCGTACATATGTCCGTGATCACACAAACCAATTATTATACACTTAACGGAATTTTTTTTACCAAAAACATGTAGCAGAATACATTTTGGCTTAAATTTATGACAAAATTTGATTTTATTGGATTTCTTTTCAAATAGAAAAAAGAAAATATTGTTTTTTTTCCAAATTTCCGCTATTTTTGCGCTTATATCGCAAAAAAAAAAAAACGGAGTCGTGAATAAATAACACCAAAATAAAGCTCTATTTGTGCGAACAAAATGATAACAATTTCATTTGGGTACAGTGTAGCATGACCGCGCAATTGTCACTGAAAGCGCTAGAGCGCTGAAAGCTGAAAATTGGGCTGGGAAGGAAGGGGGCGAAAGTGCCCTGTATTGTATTGGTTAAAAAAAATATATAAAAAAACAAACGTATTCATCAGTTTAGGCTGATATATATTCTTCTACAAATTTTTGGTAAAAAAAATTGTAATAGACATATATTGATTGATTTACACAAAAGTTATTATGCATAGTAACTATGGGATAAATTTAGGGACTTTTATTTATTTTTATTGTTTTTACTGGTAATGGTAGCGATCTGTGATTTTTAACGGCACTTCAACATTGCGGCAGATAAATCTGACCCCAAATTACACTTTTTGGGGACCAGTGACATTATTACATTGATGAGTGCTATAAAAGTGCACTGATCAATGTATAAATTACACTGGCAGGGAAGTGGTTAACATTAGGGGGCAATCAAGGGATTAAGTGTGTTCCCTGGGTGTGTTCTAACTGTAGGGGGGATGGGCTACCAGGGACATGACAGAGATAGCTGTTCCTGATCACTGGGAACAGTAGATCTCTGACATGTCATCTGGCAAAATGGGAATCGCCTTGTTTACATAGGCAGATCCCCATTCTGCCTCTGTATACCGCGATCGTGGGTCGTCAGCTGACACTGAGTCTGATGGATCCGTGGGCATGCTCCCGCAGTATGCGGCAGGTGCGTGTGCCCGTTATCTCCTTTGCAAAAAACAATGTACACCTACGACAGTTTGCACAGCAGAGCCGAACGGCCACAGTATAATTAAAGGTGGCTGGTGGGCAAGAGGTTAAAGTGTGTACTTTTGAAGATAGATTCCCCACATCTAGCTCTAAAAAGATCTGAAAAACTTCGAAAGTGTATTTTAGGTTTTCAGGGTAGCTCAGGCTAAAAGCATAAATGAGTCCCATAATCATTCTTTCTAATACAAAATGAGAGTGCTATATGAAAGAAAAATACACTATACCAACATGCGTGTTTTTCCTGTCAATGCAGCATAAATATCGTATATTTGTTTTTGAAATGTAATGATATAGTGCAAAGTGGGCAGGACTTTAGGTTACATAATTTAACATTGAATGTCCAATATCTCAAAAACCGAACAAACAGAAAGTTTGTTTTTGTGGTACAAATCACTACCAACAAATTGTATAATTGTTTTTAAAATGTAATAACATGTGGTGCAAAGTGGGAGAGGTTTCGTCTACTATAATGCGTAATATCTCTTAAACCAAACCAGCACATACGTTCGTCTTTGCAGCACAAATCAGCACAGATGCAGTGCAAATGAATACTATATTTGTTTTTAAATTTTAATAACATTGGGTGCAAAGTGGGCCGGACTTGATGTTACATAATCTGATTTTGAATGACAATATCTCAAAAACCGAACCAGCTGAAACATTCATTTTTGTGGCACAAAATTAGTTTTTAACAGCTTAACAGCTGGCGGTCCCTCACTCCGCATCTTGGTTGCGCTCTGCAGAATTCAGTAAGCGCAAAACTTTGCATGCGGACAAGTGAGTTGTCTCAATAGGTGTTTACAACGGATGTATGTCCATTTATTATAAATATATTAATCGGAAAATAAAATAAACATTTTGGATGGTATGTTAAGCAACATTTAAAGCATGTGAATGATAATTTGTTCAGTGTTTATTCTTACCTTTCAATGGATTTGTAGTGATTTGGAAAAATTCTTGTCACTGGTGGTGCTCTTTTGTCCTGATAGGCCTGAAAACATATGGGAACTGCCTTGTACACGCTTTCAAAGTTCCAAAAGACATCAAACTCTTTAAAATATACAGCATCAAAACTCGCGCGGTTGCACATTTGGCAAACATGTGTCCTGCAATTTCAGTCAAATGAAAAGATTTTTTTTTTTAAGTAAATGTAATTCAATTAGAATATGGAAATGCACATACCTTAAAAGTTTTGTCTAGATTACTCAATATTATACATTATTTTTCTAAATGTAAAAGGTGTGTTTTAAGAACTAATGAAAATTAAGTAAGGTTCTTAAAATATAGTCAGAGTGGGTTCTGCGCTGATAATCAGCACATTGATTTACAGCACATCCCCCATCAGATGTGCCCTTCATCTGCCAATCAGTGCCCATAAATGTGCCAATCAGTGCCCCATCAGTAATGCCTGTCAGTAGCTCTTAATCAGTGCTGCCTATCCAGTGCCATCTATTATTTTCTATCTATTTTCAAAAATGTCTGTCTTTTTTAGTTTATTTAGCAAAAAATAAAAACCCCAGTGGTGATGAAATACCACCAAAAGAAAGCTCTATTTGTGGGAAGAAAATATAAACATTTAGTTTGGGCATGACCGCGCAATTGTCATTCAAAGTACAACAAAACTGAAAGCTGAAAATTGTCGTGGACAGGAAGGGGGGAAAGTGCCTAGTATTGAAGTGGCTAAATCAGCAGGCTTTTTTTTTATGTTTCAATAGTTTTTATTGTGGGTTTACAATACAAAACAAACAAAAGTCTCATCAATTCGGTACATTAGTACAATTAGTTCAGTGTACAAATCAGTTATTCTTTATCCATCACCTTAAGACACACTTTCGATAACATTTCAAATTCTATAATGCAGTCCAGTGTCCATTTCACCTACCCAGCAGGGTTAGCAATGCACACCAGTCTGGTTCCAACTATGAATCATAATTTCAACATTGAGAAAAACATCAATAGTCTATGCTATTAACACCTCCGCTACCCGGTAAGATCCCACCCCCCTCACATCAAGAGTGGTCCTGGGATCCCTCCCGGGCAGTAGCTAGTTGTTATCTTCCACGCAGGACTTAACCTGCCAATTAACAATAACCAACATTGTAACTGATCGTGCTATAAGTTCAGCTCAATAAGAGATGAGCAGTGAGCAGAGAGAAAAAAGAAAAAGAGGGGAAAGTCGAATAAAAAGAGGGAGTGGAAAAGGGGGAGGAATGGGGAAAAGTGGGGAAGAGAAGGGTTGGAGGAGCTGTGGCGCTGTGTCACAATGCCCATACCGCTGAAATATGGTTACTCAATAAGTGTCCTAGGGTCATTAGTTAGATAGGCAATCCTATCTAAAAAATATGGGTCCCATATTCTGTGGAATAACCCCATCTTGTCCTGTGATAATGCTGACAACCGCTCATTAATCATCAACCATGACATCTTATGTTTGAGCTGTGCAATCGGCAGGGCGGCGGACCTCCAGTTTCGTGCTATGGTGATCTTGGCAGATATAAATATAAAAGTAAGGAGTCTCTTCTGGAACTTGGAGGCCTCCACCACCCTGCCGCCCAAGAGGGCTTGTTTAGCTGATTTTGTCAGGTTCAAGCCAGTGACTATGTAGACAAAATTATACACTCTAATCCAGAACCTCCTAACTTTAGGGCATGACCACCAAATATGGTAGGTGGATCCCACCTGGCCACAACCCCTAAAACATTGGGACGTAGCTCCTGGTACAAAGGTGGCCAATCTGGTTGGGACAATGTACCACCTTAACAAAACCTTATAGTTCGCCTCTATCACCGAGGTGTTAATAAGTGATCGATATGCCGTCTCAGAGAGTGCATGCCAGTCGTCTAGTGCAAAAGTTTCCTGAAGATCCTGTTCCCATTGGAGCATATAGTTCAGTTTCCTCGTGGTACTGCTTAGCATTAGATATATAGCCGATAGGTGGCCCCTAATTTTATTGTGTTGTCTACATAACTGTTCCATGGGAGTCAGGGATACCAAGTCTCCCCTGCGAGCCATAGACTGAGGCTTTTTTTTTTTAAGCACTTCCCGACCAGCGCACGACGATGTACGTCGACAGAATGGCACGGGCAGGCATATTGGCGTACAGGTACGTCCAATAATCAATGCCGCCCTGCCACCGGGAGCGCGCCACCGGCGGCGCGCTCCCGCGCTGGTCGGGACCCCCGTGAGTCCGGTCGCGGGTCCCGCGGACTCGATCGCCGCGGGCATCCCCGCGATCGTCTCACGGAGCGGCCGAATGGAGGAAATGCTGTGTAAACAGCATTTTTCCATTCTGCCTAGCAACTAGTGACGCTGATCTCTGCTCCATGTGATTGGAGCAGAGATCAGTGTTCACTAAATGAAAGCCCAACCCCCCCACAGTTAGTAACACACCCCTAGGAACACTTAACCCCTACACTGCCACCCACTGGTTAACCTCTTCACTGCCAGTGTCATTTACACAGAAATCACTGCATTTATATAGCAGTGATTACTGTATAAATGACAATGGTCCCAAAAATGTCCGATGGGTCCCCCACAATGTCGCAGTCACAATAAAAATCGCTGATCGCCGCCATTACTAGTAAAAAAAAAAATAATAAAAAATTATTAATAAAAATGCTATAAAACTATCCCTATTTTGTAAACGCTATAACTTTTGCGCAAACCAATCAATAATCGCTTATTGCGATTTTTTTACCAAAAATATGTAGAAGAATATGTATCGGCCTAAACTGAGGGAAAAAAATGTTTTTTTATATATTTTTGGGGGATATTTATTATAACAAAAAGTAAAAAAGAATGCGTTTTTTTCAAAATTGTCGCTCTATTTTTGTTTATAGCACAAAAAATAAAAACCACAGGGGTGATCAAATACCACCAAAAGAAAGCTCTATTTGTGGGAAAAAAAGGACGTCAATTTTGTTTGGGAGCCACGTCGCACGACCGCGCAATTGTCAGTTAAAGCGACGCAGTGCCGAATCGCAAAAAGTGGTCTGGTCTTTGACCAGCAAAATGGTCCGGTCTGCAAGTGGTTAAAGACTCCCTGATGATCCTGTTATGAGAGTCCTTGTTCAAGCATTTACTTTTATAGGGTAACAACCAGAGGTGGCTGCTCCATTAGGGACACAGGGGCGCCGGCCACCTAGTCCATGCGCCCGGCCTCTAATCTACACGCACGGCACCGGACACATGGATTTCAATATTTTTTTTGAAGCACACGATTAGAGCCTGAGGCTCTAATTAGCTTAAAAAAGGGTGGTCTTGGGGCGCAGGGCACTGCGCCCTGAGCCCACCCAGCTGTGTGACATTAGCAAATTAATATTCGCTAATATCTTCCTGCTTCTCCTCCCAGCCAATCAGGAGTTTTAAGACTCCTGGCCAATTGGTCTGAGGACCCAATTCCTGTTCAGCCGTGAGGAGAAGCAACGGCCCCTTGGCAAGCTAGAGCAAGCGGCAGCATCTGCCTTCGTCAGACTGATTTCCGCTTTCCTGGCTCCATAGAGCTCGCACTGGGCACCGTCCTCCTAGCAGAGCCCATACCTCCAATGAGTGGGTCCAGGGCCAGGAGTGTGCATTGGCCGCAGCTCAGGGGAAGCCTCTCTCCCACTGCCAAGGAGGAGATTGCAGCAGCTCGAATCCCGAGCAGCCCCTTTAAGGAAAATAATGACCTGTGTGTGGGAAGAGGGGCTGCATCCTGAGAATCAGGTGCATGTCTAAAGGAATGATGTCATCTCTGTAACAAGAGCTGCCTGGGAGGGAAGAGATGGAGTGGACAGATGCAGAGATTGCCCTGATTGCAGACGGGGGGATGAGTGGCAGCCGATGCGGAGAGCGGGGAGCAGTGTGAGTACCGAGGCCAGCCTCTGCACCGGCTCCCACTCATCCTCCCGTCTGCAATCAGGGCAATCTCTGCATCTGTATGTGCGAGTGAGGGGGGAGGTTTGTTTGCCGCCCCCCAAATATTGAGCACCAGCCACCACTGGTAACAACATGTGTTCCTGTGTTGTCAGTCTGTCACACAAGCTTTCAATGGAGACAAGTGGTCATTTTGTCATACATTACACATGATCCTCTCTTGTCACCATCAGGAAATAATGAAAAATGCCATGCAGCCAAAGGCTGCAGGAGATCAATAGTACTGAGATTAAAAAAAGGTAAAGACAATTATTTTTGAAGGGTATGTGCACATTTTGCAGGTTAAAAAATGTGCATTCGTTATTTTTTCATTATTTTTTTCTTAGGTGCCTGCACAGCATTATATCCACAATCAGAAGATTGCGGGTGCAGTATCAGGCTTCTAAAGACTCTCAGTACCTCCAGTATGGGCATACAGTTACTGAAGAGCAGGAAGAACTGATAAACTATGAGGGTGCTCACCAGCACCCTCGCAGTTCATTGAGAACTACAAGCCATCTGCCACAGTGGCAGATGGGACTTGCAGTTCATTCATTTGTAGAACTCTGTGAATGTTTTAAACGCTCCTGAGTCGAACGGCTCACCTGGAATCCCCCACTGTGGCTGCTCCGGTACAACCTGAGTCACAGGCCGTCCCTGCTGCTGCGCCAGTCTCTGTGCAGGCACCCGCCTCGGGTATTACCTCTATAAGAGATATGTCTGGTTCTGCTCCGCTTCCCCAGCGATTGGGGGGCGATCCAGTTAAATGCAGAGGGTTTCTCAATCAGGTTGAGATATACTTCGAGATGCTGCCCCAGGCATTTCCCACGGACAGAAGCAAAGAAAGTTTTGTGATATTTTTGCTTTCTGAGAGAACCTTGGCCTGGGCTAACCCTGTATGGGAGACGCAAAAACCTGTTGTCTTGAGTTAGCCTGAGTTTGTGGCCTCCTTTAAAAGTGTATTTGACGTTCCTGCACGCTCCGCTTCTGAGGTTGCATGGAACAATGAGGCCCTCGTGGCTGCTTTTTCTCATGGTCTCTCAGATTCCATCAAGGATGAAATAGCAGCCCGAGATATACCTACTGAGCTGGAGAGCTTGATCTCGTTTGCTATCCTCGTTGACTCCAGACTCAGAGAAAGACTTTCTTGTGGAAGCCTCCTGCAAGTTTGCCTCCAAGCTTTGCAGTCCCACCCGTGCCTCCCTCACCTCCCATGCCTCCTGGTACCGAGTCGGTCAGTGAGGATGAACCCATGCACCTGAGCTTCACGCGTCTCTCTGCAGATGAGAGAGCCTTTAGGAGGAGGGAGAGATTGTGCCTTTATTGTGGCCAGGCAGGTCACTTTTTGAAGTCTTGTCCTACCCGTCCAGGGAACACCCAAACCTTGAGGTCCTGTCATGGACAGACCTTAGGTGGCATTGTTTCTTCCCCAGCTATCCAGAAGGATAAGCCCCTGGTTTCAGTAACCCTTTCTTGGGCTGAGTTGTCCATCGAGATACAGGCTCTAATCGACTCTGGGGCTGCAGGCCTGTTCATTGATGCTGCATTTGTTTCGCAGCACTTGATTCTGCTGCAGCTGTGTGACACTCCCCTTGCCATTGAGGCTCTTGACGGGAGACCTTTACAACCTGCCCATGTGACTCATGAGACGGTTCCTTTGTCCATGGCCGTAGGGGCTCTTCACCATGAGATAATCCAATTCCAAGTTATTTCTGCACCCAGGTTTCCGCTGGTTATTGGTTATCCTTGGTTACAGAGGCACAACCCCTCCTTTGATTGGCTCCGTGCTAAGGTTCTCTCCTGGTCACCACAATGCTTCCTGAAGGTATCCAAGGTCCTGTGCACCTCTTCACTCTCCTCCCTGCCGGAAGAGTACCACGATTTTAGCGATGTCTTTGACAAAGGTCAAGCCAGTAGTTTGCCTCCACACCAGTCTTATGATTGCACAATTGACATTCAACCTGGTGCCATACCTCCCCGTGGCCGGGTTTACCCTTTGTCGGTCTTGGAGGATAAGGCCATGGAGGAGTATGTTGCAGACGCACTTTCTCAAGGTTTCATCCGCAAATCCTCGTCTCCTGCTGGTGCTGATTTTTCTTTGTGAAGAAGAGCGGTGAACTGAGACCTTGTATAGATTATAGGGGTCTCAATCGTGTCACAATTAAGAACGCCTACCCGATTCCATTGATTACAGAGTTATTTGACCGCCTCAAGAGAGCAACGGTTTTCACAAAGCTTGATTTGAGAGGGGCATACAATCTCGTGCACATTAAGGAGGGCGACGAGTACCTGGTAATGCCTTTTGGCCTTTGTAACGCCCGGGCAGTTTTCCAGGAATTTATTAACGATGTCCTCTGAGATTTATTGCAGTTATGTGTGGTGGTTTATCTCAATGACATCCTCATATTTTCCAAGTCCCTGGAGAGCCACCACACAGATGTCTGTCGTGTGCTTCAAAAACTAATTGAGAACAATCTCTATTGTAAACTGGAGAAGTGCGAGTTCCATCGTGAACAGGTTACATTTCTGGGCTATCTCATTTCCACTGCTGGTTTTTCGATGGACCCAGAGAAACTTTCGGCAGTCCTACAGTGGCCTCAATCCATGGGTTTACGTCCTCTGCAGCGTTTCCTGGGCTTTGCCAACTACTATCGGAAGTTTATTCGTAACTTCTTGTCTCTGGTCAAGCCCCTGACTGATATGACCAGAAAGGACGGTAATCCACAGAGTTGGTCTCCGGAGTCCAATAAGGCCTTTGAGACTCTCAAGGCTGCCTTTGTTTCTGCTCCTGTGTTGGCAAATCCTGATCCTACGTTGCCTTTTATCCTAGAAGTTGATGCTTCTGAGACTGAAGTTGGCGCCCTTCTGTCTCAACGTCCTAACTCCGAGAGCGCTATGCATCCGGGTGGCTACGTTTCCAAGAAATTGTCACCTGCTGAGTGCAGTTATGAGATTGGTGACAGAAAGCTGTTGGCGATCATTTTAGCCTCAAAAGAATGGAGACATCTCCTTGAAGGTACCACTGTGCCGGTTCTTATTCTTACTGACCATAAGAATCTTACATTCTTGTCTGAGGCTAAGCGCCTCTCTCCCAGAAGGGCACAATGGGCTCTTTTCTTGTCGAGTTTTAATTACATTGTCTCATTCTTACCCGGTACTAAGAATGTAAGGGCTGATGCCTTGTCATGACAATTTTCCTCCACTTTCAAGTCGGAGTCGGTTCCGGCTCCTGTGATTCCTCCTGATCGTATGATGGCTGCGGTTCGCACCAGTCTTACTTTTCCTTTGGGTGACAAAATTCTTGCTGCTCAGGTCCATGCTCCTCCTGAGAAACCTTGTGACCGCTGCTTTGTCCCAGAGCGTCTCCGTACTGCCGTGCTCCAGACTTACCATTCTCCCAAGGCAGCTGGCAATCCTGGGAAGAATCAACTAATTTGGGCCAATTCCCAACAATTCTGGTGGCCTAGTCTACGGGCTGATGTTACTGCCTTCATAGCTGCCTGTTCCGTGTGTGCTCAGAGTAAGACTCCACGACACCTTTCTGTGGGCCTCCTACAACCCATACCCAATGGAGAGAGGCCCTGGATCCACCTGTCAATGGATTTCATTGTGGAGTTGCCCAACTCCCAAGGCAACACTGTTATCCTTATGGTGGTGGACCGGTTCTCAAAAATGTGTCATTGTATTCCACTTAAGAAGTTGCTTACATGAGCTACCCAAAGTGATTGTCTCGGACAGGGGCAGTCAGTTTGTCTCCCGGTTCTGGCGAGCCTTTTGTGCACAATTGGGAATCCAGCTTGCTTTCTCTTCTGTGTATCACCCACAGTCTAATTGGGCCACAGAGCGAGCCAATCAGTCCTTGGAGCAATTCCTACATTGCTATATTTCTGACCACCATAACAACTGGTCAGACCTATTACCATGGGCAGAGTTTGCTCACAACAGTGCCTTGAATTCTGCCTCCCGATTATCCCCATTTATGGTTTCCAACCTTCCATGTTGCCTGACTCGTTTGTTCCGCAGAGTATTCCTGCATTAGAGGAGCATCTCCGTGGTCTTCATTCCACTTGGGTACAAGTACAGGTGGCTTTGCGTCATGCTAATGATAGGTACAGACTCCATGCTGACTGCAGACGCCTGCCTGTGCCTTCCTACCAGGTTGGGTACAGGGTCTGGCTGTCATCTCACAACATCCGACTTCGTGTTCCCTCACTGAAGTTTGCACCTCAGTTTATTGGGCCTTTCCGTATCCTTCGCAGGATTAACCCAGTGGCTTACGCATTGGACCTTCCTCCTAGTATGCGCATCTCAAATGTGTTTCATGTCTCCTTATTGAAACCGTTGGTCTGCAAACGATTTAGCACCTCGGTGCTATGTCCTCACCCTATTCAGGTTGAGAACCATGAGGAGTATGAGGTACAATCCATTGTTGACTCCCGTAGGTTCCGTGGGCGCATACAGTACCTGGTGCATTGGAAGGGGTACGGTCCGCAGGAACGCTGCTGGGTTTCATCCTCAGACGTACATGCTCCTGTCCTCCTCTGCAAGTTCCATAGACGTTTTACCCTCAAGCCCGGTGGCCCTCTGAGGGAGAGGGGTCATTGAGGAGGCGGTACTGTCAGGGCTGGCTTAGCCCTTCCTTCTCTGGGCTGGCTGCTCAGCTGTCGGCTAATTGCCAGCTCTCATCTCTCTCCACATCTCCTGATCATGCTCGTCTGACCTGCCTACTTAAAGCTGTCCAGCTCACTTCATCTCTGCCTTCGCCTTGGTCACATCAAAAGAAACCATCTCCTGCGGTTCTGTTTTAAAACTGGCTTGCGAATATCCCATCTGGCTCCTTATCCTGCTTGCTGTTGCTCCACTTGGATCCCTGACTTCTGGCCTGGCTGATTACCCGATCTGGTTATTGAACTCTGGACTGGCTGACTACTCGATCCAGTTACTGGACTCTGGCTATGCTTTGAGTATGCTTTCTCTATTTACCTTTTTATTTTTATTTAATAATCAAGTGTGATTTAATTGTACTTCTGTCTCGGTCTGATTCATGGTTTCTGACAGACACACAGTGGCACAGAGCATACATTACCCTCCCTAGCCGTAATTCCGAGTGTGGCTCGGGGTTACCAGTTTTGGTAATGAAAATTCACCCAGAGCCACACTCAGGATAATGGCTAGGGAGGTTAATGTATGCTCTGTGCCACTGTGTGTCCTAGAGTGTGCCTACTACAGTGATTTTCAGCTTCGGCTGGGATCCCACAGGTATCTCATATACATACTTAGATTGATCCAAACTGGACCAATATAACTATGTAAAAATTGCCTGGAATTCATCTTTAAAATACTATGTAAGCATCAAGTACCCCATTGTACCATTTTCTACCAGACTAACATACAGTATGTCAAAAAAAGGACATTTTTTGATAGGTTTTGAAACTTTAAGTGTTCAAAACAAGAAAAAGAGAGAAAAACTCAAGCCTTTCATAGCTGCTTAGACATCTAACCCCAGATATACAAAAAGTCCAAATGATTAATGTTATCATTGGCCGCATCTCGAAGCCTCTCTGTAATGTGTCAATGTGACATCTCACAGAGGACAAAGAACCGAATGGATGTGTGGATGTTTATCTATGAAATGAACAGTACTTCTAATTACCTCAAAGAGCTGTTTTCAATCATGAAATGACCATTAGCACATTATTACATAGCTAACGATTTGTTGCCTGACAGCCGCTCTTGACCTCAATCTCTAACACCTATGGGCAGGAAACGAATCTGCTCACAACTTTGGTTGACAAACTGCTATTTCAGTGTGCTGTGGAAAAGGAGAACAATTCATTTATTGATGAAAGGAAGTTCCTATAGCTGTATGACTGAAGGGCAAAATGTGTCAAAGTTTTTTAAATATATACTGTTTGTATTGACCCCACACATCTGTGCATCTTTGAGGACCACCCATCACCAAGAGAAGATTTGGAGATGAAGAGTTGGAGATGAGATGAAGATGAATGGAGATGAAGAGGACCACCCACCGCCAAGAGAAGATTTGGAGATGAAGAGTACTCACTGAGTCACATGACTGGCCTGAAGACAAAAAAAGAGACATAACATTCTTCAGAGGAAGGAAGACTCCAGGGGAAATACTTGGGAAATTAGCTTGGAACTGCACATTAAGGCAGGCCATTCCCTTTTATGAATGGCATGAATGTAAAAGGCATAAGCAACTTACTTGCATTTTTTTCTTGCCAATGGAAAAGCCCACAATGCATTTTGCATTTGCATTGTTTTGTGTGGTGCACTGAATTGCTCGTTTGTTTTTTTTTATAAAAATGGCTCAGTGCTGAACTCCACCTCTTGCAGCTGGGGTCTACAATCACTCAGCCTTGGAAGGTTTCCAATATAACTACAAACTGCTGTGTAAGAGCATTCAGTAACTCAACAGGGTTGATTTACTAAAGGCAAATAGGTTGTTCGGTTTGCAGAGGAAGTTGTACTTTGGAAGGAAATTTTCCCCAGAGCTTAGTGACTAAGATGAAGCTGTGTTGGCTTCCATCATTCATTATGTACAAGCAAAAATGCTTTATTTTCCTTGCATGTATTTTGGTATCCATTGCAAGAAAATTATGTAGAACCCCAAACAAAGAGGCACTAGACAATAAAATGGTGGCCATTTCAATTTTTGTATGTATTTGCGCAGCAATTTTTCAAACCCCAAAAAAAAGAACGAATTGTAATGCAAAAAAACACAATATTTAACCCATTTTTTGGTAGAATATAAAATATAATGCTACTCCAAGTAAATAGGTACCTAACATGTTAGGCCGCATACACACGGGCGGACTGTTCGCCCAACTTTGTCCGCTGAACAGTGTTTGGGCGGACAGTCCGCTCGTGTGTGGGCTTTCAGCGGACAGTTTCAGCGGACAGTTTGACGAACAAGGTTTTTCGGAATTTCCGAAAAACTGTCCGCTGAAACCTTGTTTCAGCGAACAGTCCGCTCGTGTGTAGGCTTGTTCGTCAAACTAAGTTCCGCGCATGCTCAGAAAGGATTTACACGCCGAAAGTTATAATGCAGTGTATAGGACGTCGTATTTTTCATCCCGTCGTACGTGGCGTTCACGTCATCGCGCACGGTTTCAGCAAACTGTTCGTCCGTCGTGTGTGGCCATGTCCGTCCATGCTAAGTTTGAGCGGACTGTTTGCCGAAACTGTTTGACGGACAAAGTTGGGCGAACAGTCCCCGCGTGTGTACGCGGCCTTACACTTTAAAATTGTGCATACTCGTTGAATGGCGACAACCTAAAATACATAAAAGATCTCCATAGACGCTTACATTTTTTTTTAAAAGGCTACCAGTTAAGCATTACAGATCAGGTCTAGTGGCTAGAATTATTGCTCTGGCTATAACATTCACAGCAATACCTCACATTTGTGATGCAAACACTGTTTACAGCTGCGTGCGCAACCTACGTATGTGTCTACTTCTGCACATAAGCATGGAGGGAAGGGTTCACTTTACTTTTTATCATTATTTAGTTCATTTTTATTTATTTTTTACACTGTGCCTTTAGACCCCTATCACACCAGGGCGTTTTATATAATACAATTTAAATAGCGCCTGCAAAACGACCTAAAGAAGCTGCACCATTGTTTGTAGTGTGAAAGCCCCGAGGGCTTTCACACTACAGCGGTGCGCTGGCAGGACGTCAGAAAAAAGTCCTGCCAGCAGCTTCTTTGGAGCGGTGAAGGAGCGGTGTGTTTACCGCTCCTCCACCGCTGCTCCATATTGAAATCAATGGGGCAGCACTGTAATACCGCCGGCAAAACGACGATTTCGCGGCCGCCAGCGGGGGTAAAAGCGCCCCGCTAGCGGCCGAAATGCGCCGCAAATCCGGCGGTAAAACGCCGCTAAAAATAGCGGCGTTTTACCGCCCACGCTAACAGCGGTGTGGTGTGAAAGGGGTCTAAATCTCTTTTGTTTTACCACTTTTATTCCTATCACAAGAGATATAAAAATCCTTTGTGATAGAAATAAGGCATGACAGGTCCTCTTTATGGAGACATCTGAGGTCTGTGAGACCCCAGACCACTCCTTTACCCTGGAAAGCATGAGATTAAAAAAATGCGATCTCCTGCACCCCCCCCAAAAAAGAAAGCAGTGTTTACATCTGCCATAACTGTGACGGTCTCCAAACTATGGCCCTCCAGCTGTTGCGGAACTACACATCCCATGAGGCATTGTAGAACTCTGATATTCACAAACATGACTAAGCATGATGGGAATTGTAGTTGAGAAACAACTGGAGGGCCATAGTTTGACCATAGAGATGGCAGGAGACCTTCTGGTCCTTGGCCAGCTCTATGATAACCGTATACCGGGCTCCTTGGTTGCATGGGAGAGCCCAGAGGGGTGCTGGGGCAACAGCTCCTCCCACCACCTGTAGATACATAGAAGCAATCCAGCGGCTAAATACCTGGCTTATGGCATACAGCTGCAGCCATAGCCCCAGTATAACCACTTGAACGCAATCACAATCACATGTGATTGTGCGGAAAGTGGTTAACTCTGGGTTAAATTCTCTTACAAAATCAACAGCCTATTTGCCTTTAGTAAATCAACCTGAATGCAACCACTATACTTCAGCAACTTAACTTTAAAATAGACTAATGGCTAGCACTCTTATATTGATTTGCTAAATAGAAAGTCAGTTGTAAAATATAACTCCTTCTGGTGTTACGCTTTCTAGATTAATTTTATTTGTAGCCCTTTAAGCCATATCCATCCAGAAAAAGTATATGTCACTTTAAGTTAAAGAAACACAGTGAGGACTGATCTTTTATTTCTGACAATTCTTTTATATACTGTATAAATAAGAGCTGCAAAACTCCATAGCAATTGAGATTTTCTCATGATAAGACCAGCTGGGCATTCCTGAATTATATAGAAGCAACTTCAATGAACAGAAAAATCCCTCACAAACACAAGTAGTGGAAATTGCTTCTTCAAACACAAACAGGATCTGAAAGGATTGCTACAATGTAACCATTTCTTTGTACAATAACATTTGTACTTCGCAAACTTCATTTACAATAGACAGAATTTGTAACCCAACACACAAAAAAAGGCCAAAACATTTTTAGCACATTTTGGATTACTGGCCCATATTTATCAAGAGTATCTTAAAGCAAACCTATGCCCAGTCCAAAGAGAAACTGACATTTAAAAAAATATTTACTAGGCCCAATGTCTTTAGTATGCATGCAACAGTGGACAGCATTGTGTGGAAGCAAGTCTCTATTATCATCTTATGCTTGTTCATTTACTATCAGTATATATATATATATATATATATATATATATATATATATATATATATATATATATATATATATATATATATATATATATATTAAGTTATGGCTGATTGATGTGTACAATATATTATATATATATATATATATATATATATATATATATATATATATAATATATTGTACACATCAATCAGCCATAACTTAATAACCAACCACCTAATATTAAGTAGGTCCCCCTTTTTGCCAAAGCAGCCCTGACCTGCCAATGCATGGACATCACTAGGCCTCTGAAGGTATTCTGTGGTATCTGGCACCAAGCCGTCAGTAGCAGATCCTTAAATTCCTGCAAGTTGTGAGTTAGGGCCTCCATGGGTGGGACTTGTTTTTCCAGCGCATCCCACAGATACTCATTTGGATTAAGATCTAGAGAATTTGGAGGCCAACTCAAAACCTCAACCTCGTTGTGTTCCAGAAACTATTCTTGGACCATTTTTCGTGTTTCTATGAACATGGCTAGCAACAATGTATATGTAGTGTCAAAGTAACATCTATATAAATGGCAGAATCAAGATTTCCTAGCAGACCATTGTCCAAAGCACCATAACAGGCTCCGCTGGCTTGTCTTGTTTCTATACTGCATCCTGGTCTCTTCTCTTCCCCAGGTAAGTGACACATACACACCCAACCATCCAAATGATGTAAAAGAAAGCATGCTTCATCAGACCAGACCACTTTCTGCTCTGTGGTCAAGTTCTGATGCTCACATGTCCATTGTTGGAGCTTTTGGCTGTAGACACTGGTCAGCATGAGCACCCTGATCAGTCTTCAGCTATGCAGCCCTATACAAAACATACAGTGATGCACATTTTTTCTGCTTTCAACACATCAACTTCAAGAACAACATGTCTAATATATCCCGTGACTTTAAGATGTGACCACTGTAACAAGATAATCAGTGTTATTCACTTGTCAGTGGTCATAAAGTTATGGTGGATTGGTGTGTGTGTGTGTATATGTATGTTTATATATATATATATATATATACACACATTTTATATACACACAGACAGAGATTACATGTTGGGGAAGGCTTAACCACTTCAGTCTTCAGGATTTACCCCCTTCCTGACCAGAGCACTTTTTGCAATACGGCACTGCGTTGCTTTAACTGACAATTGCGCGGTCGTACGACATTGCACCCAAACAAAATTGACGTCCTTTTTTTCCCACAAATAGAGCTTTCTTTTGATGATGTTTGTTCATTTCTGCGGTTTTTATTTTTTGCACTATAAACAAAGCAAGAGCGAAAATTTTGAATTTTTTTTTTATTATTTACTTTCTGCTATAAAACATCTATAAAAAATATATATAAAAAAGACCAAATGTATTCATCAAGCTCTATTTGTGGGAAAAAAAGGACATCAATTTTATTTGGGTACAACGTCGCGCGCCCACGTAATCGTCAGTTAAAGTAACTTGTATCGCAAAAAATGGCCTGGTCATTAAGGGGGTAAATCCTTCCATGGCTGAAGTAGTTAAGTTTAGATAAAGTGTTGGAAAATCCTTAGGCTCCACCACGTTTTCTGGATTATTCCCATTTTTAGCTGCCTTCCACACTGAAAAAAACACAATATTTCTGATCTGTGGCCTTAAGTACCTGTAAATGTGTGCTATTGGACTGGGGTGTGGCAATACAAAAATAGTGAATCCGAAAAATCCCATTAGGCCTCCAGAGTTTCTATGGGGGGGGGGGCTTGTCAACTAAAATGTTCTTTGTAAGGAGGGACACCCAATTTGACCTCACAGCTAGCCTTAGCCAGCACCTGGGAAGGTGGCAGAAAGTGTTACAAATACGTTGTCCCCGAGGAGCAGAGCATAATAAAAATTGAAGAGATATATCTTCTTCTTTTTACCAGCAAAGAATTAATAATGTTTGCTGGAGATAAAATGTTACACAGATCCACTCTTCACACTGGTTCTCAGCCAGTAGACGTGTAAGAGTAGGTTGGTGGGTGATCGTCATGTCCTTCATGTTCGTCTCCTCATTAGGTGCCAAGTGTTGGTCACATGAGAGGCCTACCCCAGGGTGAGTTCTTCTGGGCTACGCTAGGCATCGGAAACAGGGTCACTGCCTTTTACCTGGGGCACCTTTACCCGTATGGCCAACTTGAACGTTATTTAACTCTTTTGATGTAATATACACCAGGGTGGTCACTGTTGCATTTAGGAGAAAGTGGAGAAAGCAGAGCTCTTGCCCTATCCCCTGACCAGCGTATCTGTGCTATCTCACTCCCAGTAACAGTATGGGGTCCCACTGTGCACCTAGCATGGATGCCATATGTGCACTTACTTAACTCTTTCTCTTCCATACCTATGCACAGGCTTAGGACCTCTGCAGTGCTGATCTTCTCCCATTGCTATGGGAAAAGGACCGCTCACGAAAAGAGTGCCGACAACAATTCCTTCTGCAAGAAGCTATCCCACCTGCCACATGTACACACTTATGGCAGGCTGCTAGAGAAACCTTTGTTAGACTTAGTAACCAATTGTGTCTTCACACTGTATTAACTCTTGAACTGCTGTCTTCATACTCCAATGTGTTTAACTGACTCAAATGTAGACTATGTGTGCCAGGTACTTGCATTACACCCCCTTGAGTAAATTTAGACCAGGCAAGCACATAGTTTCAAAAGCTTTATTGAAAAACTTGGTCATTCCAGATAACCTTAGTAAGTCTTTTCCTAACACCCTCAGTACCTATCCCAGGCTTTATAGATGCCCCATCATACCTGCACAGGAAAGAGTACATTGTGGTAGAATTCCAGCATTGGCGTCTTTGAGCATTTTGTAGCTTTCAGTGGTCCCGTACCCTGTAGAGGCTCTTTAGCCATAGGTGCTCCAGTTTCGGCAGAAGGCCATGTGGACAAAATCCGTCAATGGCAACATGTCAAGCAACATGCTTATCTACTCACTCATTGCACTCCTGAATTGGACCCCATTTTTCTATCATACAGGACCAGTGGGTCAGACCCAAGAAAGCCCACCAAGAAAGAACCAGGAAAACATGTTAACACTAACCCTTCCAGCTGGGGCTGCATAAAACTCAACCTGCTTACAGAGTTGGCTATCCTTTATTCATAGAGAGCTTTTCGTTTTGTGAACCGATAGTACAGCTTCTATGAATGGATTAGCAGAGGGTGTAGAAAGGGCAGGCATAGTCGCCAATTTTGATGAGTTCCTGTGACAGCTGTGATACAAAAGCTTCTCGTATTAACCCAGCACCGGAAGACCACAGCTGTGGGTGTTCCTGGGGGCGGAGGAATGAAGATTTCAAGGACCAGAGCAGCCATCGGCACACGGGTCACTTGTCATTCATATAAATATTGTTCCTGGTGCTAATTTAAGAAAGAAAAAACTATAAACTTCATCTTTAAATACACTAGCTTAACAGGTTTACAATTTAACAAATAATAAGTACAAAAATACAGGGGGAGATTTATCAACTCGGCCACACAGCAAGGCAGAGTGAAACAGGAGCAGTGAGATAGATAATGAGTCAGGCTTTTACTCAAAGATCGCAGCTTGATTCATAAGTTCTTATTCTGCTGCTAAAAAGCAGCACGGCGCCAATATAAAATCACTTCTTTAGCCTGTTTTTTCAGGACGCATGTTTAACTGTAAGCAGAAAAACATAACAGATGGCTGCAAAGCTGACACAGTCAGCTATCTGGAATTGCAAATACACGGGTCACAAATACGTACAAAACCTGTTGCAAATCCTTTGCTAAATTAGAAGCAGCTGGATTTGAACTGGTCAGACGTTTGTTCCTGTCTGTAACTGGCCTGATAAATCCCCGCAAAGTATTGCTGTATGCATTCATAATCATTTTTAAGCATACAATTGTTCATTTGGAAAATACAGAAATTCAGAGGGCCCTGAAGAGAATTGTAGCTACTTTAAGGAGTCCATAAAAGCAATGGATATTTCTCAAGTGGTACTTGAAAAAGATTTGCTGTTATAAAGCAAAATATGTAGAACAAAGTTGCCATAATTTTAATGTGATTGCAATGTTCCCGCACTGACCAGGGACCAGTGGCAAGCTGAGGAAAGCAAAAGGCAGAGGCGGCTGATGCTAAACTTTTTCTGGGGGGGGGGGGCAAACAACCCCTCCAGGTCCGCCCGCACTCAGCCTCTCCACAGTGACAGTCCCCCCCCCCCCCGCACTCACACCTCAATGGTGATAGTCCCTCCCCCGCACTCACCCCTCCAAAGCTTCCTCTGCTTCTCCTCCCAGCCAACCCAATCTGCCTTCAGTCCTTATTGGCCAGGATGAGAAGCAATAATTAACATTAATTGATCACAAGTTCATGACAATTCAATTTTCAATCCAATTGGAGCCTCAAGCTCTAATCATGTGACTTGAAAAAAAATCATATGAGTCTGTCGCCCTTCAGGGGGATGGCAATCCTGTGCCTCCAATGGGCCTGGCAAAGGCCACTAGTTTCTACTAGGGATGAGCTTTGTGTTTGAAGTTCAGAGAACCACCTAACTGACTGGCCAAATTAAGTCAGTTCTCCTGCCCGAACCCCCAGCTTCTGCTTGTAAACAAACCAGCTGGGGATCGTGAGCGACAAAATTGACCAAATACTGTAGATATACTTTAATGTGAACTGATTCCTAACCATATCGACCCTCAAGTCTGTTGGACTAAATGACTGTGGTAGGGATGTTAACTTGTAAGTTCCTCTAGGGTGGGGCTTGATCTGAATCTTTCATGATTATTTAAAAAAAAGTCCAGCTGCGCTATCAGTTTAAGTTAGCTAAAGCATTCTGGGTGTATTAAAACAAAATCTGTTCAAAGTGGTTCACTTAGATTTTTCATAAAGCAGCCACAGCCTGAGTGGAAGGCCTGTCCCCTGCCAGCATGCTGTGGAGAGGGACCCTTTATCTTCATTTAGAAGCACTGATCTTTCTACAGAGACACACTCTCTGCTGGGAGATGGATCTCTCTAATCAGCAGGAAGTATGAGCTGTAGTTAAACAAAAAAATTATGAATTCCATCACATCATGCCCCGCCCTAGAGGAGCCTACAAGTTAACATCCCTACCACAGTCATTTAGTCCAACAGACTTGAGGGTCACCTTAATGTATATCCACTGTATGAACATGACTTGGCTTGTTCACAAACATTGGCTAGCCAGTGATCTGTCATTTGCGAGGCGAATAGCACCAGGGAAGCATTTCCAAAAGCAGGTCATCAATGGGGTGGGACAGCATCACTGGGTGCCAGGCTGCCAAGGCGGTGGGTCACTGTGATTGATGAGGCTCTACACCGCTGAACAAAATGACTGACATCAGATCTACAGGGGATATTATTTAAATTTTTTTCACATAAGAGATATTTATTGATGTCTTTGATTCTTACATTTGTTTGGGGGAATGAGTAAGAACGGATAATCATATAGCCTGGGGGTGGGAGGAAGATGTCTGGAGGCCCCTATATTATAAGGGGGCTTTCAGATTCTGATAAGAACATCCCTACACCTATTTTGAGGGATAGAATGTGGGGACAAGGCCCTTGTCCTCCCAACATGGAGACAAGGTGCATTACAAGGAGGAACTTTGCCACCCGATCCTGCAAGATATCCTCTAAATTTTGAAGGCATATGGCCTACAATGGTTCAGGAGGGGCTTGTTGCCCTGCTACAAGCCTGGGTAAGTGTTTGGTATTTGGGGGAACCCTTTTAAGGGACATTACATATTTAGTATATAGGTAATAAATGGCATGAGGTTCCCCCAAAATAAATACCAGACCCTTATGCAGCAAGCAGCCTGGGTGGCCAGGAAAGGGAGGGAAGCTAGGATGCAGTTCAATCCTAACCATACCGACCACCCAATGATTTTGTCCCGCCTCCACAACGATCCACTGCCCAACTACCTTGCCCTGCTATACTGCTTCCACAAAATGACAGATCCCATGACATCACTCAGACCTGTTTGTGTACAAACAGAAGCTGGCTGGGTCATTTTTTATGTCACCTTTTAAAGGGTTACCTCCATAATTTCACATTCAGCTTTAAGGCATTCCCAAAGCATGGTATTTAAAGAGGAAGTAAACCCTGATGGGTTTACTTCCTCTTTTTTTCCCTGCAAAGGTAAAGCATAATGGACTACTATGCATCGCATAGTAGCTCATTATGTGTCACTTACCTGACACAGGAGCCAGCGAAGTCGCCGCTGTCCCCTGTAGTCCGCCGCATCCATCTTGCTGGTGGCGTCTCGCAGCTCCGACGAATGACAGCGGCGAAGCCGCGATGACGTCACTCCCGCGCATGCACACGGGAGTCGCGTCTCGCAGCTCCGCCGCTGCCATTCGGTGAAGCCGCGATGACGTCACTCCCGCGCATGCGCACGGGAGTCGACAAATTAGGCAGATCCATTCTTGGACTTGCCGCATTTAGTGCGCCTGCGCGCCGCTGTCTACGGCGCATGCGCCGTAGACAGCGGTGCCCATTTTCGGGCAAATATCTCCTAAACCATATAGGTTTAGGAGATATTGCTTGGACCTACAGGTAAGCCTTAATCTAGGCTTACCTGTAGGTCAAAGTGGTTTGAAAGGGTTTACTTCCTCTTTAAAGTATTTGTGCATTTTAAATGTTGCCCTTTCAACTATATTAATCTCTGCTGAACACTATTTCTGGAAAAAAGCTTTGCATTGCCCCCCCATGGCAGTGTCCAGTTACCCATGTCCTTTTTTTTATCAAAAGATTGCAAATTAGCTTTGAAAGAGGCCAGAAGATAATCACAAGATTTACCTCCCATTGAGTTTAATAGGGTTTGGTGCTATGTCCAGGGTTATTTGAACTTTTTTGAACTTTACCGCTGGGTTTTCCAAATCTCCTACCCGCTTTTTTCATCCCTACAGTCTTTACCAGCTAGAACACAACTTCTCAATATAAATGCTAATTCTGGAGCAACCAACCCTTCACAAGAGCCACTGATAGTATGGATGGACTCCTGCAGCTGACAACCCTAGACGGAGGCAAAAGAAAGAGTCACTTTATTAAGTGTTATTAAAGAAACATTGAGGCTGCCATAACTGATCTTCCCTTCCAAAAATGCTAGCTGCCTGATCTTCTAGCTTGAATAACCTAAAGAGTTACTAAACCTGTGACCCTGCATGTATATTAAGATTAATATTGAGATTAGGGCTCTGTGGGGGCCAAACCATAATTTCCAGGATTCCTTTTTATAATTTACACTGACGATAGTTCTTAATGACATTGGCTGTATGGCTGGGGTTGTTGTCCTGCTGCAGAATAAAATTGGGGCCAATCACAAGCCTCCCTGATGGTATGGCATGATGGATAAGTATCTGCCTGCATTTCTCAGCATTAAGGACACCATTACTCATGACCAAATCTCCAAATCAATTTGCAGAAATGTGGCCTCAGACTTGCAAGGAACCTCCACCATGCTTCACAGTTGCCTGCAGACTCTCAATATTGTACTACTCTCCAGCCCTTCGGCGAACAAAGTGCCTCCCGCTACAGCCAAATATTTCACATCTTGGCTCAGCAGTCCAGAGCACCTACTGCCATTTTTCTGCACCCCAGTGTTTTCGTGCATAGGACATGGAAGCAATGCTAAGCAACTCAACTATGCACAAAAAAAACATAGAAAGTGGGGTATATACTGCATATATGTATACATCAGTCTATACTGCTACATCGCTTTCTCCCTCGGCAAGCAAAGCACTTTATCTGCTGTTATGGTAGATGGTGAAGAAGTCATCTTGGACATGCTAAGTATAATATCACGCTAGAGCCAATTTTAGACAGGAGACAATTAACCAACCAGAATGTCTGAATGGTGAGTTTGCAGGGAAGATTGCTTCTTTTTTTATTTTTACCAGCACAGGGTCATTTTTTATTTTTTTTTACCAAGAGGGCCAGGTATTGCTCTTTAACCACTTCACTGCTGGATGATTTAACCCCTTCATGACCAGGCCATTTTTTGTGGTAGGGCACTGCGTTATTTTAACTGAAAATTGCGCGGTCATGCAACACTGTACCCAAATAAAATTGATGACCTGTTTTTCCTACAAATGGAGCTTTCTTTTTGATGGTATTTGATCACCTCTGTGGTTTTTAATTTTTGTGCTATAAACAAAAAACTGACAATTAAATTAAAACAAACTATATTTTTTACTTTCTGCTACAAAACATATCCAATAAAACAAATGTAAAAAAATAAAAATAATTTATTCATCAACTTAGGTCAGTATGTATTCTGTTGGGTTATTTACAAAAGGCAAATCCACTTTGAACTGCAAGCGCACTTGGAAGGGCAGTCGCTCTAAATCTAAGGGGTAGAGCTGAAATGAGGGGAAGCTCTGCTGATTTTATCATCCAATCATGTGCAAGCTAAAATGCTGTTTCTTATTTTCCTTGCTTGTCCCCCTCGGATCTACAGCGACTTTACCTCCAAGTGCACTTACAGTGCAAAGTGGATTTTCCTTTAGTAAATAACCCCCATTGATTGGTTTGCGCAAAGTTTTAGGGGTTGATTTACTTAAGGCAAAAAGACTGTGCACTTTGCAAAGTGCAATTGCCCTCTGTAAGTGCAGTTCCTCCAAAGCTTAGTAAATGAGCAGAAGTTCTGCTAACTTTCATCATCACAATCACGTGCAAGCAAAAATGCAGTTTTTTTTATTTATTATGCACATGCTTGGGTACTCAGCTCTCTGGTTTATTAAGCTCTCGAGCAACTGCACTTGCAGAGAGTCTATTTGCCTTTAGTAAATCAACCCCATAGTGTCTACCATCTATGGGATGAATTTATGGAATTTTTATTTATAATTTCTTATAAGCCATCAGTGTCTTCTAGTGGGACTACGATATTAAGGAGAAGGGATCTCACCGCACCGCTATGAATAAGCACTACAGCTAGTGCGAAACGTCAGCAATTTTTCCTTGTTCGCTGTGTTTGTTTTTGCTGTGATGTGATTTTCCAATAAAAGAAAGTGGTCTACTGAAGAGTGCGGCAGTCCAGAGCTTGTTTTCCTTCTGGGACTACGATATTGCGGTGGACAAATCGGACACTAACTGACACTTTTTGGGGACCAGTGACACGATTAGCCCTTTTACACACGGTCGGACATTCCAACGGAAAATGTCCGATCGGACCGTGTTGTCGGATAATCCGACTGTGTGTGCTCCATCGGACTGTTTCCGTCGGAATATCTGACGGACAAAGTTTTAGAGCTGGGCTATAAAACTTTCCGACAACATGATCCGATCGCACTTTGTCCGATTGTGTGTAGAGAATTCCGATCGGACAAAGTGCCACGCATGCTCAGATAAAATTTCTAGACCAAAGCTATTGGCTACTAACCTGAACGTAGTCCCATTGTAACGAAATAACGTCGTCAATGATTGGATTTTCCGACAACTTTGTCTGACCGTGTGTATGCAACACAAGTTTCGGACAAAATCCGACGGATTTTGTTGTCGGAATGTCCGACCGTGTGTACAGTGCTAAAAATATGCACTGCCACTGTACTAATGACACTGGCTGGGAAGGGGTTAATATCAATCAGGGCCACTCAAAGGGTTAACTGTGTGTTTTAATGTAGTGTGGGAGGTGCTTTTGCTAGGGAAAGGCATGGATTCATGTCCCTGCTTTGGACGAACACAGGATCCATGCCTTCCTTATTGACAGAACGGCAGTCTGATTTGTTTACATAGGCAGACTGCCATTCTGCCTGTGTATAGAATGATCAGCGGGTGCTGGTGGACGTCGAGTCCTTGGGACCCGCTGTGTAGAATCACAGAGGGAGCGACTCGCCAACGGTGCACACTCGCTCCCGCTTCCTGGATGTGCAGGTCCACATATATATAGATATAGTGATCCTGGCAGCGCGGCCACCGCTAAAAGACAATAATCGTCTCCTAAGTGAAAGAGTTAATGTTCATTTGTAGATAATAAATCGGAATATTACAGTTTGAATTCCCGTGAAGTGCAGCTTTGCATGCATTAGGAAGCAGCGAAGGAGCGAGAAGCCAGCTGCGCTCTTCTGAAAGATGTTCCGAAATGTAAAGCAGCGATGGGGTGGACCGCGGCTTTATTGTGAATTTGCAGTACAGGAAATATAAACCATTAATCTCTCCTCCCAGTCTCCAGCACATCGCGCTTGATAACATCATCTGATTAATGAGCAATGGATGAGTCATTATTTGCAGATTCTCAGATAGGATTGCAATTAAAACGCAGAGCAAAGGCTGAGGACGGAGAGCGCTTGATGCCTTTTGAAGACCGAGCGTCTATTTATCACCGCTATTTGTTTTCTTTCTATCTTTTTTTTTTTTCTTTTAGGATAGGAAGCCACTGAAAATAGATTTATGATTATTTCTCAGTATATCTCAGATAAAAGAATCATTTTTTTTTTATATATACAAAAAGAAGTAGAAACAGCAGAGTCTGTAAAATCGACTTGTTCAAAGGATTGTTTTAATTGTCTTGTTTTTTTTTTTTTTGCTTGCTGAAAACTGCATACAAAGGACAAAATAAACTAGTTTGGATGCGGAAAGAATTGTGCTGGTTTAAACAAGCAAACCTAAAACAAAAAGATACTTTATATAAGAGAGATACTTTGTTCATAAATGTGTTTATTCCCTGTATTCCTATGACATCAACATATTCTATAGTGCTTTAAAGCCCAATTAAACTTTCAGTTTCAATAAACCAAATACATTTCAGGTGCAGCAAAGCAAACAGTTTCCAATTGTTTGTAGTTTCTCTAGAAAGCAGCCACAGCCTAGAGTAGAAAAGCCTGTCTGGTGCCAGCATGCTGCAGAGAAGGACCATTGCTCTTTGTGTGAAAGCAGTGGTCTCTTTGCAGAGGTCCAACATGCCCCCGCTGAGTCAGACTTACAGCTCATGCCCTGTTGACAAGCCAAGTCATGTTCATGCAGTAGATATACATTAAAGTGACCCTCAAGTCTGTTGGACTAAATGACTGTGGTAGGGATGTTAACTTGTAAGCTCCTCTAGGGCGGGGCATGATGTGACTGAATTCATAATTTGTTTTGTTTACCTATAGCTCATGCTTCCTGCTGATTAGAGAGATCCAGATCTCAGCAGGGGGTGTGTCTGACTCCTCTGTAGAGAGACCACTGCTTCTAGACAAAGACAAAGGGTCCTTCTCTACAGAATGCTGGCATAGGGACAGGCTTTCTGTTCAGGCTGTGGCTGCTTTCTGAAAAAAAAAAAAAAACGGAACCACTTTGAACAGATTTTGTTTTGATACACCTGGAATGCTTTAGCTAATTTAAATTGATAGTTCCAGCCCTAGAGGAACTTAAAAGTTAACATCCCTACCACAGTCATTTATTTGAACAGACTTGAGGGTCAATATGGTCAGAAATCAGCTCACCTTAAACTACACTATATTACCAGAAGTATTGGGATGCCTGCCTTTACACGCACATGAAATTTAATGGCATCCCAGTCTTAGCTCGTAGGGTTCAATACTGAGTTGGCCAACCCTTTGCAGCTATAACAGCTTCAACTCTTCTGGGAAGACTGTCCACAAGGTTTAGGAGTGTATCTAAAGGAATGTTTGAGCACTCTTCCAGAAGCGCATTAGTGAGGACAGGCACTGTTGGTGGACTAGAAGGCGGGTGTATTATACAATGATGAGCATGATGATTAGTGATGGCCGAACGGTTCGCCCGGCGGTCGTTTCGCGGCGAATTTCCGACTTTCGCCGTCCGCGGGTTCGAACGCCTTTTTCCGTCGTTCGCCCCGGCGGACTTACGTGTTTAATGTATACAAGAACTTTAACCTTTCGTGACACGTTTATCATGTGTTACAGGACAACCAATTGAGACATGACAGCTCATGGACACTTGGACATTCCCCCTAACCTATAAATACACCCGATCCGGTGGCCATTTTACATTCTTTCTTCTGTCACTGTAGGGAAAGGATCCTGTGTGGAGTAGGGACAGAGAAAACGCTAGCTATTTGGTACACAAAAGTTCTTTTCAGGACTGGTATAGGTGTTAGGTCAGCAGCCTGAGTTTCTTTTGTCAGTTTAGATAAAGGGACAGAGCGCTGTATGCTGCTATTTTAGGGACAGCTCAGCCAGATTAGTCTTTCTTCATCATCATCATCATCATCATCATTAGCTGTTACTATCAGGTCCACAAAAGAGCTGTTCCAGCTAATCGTTCCAGCCTACTCTTTTTTGCCAATTTGTATAGGGACAGGCAGGAAGCAGTGTGTCAGGCAGTGAGGATAATTTTAAAGACTTGCTGTTACTATTAGTTCCACAAAGGTTCTTTTCAGGACTGGTATCAGTGGTACGGTAATAGGCTTGTACACGTATAATATTCTTTCTTCCAAATATAGAAAGAATATTATACTTGACTGCTGCCCTTCTGCTGCAGTCTGCTAATCATTCACAACTCACTTGTTCCACAAAGCTCTTTATCAGGACTGGTAACTTGGTCTGTCTAGGGTGCTACGGTACATAGGCTTGGGTGCGGTACAGTCTGCTGTTCTGTAAGGACCGCTATCGGTCCACAATAGATAGGGTTGCCGTGCACTACTGCTGACCGCTGCCCTATACTGCAGCAGTCCTTCAGCGGTATAGGGACTGACGCACAGTCTGCTAAACACTAATACACAACCTGCTTGGTCCACAAAAGTTCTTATAAGGACTGGTAACTTGGTATAGGGTGCTACGGTACATAGGCCTGAGTGCGTTACAGTCTGCTGTTCTGTAAGGACCGCTATCGGTCCACAATACATAGGGTTGACGTGCACTACTGCTGACCGCTGCCCTATACTGCAGCAGTCCTTCAGCGGTATAGGGACTGACGCACAGTCTGCTAAACACTAACACACAACCTGCTTGGTCCACAAAAGTTCTTATAAGGACTGGTAACTTGGTATAGGGTGCTACGGTACATAGGCCTGAGTGCAGTACAGTCTGCTGTTCTGTAAGGACTGCTATCGGTCCACAATACATAGGGTTGCCGTGCACTACTGCTGACCGCTGCCCTATACTGCAGCAGTCCTTCAGCGGTATAGGGACTGACGCACAGTCTGCTAAACACTAATACACAACCTGCTTGGTCCACAAAAGTTCTTATAAGGACTGGTAACTTGGTATAGGGTGCTACGGTACATAGGCCTGAGTGCGTTACAGTCTGCTGTTCTGTAAGGACCGCTATCGGTCCACAATACATAGGGTTGCCGTGCACTACTGCTGACCGCTGCCCTATACTGCAGCAGTCCTTCATTGGTATAGGGACTGACGTACAGTCTGCTAATCACTAACACACAACCTGCTTGGTCCACAAAAGTTCTTATAAGGACTGGTAACTTGGTATAGGGTGCTACGGTACATAGGCCTGAGTGCGTTACAGTCTGCTGTTCTGTAAGGACCGCTATCGGTCCACAATACATAGGGTTGCCGTGCACTACTGCTGACCGCTGCCCTATACTGCAGCAGTCCTTCATTGGTATAGGGACTGACGTACAGTCTGCTAATCACTAACACACAACCTGCTTGGTCCACAAAAGTTCTTATAAGGACTGGTAACTTGGTATAGGGTGCTACGGTACATAGGCCTGAGTGCAGTACAGTCTGCTGTTCTGTAAGGACTGCTATCGGTCCACAATACATAGGGTTGCCGTGCACTACTGCTGACCGCTGCCCTATACTGCAGCAGTCCTTCAGCGGTATAGGGACTGACGCACAGTCTGCTAAACACTAATACACAACCTGCTTGGTCCACAAAAGTTCTTATAAGGACTGGTAACTTGGTATAGGGTGCTACGGTACATAGGCCTGAGTGCGTTACAGTCTGCTGTTCTGTAAGGACCGCTATCGGTCCACAATACATAGGGTTGCCGTGCACTACTGCTGACCGCTGCCCTATACTGCAGCAGTCCTTCATTGGTATAGGGACTGACGTACAGTCTGCTAATCACTAACACACAACCTGCTTGGTCCACAAAAGTTCTTATAAGGACTGGTAACTTGGTATAGGGTGCTACGGTACATAGGCCTGAGTGCAGTACAGTCTGCTGTTCTGTAAGGACCGCTATCGGTCCACAATACATAGGGTTGACGTGCACTACTGCTGACCGCTGCCCTATACTGCAGCAGTCCTTCATTGGTATAGGGACTGACGTACAGTCTGCTAATCACTAACACACAACCTGCTTGGTCCACAAAAGTTTTTATAAGGACTGGTAACTTGGTATAGGGTGCTACGGTACATAGGCCTGAGTGCAGTACAGTCTGCTGTTCTGTAAGGACCGCTATCGGTCCACAATACATAGGGTTGACGTGCACTACTGCTGACCGCTGCCCTATACTGCAGCAGTCCTTCAGCGGTATAGGGACTAAGAGTTTTGTCACAGGGTGATTTAAAAAATGACAGGCAGAGGAAGAGGCAGGCCCTTCCGCAGGGGTGGTAGGGGTAGGGCAGGAGCAACAGCCTTGAGCCAAAGTGGGAAGTTGCAGAAGGTGCGTTCAATTACTTTAAAGGACGCACCAGACTTGGTTGAGTGGCTCACTCAGCCTTATTCTTCTGCACCCTCCTCATCCTCTCGATCTGCACCCTCTTCTTCACTCTCTGCTATGTGCACCCCCAAAGACACTACCACCAACAACACCACCACCACCACATACCTTCCGCTTGAGTGCAAATGGGGGCCTTCATGCTCCAGTGTTTTAATAGGGACCCCCGTATAAAAAGCATGAGGGTCAAGGACCAGTACTGGGTGGCAACGTACTTAGATCCCCGGTACAAACACAAAATGGCGGAAATGTTACCGCCGTCGCAGAGGGCTGTCAGAATGCAGCACTTCCAGGCCTTGCTTCGAGAAATGCTGCATTCTGCTTTTGCGTGCGCTGGCAGAGGAGCAATTCCCACTCCCAGAGAAGGATTTGCGGGTACCAATCCAACAGCGCCTGCAAGAAGAGGCCGGTTTGAAGATGTGTTGGTGACTTCGGATATGAGGTCATTCTTTCAGCCGACCCATCGACAGGTGTCATCCGGATCCAGCATCAGGGAACGCCTAGACCGTCAGGTGTCCGACTACATTGGGTTAACGGCCGATGTGGACGCTCTGAGGAGTGATGAACCCCTAGACTACTGGGTGGGCAGGCTTGACCTCTGGCCAGAGCTTGCCCAATTTGCAATCGAACTGTTGGCTTGCCCCTCATCCAGTGTCCTGTCCGAAAGGACGTTCAGCGCAGCAGGGGGGATTGTGACCGATAAGCGTACTCGCCTAGCTCACGACAGTGTTAACTACCTCACATTTCTAAAAATGAATGAGGCATGGATCTCGGAGGAATTCAACACATGTGATCAGTAGACCATGTATATGTCTATAAACAATTTTTGGAATCAAGCACACAGACCTTCTTAATTCATTTGGCTCACTTCCCTGACCCAAAAAAGCACACCGTACTATATGCCCCTACCCTCCTCTTTGAAGAGGTTGAGCGGTGTCATATTTCTACTGGGGCTGCTTATTATGAGGGGTTCCCACCATCCCTGTGCTGTGCTGACTTCCTCCTGGGTGTTCTTATTATGAGGGGCTCCCACCATCCCTGTGCTGTGCTGACTTCCTCCTGGGGGTTCTTATTATGAGGGGCTCCCACCATCCCTGTGCTGTGCTGACTTCCTCCTGGGGGTTCTTATTATGAGGGGATCACACCATCCCTGTGCTGTGCTGACTTCCTCCTGGGGCTGCTTACGGTGCTGCTGTCAGCGCTGTATGTCACGGAGCTGCTGTCAGCGCTGTATGTCACGGAGCTGCTGTCAGCGCTGTATGTCACGGAGCTGCTGTCAGCGCTGTATGTCACGGAGCTGCTGTCAGCGCTGTATGTCACGGAGCTGCTGTCAGCGCTGTATGTCACGGAGCTGCTGTCAGCGCTGTATGTCACGGAGCTGCTGTCAGCGCTGTATGTCACGGAGCTGCTGTCAGCGCTGTATGTCACGGTGCTGCTGTCAGCGCTGTATGTCACGGAGCTGCTGTCAGCGCTGTATGTCACGGAGCTGCTGTCAGTGCTGTATGTCACGGAGCTGCTGTCAGCGCTGTATGTCACGGAGCTGCTGTCAGCGCTGTATGTCACGGAGCTGCTGTCAGCGCTGTATGTCACGGTGCTGCTGTCAGCGCTGTATGTCACGGAGCTGCTGTCAGCGCTGTATGTCACGGAGCTGCTGTCAGTGCTGTATGTCACGGAGCTGCTGTCAGCGCTGTATGTCACGGAGCTGCTGTCAGCGCTGTATGTCACGGAGCTGCTGTCAGCGCTGTATGTCACGGTGCTGCTGTCAGCGCTGTATGTCACGGAGCTGCTGTCAGCGCTGTATGTCACGGAGCTGCTGTCAGCGCTGTATGTCACGGAGCTGCTGTCAGCGCTGTATGTCACGGAGCTGCTGTCAGCGCTGTATGTCACGGAGCTGCTGTCAGCGCTGTATGTCACGGTGCTGATGTCAGTGCTCTGTATTACGGTGCTGCTGTCAGTGCTCTGTATCTCCTGCACCCTCTTGTTTGCCTACCCTGGTCCCTGACCTTCCCTCTCCTCCATTGCCTTCATTAGCTCCATAGTCCTGAATTGTCAGAACAATTTCCCAAATAAAAAAAAAATGCTTGTAGTTATCGATCCCAAATTCACCTCATACATGTATTATGCTATTGTCCAGGTGGTGGGACTACGTGCTACCCCCTAATAATTACCCCGTGGCCGCAAATTCGACCTAAAGGTTTGCGAAATTCGCCTCCCATTGAAGTCAATGGAGCCCGCGGCGAACGGTCGTTTTCGCGAACGTTTGTGCCCGTTCGCGTTTCGCGTTCGCGAAACGTCCCGTCGGAAGTTCGTCCATCACTAATGATGATGACGGGTGTATTATAATGATGAGGATGATGATGACGGGTGTATTATACAATGATCCTGACAGGTGTATTATACGATGATGATGACGGGTATATTATAAAATGATGAGGATGACAATGATGGGTGTATTATACAATGATGAGGATGATGATGACGAGTGTATTATACAATGATGAGGGTAGCAGTGACGGGTGTATTATACAATGATGAGGATGATCATGATGGGTGTATTATAGAATGATGAGGATAGTGATGGCAGGTGTATTATAGAATGACGAGGATAGCGATGATGGGTGTATTTTACAATGATGAGGATGATGATGACAAGTGTATTATACGATGATGAGGATGATGATGGGTGTATTATACAATTATGAGGATGACAATGACGGGTGTCTTATACAATGATGAGGATAGCAGTGCCGGGTGTATTATAGAATGATGAGGATGATCATGATGGGTGTATTAAAGAATGATGAGGATAGCGATGGCAGGTGTATTATACAATAATGAGGATAGCGATGATGGGTGTATTATACAATGATGAGGATGATGATGGGCGTATCATACAATGATGAGGATGACAATGATGGGTGTCTTATACAATGATGAGGATAGCAGTGATGGGTGTATTATACAATGATGTGGATGATCATGATGGGTGTATTATAGAATGATGAGGATAGTAATGGCGGGTGTATTATACAATGATGATGATTATGACGGGTGTATTATAAAACGATGAGGACTTTATCCTTGAGGCTGAGCTGTATACCCTTATCTGTAATGCTATATACCCTGATCTGTGAGGCTATGATGTATGTCCTTATCTGTAAAGCTTTATACCCTGATCTGTGAGGCTGAGCTGTATACCCTGATCCGTAAGGCTATATACCCTGATCTGTGAGGCTGAGCTATATACCCTGATCTGTAATGCTATATACCCTAATCTGTGAGGCTGAGCTATATACCCTGATCTGTGAGGCTGAGCTATATACTCTGTGCTGCTGGGCTGTATACCCTGATCTGCGATGCTGAGCTGTATACCCTGAACTGTGAGCCTAAGCTGTATACTCTGATCTGTGAAGCTGAGCTGTATACTCTGTCCTGTGATTCTGGGACTGTATACTCTGTCCTGAGCTGTATACTCCTGACACTATGGGTGGAAGCAAGTAGAATACAGGGGACAGAGTGGGTGGATTATATAAGGGGTGGGGCTTATGAGAAGTGGGAGTGATCAAAAAGGAAGGCCGGGGTCTGGCCCCTCCATCCTAAAACTTCACCAGCCACCACTGCACCAGTGTAAGGTGGAATATACAATGACCACCATGTATGGGGGAATTTACACTGACACCCATTTTCGAGATTTGTACTGACTACCAATGTATGGTGACACTTATATACTGAACACCAATGTTAGGGGGGTTTACATTGACCACCAATGTAAAGAGGGGATTTACACTGACTACCATTGTAAGGGTAATTCTGCACTTACCAACAATGTAGAGAAAAATGTACACTGATCACCAATGTTATGATGAATTTACACCGACAACCAATGTAATGGGGGTTTTACATCAACAGCCAATAAAGGGGGATTTCTACACTGGCCACCGTAGTAAGAGGGATTTACACTCACCACCAATTTAAAGGGGGCTTCTATATGGACCACCAATGTAAGGGCGGGTTCAAAACTGACCACAAATGCAAGTTTGGATTTTTGTTAACAATTACCAATATAAAGAGGAGTTTCTACACTGGCCACCAATGTAATGGGGATTTACACTGACCACTAATGTAATAGGATCATTCACAGTAACCACCAATGTAAAGAGGGATCAGGGACAGACTGACAACTCATGGGGCGCCCGCAATAGGAGAAGATAATGGGGCCCCGGGCAATAGCAGATTATGGGGCCCCCAGGCAGTAGATTATGGGGCCACACAGTATACACACACACACACACATACAGTATACACACACAGTATACACACACTGAAAAGGTACTGGAGAGGCGGGGCAGCTATAATCTTGGGATTTTAAAAAAAACACAGATTTTTACATAATGTCCCTGGTTTTATTGAGGCTGGCAACCCTGGTGGGGCCCCTTAGTGGCATGGGGCCCTCGGGCAGTGCCCGAGTGCTCGAATGGTCAATCTGCCCCTGAGAGGGGTTTACACTGACCACCAATGTAAGGGGGACCTTCACACTGGCCAGTAGTGTGAATGAAAGGATTGTACACCAAGCCCCAATGTAATGAGAAGATTTACACTGACCACCAATGTAACTGAGACATTTAGCCTGCGTTCACATTTGTGTGTGTCAGGAATACATGCAAAATCGCTTTCCTGACACCACAGAAACGTGCTGCCCTTTAGCAGATAAACCGAGGTGCCATTAATTGTTAATAACACCCTCATGCTTTGGCAGAGATTTGCATATTCACATTCAAATTCAGGGTGCTGTGACACCATGTTCTTTTGATAAAGGTTTCCACTTGCAATTTGCGTAAATTTGCAGAAAAGCTGATGTTAGGCTTGATGACTATAGTTGTAAGCATGCTCCTTTACCTCCCGAGTGGGCAGCATTCGGCAGAAGTGATGGTAGATATGACCTCAGGGGGACATGATATACATATGAATGCTGCCTCTATTCACATATCAATGCCACGGTCCGTGACTATGCAGGTGAGTCATCTGTACATGGCAATAGAGCAGAGCTGAGCAGCAGCAACAGAACTTTACACTGAGATATCGGGACACAGCACGGGACTAAAACTAAAAAGGGATAATGGGAATTTAAACTGGGATAGTTGGCAAGTATGAGGCAGCTGCTTTGGTGCCCACAACAATGATGGGGCCAGCTGCCTCTTTTGCCCTGCCTTAGAAACGGTCCTGTGAGCATGTAAAGGAAGCTGCCCCAATACTTTTGGTAATGTAGCATATATCTATAGCTAAAAAAATGTTTTGTTTACATTTTATATTAAGTAAGGAATGCTAAAAATCTTTTTCAGTTTTTTTGTCATTTGTGTCAATTTGCTAATTACAATGAATAGGCTGTTTTAACCCAACCAGTGCTGGGACAAGGTCATCCAATGCCCAGGGTGAAGATGACAGGCTATGCCCCCCAACACTTTTCCAGAATTTCTTGTAATACCTAAAGCCCTTTTCTTACAGATGCTGCTCTAAATGTCACTGATAGCAGGTAGACTACTGCCAATTTTACCACCCACTGTAGTGACTCTGTATCTGCCGCTATCCAATTACCGTGATGCACAAGGTGAGATTACTCCCTACTACACAGCAGCTAAAGTGCAAAGATCAGTATTATTCAATCTTCTCAAAAAATACAGGTGTTGATGGACCATCTTTACTATTCTATCTACCGTATATTGGTATTCTAAACATGATCATCATAAATATACACCTGTAAATGTTTAACACATGAAACCACCTCTGCAAGTGCACCCCAATAAAAAGAGGAGGGGAAGTGGTACTATTTTAAAATCCAAAATCCTCTCCTTTGTTATCTTTCCATTAAAGCGATAGTAAACCGCATCATTTTTTTTTTTTTTTTTAAACCTGAAAGGTAAAGGCATAACGTGCTAGCATGAATCATATACTAGCACATTTTTAAATACTTACCTTAGAACGAATCCATCCAGCGCTGTGCTGTCACCGCTTACAGGCACTTTCATCTTCACCTGGTCTTCTTTCTGGGTTCACATCCTCTGGCCATCTGATTGGCCACGCTATGATAACATCACTCCCAGTCATGGACCACGGCACAGGGCTCTGAAGGGGTGGCACAGGGATGCCATCCCTTGCAGAGCTCATGCGCCGGTGACGTCACCAGCTGCATGCAGTGTGAATGTCTCCTAAACACTGCAAGTTTAGGAGATATTCACTGTGCCAACAGGTAAGCCTTATTATAGGCTTAGCTGTAGGTACAAGTGCAAAAAAAGGGTTTACTTCCACTTTAATGGACTAATTTTGATTCTGCACCACACCTACAATTTCTCCACTTCTTGGCTGTACTTGGACTTATCACTATGATTGATGAGTTCCACTACTGCTCTATCATCTGCAGACTTCATAATATGATGGGTCAGATACCCAACTGAGCAGTCAAAGGTCAGCAGTGTGTCCAATAGAGGGCTTAAATTACATTCCTATAGAAAACCAGTATAGATAATAAGAGGAGCAGGTGAAACATTTGGAATTCTCACATACTATGGCCTATCCAGTAAAAAGGACTATTTCAGGTTATAAAATTAAAATTGGGCTCAGGCCAAGGTACAGTATAACAATTTGTTTATCCAAATAATTAGTGGAACAATGGTATTAAAAGCTGATCTAACATCCAAAAAGAGCAGTCGAATGCCTTGTACACATGGTCGGACATTCCGACCACAAAATCCGTCTGTTTTTTTCCTATGGATTTTGGCCGAAACTTGTGTTGCATACACACGGTCGGACAAAGTTGTCGGAAAATCCGATCGTTCAGAATGAGGTGACGTTTGTTACGTATGACGGGACTACGTAGAGGCTAGTAGCCAATAGCTTTGGTCTCGTAATTTAATCTGAGCATGCGTAGCACTTTGTCCGTCAAAATTCTCTACAAAAGTTTGGAAAACGTCTGATCGGATTTTTTTGTCGGAAAATTTTAGATCCGGCTCTCAAATTTTTTCCTTCTGAATTTCCGATGGAAAAAGTCCGATAGAGCCCACACATAATCGGATTTTCCGACAACATAATCCGATCAGACTTTTTCCATCGGAATTTCCGACCGTGTGTACAAGGCATAACAGGGAATAAGTACCAACTGAACAAACCATAAAACTGTCTGCAGAAACAAACATTTGTGCTGAGGAGTGGGGATAAGGGGATTTGTGCTAGAAGGGTGGATTATTTGGGGGGGAGCTAGAAGGGGGGAGAATTTGTGCTGGCATGGGGAGTCCAGGTAGGGAAGGATCTGTGCTAGTTGGGGGGATTTAAGGGGAGGCATGCAGAATTTGTGCTAAGAAGGGTGATTTTGGCAGGGGATTTCTGCTAGGTGGTTTTGTGCTACACAGCTCTGTCACATGGCACAGACTGGCAGGGCAGAAGACCTTGTTTTATTGCTGATGTTAAATTGCAATTGCAGGTCCTGCCCTCTCTTAGCTTCTAACTGGTTCAGTAAAAGGAGAAGCAGAAAACTAGTGAACTCATCTCTTTGTCACTCTGATCTCTCCTCTCCCATCACATTGCTTCTTGCACTTCAGGACAAATGATTGGTTCCTTGAACCATTTCTCTGCCTTCCCCTGTCTGAGCTCTGCTGTGCATGCATTGAAAAAGGCTGATAGCAAGCTAAATCTAGGTACTTACACTACACTACATGCATTAAAAACACAAATAATCATAATGTATTAAACACTACAGAGTCAAACTCATGTGCATATTTTGTATTTGCCTGGAGTTTTACATTTGAGCCTGCAGAGCATTGCAACCATGATCAGTGGATCCCGGTTACAATGCTCAAGCTCCTGAAGACTATTCCTCCAGCTGCAGATCCATTCCTCAGTACCAACCTTCTGTTACAGAACTGGAGGAAGTATCAATGGACTACAAGCGGCGGAAGGTCACCTCATCTGTGCTCCTATGAGAACCCAGATGGATGGGACATGGGTTGATTTACTAAAGGCAATAGATTGTACACTCCTCAAAATGCAGTTGCTCCAGAGCTTAGAAAACGAGGTGAAGCTTCACTTTACAAAGAATACCCAATCACATGCAAGACAAATTAAAAAAAAAATGCATTTTTGCTTGCACATGATTGGATGATGGAAGTCAGCAGAGCTTTACCTCGATTACTAAGCGCTGGAGCAACTGCTCTTGCAAAGTGCACAGTCTATTTGCCTTTAGCAAATCAACCCCATAGGGGGTTATTTACAAAAAGCAAATCCACTTTGCACTACAAGTGCACTGCAAGTGAACTTGAAAGGGCACTTGGAATAGCAGTCACTGTAGATCTCAGGGGGAGACTTTAGCTTGCACATAATTGGATGATAAAATCAGCAGAGCTTCCCCTCATTTCAGATCTTCCCCTCAGATCTACAGCGACTGCACTTTCAAGTGCACTTGCCATGCACTTGTAGTGCAAAGTGGATTTGCCTTTCGTAATAACCCCCATAGTCTCTCAATTCACAGATCTCTGTAAATGGATGACGTAGCTGTGTGGGTGGAGCCAATTCAATAATGAATGGAGCCTTGGGGAGAAGAACCCTGAGATTCAGTAAGAAGGAAAGGGGGTTTAAGGGTAGGGGGAGCTTCCGGCTCTAGCTCTAAATAAGTGTAACATGAAACATGGGCAGAAGGGTAGACTTAGCTTTTTTTGTCAGTTTAAAGGGCCCTTAGAGCAATCCAAAAGAACCTACAGGCCATTTTTAGAGGATATACAGAACCACTGAGGGGATGGACTATGGAGAGATTTCCTCTCACATTTTGTTGTCCGTACATGACAGAAATTAGGTCGAGATCTCCCATTTTCATCAATAAGGCACAGATGGCAAAGAAAAAAAAAGTCACAGAGGTGTTAACCTTTCCCTACTCTACCCAAAAAAATTACTTTAGGTGTTTTCTAATGGAAACATTGCTTCAAAGATTCACATTAATCTAACTGGGAAATGTATAGGTTTGTTGAGCTCCTATAACACATCTGGCCATTTGGCATTTTGAGTTAGAACGGGTTAAGTCCCGGAAACTGTTATCTTGCTGACGACGGTATTTCCAGTTTATTGAAATATAGACGGGCACAAAATAGAATGCCACATCTTTTGAAAATAGTGTCAGATAAGACATTGAAACTATAAATCTACATTTAATTCATTATCCTCGCCAACACATCCTTGTGCAGGCCTACGTATCACTTGACGTTCTTTTTATGAGTTGCAAAAAGCTGTTTCAGGAATTTGTTAATGCTGAATTTTTTTTTTCTCCGTTTTTATCACCCACCTCGAGGCTAGAAATTGATTAGATTCCAGGGTCAGATCATCAAGGGGTCAAAAATACACTAGGCCTTGCATCTCGTCGTCATATAAAGGGTCCTTCAGGCTATCTTCGCAATGCCATAATGCTGGCTTTGATTAAAGGCTTCTCTCCGAAATTAGAAGTACAGGTTTTTGAAGGGAGCGAGAAGGTCATTTGTACAGCGAGCACTTGACGGTGGGTGTGTGTCGAAACTCGCCTCGCTAAGAGATGCTTGCATAAAATTAGCCTCTTGTGTGCAGGACAATAAGTAGAAGACAGTGCAATTAGTCTGAAGCTACTAAGGCTTAACAATTTCTGTGTGACATGTTCTTAAGATGGGCTTATCAGTGGGAATCAAAAAATATTCCTAGCTGGGTTTTTGAAGGTGACATTATGTCACTGCAAATTATCAAGATGTGATTTAACGTGCATGTTTTAGGTTCATTTAAATAAAGTGCCTCTGTAACTTGGGAATAAACAGTATGCTGCTAGCAAGGGAGATAGGTGAACACAGCTCTTATATTTTCAGTTATGAAAGTATTACAATATTTTGAAATGGCCTTGTACGGCTCCTGTATTGGGCTTCTTCTTCTTTTGGATGGGATAGTCGCCTTCGTGTCATTTTGGAGATACTCCACCATCGTGTGTCACCTATGCTCCCGGCCGGAGGCCCACCCTCTCACATATTCCAGGCCTGAAGCCTGTAAACCTATATAAAGAATGTCCTGTCCAAAAGCATTTTCAATTTTTTACTGAAACAGTTCAATCACATACAGCAATCCTCTTCTGTATACAGAATTACAGAGCAGAACTCTTGCATAATTCTACTTCCAGCAGCCATTTTACCAGATGTAATCATCACTTGTCAAAAGTTGGCTCCACACATAGAGTACTCCTCAACTTGGGCCTGGAGGTCATCCTTAATCAAACCACAGGACTTGCTAAATGAAGGTCAGGGGTGGGAGGTTCCTTTATCTTCACCCTACAGTGTTCCTGGCTTTTCAGCCCAGCCGGGCTCTCACTCTTCCTCAACACAGAACACAGATGGACCTACATGGTGTTGGTCATGGGTATCAGGTTTGCCAACCCAAACTCCCAGGGCCCCACACACAGCTGGTATAAAAAAGGCCACTAACTCCACCCACAACATCACCACAAGAGGGGCAACAAATAAAGGACATTTACACCTCGCCAAAAGCCTTACTTCTCATCAGTTAAAGCAGAACTAAAGGCAAAACATTTTTTTAAAGTTTGTATAGAGTAGGGAAGGGTTATAGCCCCTGATGATTTTATATATGCCTTCTGTGTTCCACTGGGGAGATTTCACTTCATTTCTTGTCCCTTAACCAGAACAGGAAGCAAAATCTAAAGTGAAGGAATCCCTGGTTGTCACCAGAGTTAGTGTCCTTAAAGATTTCCTCAACATTCCTTTTCTGGTGACAACCCAAATTTGGAATTTTCCTTCACTTTTACTTTTGGTGATAATAGTGAACAGATGAATTTCCCTAACAGGGACCCAGCAATAAAAACCTGATAGGTGTTCTAACCCTCTCCACTCTCACTCACAACTGAAAAAACATTAGGGCTTGTTCACACTAGCACTGCAGTTCTCTCTAAAGAATGATCTGCATTTGGTTTGCTCTTTGGAAAGTGTGTGATGGGCATGTTGGCATTGCATGTTGTTTTTGGGGCACTTGCGGGCTGCCCCATTCAATAAAATGTCACGTTGTGGCTTCAAGGGGTATAGTTCTTGCAGGGGGTTAGGTTGTGTAAGGCCGCGTACACACGGGCGTATTGTCTGCCCAACTTAGTCCGCCGAAACACATTTCAGCGGACAGTCCGCTGGTGTGTGGGCTTCAGCGGACTTTTTCAGCGGACAGTCTGGCGGACTAAGTCTTTCGGAATGTTGGAAAGACTGTCTGTCGGACTCGCATTTCAGGGGACAGTCCGCCCGTGTGTGTGCCAGTCCGCCCTACTTTTGAAATGAGCGGACTTTTCCCGCCCGGAGAAAAGTCCTCTCATTTCGAGCGGGTATCCAGGTAGGCGGGGCCCGCGACGCCTGGTATGGACTTAAAGGGGAACCCCAACGCTGAAAAAAAAATCGGCGTGGGGGTCCCCCCCAAGTCCACAAAAGACCCTTGTCCGAGCACGCTACCCGGCCGGCCAGGAAAGGGGGGCGAGCGAGCGCCCCCCCCCCCCTCCTGAGCCGTACCAGGACGCATGCCCTCAACATGGGGGGTGCCTTGGGGAACGGGGGGCCGCGCGGCCCCCCCACCCCAAAGCACCTTGTCCCCATGTTGATGAGGACAAGGGCCTCTTCCCGACAACCCTGGCCGTTGGTTGTCGGGGTCTGCGGGCGGGGGGCTTATCGGAATCCGGGAGCCCCCTTTAATAAGGGGGCCCCCGGATACCGGCCCCCCACCCTATGTGAATGAGTATGGGGTACAATGTACCCCTACCCATTCACCTCTGGAAAAAAAGTACAAAAAAAACACAGGGTTAAAATATTTTATTGCACAGCTCCGGGGGGGTCTTCCGTCTTCGGGGGTCTTCTCGCCGGACTCCTCCGTTATCTTCTTGTAGCTCTTTTACTAGTGGAGGAGTCCGGCTTTCTTCCTTGCCGCCGGCCTCTTCTTCCGACTTCGGGGGTCTTGTCCCCCTCTTCGGTTCTTCTGCCGGGCCACCGCGCCTTCTTATAGCTCTTTTACAGGCGGTGGCCCGGTCTTCTGTCGCCGCCGTCGCCACCGCCTTCCATTCTTCTTCTTCTTCTTCTTCTTCTTCTTCTCCAGGAGATGTTGCCTCGACGATCTCTCCGGCCGGAATGCCAGAGCCGCGCTGCGCGGCCACTTATATAGGGACAATGGGGCAGTGTCACATGGCTTTATGTCACATGGGTTGGTGTCACATGGTGACCCCGCCCCCTTACGATGTCCCCATGTGACATCAACCCATGTGACCAGCCCATGTGACATATACCATGTGACACCGCCCCATTGTCACTATATAAGTGGCCGTGCAGTGCGTCCCTGGCATTCCGGCCGGAGAGATCGTCGAGGCAACATCTCCTGGAGAAGAAGAAGAAGAAGAAGAAGAACGGAAGGCGACGGCGGCGACTGAAGACCGGGCCACCGCCTGTAAAAGAGCTATAAGAAGGCGCGGTGGCCCGGCAGAAGAACCGAAGAGGGGGACAAGACCCCCGAAGTCGGAAGAAGAGGCCGGCGGCGAGGAAGAAAGCCGGACTCCTCCGCTAGTAAAAGAGCTACAAGAAGATAGCGGAGGAGTCCGGCGAGAAGACCCCCGAAGACGGAAGACCCCCGGAGCTGTGCAATAAAATATTTTAACCCTGTGTTGTGTTTTTTTTGTACATTTTTTCACAGGTGAATGGGTAGGGGTACATTGTACCCCATACTCATTCACATAGGGTGGGGGGCCGGATTCCGATAAGCCCCCCGCCCGCAGACCCCGACAACCAACGGCCAGGGTTGTTGGGAAGAGGCCCTTGTCCTCATCAACATGGGGACAAGGTGCTTTGGGGTGGGGGGGCCGCGCGGTCCCCCCTTCCCCAAGGCACCCCCCATGTTGAGGGCACGCGGCCTGGTACGGCTCAGGAGGGGGGGCGCTCACTCGCCCCCCTTTCCTGGCCGGCCGGGTAGCGTGCTCGGACAAGGGTCTGTTGTGGACTTGGGGGGGACCCCCACGCCGATTTTTTTCGGCGTTGGGGTTCCCCTTTAAGTCCATTCCAGGTGGCGGGGCCAGCGACGTCTCCTTCGCGGGCCCCGCCTACCTGGAGACGCGCTCGAAATGAGCGGACTTTCCTCCGCGTGTGTGGGCGAGTCCGTTCATTTCAAAAGTAGGGCGGATTGTATGGCGGACTTAGTCCGCCGTATTAGTCCGCTCAAAAAGTGCCGTGTATGGGCAAGTCCGTTCATTCGAAAGTATGACGGACTGTCTGTCGGATTGTCTGACGGACTTAGTTGGCCAGACAATCCGCCACGTGTGTACGCGGCCTAAGAGTATGGTGGCATTGTTTGAAGGTTATATTGTAGGAGAGTACCAAGCCTCTGTGAGGAGGTTAGGCTGTGGAAGAGTATGGTCGGCACCATATGGAGGTTAGGTTGTGGAACAATGTGGGGTGCATAGGGTGGAGGGTATGTTGTAGAACAGTATGGTTGCTCTGTGTCGAGTTTAGGTTGTGAAGCAGTATAGGGCCACTAAGTGGAGGTTAGATTTTGAAAGAGTTCCAAGCCACTGTGCAGAGCAGAGGTTGTAAAACAGTATGGGTGCACTGTGTAGTGGTTAGGTTGTGTAAGCGTAGGGTGGCATTGCTTGAAGGTTAGATTGTAGAAGAGTATGAAACCTCTGTGAGGAGGTTAGCCTGTGGAAGAGTATGATGGCACTCAGTGGCGACTAGTGTTTTTTTTTGGGGGGCAGTTGGCAAACAATCCGCCCAACACTACACCCCTCCCCCCTCAGTTCCCCCGCAGCTTCTCTCCGGGCTACGGGCATTTCCTTCCTCACTTCCCCAGCCACTTCTCCTGGGCTGCGGGCATTTCCTCCCTTGGTTCCCCATCAGCTTCTCTCCAGGCTGCAGGCACTTCCTTTCTCGGTTCCCCAACAGCTCCCCAGCGGCTTCCCTCTAAGCTGCAGGCGTTTCCTTTCTCGGTCCCCCAGCGTCTCCTTCTGGCTCGCCAATCAGATCTCATCTCCTTGCGGCCAATCGGGTGACGGGTCTATGACCCACTTCCTGATTGGCTGGAAGGAGACTGAGTGTGAAAATAGCGAATATTCATTCGCTGTTGTCACACAACTGGGTGGGCTTTGGACGCAGTTCTCCGTACCCCGGGTCCACCCTTTTTTGAAGCCTATTAGAGCCTCTGGCTCTAATCATGTGCTTCAAAAAAACACCCTCTTCATTGGAATCCATGCATCGGGCGACCTGTATGTAGACCAGGGGGCCGGACGTATGGATGAGGGGAGGCGCTCATGAACCCCTAATGGACAGGGCTGCCACTGGACTGGCAACATATGGAGATTAGGTTGTGGAACAATTCAAAGCCACTATGAAGAAGTTAGTTATGCAAGGGCACTGGTGTAGAAGTCAGGTTGTTGAGCAGTATGAAATCACTGTTTGGACTTTGTGAAACAACACACTGTGTGGAGGTTATTTTGTGGAACAGTATGGGGCCACTGTTCAGAAATTATTTTGTAGAGGTTAAGTTGTGTAAGTGCAGGCTGGTATTTTATGGAGTTTAGATTGTGGAACAATATGATGGCCATTGTGTGGAGGTTATGTTGTGGAACCATTATTTGGAGGTTAGGTTGTGTAAGTGTAGGGTGGCATTGCATGGAGGTTAGGTTGTGGAAGAGGGGAAAGCAACATCATCACTGTGTTGCTTCTCCTTTCTCATTCTTTTACAGGTAGGGGTGGGTCTTGGACTACTTAAAGTGAATCAATACCATCCCACCCTTTTCAGCCATAGGGGCTGCCATCTTCACCTCTGTTTGGTCTGCAACTGCCATGGTGCTACACCTGTGATCAGTTATGACTCCAGACATTTGATAGCTTGACTGTTTGGTTGGAAGCAAAAGCAAATGTGACAGTTAGCACTGCTGGCATGCAATTATGTTTTCGAAATGGGTTTAGTTCCGCTTTAACTACAGGAGCACCTGGATGAAATTTCTGGTTGAAAGGAATTGTAATCCTTTGGCAGTTTTATAATATATATATATATATATATATATATATATATATATATATATGTGTGTGTGTGTGCGTATGTGTGTGTGTACAGTATAGCTGTTTGCCTGGTGTTTGGTTTCAAAGCTTATATACATACAAATTGATATATGGATCATTAGGCAAAAAGACATTCTGCTGGCAGAATATTGCCCTTTTCTAAACTTCCTTTTCAGAGCCCGTACGCTGTGTTAAATATTCCTATTTTATATGTCTCACTGAGCACTGGGAAAATATTGATTTCTGTTTATCCCTCTGTTTATCCATAGAATCGGTTGCTAGGCAACCCTCAGGAACCTGACAATTCTCCATTTTGCCATTACCCCTCTGTAGTGTAAGCAGGTGTAGAGTCCTGGAGGGGGGAACACCACAGACCTGTAAATGTGTTCACAGATCACCGACATTTCCCCCGGCTGATCTATCAAAGTGTCCTATTTTTTAAAATAAGCTCATAATAAATGAATATACCATAGCGCCCTTAACAAATACTCTCCTGGGTTTACTGTATTTTTCAGATTCATTTAAGGTGCATCTTTCCCATTTAAATAGGACTTTAGCCAAAGGGCAAATGCAATGCTAAAAATATGACAAGAATTTTATTGTCTACTAAAATGTATGTAATTCTGTTCACCTCTTGGGATTCCTGTGATGCTGCCATGCTATATAGCCACAAAGTGATGTCTTTATTCAGAGGAGTCTACAGCTCTGCAGTGTCCAGATCTTCTCTCCAATCCTACCCGGCTATTGAGCATCAGTATTATATATGTGTATATATATATATATATATATATATAATATGATAAAAATAATAATATATATTATATATATTACTATTGCATATGATAATGATGATGATGATATAATAATAATACAATTATATATTACTATTATTATTATTGTTATTATTATACAGGATTTATATAGCTCCAATAGTTTATTATTATCATTAGTATTATTATTATCATCTTTATCTTTATTATTATTAATAATAATAATAATAATAATAATAATATAATGTTATTATTATTATTATCATCGTCATTATTGTCTTTAACCACTTAAGCCCCGGACCAATTTGCAGCCAAAGGACCAAGCCCCTTTTTGGGATTCGGCACCGCGTCACTTTAACTGACAATTGCGCGGCCGTGCAACATGGCTCCCAAACAAAATTGGCGTCCTTTTTTTCCTCACAAATAGAGCTTTCTTTTGGTGGTATTTGATCACCTCTTCGTTTTTTATTTTGTGCGCTATAAACAAAAATAGAGCGACAATTTTGAAAAAAATTCAATATTTTTACTTTTTGCTATAATAAATATCCCCAAAAAATATATATAAAAAAAACATATTTTTTCCTCAGTTTAGGCTGATACGTATTCTTCTACATATTTTTGGTAAAAAAAATCGCAAAAGTTATAGCATTTACAAAATAGGGGATAGTTTTATAGCATTTTTATTAATAATTTTCTTTTACTAGTAATGGCAGCGATCATTAATTTTTATTGTGACTGCAATATTATGGCGGACACATCGGACATTTTTGACACATTTTTGGGACCATTGTCATTTATACAGCAATCAGTGCTATACAAATGCACTGATTCCTGTGTAAATTACACTGGCAGTGAATGAATTAACCACTAGGGGGCAGTGTAGGTGTTATGTATGACGTTATGTGTTTTTTTATTGTAGGGGGCTTGGCCTGGCATGTGATGTCACTGATCGTCTTTCTCTATAACAGGGAACAGACAATCAGTGACAGCCACAATAGGAAAGCACGGGGAGAGGTATGTTTACACAGACCTCTCCTCGTTCTTCAGCTCTGTGACCCGATCGCGGGACACCAGCGGCGATCGGGTCCCGCGGGTCCCAACCCACGGCTGGGCACTTAAAAAGCAACGTACAGGTACGTGCTTGTGCCCAGCCGTGCCTTTCTGCCAACGTACATTGGCGTGAGGCAGTCCTTAATTGGTTAATAATAATAATAATAATAATAATAATAATAATAATAATAATAATAATACTACCACTACTACTACTACTAATAATTATGATGATTATTATATTATCCCCCATATTATAACAATATCTCCAGCTCTTGGCCTGTTTTTTGGTGTGTGGAGAGATGGGTAATTAAAGTGGTTGCTAACTACTTCAATACAGGGCACTTACACTCCCTTCCTGCCCAGGCCACTTTTCAGCTTTCAGCGCTCTCACATTTTGAATGACAATTGTGCGGTCATACTACACTGTAACCATGTGAAATTTGTATCATTTTCTTCACACCAATAGAGCTTACTTTTGGTGGTATTTAATCACTTCTGTTTTTTTTTATTGTTTCCTAAAAAAATATATATATAATAATAATTAAAAAAAGACTCAAAATGTAAAAAAAAAAAAAAAAAAGTTTTTCTTAGTTTCTGTCAGTAAATTTTGTAAATAAGTAATTTTTCTCTTTCACTGATGGGCGCTAATAAGGTGGCACTGATGGGCACTGATGAGGTGGCACTTATGGGCACTGATGAGACAGCACTTATGGGCACTGATTAGGTGGCACTGATGAGGAAGAACGAATATGCTGCACTTATGGGCTCTGATAGGTGACACTGATATGTGCAACTGATGAGCACTGATAGGCAGTGCTGGTGGGCACTGATGGGTGGCACTGGTGGGCACAGATAGGTGGCACAGATAGGTGGCACTGATGGGCATTGATGGGTGGCATTGATGAGCAGCTGTGATGGGTATTGATGGGCAGCAGTGATAGTCAGCACTTACTGGCATCACTAATGGGTACTGATTTCTGGCGCCGATTACCAGCATCTCCGTGTTTACATGTGATATACAAGGGGTGGGGCTTATGGGAAGTAGGAGGGGTCAAAAGGGAAGGCGTCCCCATCCTAAAACTTCACTAGCCGCCACTGGATTGCATGGGTTATCAGACCCATGCGTTTTGATTCCACAGTTTGCACTGCGATCTGTGAACAGATCTGGGGTCGTCATTAACTTTGTATTGACACCCGCAGTGGTGCGCAGAGGGCAGTGTGAACTAACTGCGAGGGAGATGTGATTCGGGAACCGGCACTGGAATCACGCTGGTTCCCTCATCGCAATAGTGTAAACCCAGGTTTAAGGCTTCTTTTTAACCATATTTATGCTGTAACCTGAAGCATGGTCAGAGTCTGCACCCCCCCCCCCCCCCCCCACCCTCAAACTGTCCCCCCAACCTTCTACACAAAATGTGGGGTTCTGGGCATCCATTCACAGGAAGTTGTGAATAAAAAAAAACTATGGGGGTTATTTACTAAAGGCAAATCCACTCTGAACTACAAGTGTACTGCAAGTGCACTAGAAAGAGTACTTGGAAGGGGAATTTGCCTTTAAATAAGCCCCTATGAGTTCCATCTGCCACTGTGGTAGTTCTCAATGGAATATAAGTACGGTGAAGGAATATTTCATAGACACTTCCTGTAACCCTAGAAAGGAAGGTTCTTACTTTGATATGGACCAGGAGCTGTGCATTGCACACCCGATTCATTGATTGCAGTTGCTTAGCTTTCCATGCTACCATGCAAAAAAAATAATAATACATGCTCATTTTTTTAATTTATATTTTTTGATATATTTTTTGATATGGGTGCATTTAATATTTTTTTTGCAACAGACAGACTTAGCCTTTAATTTTTTTCAGTGAATATAAAAATTGTGTCTGCAAGTGTGATTATGGGGAAAGAAACACATATATAACGCAGTCTGTCAGTAGCGTCAAAGCAGAACTTAAAGTGTTACTGAACCCACAACAGTAAAACCAGTCTGCAGTAAAGCATGCTTGTTATACTCACTGTGGGATCTTAGGGGTTAATCCTCTGTATTGTGTAAAAAGGCTGTTTGATCCTGTCTCCTCTGATCCTCCCCTTTTTCCACTGTCCCCATCCATCTCCCAATAGTACAGAGCTAGGGGGCGAGCTGTACAAACTCAACTTGGTGTGTAATGATGGTGGGTTTTTGTCTTGGGAGGGTGCATGTTATCGACACAGGGCCAATCAGCACTGTCTAGACAGAGGGTCAGGGGTCATGCATCCTAGGACAGTCAGTGCAGAATGAAAACTCCTCCTACAGGCTTTAACCAGACACTGATAAAAAATCACAAGACTGCTATATACTGCTGATGAGAAAAGGTATTTAGCAGTTTGTACTCACTAAAATAAATGCATTTCCATGTTCTGTGTACTATGGGAGACCAGATATAGTAAATGCAGGGTCCTCGGTTTAGTAAAACTTTAAGTTCCATTGTAGCAAGCAGCAAGCAGGCAGGCTTTGTACTGACTCTTCTGCAATAAGATGCCCCTACCTGCCTGCTCACTGTCTTCTCATGGCTTAGCTTACAGGGGTTTATTTACTAGATGCAAATAGACAGTTTGCCTCTGCAAGTACATGTAACATGGCCACCTAGAGGACTGCTGAGAATTACCTGCTCATCTGCAGGGCCATGACCCGTTGAACCTTGCATCCCACCTGACACTCTGGGTTCAGACATCTTTGTATCACTGTATAGTAATAATCAAAAAACTCAATGTATTTAGATTCTAAGAAACTTTACTTGAAACAATAAAAGGGGAAGTTGTTATAAAGAGGAGGTAATTTATCTGCTGAGTTTTCGGCACAGCGCAAACTCAGCAAAAGCATTCCCCGAAATACACAAGACAATATTTCAGCAACAACAATACTATATACATATATGTACACTACCTTTTAGATATATCGTTATCCACTTGTTGTCGGAAATTCCCAGCGTGTGTACACAATTCCAACGCACAAAAGTCCACGCATGCTCTGAATCAAGCAGAAGAGCTGCACTTGCTATTGAACTTAATTTTCATCTGCTCATTGTACGTGTTGTACATCACCGCATTCTTGACGTTCAGAATTTCCGACAACATTTGTGTGACCGTGTGTATGACATGTTTGAGCCAACATCCTTCGGAAAAAAATCCACGGTTTTGTTGTCGGAAAATCCTATCGTGTGTACAGGGCATCATACTTCCACCAATTTCATATCACCCACTGTGTTCTCCATCAGTTGCTGGAAAGTGGCAGGGGCTCCAGTTAATCCCTGTTGCATCCGATCAAACTTGAAAAACCCCACCACCTACAATTTTACCTTTATACTACAATTAGGTAGAGTGGTTGGGATCCTTGTTTACCCCCCTCTTCCTTTTATGTTTTATATTCCTTTCTCTTACTATATCATTTTGGTACTATTCTAGATATTTCCAAACCCTGCATCTGCTCTTGACGAGTGGTATACTAACCACAAAACGCGTAGAGCTTCCCTATGATGCAATGTCACAATTCCTCATATTATACCATCCTACCTGATTACTATCATATTATTATTGTGAACCAATTTATTATTGTTTATATATCCATATGTTAGTAATACAATCTGGTTTACATATCCAAGGTCTACTATCATGCTGTTGTGTTGAGTTTAATATGTAATACTTACCTATTTTACATATTAGTTCTATATGTGATCTACTATTGAATATGCTATTTTATTACTTTTTACCATGTTACACTGTTATGCATGCCTTGTTGGATCAATTAACTGCTTGCCGACCGCCGGCTGTCAACTGATGGCCAGGCGGAGCAGCTCTCATGGCGGGAGGGCGTTATATGATGCCCTCACCTTTTCGGTCTGCCGGGGGGGGGGGTGCGTGCCTGCCGTGTCACTGGGGACTCGATGCGCGTGCCCGGCGGTCCTGTCAGCGGAGAGGAGACCGATGGTGTGTTCTCAGTACAGAGAAACACTGATCGTTCTCCTCCCCTTGTCAATCCCCTCCACCAAGATCACCCCTTCCCTGATAGCCACATTTATACAGTAATCAATGCATTTTTATAGCATGGATCGCTGTATAAATGTGAATGGTCCCAAAAATGTGTCAAAGGTGTCTAATATGTCTCCTGCAATATCGCAGTCATGATAAAAATCGCAGATCACTGCCAATATTAGTAAAAAAAATAATAATACAAATGCTATAAATCTATCCTCTATTTTGTAGACGCTATAACTTTTGAGCAAACCAATCAATATACGCTTATTGCAATTTTTTTTACCAAAAATATGTAGAAGAATATGCATGGGCTTAAACTGAGAAAAAAATTTGTTTTTTTTTAAAAAATTTGGATATTTATTATAGCAAAAAGTAAAAAATTTTTTCAAACTTGTCACTCTTTTTGTTTATAGCGCAAAAAATAAAAACCACAGAGGTGATCAAATACCACCAAAAGAAAGCTCTATTTGTGGGGACAAAATGATAACAATTTCATCTGGGTACATTGTTGTATGACCGTGCAATTACCATTCAAAGTGTCACACACTTTTTACATTCAGCTGTCAGTGGGGAACCCCGCTGACAGCTGATGACTCATCGGTTGGTAAGGATGTGTGCAGCCGGCTTCCCAGCCCGTTTCCTAACAACCAGCTATATAGAGTGTTTTTACTCCAAAATGTAAAAAAAAATGGCAGAAGGGGGCGTGGCTTGGCCAGTGGCGAGGATGGCGGCGCACTAGTTGAGCTCCGGGGAGAGAGTCGGCAAGAGCATGAATTGTCCACTATTAGCAGCCAGCCATGGGTCGAAAAACCCAGCTCACACCCCACTCCAGTGCCCGGAGGAATCATTCCAGCGGTACCGCGCGGAACATCAACGAAATGTTCCGTTCCCAGTCCGTGCAAAGACAGAGCAGGCCGGACAAGATGGCGCCGGAACATGGGGAAGAAGAGGATTTCAGTGAGGACTCCCAATCCGCAGCAGAGGATGTAGGTAGGGGCCTCTTGAACACCGCCAAACCCCTTACATATGATCATATGTCTGGCTTCGCGGCAGATATCAAGTCCACATTCTCGGCTGCCATAACAGACCTAAAATCCAACCTGCTTGTCCTCACAGAAAAAATATCCACAGTAGAGACTGCAGGGAAGCGCAGAGACAGGGAGTTGCGGGCCTTGGAATCAGTGGCAGAGGCACACTCATCACACTTCATTGAAATGAATCGCCATTTAGAAGATTTGGACAATAGGGGGAGGAGGAACAACATTAGGGTACGGGGGATACCTGAATCGGTAGAAACGGAGCAGGTTGTCCCAGCACTGCAGAGACTTTTTAATAGCCTATTAGACCGGCAAGAAGACACTGCAATAGAATTAGTTCGCGCTCATAGAGCACTTAGGATGAAAGGGCCGGATTCCGCCCCCCCCTAGGGACATTATATGTTGTCTCCAGAGTTTCCCCCTCAAGGAAGACATTATGAGAAGAGCCATGAGAAATGATCGCATAATTTTTAACGGTGCCTCCATTATGCTCTTTCAAGACCTGTCCCAAATCACTCTACGTAACAGAAGAGCTTTGCGCCCTCTGCTGGATGTTCTCAGGGAAAAGGAGATCAGGTACTCTTGGCGCTTCCCCTTCGCGCTAGTTGTCATGCACGGCGGTAAGCAGATCTCTCTCCGCACTCCCCAAGATCTTCCGGATTTTTGCGAAGCCCTACATATTGACTTGGTGTCCCTTCCGGACTGGTATCAAGAATTTCATCTGCCAGTGGGCAACAGATCACCTCCCAGTTCACCTCTTTCTACACCGGAGAAACGCCTATCGAAGCGGTCAAGGAACAACAAAGGCGGTCAGCCTCCTATGGGGACTCCCAACGCCAGACCCGCACTATCTAGGCCCAGAGAGGAGGTCCCGGGCTAATTTTCTTTTAGGTCACCGGCCTAGTCACTGTTCCTGATGCATTAATCCATTCTCCGTAAAAGTTAACACAATCTAGGCATGTCTGTCAAGTTCTCCTGAGGTGACAGAGCCTCTTTGAGACTATGCAGATTTCCAGTTATTGGTTATTTTCCTCTGGTTCTTGTTTTCATATTTTTTTTTTTTCTGTTTTTAATATATATGCCACGTGAATAAACCCAGTGCCTTCTCCACAGACTGCTCTAGTCTCCATGACAATGGCCATCGCAGCGGAGTCCATATTTACAGTTGATCCCAGATCCGGGAAACTATATCAGATGCCTTGGATGACAGGGAGCCTAGTTGAGGAACTGCGGGTTAAGGTAACTGGCACCCTTATCACGGATTTGGCCTTCTCTTTGGTTTTTCTAATTTTTGTTTTTTGTGGCTTGAACTGAGAAGAACCCAGGGGCTATATGCCCAGCATGCCTTTGCTTCTGCACCGTTGATCACCTTAGCAGGGGCAATTAATGTTGCTGGACTTTTGTTTTCTTTGGAGACACCAGGAGACCATAGACGGTACTAGAAGCCCAGGTGTTCACTCACAAGGGTAAATTCCCTTTGATAACTTACAGTGCATAACCACTAGCTCAGAAAACTGTTGTTTTGGGCTGGAAAGCTTGCAATGTTGGGCCTCTCCCCGTGGGAGGTCTGGTTTTGATGACAATTCTCTTTTATTACATTATTTGATAGATATTTGGCTGATTCTCTCCCCTATCTCAGCGCAAGTTTATGTATTTATTATTTTGGTTTAATTGACTTGATAGCCGCAAATATAAGTCGGTCCTCTGGATAGCACATTACGCTATCTGGTCTGACCCTCGCTCCTACCGAGCCTCTCTGGACCGGACATATCTCCGATCCTTAGAGAGGCTAATTTACCACCCTGTTAGTTGGGTTCAGCTAACAGAGGTTTTAAAATACGTTGATTACTGTTTAGGGACAGTCTTTTCTATCTGGCTGTTCCCATTCATCTCCCCTATCCTACATCTTATTCTTCCTTACGTCTCTACCTCTTCTTTTCTCTCTTTTCTTTTCCTCTCTTTTTCCTCCTCTTTTTATTCTCCTCCCTATCTTCTCCTTTTCTCTACTGCTTCTCCCTTTTCCCCCCCTCTCTCTTTCCGCTCTTTACCTGAGTCACCTCTTTTCCTCTGAGAAACTGTACATAGGTATATAACACCCAGAGGTTTAATTGTCTCACTGAAAGTTGTTTGACTACTGTTTTTCTAACAGTTGTGTGCTCCATACCACTTTGGGTTGCATTTGACTGTTTAACTGGGGGAGGTTGCGGAACGCATAAAATACAAATGGCTTATACGGCACTGGGCCACATGCCCACGATAATTTCACATAACGTGAAGGGACTTAACATCCCAGAAAAAAGAACCGCAGTTCTCAGGGAACTGCAAAAGAGTAGGCCACACTGTGTCTTCTTACAGGAGACGCATTTTGTTTCTCGCCAGACGTACAGAATGACAAATAAATTCTTCACGAGATCCTTTCATGCAACTAATGCTCTGTCAAAGACGAAGGGTGTGTCGATCCTATTGGGGAAAGACGCCCCCTTTGTGGTCTCGGGGACGCTGTCGGATCCGGATGGTCGATACATCTTCCTGAAGGGCTCCTATAGGGATAGGCCCCTCACTTTAGCCAATGTTTATTTCCCCAATACAAACCATCTCCAATTTTGTCGTATGATGTCGGAACTACAGGGCTTTGCAGAGGGGTGTATCATTTTAGGAGGGGATTTTAATATCCCACTAGATCCTCTGGCGGACACTTCCACGGGGAGGTCATGTGTCACTTTCCAAATTCTGAAGCGAATCAAGCGTCTTTTACAGACACTGCAATTAGTAGATGTATGGCGTATGCTTAATCCGGAGGGAAGGGATTACACGTACTATTCGATCCCACACAATAAATATTCCCGCATTGATTATTTATTTGTGACGCAACGTGACCTGCCGGTGGTTAGTGCGGCCAAAATTGGTACACAGGTCATTTCAGACAATGCCCCCATTGCGATCTCCCTGGATCCTGACAGACAAACTCAGACATACAACTCTTGGAAACTGAACCCCTCCCTCCTGACGGACCCGACGACTTTACCCTTGATCGTGACGGCTCTCAAGGAGTATTTTGTAAACAACGACCTACCGGACACAGATCCACTGGTGCTATGGGAAGCGCATAAATGTACCATTAGGGGGGTACTAATCAAGCTAGGGGCGAGACGTAAACGCGAAAGAGAGACAGAGATGAAAGATCTTCTTGTTAAAATAGGCAAACTAGAAACACTCCACAAACGCACTTTATGCGAGAGAACGGCCACAGACTTATTGAACTCTAGGAAGCAATATCTGGATCTGTTACATATGAAAGCTAGACGTATGCTCTTTTTTAAGAAAAAAATATACTACGAAGGGGGTAACAAGGCAGGTAGGCTGCTGGCCAGAGCCCTGAAGGAGCACAATTCTAACCATACCATAACTGGCATACGTAATGCGAAAGGCTCCCTGGATGTGAATAATGGGGACATTGCAGCCCATTTCCACAAATATTATACTGGGTTATATAATCTACCCGCCCAAAATAGACCTAGAGACCTAGCGGGCAATAGATCCCAAATTATTGGAGAATTTCTAAGAGAGAGCGGTCTCCCCTCTTTGGGAGAACAGGACTTAGAATCCCTGGACGCACAGATTTCTTACACTGAAATTAAAAGGGCAATAACTGACCTGAAGACGGGAAAATCCCCAGGACCTGATGGCTACTCGGCCATCTACTATAAAACTTTTTCGGAGGTTCTCTCCGGTCCTCTGAGAAGAGCTTTGAACTCCTTGTCCTCGCCTCGGACGGTTCCTCCCGAGTTTTTATCGGCCCATATAGCAGTGATACCCAAGCCCAATAAGGATCCATCATCATGTGCGAATTATAGGCCAATCTCTCTCCTAAATCTGGACCTTAAAATATTAACCAAGATATTAGCTAATAGATTGAACCCCTTTTTGGCTGAGCTGATTGGTCCAGAACAGGTTGGCTTTATGCCAGGAAGAGAGGCCAAAGACAACATTATTAAAGCACTTTTGCTCTCGCAGGCGGCCCACAGGGGGAAGATCGGAGGCCTTCTCCTGTCCACGGACGCGGAGAAGGCCTTCGATCGAGTGGCGTGGGATTACATGACGGCCACATGCAGACAGATAGGGTTGAAGACACGGATGATGACCTGGATTTCGGCTATATACCAAAATCCCACGGCTAGAGTAAGGGTGAATGGTTCCTTGTCTGCACCTGTGAGTATCGCGAATGGAACCAGACAGGGTTGCCCCTTGTCACCCCTTCTGTTTATTTTATCACTGGAACCGTTCATCAAAATGATTAATAAGGATGTCTCGATAAGGGGATTCGGGGTGCAGGACAGGGAGTTCAAGGTTGCGGCCTACGCCGACGATCTGCTGTTTTTCTTGACAAACCCACACACGACGATCCCCAATTTACTGAAAGCCTTTACTAACTTTGGATACTTGTCTAATCTAAAAATTAATTATTCCAAATCGGAGGCCTTGAATATTGCCCTGTCCCAGGATGAATTGAATAGAACCAAGCATAACTGCCCCTTTAGGTGGGAGACAGTGGCACTTAAGTACCTTGGGGTTTGGATTTCCCCAGATACCAAAAGAGTCTTTGAACACAATTTCACCCCAATGCTGAAAACGATAGAGTGTGACCTAGGTTCCTGGAATACGGGGTTGTTCTCGTGGTTCGGTCGTGCGGCGATCCTGAAAATGTCGGTGTTGCCCAGACTGACCTATTTATTTAGAGCATTACCAATTCATATCCCCAGAAGCTTCTTTCATAAACTAAACTCCTTGGCCCTACGCTTTCTGTGGCACAATGGGAGAGCGAGGATCAAGTATGCCTTATTGACAAAACCAAAAGTTGATGGGGGGATGGGACTGCCCGACTTTAAGAAATATCAGTTAGCAGCACATATTACTAGGATAATTGACTGGCATTGTCATGTGGCGGACAAGGATTGGGTAAGACTGGAAGATATGCTAACAGATAACAGATTACGCTTTTCCCCTTGGATCTCTTTGAGCAGCCTCAAGAGCACGACTAGTTTGAACCCCCTGACAGAGACTACGCTATCAGTACTACACGCAAACTCAAGACGGTTTGCTGTGACTACCCCCCTCAGCCCTCTAACACCGCTCTACAGTAATTCCGACTTTAAACCAGGTATAGAGAACGTTCTGTTTCACGACACAGATTCGAATGCCCCCAGACTGGTAAAAGACTGTTTTTCTAGGGGCAAAATGAAAGACTTAGAGACCCTTAGAGGAGACTGGGGGGATCCAGCGTTTCCCTTATGGAATTACTTCCAGATCAGGAGCTTTGTTACCTCCTCAAAACACAAACGGCACTTCATCAGACAGCTGACTGACCTGGAGGAGGTCTGTGCGTCTGGCGAGAGACAACACAAGGCGACCTCGATGGCCTATAGGTGGCTGCAACAGTTGAATGGGCAAGAGGATGATAGGTTCCGGAACAAATGGGCACGGGAACTACAGAGGAACATTACGGATTCCCAATGGGGAAGTGCGTGTGCTTTGGCTCACAAGTGCTCTATTAGCACGAGAACACAGGAAACGTGCTATAAATTGCTGACACACTGGTACCACACTCCTGAAAAACTGCATAAATGGTTCCCTCAGGCCCCAGAAATGTGTTGGAGATGCCAAACTGAGGTGGGTACGCTCACACATATATGGTGGGGATGTTCTAAACTGACGCCCTTTTGGGAGGAAGTGAGGAATTTGATAGCACGAATTACAGACACCTCAATCCCATTGGATGCGGCTTGCTGTCTCCTCCACATTACTGACGTTCCCCTGAAGAGATACAAACATTCTTTGCTTAAACACCTGCTTAATGCAGCCAAATCACTGGTGCCGCTACACTGGAGGTCCCCCAGAGCCCCAACGGTGGGTGAGTGGTTGCTCAGGGTATCTGAGACATATAATATGGAAGAAACAGTGGCTCAGGCCACTGAATCAGTGGAAAAATTTCATGCTACTTGGACACCTTGGATAGTGTTCCGTTACTCTACAAAATATGCTCAGCTTCTAGGTGACAATTGAAGTGCTAGAGGTTAAATTGGTTATTCTACTTCTACTCTTTCCTTATTCCCTTATTTTCATTATTCGTTCTTGTTTTCTTTCTTTTTTTGAGTGCAATCTTAGACCTCGACTGTGGATTAGGTCAGAATATTGACACAGTACGCAAGTATGTTCAGTACAAATAGGCTTTATTCAGGTGATTTGATTACATTATTTGAATTTTCATTAGCCCTACCGCCCCAGGTATTATGCGTAACATTATTTCATGGTACGAAATGTATGCTGAATTGGGGTATAACACTGTACTATGTTATCTGTATTTACTTAAGCTTGTTCGCAGTTGTATTATTGTTTGCTTTTCCTTTAACTCAATAAACGCTTTTGATGTGAAATAAAAAAATGGCAGAAGGGGCTTGCTCGGCCTTTCCTGACCTACTGGGCTCCATGCTCGGATAAGGGTCTGGTATGATTCTGGGGGGGCCCCCGTCTAATTTTCCCATTTTTTTTCCGTTAGCAACCAGCTATATACAGTATTTTTAAAGGAGGGAAAAAAATGCAACACACATTAAACAATGCATCAAAAATTACATTTTCTTCCTAATTTTTTTTCCGCTGGCATTTCTTTTTTTAAATTCAGCTGTCAACGGGGAATCTCACTGATAGCTGATGACTCATTGGTTGTTAAGGACGTGTGCGGCCGGCTTCCTGGCCTGTTTCTTAGCAACCAGCTATATAGTGTGTTTATACACCAAAATTTAACAAAAAAGAAAAGGGCGGGGGGAGAGGCGCTTTCTCATCCCCTCCCTTTCTTGACCTGCTGGGCTTCATGCTTGGATAAGAGTTTTTTTTACATTCAGCTGTCAGCGGGGAACCTGCTCGCATAAGGGTCTGGTATGGATTTTGGGGGGGCCCCCACCATTTTTTTCCCATTTTTTTTTCCCGTTAGTAACCAGATATATACAGCATTTTAAAGGAGGGGAAATGAACGCAACACGCATTAAAAAAAATGCATCAAAAATTCAGTTTTTTTCCCGATTTTTTTTTTTTGCTGGCAATTCCTTTTTATACATTCAGCTGTCAGCAGGGAACCCGCTCAGATAAGGGTCTGGTATGGATTTTGGGGGGCCCCCGCACCATTTTTTTCCCCATTTTTTTTGTCAGCAACCAGCTATATACAGTATTTTTAAAGGAGGGGAAAAAAAGCAACACGCATTAAAAAATGCCGTTTTTTTTTGCTGGCAATTATTTTTTTACATTTATCTGTCAGCGGGGAATCCCACTGACAGCTGATGACTCATCAGTTGTTAAGGACGCGCGGCCGGCTTCCCAGCCCGTTTCTTAGCAACCAGCTATATAGCTCGTTTGCGTGTACGCCAAATTAAAAGTAAATGGCGGGGGCGCTTTCTCGTCCCCTCCCTTTCCTGACCTGCTGGGCTTCATGCTCGGATAAGGGTCTGGTATGGATTTCGGGGGGGGGGGGGGGAGTTCACAGCTATATACAGTGTTTTTAAAGGGACATAACAAAAAAAACACAAAAGGCAAAAATCCATGCAAAAGTGCAAAACACACTGCAAAATGTGCCTGAAAAACACATCAACCACAACCACATAGATGTAAACCTAGACTCAGGGTTTAATACAACTTTAATGATAAAAGTGAAGCTTCTGGAATAAAATCTATTTTCATTGTATATTGTGCCAGCATGTATTTATAGTATATCACCCTTTTAACACGACTAATATAATATAGATTTAATAAAAACAGCACTTAGTGCAATTTTCTATTTTCTCTTATACCTATTTTTTACTTTTCCATTTTCCATCAAAGACCTTTTCACATCTAATATTTGATAATCAAGTTTCCTCCATTTGACACAGATCATTAGCGAAAGATCTTTGTACCTTTTCATAGCTGAGAGATTTTATGATTCACGGAAATGAGAGAAGGAACTATCCGACAAATATATCATTTTTTTTTTCCTTGGTACGCTTTGCACTCTGGCCTTAGAAATTGACTGGAATGGTGGATATCACGGCGATGTATGAACAGAATTTAATACCGCTCTTTTTTTGCATTTTAAATGTTCCTCTTCAAATAATATTAACTTGAAAAGCCATCAGACCATCATTAGATCATGTGAATTCAATCAAACACGTGAGGCAAGATTGATTTTTACGGCACAGATGGTCAGCTTTGAAAGCAGGGTCGTTCTCAGAGAGAAAAAAAATAATAATTCAAGAATAAAAATTTGGGATTGCCTCTAAAAATTAGGTACAGTGGGCATCTATTGATACTTTGCATCAATAGTGATGTTTTCAGAAGCTAAAAGGACATTTAAAGCAGACCTTTAAACCTAAGGCCGCGTACACACGGGCGGACTGTTCGCCCAACTTTGTCCGCTGAACAGTGTTTGGGCGGACAGTCCGCTCGTGTGTGGGCTTTCAGCGGACAGTTTCAGCGGACAGTTGGACGGACAAGGTTTTTCGGAACTTCCGAAAAACTGTCCGCTGAAACCTTGTTTGAGCGAACAGTCCGCCCGTGTGTAGGCTTGTTCGTCAAACAAAGTTGCGCGCATGCTCAGAAAGGATTTTCACGCCGAAAGCTATAATGCAGTGTATAGGACGTCGTATTTTTCGTCCCGTCGTACGTGCCGTTCACGTCATCGCGCACGGTTTCAGCAAACTGTTCGTCCGTCGTGTGTGGCCATGTCCGTCCATGCTAAGTTTGAGCGGACTGTTTGCCGAAACTGTTGGACGGACAAAGTTGGGCGAACAGTCCGCGCGTGTGTACGCGGCCTTAGGCTAGATTTAGGCTAGATTTAGATGTGTGCCTAAAATCAGCACTTCCCTGAAGAGCGATCTGTGTTTAGATTCCTTTTCAGAGGTGATTGACAGGCGGCAAGGAGACAATGGGACACTTCCTTGCTGCTTGTATTAACCTAATTTTTGCTGAATTGCACATGGTTGCAGGGCGTTTATAGCGCTCCCCCATAAGATAAGACTGCTGTTCGCAACACGTTGGATAGTTTTTGCCATGGCCCAGAAGCAAAGCATCATGACTGCGGCATGTAAACACCCCCCCCTTTTGCCGCCATTGAAGTTTAAGGGGGGTGGTTGGGGTTGCTAAAAATGTGGCGCAACTGTACATTTTTAACACCCCCAACCACACACCTAAAATTAGCCTAAGGCCCGGTTCACACCGATGCGACAATCGCTACGACTTTGGAGTAGACATCTGCACTGCCGAAAAATGTTCGTTTTCGTTTCATTTGTTTTTGTTTTTTTCGGGTCATTTGTTATGATCGTAATTCGTACATTTGTAAGTTCGTAAATTGAAAATTCGTAAATTCGAAAATTTGTCAGTTTGAAAATCTGAAAATTCAAAATTCAAAAATACCAAAATAAGAACAAAAATACCAAAATGATTTTTTTGAAAGGTGTTTATTTATAAGTTTTGCAGTTAAACATACCAAAAAATATACTAAGCCGCGCTAACTTATATAAACATCAAATAGTGCAACAATTGAAAAATCGTGAACAGTTACTATCCTCTACACATAAAATAGTGTACCCTTGTGTATTAGATAACAGAAACATATATAGGTTATAAATACAAAACACTCATTCCTTGCAGTATAGAATCACATAACATATACCTATATGAAAGAACTCTGCACAAAACACACACCCAGTGTACGAACAGTGAGTCTAAGTGTATAAGTCACAGTAGACTACTTTTTATAGAAAACTGTGAACAAAAGTCCTCCACAAATGAAACATAAAAATTCAGAAAAGATCCATTACTGGGTCCATTGCAATAGTGCTTGAGCCACCACCGAAACACAATTAAATTTGCCGCTTACCAGAAGGGCATGACCCCCCACTACAGAGGGTCACAGAAGGCCTTTAGATATGAGCACGTCTTCCAGCCTGGCGGGGTCCTTAGTGCTCTCCCTGCATCACCACTCCAAATAAGGGTTGTAAAGTAAAAACTCCCAGGGGTCTTTCTTATAGATCCAAAAGGACTCAGGGTGGAGACAGCAAAGCCATAAAAGAGAGATAGAACTCCAAATAGTGTAAAACCCTTTATTACCAGAGATAAAAAAAGTAAAATTGCACTTACAGTGTATAAAAGATCAGAAAGCCTTAAGTCCGTTGCGCGGGCCGGACGCACACAGACAGACCCGTTCTCCTGGAACCGTTACAAACACGAGGTGACGTCATCCAGGGGCAATCACAGTATAGTAAAGTAAATACATGAATAAAAAAGGGGGGGGGACAGGGGACCAATTACACATTTCCTAAGCAAGTATATATTTGGGGGCCTTAGTAGACATGGGCGCCGTCAATAAATTTGTTTAGTTTCGTTCTGTTTAGTTTCATACGAAAATTTATTCAGATTTCGTAATTCATGTCTGAAATTCAATTCGGATTCGTACAAAATACACATTTTTGTTAGATTCGTAAACTTTTCATAAAATAACGAAAGTTCTTTATGATGAATTTATCATTATGAGGGGTTTCCACCACCCCTGTGCTGTGCTGACTTCCTCTGATTGGGGAACAAAACACCAGTCACGTTTCTGTTGTAACGGAATTTGGATCCGAAATTCCGAAATTCGTTAACGAAATTTCGTATTTCGTATAAAATTCGTAAGCATAGAAATTCCCATAGGGTTCCCACCATCTCTGTGCTTAGTTCCCAGGTCTGTACACCTGCTGTGTCCATTATGAGGGATTCCCACCATTTCTGTGCTGAGTTCCAGGGTCTGAATGTACACCTGCTGTGCCCATTATGAGGGGTTCCCACCATCCCCATGCTGAGTTCCTGGGGTTTTAACTTTTAGGTTCGTTAACTTTTCATAACAATTATGAATTTTTGTTATGAATTTGGATCCGAAATTCGTAAACGAAATTTCGTATATCGTAGAGAATTAGTATGCATAAAAATTTGTATTTCCGGAAATTCTGACGAATTTTCGATTCGCACGAAACTAATTGCACATGTTTAGGCCTTAGCGACCCAATAAAATCAATGACATGACTTAGTAGACACATATACCCTCCCAGAGCCCTGGGGGGGGGGGGGGTCAAGAAGTTAGGATGCAACCGGAAGGTACCCATAACAATACAACAGCAGTCACACACATGCATTCAATCATTAAAATATGAAAATTCTAAATAATAATTACTAACTATTAAATTATAGGTATTTCCTTTGAAGTTTGGCCGTTAGTGAACATAACTAATACGAATTTATCCGAAGTTACGAATTATCCGAAATAACAAATGCCTCATCTAAACAAATGTAACGGATCGAATTATTAATAATAATAATAATAATAATAATAATAATAATAATAACATGTTTTTATTATCATTGTTATTTATCATTATTAATTCATTACGTTTCATTCGTTTAGATACGGCATTCATTATTTCGGATAATTCGTAACTTTGGGTAAAATCGTAACGTTCACTAACAGCCAAATTTCAAAGGAAATTCCAATACCTATAATTTAATAGTTCGTTATTATTTCAGATTTTCGAATTTTCGGGTTTTCAGATTTTCAAGTAATTTACCAATTTGTCAAATTTACGAATTCTCAAATTTATGAATTTTCAAATTTACAAATTTACAAAATTACGAATTTACAAGTTTACAAATATTCTGAAAAATTCGTTAAAAGGCTTTTCGTTAATTTGGATGTTTTCAAATTAATGATTTTGTCAAAATTTGTTAAAAAAAATTATTCAAAACAAAACAAATTGCACTTGTCTACTTTGGAGCACTTGTCACATCAGAAGTCAGACCCCATTCTGTGCAATGGAACTGTTCTAATTGGTGCAACTTGAGTCGCTCTGACTTAGAAAAAGGTTCCCACACTACTTTTGGTCCGACTGCGGTACGACTTGCACTGACTTCTGGTAAAGAAGTCACATGCAAATCATGCAGAAGTTGTGCTGAGTCTGACTTTATAGTCACGTGGAAGTCATGGAGTGTGAACCCAGGCTAAAGGTCATGTTTTGCTCCCCTTCACTGTCTTATAAGTGGACATTATTTTTTATTTTTCATTCATGACTTTAAAGTCACATTTCAGTGCTCTACTTCAGGGGCAACTTGGAAGACATTTGAGCCACTTCCTGCACAAATGTCTATGCAAGTCGCACATGAACTTGCAAAAACGAATGCAGGAACTACTTTGGTGTGATTCCAAAGGAGTCAGAGTCGCACTGATTTGACTGCTTCCAATGCGGACAATAGGGTGTGACTTGTCCTGCGATTTGAAACTGTCAAATTGCATGACAAGTTGCACCATTGTGACCAGGGGCTTTACCAGCATTTCCCGCCTAGGCAAGCATTACATTTGGTTCTCCCTGCCCCTGTGCACATCTGCACGCACAAGCACGCGCAGATGCACCAGAGGTGTTCTGACAGGGGCTGAGGTCACAGGTCGTATTCTTTCGGCCACCATCTTGGGTACTGGCTAGCCCTTCCTGACAGTACCTTTACGTCATTTCCTGCAATAGCCACTGGGTGGTGTGTGCGCCGCTGGAGGCGTGATTGTGTGCCGATTGTACATAAGGAAAGCCGATTAGCAGGTCTGGAGGACCCAATGTCCACCGGCCACCCGTGAGCGCTCCCCAGAGAGACAGAACGACGGTCTTCACCCAGTCAGAGCAACCCCCACACAGTTGGAAAGCACTCCCTAGGACCACACTTAACACTTTAATTGCCCCTGATGTTAACCCCTTCCCTGCCAGTATCATTAGTACAGTAACAGTGCATATTTTTAGCACTGATCACTGTATTAGTGTCACTGCTCCCTAAAAATGTGTCAAAAGTGTCAGTTAGATGTCCAATTTGCCTGACGTAATGTCGCTAAATAACGCTGATCGCCACCATTACTAGTTTAAAAAAAAATCCATAAAAATATCCCATCATTTATAGACGCAATAACTTTTGTGCAAACCAATCAATATATGCTTATTGGGATTTTTTTTTACAAAAAATATATAGCAGAATACTTATTGGCCTAAATTGATGAAGAAATTAGATTTTTTTTAAAAAAATTTATTGGATATGTTTTATAGCAGAAAGTAAAAAATATTTTTTGTTTACAGTGCAAAAAATGTATTTGGGTACAGCTTTGCACGACGGCGCAATTGTCAGATAACATAATGCAGTGCCGTATCGCAAAAAATGGCCTTGGTCATTAAAGTGGTTGTAAACCCTTACAAACCACTTTGACATACAGGTAAGCCTAGATTAAGGCTTACCTGTAGGTCCAAGAAATATCTCCTAAACCTATACGGTTTAGGAGATATTTGCCTGAAGACAGGCACCGCTGTCTACGGCGCATGCGCCGTAGACAGCGACGCGCAGGCGCACTGAGCGCGGCATTTCCAACAATGGATCTGCCGCGCATGTCGGCTCCCGTGCGCATGCGCGGGAGTGACGTCATCGCGGCTCCGCCGAATGACAGCGGCGGAGCTGCGAGACGCCACCAGCAAGATGGATGCGCCGGACTATAGGGGACAGCGGCGACTTCGCTGGCTCCTGTGTCAGGTAAGTGACACATAATGGGCTACTATGCGATGCATAGTAGTCCATTATGCTTTGCCTTTGCAGGGAATGAAAGAGGAAGTAAATTCATCAGGGTTTACTTCCTCTTTAAGGGGGTAAAACCTTCCGGGGCTGAAGTGGTTAAAGTGAAAAACCTTAAGGCTTTAGAACCACTTTAAAGTAGAATTCTTGGATAAAACTATCCAATCTTAAAACTGCTCCCTACCCCCTCCTAACACCTATTCTAACTACCCTGTAAAAGAAAGACTCATATACTTACCTATTCTCAGGGCACTCCAGCATGGTCTCGTGATCTCCCGTGTGTCAACCAGCAGCTGCTACAGGGGAGAGGAGAGAGTGCTCCGACAATGGCTGGAATGCCTGAGCCATGATGTCACCCATAGGCCTACTATGGACCTTCCGTTGTTGCCGCTCCCTCCTCTCTTTTGAAGCTACCGCTGGCTGAGAGAGAAGAGCTGATGACGTGACCAGACTGGGGAATCTTTTCTCTACAGCCCTGGTGCTCAACATGTAGCCCTTTGGTAAATGATGTGCAGCCCTTGGACCTCAGCAGTCTGTAGTGAGAACATTGATTAGGGTAACAGCATTCATCTCTACCAGCCTCATGTAACACGTTCCCAGTTTCGTATTATCTTCTGCACCATATACCCAGCCAAAAACGTAGCATGTCCACACTCTCTGACCATCATTTCCTCCAATAGACCTGCAGTTTCTGATAGTCTAATCAAGTATTACATATATGAAATATTATGTACTGCTCTTTGGTGACATCAGGGGCCACATTTGAAGCCCCCTTTAGCTCATACATTTAGAACCACTGGTTTACAGGGTAGTTAGTATAGGTGCTTTATGCCCTGTACACATGACCGTTTTTTTCTCATCGGAATAAACTCTGAAGGTTTTTCCGATGAAGTTCCGCTGAAACTTTCTTGCATACACATGATCACACAAAAGTCAGATTGTCAAGAACGCGGTGACGTACAACACATACAACGGGACTAGAAAAAGGAAGTTCAATAACCAGTAGCCAATAGCTTCCGTCTCGTACTTGCTTCAGAGCATGCGTCGTTTTTGGTCTGTCGGAACAGCATACAGAAGAACGTTTTTTCCGATAGGAATTGGTTCAATCAGAAATATTTAGAACATGTTCTCTTTCTAGGTCCAGGAGAATTTTCGAAAAAAAGTCAGATGAGGCATACACATGATTGGAATATATGATGAAAAGCTTCTGTATGACTTTTTCTGTCGGACATTCTGCTCGTGTGTACGCAGCATAAGGCACTCCTATGCATTGTTAGTGCTTTTTGCATATTTGCACTACAGCCCATTTACTATGGTTTCCCATGGAACACATTCTGTAGTGCAAATCTGCAAAATGCAAAAATCACTTAAAATGCATAGGTGTGAATCAAGTCTGAAGGGGAGTGGAAGCAGTTTTAAGGCTTGATTCACACCTATGCATTTTTAGTGCTTGCACTACAGAACGTTTTCCATTGAAAACCATGGTAAATGGACTGTAGTGCAAATCTGCAAAATGCAAAAAGCACTAAAAATGCATAGGTGTGAATCAAGCCTTAGGCCTTGTTCACACCTATGCATTTTTTCTTGCATTTTCAGTTTTGCAGAAACACACTACAGTTCATTTAGCATGGTTTCCTATGAGTGCAGTTCACATCTGTGCATTTTATGGAAAAGGCCAGGGACTTTTTTTGTTTCTATAGACTTCAATGGATCAAAAACATATATTGAAAAATGCACCTGCAATATGCAAACTGCAACCTGCATAAGTGTGAACAAGGCCTTATGCCGCGTACACACAACTGGCAGAAAAGGTCAGACGGAATCATTTCATTGGATATTCCGATCATGTGTGGGCTTCATCTGACTTTTTTTTTTTATTATTCAAACGGTCCTAGAAATAGAATATGTTATAAATCTTTCCAACAGAATCAATTCCTATCGGGAAAACCGTTCATCTGTATGCTATTTCGACGGACCAAAAACGACGCAAGGGCAGCTATTGATTACCGGCTATTAAACTTCCTTTTTCTAGTCCCATCGTAAGTCATCACGTTCTAACGATCGGACTTTGGTGTGATCCTGTGTAGGCAAGTCCATTTCAGCAGAACTCTGTCGGAAAGAGCGTCAGAGTGTATTCTGATGGACAAAACGGTCGTGTGTACGCGGCATTAGATAATTCATTTTAGCCTGGAGTTCTACAGTAACATTTTGCTAAAGCTTTGTGTATTAGTACAGTTTAGACCTTGAAGAAGGGGGTACATGCAGAAAGCTTGTCCTAAAAATGTGGATGTCCGTGCAAAAGTAACACAGATAGTACTCAGATACAGTGGAACCTTGGTTAATGAGTAACGCGGTTGATAAATATTTTGAAAGACTAGCAACTTTTTTTTTAAATTCTGACTCGGGTGGATGTGTTGTCTCGCAAGACAAGCAGAATTCAAGCTAATGGGGTTTGCAGTACCGCATTTTGCCAGAGGTGGGTGCCCGGGGACACTCGGATCGGTTCGGAGCCATTCGGAAATACTCATAATCACTCAGAAATACTTGGAAACACTCGGAAATACTCCATTCCCAAGTGTTTCCGAGCCTTTCTGAGGCTTTCTGAGTTCAGCCGAGCTATTCCCGAGTATTTCCGAGGCTCTCCTTCATCCCCCCACCTCTGGCCACATGCGGTATTGCATGTCATAGAAGTCAATGCGGAACAATTTATCTTCATTTCCATTGACTTCTATGGGGAAACTCGTTTGTTGCAAGTGCGCTGCTATAGCTACAGTCACCTAAAAATAGAGAAATGGTTGAAATCTGAATAGAACCTTACACGGTAGAGGAGTGTGGCATTTTTGGTTGGGCTTGTTTTTCATTTTTCAGAACCAAGCTTGTCCTATTAACTGCTTCAGCTCCGGACCATTTGGCTGGCCAAAGACCAGAGCACTTTTTGCGATTCGGCACTGCCTCCTTTTAACTGACAATTGCGCGGTCGTGCGACATGACTCCCAAACAAAATTGGCGTTCTTTTTTTCCCACAAATAGAGCTTTCTTTAGGTGATATTTGAACACCTCTGTGGTTTTTATTTTTTGCACTATAAACCAAAAAAGAGCTCCAAAAACGCATTATTTTTTACTTTTTGCTATAATAAATATCCCCAAAAAACATATACATTTTTTTTCCCTCGGTTTAGTATACGTACTTGTCTACATATTTTTGGTAAACAAAATCGTAATAAGCGTTTATTGATTGGTTTGAGCAAACGTTATAGCGTCTACAAAATAGGGGATAGTTTTATGGCATTTTTATTATAATTTTTTTTTTTTTTACTAGTAATGGCGGTGATCAGCGATTTTTATTGTGACTGCGACATTATGACGGACACGTTGGACAATTTTGACACATTTTTGGTACCATTGGCATTAATACAGCTATCAGTGTATTGATTACTGTAAAAATGCCACTGGCAGTGAAGGGGTTAACACCAGCGGGCATTGAAGGGGTTAATGTGTGTCCTAGTTTGTGTTCTAACTGACGATCTGCCAGTTCCCTGCTCAGAGAACTGGAAACTGTGTGTTTACACACACAGTTCCGGGTTCTCCGTGTGCCACATAGTGCATAGTGGCCACAGGGCAAAGCGACGTTACATAACGTTGTTTTGCCCAGCCGTGCCATTCTGCTGCAGCGGCTGATCGGCATGTGGTTAATTAGCTCTCTGTTTTTTTTTGTTTTTTGCATTACCATTTCACTGTAAACAAGGCAAGCTCAGAGCACGCATTTACAATGTGTTTGATTTGGCTTTCTGGTGCTTCTAGCACAACGACCTTGTAAAAAAAGTAGCAACTGCTGAACAAATGCATCAAATTCATGAGTATCACAAGCTCATCGGCAGCTCATGTCAGGCACATCACAAATGCTTCTTAAATAGAAACTATAATGGCCATGGTTAAATTTTATTTTATATATAAAATATAAATTTATGTACATAGAAATATATGTATAGCTGCTGGCATCTAAGCTCTGCTACTTTTGATCCCGGAAAGAACTGAAAATATCGCTCACCCATGTGTTACAAAGGACAAAACCATCATAGAATCACTGAATGATCATTTATTTCATTTTGAAGAAGATGTACAAATTGGCAACAGTTTTTGAGTAAAAAGCCCTTTAGATTGTCCAAATAACTTTAGATTTACCCAGGGGCGGACTGACAACTCATGGGGCAATAGGAGATGATGGGGCCCCCGGGCAATAGTAGATTATGGAGCCCCTGGGCAATAGGAGATTATGGGGCCACACAGTATACACACACACACACACATACAGTATACACACACAGACACACAATATACACACACACAGTATACACACACAAAATACACATACACACACTGAAAAGGTACTGGACAGGCGGGGCAGCTATAATCTTGGGATTTAAAAAAAAAACTGATTTTTTACATACTGTCTCTGGTGTTATTGAGGCTGGCAACCCTGATGGGGCCCCTTAGTGGCATGGGGCCCTCGGCAGTGCCCGAGTGCCCAAATGGTCAGTCCACCCCTGGATTTACCATAACTATGTAATGTGAGGAATACTTAATCTATCTGATTAGTTTATATCCAATCAGGCAGGCACTTGCACTATATAGTTTTTGGTAGATCTAAAGGGGGTTGACCTCTTAGTGCGGGCGCCTCCCTGCCCTTTAACCTGTTGCCGCCCGCCCACCGTCATATGATGTGATGGACTTTGAGCGGGAATATCTGAATGATGGCTGTAGCTATAGACATCATTCAGATATTGCAGTTTTCAGCCGGCGATTCCCTACACCATAAAAATTATCATAGTGGCTGTTCCACCGCTTGATTGTTCTTATGGGAGGCGAGAGGGGATGTCGCCCCCTCCCACCGCCCTCCGGTGCTTCTACCGACTCACTGCTGAGATTGGTGAGTCGGACAGAGGATCCGCTGGCCCTGGATGTTGATCATAGAGATTTCCGGCGGACCAGATGGTCGCCAGAGTCTCTATGATCGTCGGAGGCCAGGCGTGATGTTATGACTTTACACCCGGCCTCTGCATTCAAAAATACAGCGCAACCTCAGCTGGGAAGCTGTGATCGGTTTATTTTTATTTTTATTTCAGGCTTCCCAGCCTAGTGGTGAGATGTGGGGTCTTATTGACCCAATATCTCACTGGAAAGAGGACCTGTCATGTCATATTCATATTACAAGGGATGTTTACATTCCTTGTAATAGGAATAAAAGTGATGAATGTTTTTTTTCCAAAAAAGTGTCAAACTAAAAAAAGAGAGTATAATTAACAATAAAAAAAAATTAAAAATTCAAATCGCCCCTGTCCCCATGTGCTCGCACGCAGAAGCGAACACATACGTAAGTCCCACCCACATATGAAAATGGTGTTCAAACAATACATGTGAGGTATCGACGTGAGCATTGGAGTGAGAGCAATAATTTTGTCCCTAGACCTCCTCTGTAACTCAAATCATGTAACCAGTAAAAAAAATTCAAGCGTCGCCTATGGGGATTTTTATGTAGTGAACTTTGGCGCCATTCCACGAGCGTGTGCGATTTTGAAGTGTGACATGCTAGGTATCTATTTACTCAGCGTAACTTCATCTTTCACAATATGCAAAAACATTGGGCTAACTTTACTGTTTTTTTTTTAAAGCACAAAACAGTTTTTTCCCCAATTTGAAAAATTGCTGCGCAAATACTGTGTGAGATAAAAACTGCCATTGTATTCTCTAGGGTCTTTGCTAAAAAAACATATATCATGTTTGGCGGTTCTATGTAATTTTATAGCAAAAAAAATATGATTTTTACATGTAGGAGAGAAATGTCAGAATTGGCCTGGATGACAAGTAGTTAAGAGGTTTATGACGTCGGGAGGCGGGGCAGAACTTAAGAACATCTGACTGCTGATCATGTGACATACATGAATCATAAGAGTATTAGCTCAGGCAATAAATAGTACATGATAAAATGGTACACGTGTCATACAATATAGTATATCTGTATATACAAGCATCAAAGAGCCCCAACGCGTTTCACAAGAACAATTGCTTGCTCTTCAGGGGTCGATGCGGATAGTGTGTATCTAAAATAGGCAAGAAAATGTATCACAGTGGTGAATGTCAAGGCAATGGTAGAAGGGGACATGCAAATGCAAAGCGACCCCATACTTACCAGTGGACAAACCAAAGTACCCATAGCTGAGTTCCCAAGGAACGGCAGCAGCAGAAATGCGGTGTGGGAGCTGAGGGGGAGAAGATGAAAACAGACATCAGCAGGGAGCAGCTGGGCGGCAGACATGGCATAGATAAAAGTGTATGACCCTGGATGTCTCAATATGTAAATTGGTGGATATCAGCTGAAACACAATGTATATCCCTCAGTAGGTAGCCAAGAGAGTAAACAAAAAGTATAGTATATAGTATATTATAGGTATATAATATATCTATTTATATATATCTTTATATATCTATATATCTATATATATATATATATATATATATATATATATATATATATATATATATATATATATATATACACATATATTATATATATATATATATATATATATATATATATATATATATATATATATATATATGAGTATGTATTATTTAGTGTACAAATATATATATATATATATATATATATATATATATATATATATATATATATATATATATATATATATATCTGTATATATATATATGTGTTAACCAAAGAACATGTTCCATAGGAAACCATGATAAATGGACTGTAGTGCAAATCTGCAAAATGCAAAAAGTACTAAAATGCATAGGTGTGAATCAAGCCAAATAGTACAATTCTTTGTATGGGAACATATGTGAACTGACCTGATCCAATAATGGAGCAGACATAGAGACCGCAATGAGCAAATCGGGAGGTTTCGGTTAGGCTATGGTAACTGTGCAGCGCGTACACTCTTGGTACAGGTGAATTGGCAGCAATTCACCCAAACATGCGGCTCTCTGCGCTGAGGACCAGGACCCGGGAGGCCGCATATTTGCGAACAGCCGGCGCCAAGGGGTTAAACAATCTACTTGTAACGTGTGGTGAGCCTTAAAGTAAGACTAAGGGCAGATTTTTTTTTTTCTTGTTGGATGGAGTAACGGAGGGTTATAACCTCTGTCAATTATTGGGATTTCCCTTCACTTCCTGTCCCATAGCCCACACAGGAAGTGAGAGGAAATCCCTCTAAAGTGATATAATCCCTAGTTGTCACCAGAATCACTAGAACTTCCACCAGTGTCCCCATTGGAAGATTTCCCCCTCAATTCCTGTTCTGGTGTCACCAGAATAACTAGAACTTCCACCAGTGTCCCCATTGGAAGATTTCCCCCTCTATTCCTGTTCTAGTGACAACCCAAACTTTGGGATTTCATTTCACTTTTACTTTCAATGATAATGGTAAACAGGACAAATAGAGAGGGTGCCTCACTAATGAGGACAAAGACAGAAATTAAACCTGACAGGTCCTCTAATACCTCTGAAACGAAAAAAGGTTTTGCCTTTATTTTTTTTATTAAAGTAGAGCTATAGACATTTTTTTTAATTTTAGATTAGAGTAAGGCTGGGTTGACACTGCTGCGGCAGCGAGAACCGGATGTGATTCGCACCGCACTGCAGTGAAAATCACATCCGATCTCTGTGCGATGCGAATTCAGCCATACAGATAGTATGGCTGAATTCGCATCGCACCCGCCGCAAACTCGCACGGGACCCTTTTTTTGGTCCGAAGCATAATCGGATCGCATGGGTGTTCACACCATGCGATCTGATTCCTGTCCGAGTTTGCAGATCGCACTGCGATATGCGAACTGATCTGGGGGTGTCATTAACGTTTCACTGACACTCCCAGCAGTCCGCATAGGGCAGTGTGAACTGCCGGTGGGAGGCATGCGATGCGGGAAAACGCAGCGGATTCGCGGTGTTCCCGCATCGCTCCGGTGTGAACCCTGCCTAAGAGAGGGTTATAACCCCTGCCAGTTTGTTTTTCACCATCAGTGTCCCATTGGGGAGCTTCACCTGCACTTTCTGTCCTATAGGTAAAACAGGAAGTAAGAGATCCCTGCAAATTATGGGAATTCCTTGGGGACCCCCAGGTCACCAGAACTAGTGTTCCAATTGAAAATTTTCCCGCTGCTACTTTTCTTGGGACAACCCAAAGGTAATCACTTTTGTGGGGAAAACAAAATAGCAAATAAGGAAAAAATAATATAGTGTATACAATTGCAACGCAAGTCATATTGTAATTGAATGTTATTAAAAATGACCTTTCCTTTTCAATATACAACCGCTGTAATTTTCTGTAAAATGCAATGTGCCCACCAGAATTGTGCGATACCATTGCTTGTGTGATTGGCTCACCGATTTTCCCAGAAGTCTGCACTAAGACACAAGTCAGATTTCAGGCATCCCCTGCAACAAAAATGTCATTTTTGGTGAGATACCCCCAAAAGGAAATCACATATGAATGGATACAGACCCTGCCACTTTCCTGATTAGAGCCCTGCAGGTGCATCAGCTGGTTGATAATTAATAAACCACTCCCATTAGATTCACTTTCCTACATGGACACAGACAAACAAACAGGGATTTCTTTGGAATAAAAAAAGGTAGGAATCTGCAACAAAGTTTGTTAGAATTCTTCTAATGTACAAAGATTACCTGGGGGGAATGTTTTTTTCTCAACAAAAGTGGAGTTACTCTTTAGGTTTCTTCAGTTACTTCCTAGTTTCTGGCCTAGGCCAAAATGATGTCATACATCCCATGAGTCTTCAGGGGAATTTTATTTTCTTTCATCTGGAGGAGGGGCTTTCTTAGCTAAACACCCACTCTTGCCTGCATGCCTGAGCTAAGGGCAAATGGATTCCAGAAAGTAAGGGTACTTTCACACCGGGGCGCTTTTCAGGTGTTTTAACACTAAAAACAGCACTTGTAAAGCACCTGAAAAGTGCCTCTCAAGCCTCCCAGTGTGAGAGCCCAAGTGCTTTCACATACCCCCCAACTTTTAGAATGAAGGAGACCTATCAAAACGTATGCAGGCATAGGACACACCCCTTGTCACGCCCCCTTAAAGGAGAATTGTACAAAAAAATAAAAGATTGGTTCAACCCAAAAGTGCTTTTTTACCACTACTATTCCCTTTATATTGGCTTTTGGAATTTACAAATGCAGCCATTTAAAAATCAGATGAAAGGTTTAGCGCTGGGAAACACCTTTTCATAGATAAAAAGTGCATTTTATATAAATCTATATAGATCAGACCAAAATGAGGGACAAATGAGGAGGAATGAGGGACAGAGGGACATTGCTCCAAATCAGGGATAGTCCCTTGAAATCAGGGAAGTCACCTTTGCACATTTCTCCACATGTGTGTCTTATAGCATTGGTTTCATTACCATCTTTCTAAACATAGTTTTAGAGTCTTACACTAATTGATTTACTAGCGCTACACAAATTTTTACTTTGAATATGAAAAATGAATGAAATCGCATTTTCAGTTACTGGTGCTCAGATACAGTTTCGTTGTATCTTTCTGTAGCCTATTTTGGGGCTAGTATTTCTGTAAAACGCTGCATGCCAATATTCACTTGCTGTACACCAAAGTGCCCTTGAAAATCATACCCAGATGGCACTGATAATTAGCACAGAAGAGACATTTTATATAGCATAATTATTATAAATAAGTGATATTTAACATATGTGGCGTGGTTTATCCTGCAGAGCATCGACGTAACACATCCAAAATAACTCCTCCAATATAAGACACGACCGGCGCCTGAGACTAAATTGACTGTATGGGCGCAGAGGTCATAAATAAGAATAATTAACCCAATTCAGTCAAACCTAATTAGCACAGGACAATGTTACAATGGGAAAGCAATATCCTTCTTAATTCTGAGACACAACTGCGTAGTGAAGGTTACCTGTCCGCGGAGTCACTTGAAATAGATTTCGGCATAAAGTAATCTGTTTAATCTATCTTTTACTTACTCCTGCCGTGTCTCATTATCGCCCCAGCAGCAGGTGGAGACCAAAAAGCTTATAAATACACGGGATGTCATCACAGATCAAATGCTTGCCGTGCACAGAGAGAAAACACTTATTTCTGTAAGGAAGTGGTTAAAGGGGAACTCTAGGGAAGACGGGGCATTCCAAAACACAGGTGTACCTGGTGCCCGCTTACTGTTTGGGAAGAAAAGATCCCATTGGCGCCAGCTTCAAATATGTGGCCTCTCGGCGAGGGGGGGGGGGGCTTTGTGCCAAGGGGCTGCATATTAGCGTGAATTGGTGCTATACAGCTGTGCCAAGGTTATAACTCAGGGATTGGAATAGGGACCTCCCCCAAAGGCACAGTTGCCGGTGGCTAACGGAAAGCTCATGATCGCTCCCTGCAATCGGGAGAGTAATGATCATGTGGTTGTCACGACAGCCAATCATGGCGGTCACATGACCATAAGCCCCGCCCCATCTCCCGGCATCCTAAACCCCTTAAAGGGCCAGGAGGCGTTGGCTCAAGGGGGTTAAAATTTGTGTTAAATTAGCTCATAGTGTTTTTCAAAAAAAGGTTTTTGCAATTCACAAAAAAACGCTACTAAAATACTACATGCGGTATTTCATAAAAATATGCAATATTTATCTCATAAGACCATGCAGTATTTTATCTCATTGCAATATCCAGTGGGCTGGATATTGTGGGGAAGAATTAGAACCCCTGTCAGTTTTTATTGCTGATAAGTGGTAAAATGGTGTAAACCGTAGAAATATGCCAATGCATTAAGTCAGTATGGTCCCTGCAGCATATGTATTACTGTATTAATACAAACAGAAAGAAGGTGACTGGAATACCAGTCAAAGGGAAACTGCCTTCGCAAGATGCACAGGGTGTATCAAAAACAACTAAGTTAACCACTTCAGCCCCGGAAGAATTTACCCCCTTCCTGACCAGAGCACTTTTTGCGATTCGGCACTGCGTCGCTTTAACTAACAATTGCTCAGTCGTGCGACGCTATACTCAAACAGAAGTAACGTCCTTTTTTTTCCCACAAATAGAGCTTTCTTTTGGTGGTATTTGATCTTCTCTGGGGTTTTTATTTTTTGCGCTATAAACAAGAAAAGAGCGCCAATTTTAAAATGATAAAATTGCATTGATTACTATAAAAATGTCACTGGCAAATATTGTAGCTGCTGACTTTTAATATTAGGACACTTACCTGTCCACAAATTCAGCTGTGTTTTCACCTGAGATGACTTTTCAATTGGCTCTCGGGTGCTGTCACCGCCATTTCTTGTAAGGGAAACCGGCTCTCTACTGCGCATGCGCGAATCTCGCTGCGCTTTGTAAATGGCCCAGAGGCAGGAAGGGGGGCTGAACTTCAAAGTGACTTTGCCACTGTGAAGTCACCCATGAGTGGGAGTGGGTACCTGTCAAAACCAGGTACCCGTCCCCCCCAAAAGGTGCCAAATGTGGCCGTGAAGGGGAGGAGGCAGACAAGCAGAGCTTCCCCCTTTGGGTGGAGCTCCGCTTTAAGTAAATACAAATATTAAATGAAATGCCAAATATTGAATAAAAATAGCATAACAAATTACACACATACAGTATATAAATACCCTTCTTTCTACAATAAATGTTTTGGTGGAAGAAGGGTATTTATATATTTGTGTAATTTTTAATACTATTTTCCCCTGGTAACCTCTGGAGAAACTATAGGTTTCCTTTGAACCCTAGTTGAGAAACCATGCTAAAAGTAATTTTGGCTGTGATATTTGACAAAGTCATTGCTATGTTTGTGGACCGGTTTGTTCTTGTTAGAGAATAGCCAGACTGCTCCATCCCAATCCTCTCATGCATGCCTCCCAGTCCTCCTGACTGTGTGCCACTCACCAGCCCTCTTGGCATGTTTATGTTCTCCTGAAGACTTGCCTAACAATGTCCTCCCACTGTCCTTGCTTCCAGTGCCTCCTGGTCAGGACACCTCCATGGATTTTGAGAAGGTTCCGTCCCGAGCCCAGGCCCAAAGTCCCTCCCCCCCAGACTGGGGAGCTCCCTTAAAGGCCACAACAGCCTAACACTCCATCTCCAGCTTCCACCCGAACTCTCCTCCCTATCTGGGCAGACCCAGAGTATTTAAGGGGGCCTGCCCCCTGCCAACTCGAGTTGGGGATTGATCGGGGTCCTCAGAATACTCCGGGCAGCTCCGCCTTACTTCCCTTCCCATTTTTTCTAAAAGGTTTCAGCACATTCTAGAAATGTGGGGTAGATCTCAGTGATGGCTCCCAGACAATCCTGAACAAATTTACCTGCTCTAAACGCATAAAAAAAACTATCTACACTTCTAGCACTAGAGAGTGCTACAGTTGCATGATGTAAATGAGCCAGAATAAAGTGGGTAAGGTGCCACGTCAGCAACATAACAGTTAGCGAAGAAAACATAGGGATGACAGTCCCAGGATTGAACTTGAAAAAAAAAATGGCAAGTCTAATGTATCTATTCTTTTATGCAGATCATGTCTGGTCCATTCAGCAAGGGCTCCATGAACAGATCTCCAGCTTAATAAATGCAGTCACTTTTGTGACTTCCGTGCCCACTCACTTTTTGTCCGCATTTGACAGTAGAACTTTCCAGGGCAAAGTTGGATCTATGAACAGATTAATGAAAAAGGCTTGGACAGACCTGGACGGACTCAGAGATAAACTTACAATCGGGTCAGTTTGAAAACCCAAGGGTTAGAAACCCTGATTAGAAACCCTGTGTGAAAGGGTCCTGAGAAAGGTGTAGTTTCACCATTTTCTTGACCTGTTTTGGCCTTAGAACCCTTTTACCTCTCCATTAATATATATGGAGCAAAAGGGTGAACTTGAATGCCCACACTCTGCACTTATGCGTCAATGGGTGTCCGGGGTTTCTGTGCGGTGAGGTCCCAGAATGGAGACCGGGCCATCAAAGACAGCTCTCGGTCCACATTAATGATCAGTAGTTGGCGGGGCTGGTTCCCAATCATGTGACCACTGTGACAGCCAATAACATCAATCACATGTTCACCAATCATTCCGGATTGGCTCTTTTTTGGGGTTATGCTTATGGCATCAGTTTGAGACGCTTTAGAGATTATTCAGAATTCATTGACTGGTGCATTGGACCTACAGTTAACCTCCTGACCTGCATTTGACCCGTTTCCAGCAGATTCTACATTTCTATAGATTTGAAAAAGAAAGCAAAATCCGCTTGAAGCAAACAAAATCCCATTCACACAGGTCTTAATTGTGCTGCCTTGACACCGAAAGCTTTTCTTTGCTCATTAACTGCTCCATTCTAAAGGATCCTCCCCCAGAAGACAGCAGCCGACGCTCCACTGATCACAACCAAGCTGAATTTATCTTTTTGTTTTTAACCTGATCATGGGAATAAGTATCACTTTCCTGTACCACATGTTAAATAATTACTCAGTCTCTGGCTATATTAATGATCATTGACGGGCACAAAGGAGTTTTCCTTTAAGCCTTTTTTAAATTTTTTCCTGCCTTGATCATGAGTTAAAAAATACAGGTGGTATTTTGGTAATAATCCGCCTTCTCTGACCCGTGAGAAGTTGCAAAGTTCCTTAAATGGGAATACTTTTCTCTTTCGTTAAATTAAATCTCCAAAGCCCAGTAGCATTTTTGGTGCTTATATGTAAATGTCAGTGGGATTTGAGATTAAAAGCTGTATTTTTATACAAGTCAATGAAGATCTCCAAAGGATAAAGATGTCTTCAAATAGAAATTCCTCCAGCCTTAGAGAGAAACAGTAAGTCGCACTTGTAAGGAAATGTGTCTCCCAGCTTCAGCTATCACTTTATTGAAATGTTTTAATTAACCCTTCTGCCTCCAGAGATGTGTTTAACCTTGGAAATGGAAAAAAAAAAAAAAAAGCTTTTCCACCTTCATTAAAATCTCCCCTAGGTTGACAGTCTGATCAGAGCAGCAGTAGATCTTTGGTTTCACATATTTTTTTAAGCTTTGCAACCTGTGGGGTAGGCTGGAAGCTTATCGTTCTTTCTTGACATTTAAAGTTCCAAAGTAATTAGGATGTTTTGTGCAGATGTATGAAGCTGTATAGCTCCAGATCTGCCCTAGAAGGGTTTTCACAGCTGCTGAAGCCACTGTTAGACATTCTGTGCAAATATTTACTACAAGACTAAAGTCTCCATTTGAAAGAAAAAAGATTTAAATAGTATCACGCAAGATATAGATGATTGGGGTAGAAGAGCGAATAATTGAAAATCAGCTCTGCTGTGTGACTGATCAACTACTGTGGTTCTGAAGTATCAATTGCCTGTTCTCTGTTCTGTTTCCTTCCCTTTAGTTTAAATAAAGAGACATATGGGTTGATTTACTAAAACTGGAGAATGCAAAATCTGGTGCAGCTCTGCATAGAAACCAATCAGCTTCCAGTTTTTTTTGTCAAAGCTTAATTGAACAAGCTAAAGTTAGAAGCTAAAGTTAGAAGCTGATTGGCTATCATGCACAGCTGCACCAGATTTTGTTCTCTCCAGTTTCAATAAATCAACACCATAGTCACTTTGCCTATACAGATCGGTGTGGCAGTGCTCCTGATAGCTCCCCCTAGGAAGGTATATTCACCAATCACCAATCACAGCCTCCCCATTACATTAGAGCCCTTGATCCATTGCTCTATAGAGCCTTGGGAAGCATATGACCTCCCCCATGTAACAGTGCTTGAGCCTGGGCGGTCAACATCCAGCTCCACACACTATCACTAGGGTCAACAGGGATGTTGGAACTTACTCAGGATGGACTTTACTTCTATACAATGATAATGCGAGGGATCTTGAATTGGTGAAACTGTCTTGCATATTTTGGCAAAAAAATGGCAGACTGGGCTTGGTTTAAGACACCACACAAAAAACTTAGGAAGCAGATACAAGGATGACAAAGACATATGATGTCATAGATGATGCTGCATTCCATTGGCCAAAACAGAAGTTTAAAAAAGTGCTTCATAATAAAAAAAACTCATGCTTAAGTATAAATGGGTAAGATAGAAAATATTTACAACATTCTGTAGGGACAAATCTTCACAACTTGGAATCATCCCCAGAAATATGGGCCATACGTCCTTTTCCTTAGGAAAACTAAAGAACAAATGCAGACTTCTAGCACATGACATATCCAAAATTGTCCAGAGAGAAATCCTTAAAGCTTGGAATTGCCCCAGAAATCAGGGACAAAGTTCCTTCTCCTCAGGAAAACTATATAACAAACGCATACTTCTAGCACCTGACATGTCGAAAATTGTCTAAAATTTTCCAGGCACTAATCTTTTCAGTTGGAACCATCCCCAGAAATCAAAGACATACTTCCTTCTCCTTAAGAAAACTAAAGAGCAAATGTAGACTTCTAGCACTTGGCATGTCTAAAATTGTCCAAAGTTTTTCAGGGACCAATCCTTACACTTGGAACCATCCCCAGAAATTGGTGACATACTTCCCTCTCCTTAGGAAAACTAAAGAACAAATACAGACCTCTAGCACATGACCACACCTCCCCCATTGGGTAGATCCAACCTCTCTGTTTGTACTGTGAAAATCCCATATTTTGGGCTGTCAGCAGAACAGTAATAGAAGGGACATCTTTCAATGGGTACAGTAGTTATAGTGACAACCAGGATTTCCTCACTTTGGAGGGATTTCCTTTCACTTACTGCTTTTGCTATAGGACAGAAAATGAAGATAAATCTCCCCAATGGGACAACGAAAGCAAAAACAAACAAACAAAAAAAAATAATGCTCCCTTACTTTTATCTAAAATAAAAAAGTTTTGCATTCAATGCCACTTTAAGTATGCAACAAAGGATCAGTCAGATACTATAAACTGTCACCCCACATCACAGTCTAGGGAATTGACAAAATCTATAAGTGTGTATGATGTGGCGTCATCACGCTTATGCCCCAGCCGAAGCCCGCCATGTATGATCAGCCTGCTACCCTGTTTCCCCGAAAATAAGCTCTACCACAAAAATAAGATCTAGCGTGATTTTCAGGGATGGCTGCAAGATAAGCCCTACTCCAAAAATAAGCCCTAGTTAAAGTCCTTTTAAAAAGAATATATAATGTGCAGGGTCTCCTTTTGTAAATTTATTGTGGAAAATACCCTATTTACAGTGCCACTGGGTGGTCACGTGACCTGCCAGAATCTTCTTCTCCTCTTCTCTCGCCTGACTTCAGTGACCCCCCCCCCGCAGTGCTTGGAGCAGGGCTGACGTGAGCAGGGATCTCAGCCCTTATCAACTTGGGAAGAAGAGCTCCAGCGGGTCACGCTGTAATAAAGGTATTTTCCATAATAGAGTTACACAAGGAGACACAATACACATTATATAATCTATTTACAGAACAGAATACTGGATTTTACAAGGTCTTTAACCAAGGTTTTGGGATTACAGAATTTCATAATGCGGACTCCTATGATGACAGGGAGAGACAGGGGACACGTGAACTTTTTTAAAAACATTTTATTGTTTTATTCCAGGTTTTTTAGAACATAGAGAGGGGAAAATTACACAGCATTGGGCTTTCTATCATGTTAAAGAGATCAGGATATTTATTATTTGAACAAATGTAGATTATTGTACATACCATAGATAAATAAGACATCCCCTAAAAATAAGCCCTAGCGTGTTTTGTAGCCAAAATTAATATAAGACCCGCTCTTATTTTCAGGGGAACATGGTATCATGGGAATAGTGATACCGTGGCTATGAGCCTTCATCTTTTTATATGTTTATGAATATGCCGTTTGAAAAAAATAAAGCAAGAGTTTTTACATACTTCACTTTTGACCTGTATCTTTCCCTTTGGTGGTAACATCTGGAGGCGGAGGGGATTTTTTTCCAGCTTTTTCCAGCCTATCATGGGATGATGATTTAACCTGAGTGGGTTTGACCATTTATAATTTTATGATCCACAGTATCTGGTAAGAGGCTGCTTTGAGTTGTGATACCTGGTGATGGAAGCACTTTGCAAACTGGGAGTTAAAGGCACAGTGTATCAACACATAAATTGTCATTGTTTACATGCACTTATTTGGACTCTTTTTATTCCACTTACATGGACATTTTTAGCACATGTTATATGCTTTGTATTGAGTATTTGTTATTATATGTGCTTTCATAGTTATTTTTGTATTTGGAATATATTTATAAACACTATTTTAATTATGAGGCACGTTTTGATTATGTGGGTTTAGCATTGTTTTTAAGGTTTTTTCACAAGTTGAAAATATATGTGCAGTTAGTTATCCAGGCTGCGGAAAGGGTTAAATATGTTTGGCTCAGTTGCTGGGCTTTTGGTTCTGAATGGCCCACCTGTGCTATATAAAGGGAGCAGCTAAGGTCTGGGGGCTCTGGAGAACAGGAACATGGGTGCAGGTGGATCGTAGACTCACCTGCGGGCGCAAGTGTGGTGCTGAAGAAACTGGGGATCATGGAAAGCAGCCAACCCTTGGACAATGCCATAATGGAAATCTCACCTCATGGGCAACCACTACATTATCCTAGTTAGGATAATGGAAAGGACATTGTTCGTATTATACTGTCATGCTGCATTTTAACAGTAAAGTTTAAGACTGGTCTGAAGTCATTTAAAAGGGTGCATTTTGGTTCTGGTGTATGCCAAAGAACCTGGGTTTGTAAAGCATACGTGGTGTATAAATTAACAGTACTACAGAGGATTAGCTTGACAAGACAAGAGGAGGAGTGTAGTTGCTATGGGTAACCTAGTGAAAGAACAAGCTACAAGCAACCAGTTGTTAAACATGGTATCTGGTAAGGTGACAGGTCCTCCGATAGCAAAGGGGGTTGTTGTTCTGGTTCCCTCCCTAGCTGTTGGTATCCAATAGCAACCAGATCCGAACCTGCATTATGGAGATCTATGGCCTGGTCATGTGGTATGGGAAGGACAGAGATAAGTAAGAGCACACAAGAGGTCCACACTAGGTGCTTGGAGGGATCCCATTCTGTTACTGGGAGTGAGGTAACAAAGGTATGCTGGACTGGTAGAGTTCTTGGCACATCCCTCCTAATGCAACATCCAAGTTACATTGTGTAGTGACATGGAACAAGTCACTTTCGGAGAAACTCTGCACTTTATTACTGCATACAGTGAATCTCTGCATCGGTTATCTTCCCTAATGTTAGATTCTTCATATGACCACAGTCTCCGCCTGGTCCCCGGCCTTAGATGAGTGCCCTTCGCGTGAGAGTTACCCCCATGTGCACAGGCAAAATATGCCCCTCCAACAAGTGTTACTTGCCTGCAGCAGACTAACATCAGGTCTCCTGCCTTGCTGTGGTATGTGACAAAGCTGTGTAAATATCAGGACTGGGTGGACAACTATACAAATCTACTAGTGGTAAAACAGTTCTCACATATGCATTTCATCAGCGTATTAAGATGTTTGCCCAGAGTTCAGGGAATTTTCCAATTTTGGACACATTCCCAAAAATTCAGTACTGAGAATAGTTAATCTTTCCAGCTAAATTTAGTAATGAGAATACTTTATCTTTGTAGCTGCACTCTAGAGCTTTTCACCCCGGGTGCCTCCTATTGAAACTTCTAATTTCTTTCAAATATATTTCTATATATTTACTTTTTCCACATGCACACAAGGAATAAGAACAATTTGGAAATACAGAGAGTAGCTGCACTGTGTGAGTACCTTTCTACAAGCAGTTTGCCTTGGATGTATTCCAGTGCAATAAGTGAATGTAGTTTTGAAAGTGAAATTGCATTTTTTCTGTATTGAACCCAAATGTCCTATCTCTAATGTACAAGCTGTAAAATAGCCTTTGAAGAATAGTCTTTGATTCTTGTTTACCAAACTGAACATGATTCATAACTATTTGCAAGCACTCTTACAATGTTTCATTACAAAAAGCAAATTTTCAAGACGGAGGCTAAAATAGTCCCTGTAGCTAAAGAAAAATAAAGTTGTGGAACTAGGGCATTAAAGGTGCATCTCCTTCAATTCAAACCTGTTCATTATTTAGTTTATATTTAAAATAATGGTGGAGATACAGTCTACCAATTTGGTCTTCCAGATTTGAAGCTGGATGTCAGGAACCTCAGGCCGGTCATGTTCATTATCATGTGCATTCGAGCCATAATGCACTTGTGGACTTCTGGCAGCCTATTTAAAGGCCTACCTAGTATCATTGCTGGATGGTCTTCAAATTTACTCTTGTGACTTGTGTTCTTAAAAGCCTGCTTGATACTGTTACTGACCCGACTCCATCTGACTCCTCTTTGGATTCTCCCTGCCTGTTTATGCCTGCTACTGGTTCATGTTACCGACTCCGGCCTGAACTTTTTTTTTTTTTTTTCAAAACGTTTTATTGTAAGAAAAAGAAACAGGGTAACATGCATACAGAGTCACATGTGTCGTTAACATTGTAAGAAAGAAAAAGAAAAACCAACGACATAGTCCAGTGTATAGCAATACCGTAGTGTCCATATCAGGAGCATTTTGTATCTATGCAACTCTATTGTAAACAAATATGAATATAACCAGTATTGGATATGTAAGATAAAGAGACGAGGCCGTGGTGTGAAAACCAATGTAAATTTGGTTCAGAGGCTGAGGAGCTCAGACAGGGTTCAGTATATGGGGTATGAAAACAACCTATAAGGAAAATAGAAACCTCCTTTGTTGGTCAAAATATACCTCATTAGGGATCAGTGTAGGGGATGGATAACCAAACCAAAATCAATCTGAGATGTCAAGAATCCCCTTCACATAGACCGGGCCAATGAAATGAGGGGCAAAATAATCCATTGGGCATCTCCACTGGAGCTACGTCCTATATGCGCTGGAAAACTCTTTGGTTACATTTGTGAATCTTATCGTAGCAGATTATAGTAAGAGGCACCCTACGGGTTAGGACGGGTATATGGGGGGGAGGAGGATGGGGAATAGGAATGGGAGGATTGTGAAGGGGAGGTAAAGAGGGGAAAAGAGGGGGAGGGGGAGGGGAGGGGGAGGGTAGCAAGACAGTGAGGAGGGGGAGGGGAGGGGGGGGAGATAGGAGCGTGGGGGAGGGATACAAGCAGCCACCATTAAGTATCATTTAAATTGTGTATCATAATTCTCCTAAGATAACAAATGCCTGAGTATCATGTGTGGACCTAAAAAAGGATCTAGACATGAATCCGGCCTGAACTTTTGAATAAGATTCTGCCTGCTGATTTTGTACCTTGCTGCCAGCACATTGGTGACCCCTGCCTGTCTATGTCCTGGATTCTGTTCCTATCTGCCTGGCTGTTATCAAACTCCGCTTGTGATCTGTGTCCTCATTTCTGCTCAAGCAACCTCAGCATTTCCAGGTTCAAGGTCACTTATCCAAATTCCTGGCACCTGCGCCCTAGCAGTCCCTGTTACTACCAACAGGAGTGCTTGGGTGGGAATTGTCCAAGAGGCCACCCTCTAGGTTCACTAACTTGTATATGACAGTGGCATCAGCTCCTGCACCCGCCTACCCCTTTATCTAAAGGCGTATTCTTGATGGTGTCAACTGTGGTTCTCAGAGATGGAGGCTGCACCATAGCCACAGCTCCTGACGAAGCAGCAATATGGCCACCATACACGGGGGAGCATGAAACATGGCAGTAAAAATTCTGGATGGACACTCTGCACACTGCTAAACCCTTCCCAGCAAACTATGCAATGAAAAGCAGGGACATAGTTTTCTGGGAAGGGTTTAGCAGTGTGCAGAGTGTCCATCCAGAATTTTTACTGCCATGTTTCATGCTCCCCCCATGTATGGTGGCCATATTGCTGCTTTGTCAGGAGCTGTGGTTATGGTGCAGCCTCCATCTCTGAGAAGCACAGTTGACACCATCAAGAATACGCCTTTAGATAAAGGGGTAGGCAGGTGCAGGAACTGATGCCACTGTATTGCAATATACTGTATTGCAATACATGTTTAAGCTGACCAACTACATCAAAGTAATGCCTCTTCTGGCCAGTTCTGCACTGCCTTGTCAATGCAAATGCTACTGTGAACACCATGCCAACATAGGGCATACATACCCAAGGTGGGGGAGAGCAACCAGGTTCAGATCTGGTCACTGACCTGCCTTACAACAGAAAAAAGATATACCTGTGCTCAAATCCCAATAGTTTGTACACGTATTTGAACTATCAGGTGCTAAAGGGGTGTGACCACACATTGACCCTACAAATTCTGGATGGACCCTCTGTACACTGCTACACCCTTCTCAGCAAACTATGCAATGAAAAACAGGGATATTTAGTTCACATATATTGCAATATATGTTTATGCTGACCGACTGCATCAAAGTAATCCCTCTTCTGGCCTTTCTTTTTTCTGAAACATGGCAGTGTCACAAACCTGGTGGAGATCAAGCTATAGAGGGGGCTTCTCTTGCACCTCCTGTCCAACACCCCTGGTAGTGATGACAGAAGGTATGAGGACACAGAGTGGTACGAAGGCTGGTATAACAGGCAATGCCAGCTGAGGTTTGCACAAAGCACATGACTGTGGATCACCAGGCAGAAACCAGGAACTGAAACACAGTGAAGCTTGATCAGCAGGGCACAAACCAAAAGGTCATCAACAGCTGGGCAGCGAAGGTATAGGAACATAAGACAGAAAGCAGAGTCAGGATACAGGCTGGAGTCGGTACACAGTTGGGCAGCAAGGCACAGAAGCACAAGACAGGAGCAGACTCAGAGTACAAGCCGAGGTCACAATAGGCAGGCAGGAATCCAGAGTCAAGGCCAGCTGGGTCAAGCTCGGATAGGCATATATAGCAGGTCAAGGCACAGGTAAAACAGGAACTAGCTAAAGACCACTCAGCAATTAGTTCATGCCATGGTCTAGCCTAAATAAGCTGTTTGGCGCCAGTCTGTGCACACTTCTTCTTGTGCACATGCTAATACGTTTGCGCATGTGCACTAATGCCTGTTCTGTATTGAGCTTTTGCTCATAATTATGAGCATGAACATGTAATGACCCTATGGTTCCAACTGAGCTTACAGGTAGTTTGCCTTTGTGATCCCTGGAAGTTTCTCCAACTGTTGACAAGCTATAGTAATATTATCACTTGCAACACAGTCTATTACTTACTATGTAGTTGTCAGCTAGACTTATGCTTTATTTTCCTATATTTGCTTTACCTCACATTGTTATTATATATTCTCTTTTTTTGTGATTTTAAAAAAGTATTAACTGATACAATAACCTTTTCTTTGTCATTTGGTATAAGTTGTGTTCTATTATATTTACCTATTTATGGGCATATTCAAATTTTTTTGCTAAATATTAGTAAATGTACCTAGACTGATTTAAAAAAAAATTGCATTTGTTAAAGTGGCCCCAAAGACAGAAGTTTTTTTTAAATCTAAATGCATCCCCTGCATTAGGGTAAAAAAAAAAATCTGTATACCGCTCCCCACGCCAACCCCCCAACCCCGTACTTACATGAGCCCGGTCTCGATCCAGCTATGTGCACAAGAGCAGTGGCCCTCTCCTCTCTCTCCCTCCACATAGGGCAGATTGACAGCAGAGGGAGCTGGGTCTTTAGTTATATTTTAACACAATCATTTCCTGTTTATTTACCAATGTATACAAAACCTGACGCTACATATGAATTATTCAGCTCATGAACAACTCATGGTGCATAACCAATGAATAAATTATGCTCTAGTATGTCCTCCAAGACCCAGTTTTTCCCATGATGGGTGGTTCCTTAGAGCCTCTTGCCCAATTCTTGAACCTTGTGGGATTTTGTTATAACATTATATGTAGTGTAGGGTCCTGGAGGCTGCTCTCACCAACAACTGAAGTGTCCTTCTAAACCCTTTTAGATTCCTAAAAAAAATTTGAAAAGTTTGGTGCGCCACACTAATTCATACAGTCCAATAAAATTTGTTTTTTTTTTCTGCAATAAAAGTCAATGGGGGGAAATATAAAAATAAAAGCTGCTGTTCCACTTTCTTGGCATTAATTTCTCTTAATAATGTGTTGCCCCAATTCAAGAGCAAAACATCTGGTTCTGACAGCTACTCGTGCACCAAATTCAGATATATATATATATATATATATAAAATACTGAGAGATTGTATATTGCAAAAGTGGAGCTAATTAACATCCACTTCCTTTTGGCATACAGATTTTTCAAATGTGTCCTGCATGTGTGCTAACAGTGGAGCAGCATACGCAAAATTCAGGTGCAAGTTCTAGACAGGTACATGAATTTGGCACATGCTTTTCCACTCCCACATGTGGGACACTTTTGCAAAATCTGTTTGTGCCAGTCTTTATGAATTCCAAGGAAATGTGTTTCGGGTGTTCCACACTCCCTCTTCATGTTTTTTAGAGCAATACCCATAGGATGAGGTATACCATCTTGGACTGTGTTGGAACTCAAAACATAGAAACATTAAAAAAAAAAATTCCAACAATTTGCTCTAATGCTCAACAAACAGATGTCTAGCATTCTCAAGGACTCTCATGCTAATTTTTTTGAGAATTGGGAACCTTGGCTCCAATACACATTTCCCTCTCTTCCTCCAGCTAGCATCAGATACCGGTGACTGAGTCTATGTATACCCCTTGCCCTTCCTCTCCTTTGCTTTCTGTTGGCTTCCTTCTTGTTCCCATCTCTCTTTTATTTTGTTCTCTTTTACTTCCCTTTCCTCCTGATGCCCGGGCCCCCTTTATTTCTCTTTGTGGTTAACTCGCACTCCCTGGGTGTATAATTACATTGTATTACTCTCAGGGATTTGCCACCACTCCAAGCCCCTGCATGGGCAGTTTGGATGCTTCTTTCTTTTAAAAATGTAATTATATTTGTACCAGAAAAAATTCCAACAATTTGGTCTTGGGGGGGGGGGGGGGCGCGGTGGTGTTAAAGTGGAACTAACTCCCTTTTGAGAGTTAAGTTCCACTTTAACCTGGCAATGAACAACCTATGTGAGAAAAAATAATCTGTTGCAACTTACATTTACATGGATGTGTCCAGCAGGTATTGTGTAGCCATCCCAGACTGTTAAATATTACATTTCTGCAGAAGAAGATTAAAAAAAAAAACTCTTATTAAAAACTGACTGGGAATTCAGTATTTTAATCTGCATAGTGATGCTTGTTTCATCTTTTTATTATGATTTTTTAGATCTGGCTCTGGTCCAGTATACATTATTTGCACATAAACATTCTTGTTCTGAATATTTGAAATATTATTACAAAAAGTAATTTGGCTTTTTAAAATAATGGCTTAGGAGTTATTCAAGGCAAATAAAATGATTCAGTGAACTGTTTATGCAAAGCAGGAAAACCTAGAAGCTTTCTAACGTCGATTGCTCACTTTTACCATCATTTGAGATGTATGTTTTTGAATGTCCAGCTTCGGCTGGAGTTGAGCTGTAGGGCCGAATTCACATGGTCTCAGAGGACCGTACACCATCAAGAAGGAGCTTCATTTTGCGCCCCCAGAGTCACAAGTGTTTGGGCAAAACTGTGGCGTCTTTAACCTCTTATTGATTTGTACAGGTTTCTGGTGGCGACTGTATATGAACACCTATGTAGGAAAGGCCATTAAGAACGTGGGCAAAACGTTTAATTCCCGAGTACCACCAATAGGCCTCTTGCCCTAATTTACATTGTTGCGAGTCCCCACTGTCAGAGGAAGCCAAGTAGCATTCATTCACCTGCGTTTGTACATTACTATACCCAGCACTTCACTCTGCATTATTCCCAGTTCAGCCAGGTATTAGTTTAAAGAATAGGCCATTGTTAGCAAGAAGAGTTGAATCCAATACATTTTCAAAGCTTTGCTTTCAGAACTTTAAGGTAGAGAACTTCAAGGCATACAACTTCTTACCAATTATGGTAGAGGTCGTCAGCATGTTCTCAGGTCAGGCAACTCTAGGACACCAAGACCTTTCCAGGTATATACCAGCTAAAGAATACCAGTCGCTGGGAGCACTACACAACACTACTAAAAGTCCCATGGGGACCAGCTTCAGAGTCTCAGTCCTGTCCTCTCAATTCCCTGCACGAACTTCATCTACCCTCTAACACAATCCCCTATTTATCTATGGGGGGTGCCACCTAGTGGCAAAGTGTGAATGGGCCAGTCCCCTGATGATAATGTTTGCAGCAAAATGCATTGGGTGGGGCCTAGAGATATGAGGTTACCACGCACAGCCTCCAGGGAGATGGTACATGCTGATTAGGAATATTTGTGGGGATTATTATATAAGAAATGTCTTGTAAATGTGCACTTTGTTTTCAAAATAAATAGTGTATCAGCGGTATTACCCTATGGAGATTGCTCTTCTTTTCCATGGTGATAACATGGAAAAACTATGGTGGAGAGTTGATGTTTGGGATGCATTGAATCTGTTGGAGCTAATAACTCTTAGCCCCCGTACACACGGTCGGACATTCTGCCAACCAAATCCGTCGGATTTTGTCCGTCGGATTGTGTCCGAAACTGTTGCATACACACGGTCGGACAAAGTTGTCGAAAAATCCGATCTTTCAGAACGTGATGACGTAATTTCGTTACGATGGGACTACGTTCAGGCTAGTAGCCAATAGCTTTGATGTAGGAATTTGATCTGAGCATGCGTGGCCCTTTTTTCCGATCAAAATTCTCTACACATGATCAGAGTATGTCCTATCGGACCAGTTTGTCGGAAAATATTTCCAACAAGTTGGAAAATTTGGTCCGACGGATATTCCAACGGAAACAGTCCTATGCATACCACACACAGTCGGATTATCCAACAACACGGTCCGATAGGACACATTCCGCCGGATTCTCCGACCGTGTGTACAAGGGCTTAGAGTGCATTATGACCATTATAGCTCAGGGGTAATTTTGATCCGGTAAGCATTTTGCCAGCAACACCTGGGGAGCACAGACTTTGGAGCCTTGGACACTTTTGATGTTGGAGAAGTGGAGTTTATATTATTTTTATGAATTTTTTCATTATACTTTGAAGTACCTACAGTATATGGACAATTTTTGGTTGATTGCACAACATATGGGACTCACATTTGATTTCTGAACACCATTTTTTAAATGTATTTAATTTATTTATTACATGTTATTTATAATATTGATGTATATTAAGTTTTTTTGTTTTCTATCTTTAAGTGCCAGACTGTATATATTAGAAACTGTGAATGGTAACAACACCCCCTTACACTTATAACTCCCAGGAACAGAAATTAATTCCTTCTTAATGGTGAATGAATGGTCCTCTATTGCTATGTGAATGCAGCCTTAAAGGAAACCAGCACTTTATATGAAACCCGTATATGTATTTTTTTATGTTTGTGTATTTTTACACAATGTGTATAAATGTACATTAGTGAAAAAGGGACTCTGGAAAAAAATGAAAATAATAAAAAATTTAAAAAATGCTTGTAAGAAATACAATGCAATGCTTAAAAATCAAAGCATTTAAGAAATTGCATGACAACGCATGTAAATGAGCTTGCATTAAAGTGTTTCTAAACCCACAACAGTAAAATCAGTCTGTATATGCAGAATAGCATGCTTGTTATACTCACTGTGGAACCTAAGGGGTTAATCCTCTGCATTGTGTAAAAAATAAATAAAAACACACAGGCAGAGTAACCGGCCTGCACATGCTCAGTTGTGTCTTTTATGCTGGAGAGAACATTTACTTTTTCTCAGCCAGGTCACATGATATTGACTTCACATATGTGGCCATGTATACAGGCTGCAGTGAAAATCTCCTTTTTCCTGAACTCTCAGCACTGGCAAAACTGTGTAGTTTATCATATAACCGTGGTATACAGATCATCCAAAAAGGTATATAGTGGCAATATTTTAATGTAAAAAGAAGATTTGTAAGCTGTGGGCACTGGTGGGGGGGGGGGGGGGGGGTAGATGAACTATTTTCATTTTTTTGAGTTTAGTATTACATTAATGCAACGGAAATGCAGGGATTATGATGTGAAAATGTCCTAGGAAAAGACAAGAATAAAAACCTGTTGGAGCAAAGGTTTCCTTTAAGGACTCATATACACTTGTGGTTGTGATTGCCACCCCGCTGAAGAGAGGTTTGCAGTTGATTGCTTTTTTGTGGGAAAGTTGTCTGGCTGCTGGGAGGCAATATGGTGCCACCTTGAAGTCTGTTTTAACCCTTAAAAGGCTGCAGCACTGCAATGGCCTGCATTATTCATGGGGAAAAATTTGTGCTGCGGCCATTAAGCATGGCATTGGGGTTGCAGCTTGTCTACCACCCCATATGGCCAGCATGTCAGGGTAAGATGCATGGTTTGGGGGCAATACAACCGGGGTAAGGGATTCCCTTAATTTGCAGTTTGCATTGATTTCCTCTCACTTCCTTTTTGGCTATGGGACAGATAGTGAGGGGAAATCTCTCCAATGGGACACAGAGGGCAAAAAAAAAAATCTGACAAGAGTTCCCTCCCTCACTGTATCCAAAATGAAAAAAGTCTTGCCTATAGTTCTTTTAAATCATAGAGGTTCTGGTTTAGCCCATTATCCTTGCAGTGAAGAGAAAAAGGTTCCTCTAAATGGACTTTATAGGCAACTAAAGATATCCTTGCAGAACTGAATGCACAGGATTAGGTGTTCCCAGTGCACCAGGTCAGTGGTTACCAGAGGATTTTAGACAGTGTGCTCACCCGCTATGCTCCAAAAAAACAACCCTCCTTTGTGTATTCCTTCCTATGCTTCATCTTCAAACCTGACTACAGAACACCTTTAATTTCAGATGCTCTGAAAGCGATGATATGATTTCGGCAAGCTTAAGGTGTCATTTCCTGTTCCCGTTAGCGACAAGAGGAGAGGGTGTCGGCGATTTGTTTAATAATGGATTGAAAGAAATTTATAATTTATGGCGTATTTTAATAAAAGGGGAGATATTAATATTAATGCTCCAATCTGCGGTTTTGAATTGATGAGGCCTGTCTCTTTCTTCCAGTGAACCTGGTGTCTGAAGCTGAGCAAAGGGTCGTGTTTATAACTGCTCGAGTACACCCGGGGGAAACGCCGTCTTCTTTTGTGTGTCAGGGTGAGTGACTGTCAGTCTATAACTTTCCAGCAGGTAAAAAAAAAAAAAAAAAGACATGAGACTTCGGGGCCACAAAGGCTGAATTCTTTTTTACTGCAGACATAAACAACTTTCCGGAAAGTGAAATGTCAATGATGAGTACACCTAGGAAAGCCTAGTGTTCTCCACTTTTACAGTCCTGTCCAAAACTCACGCTGTGCCATCAGATAGTAGCAGACATACAGTAAGTGCAAATAGGAAGCTACACATTACATAGCACTAAGGGCCAAATCACATGTATGCATTGCAGGAGCAGGCGTGTAAACAAGCACGTTATTGCAACATGCTAAAATGCATCATTGAAGATGACAATTGCACACACCCCTCAGAGCATAATGATTCTGAAGCTAAACATTTTTTACCCTAATGCATTGCTTCCATTCACGGAAAAAATGTTTAGGCATCGGCTCACCCCCCTCCCCTTCTAATTGCCTGAGACCTCCATGTCTCAGTGGCTGTATCAGGGTACCAATGGCTCCTGCTGCCGACAATCAAACCCAATGACAAGGCAGCGGGGGTGAGTCCCGCTGTTTGTGTCAATGGAGTATGCTTCCCATGGGGGCAATGGACAGAGAGGAGGAGCCAGGAGTGTCAGCAGATGCCCCGAGAAGAGGAAGTTCAGGTCCCTCTGTGCAACAGAACTGGTAGTGATGTTTGGTACTTTTTTATTTTTCCTTTATATTCACTTTAAAGTGATTTTAACTTTTTTTTTTTATATAAAAATAGCAAACATTTTATACTTACCTGCTCTGTGCAGTGAATTTGCACAGAGCAGCCCTGATCCTCCTCTTCTTTGGTCCCTCTTTGGCGCTCCTGGCTCCTCCCTCCTGTTGAGTGACCCCACAGCACTGCAGCACCGTGTATCCATTCAGACATGGATCTGCGATTCAGCCTCGCCCCCTCTCTCTCCTGATTGGCTAACTGACTTCATGACCCTGTGAATCAGACGATTGGCTTCCAACCTAATACCTAATATTGCAGGGGTGAAGGAGGAAATTCCAAATTTTGAGTTGTCCCCAGGAAAGTAAAAGATTGGAAATCTCTGGGCCAACACTAGTTAAAGAGCTGGAAGAAGAAAGCGGAGGCCTGTAGTGAAGAACCAAAGAGCGGGACAAGACCCCCGAAGTTGGCAGAAGACATTGTACCCCATATTCACATAGGGTAGGGGGCCGCAATCTGGGGGCCCCCTTATTAAAGGGGGCTCCCGGATTCTGAAAAGCCCTCCGCCCGCAGACCCCGAAACCAGCGGCAGGGTTGTCAAGAAGAGGACCTTGTCACCAAAAACGGCTGCAATGCCTATGAAATTATGTTATCCATAGGCTTACTATGGGCATCTATTGTCTGCTGTCCCTCCTCTACAGTGAAGTCGATGCTGGGAGGCAAATGCCCCCCCACCCCCTTACATTACCAGTGTCCCCAAGCCATCAACAATACTCAGCACTTCAGTTCTGGAGAGGCATGTAAAGCCCTACATTACAGAAGGACGCGTAGTTAGAAATCTTTGTCTTGCAGAATTGCATGCGTCAAGATTAGGTGTTCCAACAGTGTGATATATACCACAACTGATTCAATAATGTAATGCATAATATAACTGCTTTGGTATTGCTTTGAGTCACTGACCTTTGCCATTCACATTAAATTGTGTAATAAGCACAAACCTCAGGTACAGACTTGACTCTAATAACTTTTCTCAGCATTCTAAAAGATGAGTGACTATTTATATATGCACAAGTCTGCCCATAGAAAATGATGTCTGTCCATGGTGCATGCATGGTATGGACATACATTATTCACTATGGCAAGGCCAGGTAATACCCAGATTGTCTCAGGAATAATAGAGCTTTGAGCATATACGCTGGTCTTTCTCAACTTTTTTACCCCTGAGGAACCCTTAAAATAATTTTCAGGTTTTCGGGGAATTAAAAGAGAATTATGTCTACAGCTCATGATACAGTAACGTGATTAATGCAGTAAAAGAACGTTTTAAATATAAGAACAAGTAATGTGGCATCCACTCTCACATTAGTGGTCAGTTTAGAAGTAGTGGAGAATTACCCCCTTTCATTGGTGACAAGTGAGGGTGGGAGATCAAGCCAACATTGCCCAAAGCTCAAGGAATCTCTAGCAACCTTAGGAGGAATCCTATTGTTCTATTGAACACTGGTTGAGAAACATTAGTGTAGGAGGTGGCAGTGCAGATGGCCACTATGCATCAGAGGTCCATACTGTTGATGTTGATGAAATGGGCAAGGAGTAATTGGATTTGGTGGTCTTAGGCTATCCAATAGATACGGATTGGCCCATATTTGTAAGGAAACATCCTTCTTTTAGGAAAGAAATCCCAGTTCTTTCTTTCTCAGTTGTCCCTTTTTTGGTTTGATGTTCAGACTTCTATAAAAAAATGTGCTATAACCACCAAATATCTTATTCTACAGCAAACCATTGATCCAACCTCTCAATTATTGCATTTGTTATTTTGAAAAGCCAGTATAAAGGAAAGTGGGGTTGAAAAAAAGTGCTTTTCAGTTGAACAAATTATTTTTTGTGCATTCATTCCTTATGGTCTGCAAACCTGTGGATGTGGCAGGGGTGTGACCTATGCATACAAAATGTCTACTAAAAGGTGTCCCTCTTTCTTAAAACAAGAATAGAAAGAAGGGACACCAGCCTAGTGCATTACCATAGGACTCTTTAATGATTAAAATAAATGCCAATATACTCACAAAAATAAGTAGTCAAGCGCATAAACCAATTCCCATCACACCACTGGATGCATGGCCATCTGAGAGGATGCAGCTTACGTGTTTCAAGGGCGATGTCCTTTTCCCCAGAGCTAACCAGAGCCCTTTTGGTGCTAACAACAAATAGAGGTATACCCAACCAGTTGGTTATACCTCTATTTATTGTTTGCAGCAAAGGGGCTCTGGTTTGCCTCTGCATCTGGTGGTGTGATGGAAATTGGTTTATGCATTTGACTGTTTATTTTTATGAGTACCGTATATACTCGAGTATAAGCCGAGATTTTCAGCCTCTTTTTTGAGGCTGAAAGTGCCCCCTCGGCTTATACTCGAGTCGCCGCTGTCTGACTGCTCGATCAGCGTATCGAGCAGACAGACGGCGGACATTAATTTTCAAAAGCCGCGCCTCCTTCTCCGCCTCCGCCTGTGATAGGCGGAACACTGAATTTCCCAGCAGTCAGTGTTCCGCCTATCACGGACATCCGCTCATTCTCATACTACGGACGAGTATGAGAGGATGTCTGTGATAGGCGGAACACAGGCTGCTGGGAAATTGAGTGTTCCGCCTATCACAGGCGGAGGCGGAATTTTGAATTGTAGAATGGCCGCCGAGAAGAGCGGCGATCCATCGGCACGGGACGGAGGAGGCACGGCACGGCACGGGACGGAGGAGACACGGGACGGAGGAGGCACGGCACGGGGGAGGCACGGCACGGGACGGAGGAGGCACGGCACGGGACGGAGGAGGCTCGGGACGACGGCGGCTCGGGACGGAGGCTTGGGACACAGGTAGGCTGGACACACACACAAGGCTGCACGGACACACACACACACACACACACACACACACACACACACACACACACACACACACACACACACACAGGGATGGATGGATGGATGGATGGATACACACACACACACACACACAGGGATGGATGGATGGATGGATGGATACACACACACACACACACACACACAGGGATGGATGGATGGATGGATGGATACACACACACACACACACACACACACACAGGGATGGATGGATGGATGGATGGATGGATACACACACACACACACACACACACACAGGGATGGATGGATGGATGGATACACACACAGGGATGGATGGATGGATGGACACACACACAGGGATGGATGGACGGACACACACACAGGGATGGACGGACACACAGGGATGGACAGCCATGTCTCACCCTCGGCTTATACACGAGTCAATAAGTTTTCCAGTTTTTTGGGGGTAAATTGGGGGCCTCGGCTTATACTCGGGTCGGCCTATACTCGAGTATATACGGTATATTGCCATTTATTTTAACAATTAAAGAGTCCTGTGGTAATGCACTAAGCTGGTGCACCTTCTTCCTGTGTCTGTTTTCTAGTACTGGTTTTCAATTATGTGAAGAGGGCAGCAAGGACAATTCAGTGTGTGAGGTGGAAGTCATCAGTATCGGCTATTGCCTATGTATATATTGACAAGGCTGGTGAAGAGCCTACTCTGAGCCTTATGTGGACTCATTTTTTGAGGACTTTGTACCTGTAGCACTGGCAAGAAGGTTTTTGTCCCTCTTCCTTAGGTCAGACAGTTAGGAGATATTGCATTCCCTCACATACTAGTGCTCTCTAAGTTGAAACCAAAATAAAAAATTGCAGCTTACCAATTATTATATTATTATATTTCATTGAGATGCAATTAGCGGACCTTCAGCTGTTGCTAAACTACAAGTCCCATCATGCCTCTGCCTCTAGCTGCCATGCTTGTGGCTATAAAACTCTAGCTATGCCTCATGGGAATTGTAGTGCTGCAACAGCTGGAGGTCCGCTAATTGCATATCCCTGTTATATTTGGTGGCTGCTTCAGTTTTGTTTTCTTAGGCTTTTTTCCATGGTGACCTGACTAACAACAGACCTCCTGTAAAACCAAACTCTGGATGAATGAGCACAGGGGGAACCTTTGGATAGTCTGGGGGGAGGGGAGTATTAGATTTATTAGAAGATTTAAATATGCTAACAGACACTTTATAAGCAGTTACTTTATTTTAAAGTGGTGGTAAACTCCATTCATGAAATCTGATCGAGGCACATTCTGAATATCTGTAGTGTTTACTTATCTCTCTCCAAAGCCCTAAGTGCCCTGTCTTTCTGCTGCTCCATTCCTCTGTTATCAGCATGATAACTTCTGACAAGTTATCTGACACATGAGTTAAAAGCAGCTGAAAATTTGTGTCAGGGAGGGAACTTAGAGGTAGATTAGTAGAGCGCTTGTCTAAGTTTCTTCATTCCTTTGCCTATGTCGATGGGGGAGGGGGGGGGGGGTGCCTTTCCTCCAATCAGCTCATACACAGTGTAAGCCCAGACTCCACATCCCCTGCTGAATGAGAAAGAAACATTTCTAACTTGATCTGCACTTTCTACAGAGTGTAGGAAGCTGAAGACAGCAGATATACATGTAAAACGTAGGGAGTTTTGTTTAATCTCTGTGTATCATCTGAGACTGTTTACTTGGGTATATTTAAGAGTTTACAACCATTTTAAGATAAAAGTTTTACATGAATAAATAATAGCTGATCATTGTAAGCACCAGTGGCGGACTGTCCATATGGGTTGCAGGGGCGCCGCCTCCTAATTCATGCATCCGGCCTCTAATCTACCTGTAGGGCACTGGATGCATGAATTGCAATGTTTTTTTTTTTTAAGCACATGATTATAGCCGGAAACTTTAAAAAAAGGGTGGACTCGGGGCTCAAGGCACTGCACCCTGTGTCCACCTAGTTGTGTGACAATAGTGAATTAATATTTGCTATTGTCTTCCTGATTCTCCTCCCGGCCAATCAGAAAGCAGCTCCTGAGACCCGATTGATGACTGGCCGGGAGGAGAAGCGATTGTATTAGCAAAAGGAGGAAGTGAAGGAGGAAGCCGCCATGAAGTCTGAGATGCAGGGAGGGTGAATCCGCAGAGGAGGAAGCTGCCGCTGAGAAGGAGGAGACACAGGAAGGAGCCGAAGCTGTGACTTAAATGGGGCCGACCGACTTCCCTGACTGACCAGGGGGGTGAAGGTATAAGTACGGGGCCGACCGATGGGGTGGGAGTGGCTTCGGGATGTCTTGTTTGCTCCCCCCCCCCCCCAAATATACAGCACCACCCACCACTGGTAAGCATCCCTGCTGGTGTTAATTGGTTTGTCTCATCTCTGTAACCAATATGTTCTGCTGAAGGGCTTGTTCTTTTGAAAAAAAAAAACAAAAAAAAAACAGGCTGGCCAGATCACCAGGTGGAAATAGAAGAAATAAAGCCTAAAAAATGAAAATGACTGCAGCCATCGGTTCCAGGAATTGGTAATCTGCAATTTAATTAGTGATTGCTTTTGGGTTTAATACCACGTGAAGTCCAGGCAACATTTCACCATGCACCTAGGATCAAAGCACTCTCCAGCTGAACAGAATATTTTAAGATTAATAGAGGTATTTGGAGGTAATACATGGTGCCTGTGCTTCAGGTATAACTGTGTAAATTACAGAAAGCCTTTATCTAGCATCCAGACAGTCTTGAGAACAGCCAATAGGTACATGTTCAGCCATGGGCGTCCGCAGGTAGGGGCAAGGGGGGTCAAGTGCCCCCCCCCTGGGATCAGGGATTGGATCTTAAATTCTGCACAGTTGCATCGCTATCGGGGTGCAGGCAGCCCACACCCGGGTGCCACCCACCAGTGGGGTGACACCATTAAGGTGCTGTCAAACCCCCATTAGTGTAGTTTGACTTCGGGCTCTTTTCCCTGCTCAGTCCAGCAGAGAACTTGGTGGCGCTTTGAAAGGCGAGCTGCGGGCTATCAGAGGTTTCTCCAGCTCACCCTTCCTTTCTCCTGTCAGGGAGAAGAGATGGTGACTCTCACCAGGTTCCCCGCCCTGCCCACTCCCTTCCTTCCCTATTGGCCATAACTGAGGGCCAATCAAAGGAGACTAGGAGAGGACAGCATCATGGGACATGTAGCCCCAAAGATTGGTGGGCCCATTTTCCACAGGGAGGAGGCTACAGCTTGATCAAGAGAGAGATTGAGAGACTGCACCCTTTAAATAAGCTGAGGAAGAGAGTGCTACAGGACAAAAAATAAGGAGTGTGCTAGACAGAAACCAGAGGGAGAGCCACGCTTCTCCGCGCCACTAGAGGGAGAGCCACGCTTCCCAGCGCCACTAGAGGGAGAGCCACGCTCCCCAGCGCCACCAAAGGGAGAGCCACGCTGCCCAGCGCCCCCAGAGGGAGAGCCACGCTACCCAGCACCACCAGAGGGAGAGCCATGCTGCCCATCGCTACTAGAGAGAGCCATGCTGCCCAGCACCACCAGAGAGAGAAAGACCAAGCCACTGCCAGGGTACAGACATGCTACACTACTGACCAGAGTCACCCTCGGGGAACCTAGAGTGACCGATCATCCAGCCGGAGGGATCACTGCTGTATTTTTGCTGGGTCTGGTAAGAGGGCCTGTTGGCTATTATCCATTACTTATCCTAGCGACTGTACTACATCTGCAGTCTCTGACCATGATAATGTGACAATGACATTGTTGAAAAGGGGTGGTGCATGGGTGACCCTAAAATTATGCCCCCCCCTTGAAAAAAGTTCTGCGGACGCCCATGTGTGCAGCGCAGCAAGGTTCACACTGTAGGGACTACAAGCAGAAGTGATGGGACTCCCTCTCCTTGGCTGCCATGAATAGTGCTAGGACATGTCTGCCAGATGCATTTAAATAGGCCTGCTTGGGCAGACCATGATCATCTTTGAGCCGACTAGGATTGACCCCAACATGTTGCCTGCAGCTTGCGAAAACTGGAGCACTGGCTATGGGGGGGGTTGGCTGTCAACACTATATGAAGGCAGCATGTTGTGAAAGTCCACTTTTTGCACTAGGTGTACATTTTCTGCTTAAAGCATGTCCAGGGCTGCCTGAGGCTGAAGTAGGATTTTCTGTAATTTGTTCAGTTATTTTTTTAAGGGGTCTTGTCACTCTGCTATGCATTATTTGCATCTAAACTGGCCATAGAGCAATACTTGTATATTTTCATTAAAATAACAGTTCTGCAGATAAATAAACTATTTACACAAATGTCGAAAGAAATGATAAAATTAGGACTTTTGTATAATTACTTGTTCTCCTATATGCATGTCACAGCTGAGAAAATTGGAAACATGATTAAAGCGTTTTTAAACCCAAACACAAAAATGTAATATATTGTAAATTACCAATTCTCAAATGTAGTGGCGGCATCTGTTTTCTATATTCGTTTTTTTCCTTTATTTTCACCTGTTGTGCTGGAAATAAGGCTATTATTTTTAAACTTCATTTAACAGACCAAGCTGTCCTGCAAAACTGTCACTTAGAGGGCTACGACAAACCATTTAATGGTGGACATACACGTGTCAATTTTATTATCCGATCAATGTGTGATTGACAAAACAATCAATACGATTGAATAACTTCACTTCTGATCAATTTAGATTCAATTTAGATTAGATTTGTTCAAATTGAGTTGATTGATCAGGGTGGAAAATTATTATTTGCACCAATCATCAGCACTCACTTTCATTGTTCACGAATGCGAATGTAGTGTAATTGCGCAGGTTATGAGATTACTTGGTGGAGAGTGGAGACATACAGGTTATCAGTGGTGGCCTATGGTATATTTTTGGGGGACAACGGCAATCCGTAGGTCCCCGCACTTATCCCATCTAGGTCCTCCAGGTAGCGGGTGGCATCTCCTTCCTCGGCTTTACAGTAGCGTGCCTTCCCCTGCGTCTCCTCCCTCCTCCTCCTAGGCGGCCAATAGGATCGGACAATCAGGAAATAGGTCTCACTCTCTCTTCTTGATTGGCTGGGAGGAAAATCAGTGTGACAATAGCAAATATACGTTCACTAACGTCACACCCTTTTTTGAAGCCTATTAGAACCTCTGGCTCTAATCACGTGCTTAAAAAAAAAACTCCCATTGGAATCCATGCATCCAGATTAGGGGACTGGATGCATGGATGAGGGGCGGTGCCCCTGCGACCCTAATGGACGGGCCACCACTGGATGTTGTTGATAACATGGGACTACAAGTTATGTTTGTATCTTAACTATAGATCAAAATCCAAAATTTCCATTGTTGTAAATTGATTGAATAGCTTGTCAACTATAGTCTAATTATTCCTAAAGGAAGAGATTGATCAGAAAATAAGTCAATCATTTACTGAAGCATGTATGGCCACCATAACACTGACAGGCGTGCTTACAATTGTCAGCTTTTATTCATTCATGTAAAACCTTTATCCCAAAAGAAAAAAGAAAACCATTACAGAAACTGCGGAAAAAGTGTTAGCTGGAGCTAGGCTTAAGGCGTAACTAAAGGCTGAATATAAAAAAAAACAGTGAACGCACAGACCTTTTATTGTAGAAGACCTTTTATTGCAGAAGTAACATGCAATGTCTCTTCTGCAAAAAGTACACTTACCTGCTTGTCTGCAGTAGTCTGAGCTACACTGAGCTGTGCAGGCACACACAGTCCAGTTTACATTACTGTTAGTGTGCTGGGATGACTGCTCTCGAGTGATGTCATCCCATGTTGGCCAGTTGAACCAACCGAAGACTGGCACCCAGAAGAGCCTGGGGAAAAGATGCCGGTGAGGAACCTCACAGGCATCGGACCAATAGAGCTAAGGCAGGTAAATGCCTTTAGTTCCGCTTTAAATTTTCAAGTATATAAAGTCTATCTAAGTCTACTAGTGTAACTTACACTATCCTCTCCCCAGATTGACAATGCTGCTGTCCAAAGGTGTCTCCATTGCTCCTCTATCCATAGTGGAGGCAGCCTAAGACAGTTAGTGTGTTACTGGCAGGATCACCTGAGGAAAATAAAAGAAAACACCTAAAAAAGAAAACGAGGGTAACCACAAAATCCTTTTAAAGCCCTTTAACCCCCCCCCCCCCCAAAAAAAAGAAAACCTGTATAATATTGCAGCTTTTCAATCCTAAAATATGCAATATAATACAGGTTTTCTTTTTTTTTTTGGGGAGGCGGAGGGTTAAAGGGTTTTAAAAGGGTTTTGTTCTTATATCCTGGTAATCTACAAAATTATTACATTTCCAAATGTTTGGCTAATATTGGCTTATATGGTATATCACTATCCATGGTGCTGAAACCAGTTGTGAGCCAAAGACATTAGAGTGGATGTAAACCCGACTCAACCCGATTCAAAGCTTGAGCTGGGCACATCTATCTGCAGTGTTTTCTTATCTCTCTTCAAAGCACTATGTCCTGTGGCTGTGTCCTGCTCTGTTCTTCTGTTATCAGCATTATAACTTCTGACAAGTTCTCTGTCACAGATGATAAAAGCAGCTATAATTAGATTAGCACTGAGCTAAACAATTCAACTACCTATGATGAGATGGGGTGTGTGCCTTTCCTCCAATCAGCTGTCTTGGCTGTATGCCCAGGCTTCATTGTAGTGTTAACCAGGAAGTGCACCTTCTAAACCATATTTAAAGCTTAATACAGCAGATATACATGTAAAACTTAGGTAGGGAGATTTGTTTCATCTCTGTGTATCATCTGAGGCTGTTCACTTCACTGGGTATATGGAAGGGTTTACATCCACTTTAAGGAGTTCAAGATTCCTGGAGCACAGGTTGTACAAACGTATGTATACTAGTAATTTCATTTTTCAATAATGCTATTTCTGTAAATTGATATATGATTGGCTGTCATGGGTTACTGCACTTTGGCCACCATCACCTTTTTACTTCTCTAGGCTAATGTCACACTGGTGATTCTGCCGCTGGTGACACCAAGCTACAGTATCCACATTATGTGCTTTAAAAACGCTTTCACATTGCCAGTGCAGGGTTGTCGGCGGTAAAGCGCCGCTGGTTTTAGCAGCACTTTACCATTGTTTTTGCACCGCTCTTATGCCCCATACACACGGTCGGATTTTCCGACGGAAAATGTGTGATCGGATCATGTTGTCGGAAAATCCGACCGTGTGTGGGCTCCATCGGACTTTTTCCGTCGGATTTTCCGACACACAAAGTTTGAGAGCAGGATCTAAAATTTTCCAACAACAAAATCCGATCGCATAAATTCCGATCGCGTGTAGACAATTTCGACAGACAAAGTGCCACGTATTTTGTGTTCGGAATGTCCTACTGTGTGTATGGGGCATTAGGGTGCTAGTGGGCGCTTTTAACCGCGCTAGCGGGCAAATAAAGGGTTAAAAGCGCCCGATTTACAGGCACTAGCTTTAGCGCTAAAGCGCCTGAAAAATGCCTCCAGTGTGAAAGGGGTCTTAAAGCTGCATAATCTTACTAACTAATGAGGAACAGAAATGCAACAATATCTCACAGGTCTGGCCAGCCATCGGAGAAGGTAAGTAGTTTCATAGCAATCCTGACTTGTTATTGTTAACAGCAGATAGAGCACTTGCTTGACAGGTAAAAAAACACTAAATGTTATAGCTGAAAATGATACAAGACTTAAGTCCCGCTAAAAAAAACTTTTTTGTATGGAGTTGAGAAAATTTACTTTTAATCTTTTAATATCATTAACAAATGATAGTTTTTTTTCTCTAAAATTTCTGAATAGGAAGTCAGTTAAGTGTTTGAGACGGTTGGTTCCCCACTATATAAGCATTATTTTAAATACTTGTATTCTTTTACTAAGATATGTATACATTCTATTAACATTTCTTTGTAAAAATTCAATTTATTTATGTTATCTCTGTAAACGCTCCCGTGCCTATAAAGAAATTGAGACATTTCCCTTTTATGTGACACGCTCAGCACCTAAGTTTATATATAATATATACTCCTCTAAAACTGCCATCTGTTACCAAAGTAACCTCTTCACCCAATGGCTCTCTGTATGGTGTTGTTAAGGTTGCGGTGACAACACCCTATTGGTAAGAGGCTAAAGCCCCATACACACTATCAGATTTTCTGCTGATTTTTTCCTTAAGATTTACTAAAACCATATAATATGAGGTCAATCCTTAGGAGTTTCAATTTGTATGCAATCACTGAGGCCCTTGCACTACATGGTTTTGGTTTTGTTATGGTTTTGGTCAATCTGAAGACAAAAATCTGCAGAAAATCTGATAGTGTGTATGGGGCTTAAGGAGTACCCTCCAATTTCGTAGTGGACTTTTTTCGTACCCGTCTTCTTTTTTTTTTTTATTGTATGCAAATTGTAGAATCTCTGAGCAACCCACCACAATTCATCTTTCACTGATCCAACCATAGTAAACCAAATGATATGGCCATTGACTGCCGCTGATGACATCATTCTGCTCCTTTACTGATTAAACTCAATGGAAGCTAAACGTTAACTCATCCTATAGAATTGTAATTTTACATAGTTACATAGTTTCATAGTAGGTGAGGTTGAAAAAAAACACAAATCCATCAAGTCCAACCTATGTGTGTGATTATATGTCAGTATTACATTGTATATCCCTGTCTGTTGTGCTTGTTCAGGTGCTTATATAATAGTTTCTTGAAACTATCAATGCTCCCCTCTGAAACTACCGCCTGTGGAAGGGAATTCTACGTCCTTGCCACTCTTACAGCAAGGTGTCATTCCTCTGCTGGCATTGCCTGAAAGTGGAAGGCCCCTTTTACACATTTTCTGGGAATGCCTGGTACTTACTATCTTTTGGTTAGAAGTTAAGGCTGAGACCACCACCTGTGGAAAGGAATTCTACGTCCTTGCCGCACTTACAGTAAAGAACCATCTACGTAGTTTAAGGTTAAACCTCTTTTCTTCTAATTTTAATGAGTGGCCATGAGTCTTGTTAAACTCCCTTTTGCAAAAAAGTTTTATCCCTATTGTGGGGTCACCAGTACGGTATTAGTATATTGAAATCATATCCCCTCTCAAGCGTCTCTTCTCCAGAGAGAATAAGTTCAGTCCTCCCAACCTTTCCTCATAACTAATATTATCCAGACCCTTTATTAGATTTGTAGCCCTTCTTTGTACTTGCTCCATTTCTAATACATCCTTCCTGAGGACCGGTGCCCAGAACTGGACAGCATACTCCAGGTGCGGCCGGACCAGAGTCTTGTAGAGCGGGAGAATTATTGTTTTATCTCTGGAGTTGATCCCCTTTTTAATGCATGAAAATATTCTGTTTGCTTTGTTAGCAGCAGCTTGGCATTGCATGCCATTGCTGAGCCTGTCAATTACAAGGACCCCCAGGTCCTTTTCCATCCTACATTCCCCCAGAGGTTCTCCCGCCAGTGTATAGATTGCATTCCTATTTCTGCCACCCAAATGCATAATTTTACATTTTTCTACATTGAACCTCATTTGCCATGTAGCTGTCCACCCCATTAATTTGTTCAGATCTTTTTGCAAGGTTTCCACATCCTGCGGAAAAGTTGTTGCCCTGCTTACAGCTTCATTTTAGTTTTTGTTCATTTCTTTTACTCTATAAGGCTTTGCCTCCACTCACTTTTCATTCATGTCACTTGCACTTGACACTCGCATACACATTGCTCAACTTACAAGCCAATCTGATTATTCATTCCACTTACAAGTCATTCACACTTTCATCACTCCACTCATATATAACTGTCTTCTTCACATACACATCCATCACCCACCCTCTCACACATCATCTATCACTTTACTCATCAATCTTTCCAAGCATAGATTAATCTTTCTCTGGCCACTCACTCATTCTTCTTCAATGGAATTCAATCTGTTATGAAAAGTCAGTTTAACCCTCAAGTGGTTCCAGGGCCAGTAGAGACGTTAGGATCCTATGACCCAAGAAATATCTATTTGGATACAGTCAGAACTCCACAAAGCATTACCAAGTACAGACAAGAGTTACAGAGCACAATATGGACAATTTTTGCTCATGATATTTGTTATTGAACCGGCCCACACATTATATACCAAATCAACAAAAATTAGACCATATCAAATATCGTTGCAGGACTTTTTCAGGTGTTGCAATGATGTACAGAGAAAGTCATTAAAAAGAGTTAATACCACCTATAGCAGTGATGGCGAACCTTGGCACCCCAGATGTTTTGGAACTACATTTCCCATGATGCTCATACACTCTGCAGTATAGGTGAGCATCATGGAAAATGTAGTTCCAAAACATCTGGGGTGCCAAGGTTCGCCATCACTGACCTATAGACTCTGGTAACCCCACCAATACATCACATGATGGTATTGACGAATGCAGGCTTCGGATGTAGTCAGGTTACTCTCTACATGTTTCTCAGACCATAGGCATTTGCTTCATAAAGGTATGCTTCATAAACATATGCTTCATAAAAGTATGTTTGATTTAAAGTGATAGATTAAAAAAAAAAATCAAAAACAAACATGTTATACTTACCTGCCCTGTGCAATGGTTTTGCACAGAGCAGCCCCGATCTTCCTCTTCTAGGGTCTCCCCACTGGCTCTCCTGGCCCTTCCCTCCTGTCGAGTGCCCCCATAGTAAGCAGCTTGCAGGCTCACTCCTGAGCCGCTTCTCTAAGTATCTATTCACACATGGAGCGTGACTTGGCCCCACCCCCACACTCTCCTCATGGGCTCACTGGCTGTGATTTACAGTAGCAGGAGCCAATAGCATCTACTGCTGTCTCAGTCAATGAAGAGGAAGAGACCCGGGGGAACCGCTGCTCTTGTGCACTTTGCTGGATTGAGATAGGGCTTGCAGGCACACAGGAGGTTTTTTACCTTCATGCATGAAGATAAAACACCTTGAGCCTGTACAACCACTTTAAACTTAAAGTGATTGTAAATTCTCGTTTTTTCTTTTTTAAATAAAAAATGTTACACTTACCTCTTATGTGGGGTGGTTTTGCACAGAGCAGCCTGGATCCTCCTTTTCTCGGGTCCCTGTTGCTGGCCCCTCCCTCCTGTCAAGTGCCCCCACAGCAAGCAGCGTGCTATGGGGGCAGCGGAGCTGAGCTGCAGCTCCGTGTGCCCATTCAGACACAGAGCTGCCGTTCGGCCCACCCCCTCTCTATCCTGATTGGCTAACTGACTTTGATTGACAGCCGTGGGAGGCAATTTTGCCACTGTTGTGTCTCAGCCAATAAGGATGGAGAGTCACGGATGGCCCGAGGAACATCGCTAATTTTAGCAGTGCTTTACCGTCATTTTAGCAGCGCTTTTCAGCTGCTAGCGGGGCGATTTTAACCCCCCTAGCGGGCGGATATAGGGTTGAAAGCACCCAAAAGTGCCAGGTAGCAAGCTGTCCATTGCCTAATCAGAAGTCACCACCCATACAGAGGGGGAGATGTAGAGGAGCCACTCCCAAAGAGAAGCAATTCCCATTGAAGGACTTTGTGCTTATCTTTTGTCCCAATGGCATGACGGGAAGTGAAGAGAAATCTCCCCAGCAGTGACAGTGAACATATAGTTCTAGTATATAATCCTTCCCTATGTTATCCAAAGAAAAACATTTGGTCTGGCAGTGAGCTTTAAAGTAAACCTGTCAAACATCAGCATTCAAACTGAACACCTGATGAAAAAATGCACAAGCAGTACAAACCTTCAATAGAAATGATCAGTGTATATCACTAGACCATGTTGCTGTTGAGCTTATCTAGAAAATCTTATTTTTTCAGCATATTCCCAGGTTATGGTTGCCATCTGTCCAGGATACACCCTGACAGTCTGGGGTTTGAATCATGTGTCTGGGCTTTAGCCCACCCGAAGCCCGGACACATTAGGTTCCCAGGATTCCTGGTTATCACAGGCAGTAGTATGGTGCTTGATAACTCACAGAAACACATAATAAAACTGCAGGGGGGGCCTGTGCCTGTCTGTATATGTCAGCCCCCCCCCCCCAGCACCCTCTCTACCTCCTCAGCTTTAGCTGTGTGTCAGCCTTATGTATGCTAGGGCTGGACTCGCTGCCTATGCCAGCCTTGCTCTCCCCCTGCCCTCTGCAGCATTATTGCACATGAGTGAAATCGGCAACAGTCCGTAATAGCGCCGCTCACACTCTCCTGGAGGACTCCTGCACTATATACACTATATTGTACATTACACATTCTTGCACTATATACACTACATGCAAGATGGCTCTGCTGTGCAGGATCACATACCTAGTACATGATCCTGAATTTCCGGGTTGGGGGCATGCATGTGCCCCGCCGGTGACCCGCTCCTGCTGTGATTATACACAGCGGGAGCTGATCTGCGGGTACTACAGACTCAATGTCCGCCAATCATTAAGCAGAGAGCCAGAACGGGGCAGCTCACCATTCTGTCAATAGGGAAGGCATTGATGCTGTGTTCATGCAAAGCAGGAACATGGATCAATGCCTTCCCCTAGTAAAATCACCTCCCATAGTACACAAACACTGGCTAGGCACACAGTTAACCCTTTGATCGTCCCTGATGTTAACCACTTCCCAGCCAGTGTCATTAGTAGAGTGACAGTTCAAGTGTCAGTTTGTGTCCTATTTGTCTGCTTCAATATCGCATTCCCGCTATAGGTCACTGATCGTCACCATTACTAGTAAAAAATAAATAAATACAAATGCCATAAATATATCCCATAGTTTGTAGACGCTATAACTTTTGCACAAATCAATCAATATACACTTATTGGGATTTTTTTACCAACAAAAAAACGTAGTAGAATACATTTTGGCCTAAATTGATGAAGACATTTTTTTTAACATTTTTTTTATTGGTTATTTTTTAGTGCAGAAAGTAAAAAAAATTTTTTTTTTTTTTTTAATTGTCTGTTTTTTTTTTGTTTATAGCGCAAGAAATCAAAATCACAGAGGTGAACAAATACCACCAAAAGAAAGCTCTATTTGTGGGAAAATAAGGACATCAATTTTATTTGATGTGCAATTGTCAGTAACGCAGTGTCCGTTTGCAAAAAATGGCCTGGTCATGAAGGGGGGTAAATCTTACAGAGGTCAAGTAGTAAACCAAAGTGTTCATTGTCTCCACAGTGGCTAGTTGCTAAACAGTCCCTAATTCAATTATTTTAATGAAGTTCTTTAGCACTTTACATTCAGCTCAGACAAAGCTCTCTGACTATTTTCAGTGTACGCAAAATCATATGTAAGGGAAGAGATACTTTTTTTTTTTTTTTTTTTTAGATGATTGTGCTGAGGCTTATACATGTCTGTGAGACTCACACAGTACACACGACCGGACTTTTCGACAGACTAGGTCAGACGGTCTTCCCGACGGACTTTTGGCGGAGGTCCGACGGACTTTCTGAATGAAACAGACTTGGCCACACACAACCGGACTAAGTCAGTTCGAAAGTCCATTAATTTTGAACGTGATAATGTAAACGGGACTAAACAAGGAAGTTCAATAGCCAGTAGCCAATAGCTGCCCTTGTGTCGTATTTGGTCCGTCGGACCAGCACACAGACTTGAGTCCGTCGGATAGATTTGAAACATGTTTTATTTCTAGGCCTGTCTGACTTTTGGGAAAAAAAAGTCCACTGGAGTCCACACACGATCAACTTGTCTCCCGGATTCCGGTCCGCCGGACAAAGTCTGCCGGAAAGTCCGAACGTGTGTACACGGCATTACTTGTGGCACAGCGATCTAAGCATATTTTATAGGTACAAGAATGCTTTTGATTTATTAAACCATGCCCCTTTAAGCCCCTCCCACTGTTAACACAATTTGGTCACACCCACTGTCTGATGCAGCACGCTAAGCGTGCCACATTACTAATCTTCTGGGGCACCAAAAGGTGTCCCAGGCCTTTTACAATCCTATAGTGTATACTACAAAAAAATTGCAATGCATTACTAAAATGTTCACATTTGGCTTGAAGAAAAGGTGGCAACCCTAGTCCAATTTTTTTTTTTTTTGGGGGGGGGGGGGGGGTGGCAAACAACCACCTTCCCCTGGGCGAACGGCGCCGGCACTACCCCCCCACCTCCCCGGGGGCTTCTGTGTCCACTCCTCTAGCACAGTGGACCCCATCTCGGTGGTGGGTGGCAGGCGACGGGCAGCGGCTTCGGTGTCCTCTCCTCCAGCATGGCGGCTTCCAACGTGCATTTCCTCTCTCCTCCTCCTAAAGGGCCAATAGGATCGCCTGACGTCTTGGCCAATCGGGAAACAGATCTCACGACCCAATTCCTGAGGAGATTTAGTGTGAAAATAGCAAATATTCATTCGCTATTGTCACACAACTGTGTGGGATCAGGGAGCAGTGCTCTGCGCCCCGAGCCCACCCTTTTTTGAAGCCTATTAGAGTCTCTGGCTCTAATCACATGCTTCAAACCCCCCCCCCCCCCCCCATTGGAATCCATAGTCCGGTGCCCTGTATGAAGATCATAGGGGATGGGGAGGGGGCAGTGCCCATGCGTCCCTAATGGCTGGGCTGACACTGGTCCAGGTTGACTGCACCATTTGCACCTCACTCCTTGCTGTTGGGTTAGTGAAGCAATATCACATCGCAATAAAGGACTAATAGGGAGACTCGGCGGATAAAAATGGGTAGTGCCTAATTCAACTTGTACTAAGTGAAGACCATCTGGCTATATCTCTGGATATATTGATCATATTGGCAGTGTTTTGATGAAGGTTAACTGTGCTTATGCAGTATTACACGTTCTCAGAATAGCCAACGTCTGAGACTTGTACTTTTAACAACAGCGTGCAGACTATCAAATTATGTGTCAAATCTTCATTGCAATGATCTACTTTTTTGCCAGGATTAGTGTTTGCGATAAATTATCTTCTGCATTTTGATACAGTGATGCAATTTTATGAGTCATGCTGGGACTTATAACTCTACGCAGTGCTGGGATTTTTAATCATGCCAAGGTGATTTATGTGCAGCGAGTTTGAAACTGCTGGTGTTAGTGGTTCCATAGATTGCGATGTGATTTAGTTGCAGTAATGTTACTTTGTGGGGAAAAAAGAGGAACATTGGGCAGAGAAGGGAACAAAACTCAATGTACGGTATACTATACAAAATAAAAGTAGAACAAATCTATTGAACTGATGGAGACACCTCCACTCTATACCTATGTCTACAAGTATTATGTACAGTATGTAGCTGTCTCAATGACAACGGCAATCTTTTTTTTTTTAGCATATTCTGGTGTATTTTTTAGTATATTGCAAAATACAGTATCTCACAAAAGTGAGTACACCCCTCACATTTTTGTAAATATTTAATTATATATTACAAAAGTGAGTACACCCCAAAGTGAAAATGTCCAAATTGGGCCCAATTAGCCATTTTCCCTCTCCGGTGTAACTAGTTAGTGTTACAAGGTCTCAGGAATGAATGGGGAGCAGGTGTGTTAAATTTGGTGTTATCGCTCTCACTCTCTTATACTGGTCACTGGAAGTTCAGCATGGCACCTCATGGTAAAGTACTCCCTGAGGATCTGAAAAAAAGAATTGTTGCTCTACATAAAGATGACATAGGCTATAAGAAGAGTGGCAAGACCCTGAAACTGAGCTGCAGCATGGTGGCCAAGACCATATAGCATTTTAACAGGACAGGTTCCACTCAGAATAGGACTTGCCATGGTCGACCAAAGAAGTTGAGTGCACGTGCTCAGCGTCATATCAGCCATTAATGTCTTAACTGCTAGCAGCAAAAGTGAGTACACCCCTAGGTGAAAATGTCCAAATTGGGCCCAAAGTGTCAATATTTTGTGTGGCCACCATTATTTTCCAGCACTGCCTTAACACTCTTGGGCATGGATTTCACCAGAGCTTCACAGGTTGCCATTGGAGTCCTCTTCCACTCCTCCATGACGACATCACGGAGCTGTTAGAGACCTTGCGTTCCTCCACCTTCAGTTTGAGGATGCCCCACAGATGCTCAATAGGGTTTAGGTCTGGAGACATGCTTGGGCAGTCCATCACCTTTACCCTCAGCTTCTTTAGCAAGGCAGTGGTCATCTTGGAGGTGTGTTTAGGGACGTTATCATGTTGGAATACTGCCCTGTGGCCCAGTCCCTGAGGGGAGAGGATCATGCTCTGCTTTAGTATGTCACAGTACATGTTGGCATTCATGGTTCCCTCAATGAACTGTAGTTCCCCAGTGCCGGCAGCACTCATGCAGCCCCAGACCATGACACTCCCACCACCATAACTGTAGCCAAGACACACTTGTCTTTTTACTCCTCACCTGGTTTCCGCCATACATGCTTGACACCATATGAACCATATTTTATCTTGGTCTCATCAGATAATTTTTCCTTCAGGTTTACTAAAACCATGTAGTGCAAGGGCCTGCCTGATTGCATATACATTGAAACTCCTACGGTTTGACCTCATATTATATGGTTTTGCTAAATCTGAAGGAAAATCTCAGCAGAAAAACTGATAGTGTGTATGGGGCTTAAGTCTGCTTGTTTTCAGCAAACTATTTGCGGGGTTTCTTGTGCATCATCTTTAGAAGGGCTTCCTTCTGGTACGACAGCATTGCAGACCAATTTGATGCAGTATACGGCGTATGGTCTGAGCACTGACAGGCTGACCCCCCCCCCCACCTCTGCAGCAATGCTGGCTGCACTCATACGTCTATTTCCCAAAGACAACCTCTGGATATGGCAAGGCCTGTTCTGAGTGGAACCTGTCCTGTTAAACTGCTGTATGGTCTTGGCCACCATGCTGCAGCTCCGTTTCAGGGTCTTGGCAATCTTCTTATAACTTAGGCCATCTTTATATAGAGCAACAATTATTTTTTTCAGATACTCATAGAGTTCTTTGCCATGAGGTGCCAATTCGCAATAGCAGGAGATTGTGATCGACTGTCTATTAAACCGGCTCACATATCTCCGATGCTGCTCCATGCGAATTTGCACAGGAGCCCTGTGTGTCTTTTTGCCCATTTCAGGTCCGAATTCAGCCCAAAATTCAGGCTGAAATAGGACCCGAAACAGTGAACCAGGACACACAGGACCCCTCCTGGGGACCTGAGAGAATGAAAGCGATAACACCAAATTTAACACACTTGCTCCTTATTCACACCTGAAACCTTGTAACACTAACGAGTCACATGACACCAGGGAGGGAAAATGGCTAATTGGGCCCAATTTGGACATTTTCACTTAGGGGGTGTACTCACTTTTGTTGCCAGTGGTTTAGACATTAATGACTGTGTGTTGAGTTTTTTTGAGGGGACAGAAAATTTACACTGTTATATAAGCTGTACACTCACTACTTTACATTGTAGCAAAGTGTTATTTCTTCAGTGTTGTCACATGAAAAGATATAATGAAATATTTACAAAAATGTGGGGGTGTACTTACTTTTGTGAGATAATGTACACTATTTTGTCAAAAGTATTGGGACACCTGCCTTTACACGCACATGAATTTTAATAACATCCCAGTCTTAGTCTGTAGGGTTCAAAATTGAGTTGTCCCACCCTTCGCAGCTATAACAGCTTCAACTCTTCTGGGAAGGCTGTCCACAAGGTTTAGGAGTGTGTCTATGGGAATGTTTGACCAAAAGCACATTTGTGAGGTCAGTCACTGATGTGGACAAGAAGGCCTGGCATGCAGTCTCAGTTCCAATTCATCCCAAAGGTGTTTTATCAGGTTGAGAGCAGGCCAGTCAAGTTCCTCCACCCCAAACTCGCTCATCCATGTCTTTATGGACCTTGCTTTGTACACTGGTCCAAACAATTTGGTAGAGGGGGGATTATGGACTGGATGGACTGGTGTCTTTATTCAACCTATGTACTATGTAACTATGTAACTCTGCTTGAATGCTTTCGTCATATGCTGCTTCATCCCAGTCTGAATATAGATATCAGATATTTTATGCTCCCAACTTTGTGGGAACAGATTAGGGATGTCCTTCCTGTTCCAATATGACTGCACACCAGTGCACAAAGCAAGGTCCATAAAGACATGGATAAGCGAGTTTGGGGTGGAGGAACTTGACTGGCCTGCACAGAATCCTGACCTTAACCTGATAGAACATCTTTTGGGATGAATCAGAGGGGAGACTGAGAGCCAGGCCTTCTCGTCCAACATCAGTGCCTGACTTCACAAATGCGCTTCTGGAAAAATGGTCTAACATTCCCATAGACACACTCCTAAACCTTGTGGACAGCCTTCCCAGAAGAGTTGAAGCTGTTACAGCTGGAAAGGGTGGGCCAACTCAATATTGAACCCTACAGACTAATGCTGCATACGCACGATCAGAATTTTTGTCGGAAAAACCTCTGATGGTTTTCCTGACGGAACTCCGGCGGGATTCTGCTCAAGCTGCCTTGCATACACACGATCATACCAAATTCCGACCGCCAAGAAGGTGGTGACGTACAACACGTATGACGGGACTAGAAAAAGGAAGTTCAATAGCCAGTAGCCAATAGCTTCCTCCTCATAGTTGAATCTGAGCATGCGTGAGTTTTTACGTGTCGGAATTGCATACACACAAACGCATTTTCGGATAGGAAGTTTTTCCGACCGAAAAAAATTGAGAACATGCTCTCAATCTTTTGCCAGCAAAAGTCCGGTGGAGCATACACACATTCTGACCAAAAGCTCTCATCGGTCTTTTGCTGGCCGAATTTCTGATCGTGTGTACGCGGCATAAGACTTGGAATCCATTAAAGTTCATGTGGGTGTAAAGGCAGGTGTCCCAATACTTTTGGTAATATAGTATACAATGAAAAAAAGAAAAAAAAGTAAAAAAGTAAAAACAAATATTTTCTTAACTAAACAAAATGGCGATTGGTTATTATAGTGAAATATCTACTAACACTTTCACTTGCATTAAGACTCGCTTGCAGGGATTTTTACAGAGTGTTTTATAAATCTTGCTGAGTACAGTGACAAGCATGCACATGCTGTCTTATTAATCTGTAGTTTAGAGTTCCCATGGTGATATCAATCCACTAGTCATAGGGCTTTATGAATATAAGAGCCCCATTTACCAACAATAGAGCCCGTTAAGGTTGAAATGGTACAACGGCAGAAGCAGGGCACCTTCTAATGCCTGTTCTCTGAAAGGCGCTGTCATTTGAAATGAATATAAAATGCAATTTATTGTCTCCCCAATGGGCCTAAATCCTTGTGTTCCTCATGACCAACAACATAACTGTTTTGTGTTGTTCTACAATATCCCACTTGGGAAAAACATGCCAATAAACTAGGATATCAGGCATATAAAGTGTTTGCTATAAGCCTCCAGTGGCTTCAGCGCAGTCTTCAAAACGCGTAGCTGGAGGATCCCAAAACTGTATTTCAACTCATCTGTATAGGAGCCGCTCACACTGTAACAGGCTTAAAATAAAACACAACAAACAAACAAAGTAAAAGCGGAGCAGTTGGCTGGAGCAGCCACTCAAATTCTTGTTTTATTTCAAAACATAAAATTGATTGGTTGTTGTTGGCAGCAGCTCCACAGCTACACCAATTCTTGTGAAGTAGCTGTTCACAACACCCAGCTTTTTATTCTCTGTTTTCCTTAATTTTAGGTTTTATTGTGTGGATACGGTGCTTTTCACTAGTTCTAAATCCCTTCTTACATACCTCCCAACTTTCTGGGATGGGAACGAGGGACACCTATTATTCAAAGTATGTAGGCATAGGACACACCCACTGTCACGCCTTCCTTAAAGGAGAATTGTGCAAAAAAATGATTGGTAAATCCACACAAGTGCTTTTTTACCACTACTATTCATCTATATTGGCTTTTGGAATTTACAAATACAGAAATTTAGAAATTGGATGAAAGGTTTAGCACTAGGAAACACCTCTTTTGATAGATAAGTACATATACAACTACTATAAATGAGGAGGAAAGAGGGACAGAGGGACATTGCTTCAAATCAGGGACAGTCCCTCAAAATCAGGGACAGTTGGGAGCTTTGTTCTTAGCTTCGCCATATATTCTCCATTGACAATTACAAGGTAATACAGATCCTGGACCAAACAGATTAGCCTATAGAGGGTTACATGGCCTGGTTGTCTGTCTAGCAGGAGTACTTTTATCATAAAACTGTGATGCAAATATTCTTATGAGGTCATAATTGTGCACAGGGGGTGTTTCACGTGTGCCTGGGCACACCCTAATCACTATGTGCGGTGCCCTTCCCCTTACTGCCCAGGCTTCCCCCATGCTGCATTTGATGGGGCACAGTGAGGCTGCATTTGATGGGGCACAGTGAGGCTGCATTTGATGGGCACAGTGAGGCTGCATTTGATGGGCACAGTGAGGTTGCATTTGATGGGCACAGTGTCTGCATTTGATGGGCACAGTGGCTGCATATGATGGCCCTGTGACTGCATATTATGGGCACAGTGGCTGCATTTGAGGTTGCACAATGGCTGCATTTGATCAGGCACAGTGGCTGCATAACATGGGCACAGTAGATGTATTTGATGGGGCACAGTGGCAGCATTTGATGGCACAGTGGCTGCATTTGATGGGCACAGTGGCTGCATATGATGTCACAGTGGCTGCATATGATGGGCACAGTGGCTGCATTCGATGTTACACAGTGGCTGCATTTGATGGGGCACAGTGGCTGCCTAAGATGGGCACAGTGGCTGCATAAGATGGGCACAGTAGCTCTATTTGCTGAGGCACAGTGGTAGCATTTGGTGGCACAGTGGAAGCATTTGATATGGCACAGTGGCTGTGTTTGATGGGCACAGTGGCTTGCGTTTGATGGGCACAGTGGCTGTGTTTGATGTGCACAGTGGCTGCATTTGATGGGCACAGTGGCTGCGTTTGATGGGCACAGTGGTTGCATTTGATGGGCACAGTGGCTGCATATGATGTCACAGTGGCTGCATATGATGGGCACAGTGGCTGCATTGAATGTTGCATAGTGGCTACATTTGATGGGGCACAGTGGCTGCATAAGATGGGCACAGTAGCTGTATTTGATGGGACACAGTGGCAGCATTTAATGGCCCAGTGGAACCATTTGATATGGCACAGTGGCTGTGTTTGATGGGCACAGTGGCTTGCGTTTGATGGACACAGTGGATGTGTTTGATGGGCACAGTGGCTGCATTTGATGTGCACAGTGGCTGCATTTGATGGCACAGTGGCTGTGTTTGATGGCACAGTGGTGGAAATTGATGGGCACAGTGGGCGCAATTGATGGGCACAGTGGTTGCAATTGCTGGTACAGTGAGGCTGCATTTGATTTTTTTTTTTTCAGTTTGTTTGCGCCCCCCCCCCCCCCCCCAAATTTTGAGCACCAGCCGCCACTTGTTTACTATACTTCAGTTTGTGAATGAACGGAAAGCCACTCAGCACAGAGCACTTCCCATTCATTTGCTGCCCCTTGCAGCTGAGGCTGCAACAAAAGGCATGTGTGTTTGAGCTTTGGAGTGTACACCTTAATGCAATAGGCTGCACACACCTATGTATGAAGTGCACATTCATTAATGTGCTAATTAATTCAAACCAGGAGGGGGCTTGAATTCACCACAAGGGAGTAAGCACACACCAGCATTCCAAAAAGTCAATTTCATCAATTTATTGTGAACATTTAGGGGTTGATTTACTTAAAGCGGACTTCACCCCTCCCCGTAAAAAATTAAAAGTCAGCAGCTACAAATACTGTAGCTGGTGACTTTTAATATTGGGACACTTACCTGTCCAGGAATCCAGTGATGTCGGCACCCCAGTTCATGTTTCCATCTGCTTTCGGGTGCTGCTGCCGCCATTACCTGTAAGGGAAACCTGCAGTAAAGACTTGCAGCTTCACAGCCGGTTCCCTACGGCACATTTGTGCGAAGAGCATTGTGCTTTGTGAATGGCCTGGGGGGGGCACCCTTCCGGGTGATCTCGCCATTTCTCACCCTGGCCAGATCATCCAGAAGTGAGAGCGGATACCTGTCAAAACCAGGTCAGCACCGTGATAGAGAGCACTGACACCAGCACCAAGATAGAGAGCACTGACACGAGCACCGAGATAGAGAGCACTGACACCAGCACCGAGATAGAGAGCACTGACACCAGCACAGAGATAGAGAGCACTGACACCAGCACAGAGATAGAGAGCACTGACACCACACCAGCACTGAGATAGAGAGCACTGAGACCACACCAGCACCGAGATAGAGAGCACTGAGACCACACCAGCACTGAGATAGAGAGAGAGCACTGACACCAGCACCGAGATAGAGAGCACTGACAGCAGCACTGATGCCAGCAACTACACTGATAAAAGACAGCTGTAGAATCGGGCAGCAATCAGCTCAGTAGCACAGCAGTCAAGTATAATAGGCTTTCTATATTTGAAAGAAAGTATATTATACGTGTACAACCCTATATGCTCTACACCTATACCAGTCCTTAAAAGGACCTTTGTGGACCTAATATTAATACCTAGTGATTAAACTGACTGTCCCTGCTCCACACAGCGTCCTGTCCCTACACTGACAAAAGACAACTGCAGAATCGGTCAGCAGTGCACTCAGCAATCAGCAGCACAGCAGTCAGCAGCAGTGCACCAGAACCCTATATACTGTACAGCTATGCCAGTCATTAAAAGGACTTTTATGGACCTAATAGCTGGTGATTTGTGTCACTACAGTCTGTCCCTGCTCCACACAGCAACCTCTCCCTACACTGACAAAAGAATGCAAAATGGCCGCCAGATCAGGTCTATTTATAAGGTAGGGGGATGTCCAATTGTCCATGTGCTGAAATGTCTCAATTGGCTGTCCTGTACCCCATGATGGATGTGTCATGGGTCAAAGTTCTTCACAATGTAAACAAATATGGCTGCCGTGAACAGCTCCAGAAGTCCGCCGGTTTGGCGAATCGCGAATGAGCAAAATTTGCCAGTAAAATTTAAAGAAAAACAGAATTTTTGCTTGCACATGATTGGATGATGGAAGTCAGCAGAGCTTCTGCTCATTTATTAAGCTCGGGCTCAGCTACAGAGTGCACAGCCTATTTGCCTTTAGTAAATCATGTCGTTTAGGTTGGTCTCAGATCCACGCAGGTTCCCTTCCTTGGGGTTACTTAATGAAGAGTTGGTATGAAGTAAGGACACTGTGTGGCCTTGAAGCATTTGAAAGCCAACTAATGTGACATTAAAATGGAACTAAAGCCACCACATGCATGGCAAATAAAATGTAAGCCCATCTTGAAAGCAATATGTTCCGTGCACTCCCACCTACAGCAAGTCATGTGGAACAGCCTATACTGAATTTCTCTTCATGGGAAACTAAATAGTGCATATGCCGTGTTCTTTTTCAAATGCCACTTTATGCACTGACATACCTTCAGGACATCCATAGGCAGCTTAACTCTTCGATAATACACAGAGGTGGAATCCAATGCAATTTTACTTCAACTAGTTGTGGTACAGAGCATGTCTTATAGTCCTTTAACCACTTAAGCCCCGGACCAATTTGCAGCCAAAGGACCAAGCCCCTTTTTGCGATTCGGCACTGCGTCGCTTTAACTGACAATTGCGCGGTTGTGCGATGTGTCTCCCAAACAAAATTGGCATCCTTTTTTTCCCACAAATAGAGCTTTCTTTTGGTGGTATTTGATCACCTCTGCGGTTTTTATTTTTTGCGCTATAAACAAAAATAGAGTGACAATTTTGAAAAAAATTCAATATTTTTTACTTTTTGCTATAATAAATATCCCCAAAAAATATATAAGAAATTTTTTTTTCCTCGGTTTAGGCCAATACTTATTCTACATATTTTTGGTAAAAAAAAAGGGTTTGCACAAAAGTTATAGCATTTACAAAATAGGGGATAGTTTTATAGCATTTTTATTAATATTTTTTTTTTTTACTAGTAATGGCAGCGATTTTTATTGTGACTGCGACATTATGGCGAATACATCGGACAATTTTGACACATTTTTGGGACCATTGTCATTTATACAACAATCAGTGCTATTTAAATGCACTGATTCCTGTGTAAATTACACTGGCAGTGAAGGAGTTAACCACTAGGGGGCAGTGTAGGTGTTATGTATGACGTTATGTGTTTTTTTATTGTAGGGGGGCGTGGCCTGGCATGTGACATCACTGATCGTCCTTCCCTATAAAAGGGAACAGACGATCGATGACAGCCACACTAGGAAGCACGAGGAGAGGTTTGTTTACACCAGGGGTCTCAAACTGGTGGCCCTCCAGCTGTTGCAAAACTACAAGTCCTACAAGGAATTGCAAGGCTGCCAGTTACAAGCATGGCTCCCACAGGCAGAGGCATGATGGGACTTGTAGTTTCACAACAGCTGGAGGGCCGTCAGTTTGAGACCCCTGGTTTACACAGACCTCTCCTCGTTCTTCCACTCTGTGACCTGATCACAGGTCCGCTGGTCCCGGGGCCACGGTCACGGAGCTCAGGACCGGGCGCGCTCCCGACCCTCGACTGGGCACTTAAAGAGCCACGTACAGGTACGTGATTGTGCCCAGCCATGCCATTCTGCCGGCGTATATCGGCGTGAGGCGGTCCTTAAGTGGTTAAAGTGTAGGAAGACAAAGGGGTGGATTTACTAAAGACAAAGGTTGTGTATAGTACTTTCTAAATGCAGTTGCACTAATTTCCACCGGAACTTAGTGAATGTGGTGAAGTTGTGCTGATTTCTATCATCCAATCAACCCCAATGACTTTCCTAAGCCCTGTCTCTACAAAGTACTAACACTGACTAGGGAAACGTAGAAGAAACAATGAGGGTCTGGCTAGGACCTAACTATTTATGCTGGAAATCACTGTAGCAGACACTGCCACTACAGTGATTTCCACTAGATTCCAGTGTCCCATGCTTTGTGGTTCCCCTACTGTATTGTAATTGATGTCACAATCTCCACCTTATCCAATCAGAAATCAATCAGAAAATCAGAAAAGCATTCATTGAGAAAACTAAAAGGGTTCTCTGAATGGCGTTTGTGTTGAGCAGGCAACCTCCTGGGTTCAGTGGGCAACAGTGCAGCTGCTCGGAACTCAGAAGGTAGTGGCAAGTACTGACGAAGCAATGCATACTACAGTGATTTCCAGCTTCCACAGGGATTCTACAGGTATGGAATATACATACTTACATTGGTCTGAGCTGCACCAATGTAACTACATTATGTAAAAAATTGCCATACCTGAAATTCAGCTTTAGGTGGTGCCTGCTGAAGCAGCCAAATATTGATCCATCTATGGCCAGCTTAAAGTGTTTCTAAAGGCAGAAGTTTTTTTTTTATCTTAATACATTCTATGCATTAAGATAAAAAAAAAACTTCTGTGTGCAGCAGCCCCCCTCAGTCCCCATAATATTTACCTGAGCCCCCCCTCGATCCAACGATGTAGCACAAGAGCCTTGGCTGTCCCAGGCCTCTCTCTCATTGACTGAAACAACAGCGTGGCACCATTTGCTCCTGCTGCTGTCAATCAAAGTCAGTGAGCCAATGAGGAGAGAGAGGGGACAGGGCCAAGCCGTGGCTCCATGTCTGAATGGACACACAGAGCAGCGGTTTTGGCTTGGGTTCCCCCATAGCAAGCTGTATGCTTTGGGGGCACTTGGCAGAAGGGTGGGGCCAGGAGATCCAGTGGGGGACCCAAGAAGAGGTGGATCTGGGCTGCTCTGTACAAAGCCATTGCATAGAGCAGGTACATAGAACATGTTTGTTTTTTAAACAAGACTTTAATATCACTTTAATTCAAATCCCCCCCCCCCCCTCCCCCATATAAACAGCTTAATTTACCCGCAAGAGAGAAGGGAGAGGAAGCTGCAAGTTGCAAATTGGAGCTTACATGGGAATGAGAAATCTATCTCCACCCCCAAGTGACAAGCTGCTGCCGGAGTGACCAATTACCAAGGATCCTACTCTTAAGTGAGGAAGCGGAGTAATTCACATGCCCCCGCATATCCCAAAGTAATGGGTATGTCAGCTATCTCCTCTGTGCAAATGGGGGTGAAAAAAGAAAGGTCATTGTGCTGTGTTCTTGGGGCCAGCACTAAAATGAACTTGTTACTTAGCCTGTGTAGACAAAGCACATATTTCCTTTAAGGTTATATGAACCACCTAGATCTTAGACAAAACTTTTTTACTCAAGCCTGTAAAACATTTGCTAAGAAGAATGCACAATGGGATAATATTGCTCAGGATTCTGGGTAATTTCAGTTTTAATTATCCATTTGCCATAAATTACATTGCTACAATGTAACAAGGAGATTCTTTTTGAACACTCAACCCTCTTGTTCATTAAATATGATTCTTCACGTGGCAAAGGTTAAGGGCAGCCGTTCCACTCGGCAACTTCTCTGTTTGTTGATTGGAACTTAATTAATTAAGAATGTCTGTATATTTTGGATTAAACATTTATGGGCATTTATATGCTAATTAAGTAGTACAAACTGTAAACATGCAGAAATATTCATCTGTACATAACTTTGCATCATTTTTTTTCCCAGAGATATCAGAGGCTTAATGCAGACTAGTCTCAGGTGGCCCTGAAACTAATTATTTTTTGTTTTCTTCATATCATTTTTTTTATCCTTCCCCAAGACAAGAAGGAAGTCAGAAATCATTTTAATTTGCTGGTGAATTAAATGTGATGTGATAGGTCCATTAACTATATGTGTTCCGGGCAACAAGATATGTAAGAAGTGCCGGCCATGGTCAAGGCATTGTGCAACGCCCTAGAGTTGTCACCTTAATCCTATGGTTCTTTCTTGGTGACTGGGGGTGTCCTTGGTGGCTCAATATATAAGATTGGTCACAAATGGGCAGTTGCAATGATGGCACATTGGTGACAGCACTACCTGTCATTTAAAAGAAAAGAAGACTGATTCTACTGGCAGGCTCTGGTAGCAAGCACAAGGAGACTGTAAATACGTTTTCTGAGTAGTTGACTTACAGTTTCACGAGTAGGGTGCCAGACCCAAAATACCTATTAAAATCCTGCCTGTGGACTTCTTTGGCACATGTGAACACATTAAGCCAATGATAGTGGTTTACAACTGCAGACAAATACCTGTTAGGTGGGATGAAGGAGCTTTGCAAAATGACTGACTGATTCCACTGGCAGGCTCTGGTGGCAAGCACAGGTTGTAGCTATGTCTTTTGATTATGAGGAAAAGGATGACTTAGCATTTAAGATTGGTCACAAACGGGCTGTTGCAATGATGGCACGTTGGTGACAAGAGTCAGCACTACTTGTCATTTAAAAGGAAAGAAGGATGATTCTACTGGCAGGCTCTGGTAGCAAGCACAAGCAGGTAGTAACTACGTCTTCTGATTAGTAAACTTACAGGTTTATGAGCAGGGCGCAAGACCCAAAACCAATGCCAATCAAAATCCTGCCTGTGGACTTCTTTGGCGCATGTGAACACATTAGGCCAATGATAGTGGTTTACAACTGCAGACAAATACCTGTTAAGTGGGATGGTGGAGCTTTGCCAAATGACTGACTGATTCAACTGGCAGGCTTCGGTGGCAAGTACAAAGTGGTTGTAGCTATGTCTTTTGATTATGAGGAAAAGGATGACTTAGCATTTAAGATTGGTCACAAAACGGGCTGTTGCAATGTTGGCACGTTGGTGACAAGAGTCAGCACTACTTGTCATTTAAAAGGAAAGAAGGATGATCCTACTGGCAGGCTCTGGTAGCAAGCACAAGGAGGTTGTAGCTACGTCTTCTGATTAGTAAACTTACAGGTTTATGAGCAGGGCGCAAGACCCAAAACCAATGCCAATCAAAATCCTGCCTGTGGACTTCTTTGGCGCATGTGAACACATTAGGCCAATGATAGTGGTTTACAACTGCAGACAAATACCTGTTAGGTGGGATGGTGGAGCTTTGCCAAATGACTGACTGATTCCACTGGCAGGCTTCGGTGGCAAGTACAAAGTGGTTGTAGCTATGTCTTTTGATTATGAGGAAAAGGATGGCTTAGCATTTAAGATTGGACACAAACGGGCTGTTGCAATGATGGCACGTTGGTGACAAGAGTCAGCACTACTTGTCATTTAAAAGGAAAGAAGGATGATTCTACTGGCAGGCTCTGGTAGCAAGCACAAGCATGTAGTAGCTACGTTTTCTGATTAGTAAACTTACAGGTTCATGAGCAGGGCGCAAGACCCAAAACCAATGCCAATCAAAATCCTGCCTGTGGACTTCTTTGGCGCATGTGAACACATTAAGCCAATGATAGTGGTTTACAACTGCAGACAGATACCTGTTAAGTGGGATGGTGGAGCTTTGCCAAATGACTGACCAGAGGTGGAGCTGCTGCGCCACTGGAAAATATGGTGCAGTAAGAATTCCCTGCCTGTTAATTGTTAACCTGATTAATGTTGTTGAAGAATTGTTTGTACCTTCTTATTAACACTTCTCCCAAGCCGTGTTTACACAGTTACCTTTTATGAAAACCGTAGAGGGAACCAAAAAAAGAATTGGATAGATAACCCCTCATCATTATGTTGCTATGGAGACAGGAGGTGAGATTCATAAATGTTTTGTATGTGGGAGCCAGAAGAGGAACAAGAGACTTGGCATTGTACTAGATCTCCTTCTTCTGGCACCCAAATTGCTTTCCTGGGGCTAACAGTTTACTATTTCCTTTTATTGTGGCTTATTATAGTGAAGATGTTAAACCAAACAAATGTGTGTAAATGAAAGGGACTTTAAATATATCTCCAATGGTTTTATAAAAAATAATAATAAACATCTTTAAAAGTAATCATACATTTTTATTTATACATATTAAAAGTATATAAAATCTTTAAAAATGTCAATTAGACACTAGTTGATTTACAAATGGTAGGGACTTGAAATGTAGAGTACCCGGAGACCATTGAGTGTGAGTTGACGAGTTTTGCAGGATAACCTGCTTCCTCGGGACCTTGGATATCCAACAATGGAGTAATCACTTTAAATATTTGTCAAATTGAATCCATGCTTTCCTATTCCCATTCTTATTGAGCGCCCATCACATGCATAAAGGGGGGGGGGGGGTGGGCAGGGGAAACAATCCTAAAATTACCCATCGGCCCCATGGAGAGACCACCAAACAGGGGACATCATCTAACCATATGGCACTCAGATTGAGACGAAAAGTGCATATGAGAAACCTTGGCCCCAAAATAGGGTTGATAAACTCTCAGAATGCAGAAAAGCAAAGTATGGGCATCTAAAGTGAGTATGTAATCTCCCATATGCTCTTTCCAAAATGGCATCCTACTTTGCTTTGCTGCATGTTGAGTGTGTAATTAGTGAACAACACAGGGAGTGAGAAACAGTTGATAATGGAACTTTTCCACAAGGGAGAAGGTTTACCAGAAGACTGTCCATAGCAATGAGGCTCTAAGCAGAAATGCTGAAACATTCTTGAAGCCCAACACTCAGAATCCAATTGAGCAAACAGACTCATAAGAGAAAGGTATAACTGGACAGATTATAGTGAGGTTGGCCAAAAGAATCAAAAAGCCCCCACTATAGCGGGTTGTCTGGTTTAGAAGAAAAAGATCTACACATTTACATTATAAACTATAGAAGCAATTTTGATTAGACCAGTTGTCTCTTTTTACGTTAGCTTAAATAATGAGTTAATTCAATGTCCTGGACTTGCTGAAGTCTTCTCTCTTAAAATAATTGCCAGTTTTAAATATTCCAGTAAGTGAGACTCGCATATTCTCCAGTTAAAACCTGCTGGCTTTCTTCTGACCTTTTTCTGCCTTTGAAATGTCCTCAGCTCTCTTCAGCCCTCCACTTTACGTTTTACTGAATTTTCAAGAATGATTCACTAAAATGTTGAGCTGTTTATAGCCACTTCAAAGGCACAGTTTTGTTTGTGTAACTAGTGATGGGCATCTAAAAAAATATACTTTTTTGGATAGCAACTTGAATACAATAACAAAAAAAGCAAAATACATATCTTGAGCAGTACAGTGGCTACATGGCCTCTACGATTAAGATGGGTGAAACCTGTCTGAGGAGTTCTTTATAGGTGGAGAATAAGAGCTGAAGCCATCTTTTATTCATTTCATTAACATTTATGCAACAGGGAGTTGATGTGTGCAGACAGCCTCCACTTTGTTGAAGTCTACAATGGCTAAGTGGTTAGTACTTCCAACAACACTAGCAACACTGGAGATGTTGGTTTGAATTCCAACCACAGCACTACTTGCGTGGAGTTTGAATGTTCTCCCTGCGCCTGTGTGGATTTACTCTAGTTTCCTCCTATACTCCAAAGACATGTTGGTAGGTTCACTGACTCCTGTCTAAATTGGTTCTAGTATGTGAATGTATGAATGTGAGTTAGGGACCTTAGATTGTAAGCTTCTTAAGGGCAGGGACTGTAATAATCAAATGAATATTGCTTAACCACTTCCCGACCAGCGCACGACGATGTACGTCGACAGAATGGCACGGGCAGGCATATTGGCGTACAGGTACGTCCAATATTCAATGCCGCCCTGCCATCGAGAGCGCGCCGGCGGCGGCGCGCTCCCGCGCTGGTCGGGACCCCCGTGAGTCCGGTCGCGGGACCCGCGGACTCGATTGCCGCGGGCATCCCCGCGATCGTCTCACGGAGCGGCCGAATGGAGGAAATGCTGTGTAAACAACATTTCTCCATTCTGCCTAGCAAGTAGTGACGCTGATCTCTGCTCCATGTGATTGGAGCAGAGATCAGTGTTCACTAAATGAAAGCCCAACCCCCCCACAGTTAGTACCACACCCCTAGGAACACTTAACCCCTACACTGCCACCCACTGGTTAACCCTTTCACTGCCAGTGTCATTTACACAGGAATCACTGCATTTATATAGCAGTGATTACTGTATAAATGACAATGGTCCCAAAAATGTGTCAAAAATGTCCAATGGGTCCCCCACAATGTCGCAGTCACAATAAAAATCGCTGATCGCCGCCATTACTAGTAAAAAAAAAAAAAAAAAAAAATTATTAATAAAAATGCTATAAAACTATCCCTATTTTGTAAACGCTATAACTTTTGCGCAAACCAATCAATAATCGCTTATTGCGATTTTTTTTACCAAAAATATGTAGAAGAATACGTATCGGCCTAAACTGAGGGAAAAAAATGTTTTTTTATATATTTTTGGGGGATATTTATTATAACAAAAAATAAAAAATTATGCGTTTTTTTCAAAATTGTCGCTCTATTTTTGGTTATAGCACAAAAAATAAAAACCGCAGGGGTGATCAAATACCACCAAAAGAAAGCTCTATTTGTGGGAAAAAAAGGACGTCAATTTTGTTTGGGAGCCACGTCGCACGACCGCGCAATTGTCAGTTAAAGCGACGCAGTGCCGAATCGCAAAAAGGGGTCTGGTCTTTGACCAGCAAATTGGTCCGGTCTGCAAGTGGTTAAACCAAGGGTTTTTAAACTATGGTCGGTGGGCTGCATTTGTTTTAATATTTTATTCAGCCCCCAGCTAGGGTCAGTGAGGTTTATCCTCAATGTGCACTGATTGACCATTAAAGCCAGTAGAGGTTACCCATGGTCTCCTCTTCTGATGTAAGGGGGAACTATGATGGGAGTCCTGATGCAAAGAGGACCCTAATGTGAGGGCGGACTCTCCTAAGGGACCCTGATGTGATGGGGTACTCTGGTGTGGATCCTGATGTAAGGGGGGACACTGATGTAAGGGGGTATTCTGATGGGGACCCTGATGTGAGAGGGGACTCTAATGGGGACCCTGATGTAAAGGAGACCCTGATGAGGACCCTGCTATAAGGGGGGATTCTGGTGGGGATCTTGATGTAAGGGGGACTCTGGTTGGGACATTGATGTAAGAATGGACTCTGATGGGGACCCTGATGTAAAGGGGACACCAATATTCAGGGGTGGGACTCTAATGGGGACCCTGCTGTAAGGGGGGGCTCTTAAGGGGGCCCTGATGTAAGGGGGGCTCTGACGGGCATCCTGATGTAAGGGGGGCTCTGATGGGCATCCTGATGTAAGGGGGGTTCTGATGGGGATCCTGATGTAAAGGATACTGTGATGGGGACCCTGTTGTAAGGATGGACCCTGATGGGGATCCTGATGTAAGGGGGGCTCTGGTGGGGACCCTGATGTAAAGGGGACTCTGATATAAGTGGGGACACAGATGGGGACCCTGATGTAATAGAGGACTCCTATGGGGCCTTGACGTAGAGGGGTATTTTCTCATGAATGTTTGTAAAATATACAATTTGGTCCTCATACTAAAAAGTTTGGAGACCCCTGGCTTAAAGTATATAAAATATAGTTGTTTTTAATTTATTGGTTCCCTTTATCTGCATACATAGTTTTCTTGTAAAGGTGAACTTACCCTTTAAAAAAAAAAGCCAAAAAAATGTAGGAATATGGATGAATAAAAAGAGGAAGAATTTGATGAGTTGCTATAGACAAAAGCATAATTGTTACTGTTTTAATACTGTTGTGCATAAGGCCTTGTGTTGGATGCATTTAATAAGCTGCATCTATGGCCTAAATTCAACCCGAAGCCTGTCATATCTCCTCCAAACCTGCACGCGCCTTGTCTGTCAGGGCAGCCACTCTTCTCTGTGATCTTCCCACAGCTCAGGACAGGAAAATGCTTTTAAAAATGAGAGGCCTGAAAAATAAGGCAAAGCGGAAATCAATATGCAGTCAGAGGGTGCCGTTCCAGCCTGTTTTCACGTATGAGCTGCGGCAGGAAAGGGACTTTCCGAGCTGTCCCCTCAGGGAAAGACGAGGCACTCCGAGAGACCAGGTTTACACGAAGCTGGCAGTATCTGTCATCTGTCATTGGATCACGAGGAAGACTTTACACAAGGCGCACAGAGGGGGGGAAACAGAAAAGCAAATCTCAAGTGGTTCACACAGATGGGAAATTTACAGGCCACGTGTAATGAAGGGTGTTGAAGTTTAACACTTGTCTGAGGTCACTTATTAAACTCTGTTTGCACTGTTTTTCCCTGCAGCAAAGAATCTCTCCAGATTAAAGTGCACCTGTCATTTTACATCAAACGATATGATGCAAAGGAGGAAGATAGACATGGGTCCTTTTTTTAAAGCTGAACTCCAATAGGTAGGCATATACTATACCTGTGGAATGCCAGAGGAAGCTGGAAATCACTATAGTAAGCACCACTATTATGGTGATTTCCACTAGCTGCTGGGTCCTGTGCTGAGTGACTGCCCTGCTGCTTATGGTACACACAAAGTCACCCACTCGGCACAGGTGCCATTTAAAGAACGCTTTCAATTTTCTCAGTAAATGAAGTATTCTCTGACTGGACAAGGTGGAGAGCTTGACATCATCACTCTGTCTCTCCACCTCATCCTTTCAGAGAACCCTTTGCGATCACTCAGAAAAAAATGCGTTTCCCTGAATGGCACCCATGATGAGCAAGTGACCTTCTGTATTCACAATGTAGCAGTGCACCGGCTTTGCATGGAACCCAGAAGTTAGAGGAGATCACCGTAGTAGCAGTACTTACTACAGTGATTCCCAGCTTCCAGGGGAATCCCATGGGTATGGCACATGCCAGGGACAGTCAGGGGAGGCAGGGGAAGCAGGGGAGGCAGAGCCATGAACATTAAAAAAAAATGTAAAAAAATTTGAGCTTCGAGGGTCGTAGCTCAGCGACCTGAGGTCACAGAGACCCTAAATTTGGGGCTCCTATGAACTATGGTTCCGGAGATATGGGGCTCCTTGCTCAGCCTGTGAGAAGCTACATACAGAGCGACCAGTTTAAATACAAGCTGGCACACTCTATTTGCAGCAGAGAGGTTGAGCTCACAGTGCCTCTCCTCACTTCTTGTCAGAGGCACTGACCTCAATGGACAACTTGGAGTCTTAGACCAATGGTAAAGTACCATCAGCCCCAGCTGTCCAATAAAAATTCTGCAGTTGAGGCACACCTCTCAATGCAGTGTCATAGAAGGCGCATATGTCTAAAAGACAAATGCTCCCTTCCAGCCCAACCCTCTTAACTACAAGGAAATAACGTGTTTATGTGTGTAAGATTTACCCACAATCCCATGTTTTCTCACACAGTTAAAGTGAATGTAAACCCGATTTTTTTTAAATTAAGGCTTGCACATTGTACAGTATAGGATTTCATGTCATCTTTGCCAAGTCCTGCCACAAAGTGTTAATCCAGCTCTGAGCAGTCCTCTTATCTTTTTCCAGTGAGATAAAAATGGACAGACAGAGAATCAGTTCTTCTCCCATGCTGTGAGTGATAGGTGATTTACATATCTCATGCATGAGTCTGAGAAACACATTCTGTGGACTTCAGATCCCCTCCTACTTTCTTCTCCAGCTCTCCCAGGATTGGCTGTTCCACACCTCAGCATAATTGGGTATGCTGAAGTCATGTGGTGACTTTTCTGGGTTTTGACTGGATGTTAGTGATAATAGCAGAAGTTCAGTGTAACAAATACACAGGAGAAAATGCATGTTGACAAGGGGAGTGTAGAGGTTGGCGGGGGGTCTACTGACATCACGACTCCAACCCACGAATCTGCATTTTTTGGGTCTCATACCAGACAGAGGGGAGACATTTGACAGGTAAGGATGCATGAGGCATGTGTATCCTTATATCCTTATATGTGTATCCTTATAGATAACCACTATGGAAGTAGTTTAGAAAGGATGAGAGCGGGTTTACATCCACTTTAAGAGGGAGAATGAGAATCTGCTGCTGTTGAAAAGGTACTGTTAAAATGAAGCTAAATCATATGTTATTATGCTATATGTTATACGATAATAAGTTATTATTATCTTTTTATTGTGAAATTACTGGTTGGAAGTTATACCTTCAACCAGTAATTTGTTCGTTAAGCCACCTTCTTGAGTACAGTTTTTGAAAATATAATAATTTACCTTAAAAACAATATATAATAATTATTTGTATATTCCTTACTTATGGTAATTAACCCCTTGCCACCCAGGACAATTCTACCACTTCTCTTCCACATGTAATAATCATAATTTTTTTTACTAGAAAATTATTCAGAACCTACACATTATATATATATTGTTTTAGAAGACACCCTAGGGAATAAAATGGTGGTCGTTTTTATGTTACACAGTATTTTCGCAGCAATTTTTCAAATGCGTTTTTTGGAAAAAAACTATTTAATGAATAAAAAATAAAATAAACAATATAACCCAATTTTTTTGTATAATGTGAAAGATGATGTTATGCCAAGTAAATAGATACCTAACATGTCATGCTTTAAAATTTCGCATACTTGTGGAATGGCACCAAACTTCAGTACTTAAAAATCTCCATAGATTTTTAATTTTTTTTTTTACAAATTACATGCTTAGAGTTACAGAGGAGGTCTAGTGTTAGAATTATTGTTCTCACTCTAACGATCGCAGCGTATGTAACCTGTGTGTACCTGGCTCTGATACTAGCCAGTGCCTCACCAGCCACTGACCTCTCCGCACGTCCCTGGCACATGCATACTTGCAACTGTCAAAGCTGGACCAATGTAACTATGCAAAAAATGCCATACCTGGAATTCAGTTTTGAGTATGGGTGTGGGCACCATGCCTGATACACTTGAATACCTCTTCCATGGATTTTGCTTGGTTCATTTTTTTCCAAGGTGGGTTTCCAGGTTTTCCTCTCCCTGGTTTCTAAGTTTGGGGACTGGCACGTAGAATTTGAAAACACATGTATTTAGGCAATTTGTACACACATAGTAGGGCCAATTTATTCAGGAGCCAATTAATCTACCAGCATGTCTTTGGAGGGTGGGAAGAACCCAAAGTACCTGGAGGCAACCCGTGCAAGCACAGCAAGGACATGAAACTCCATGCAGATAGTGTCCTTGTCAAGATTCAAAACAAGGACCCCAGTGCTACAAGATTAAGTGCTAACCACTAATCAAGAGGCTGGGTTCAGTCCAAACCTGGAAAGAAGCAGTCAGTACTGGGCCAATCAGCTTCCCTGCCCGGCTGTGGTGTGTGTCAAAAAGGGGTAAAGATGCTTGTGACATCATTGACCTAATATGGCCAATACTGTTGACACACATCTGGAAATGCTAATCTCTGGCTTCAAAACATTTGTCTCTGATTTGAAACAAGAATGCTGCAAATGAAGACAGATGTAAGTCAGAATTCCTGAGATGCATACTTGTTCAGTCATCAATGGTTGAGAAGACATTGAAACTAAATGGTCAGCATAACAGCATTTGCAGAAGAAGTTCATCAATGATAGTAAGACCAGACCCAAATGAACGGAGGGTCTGTATGCCTACGAGGAGGAACAGGTCAAATAAGGATTAAAAAATATGGGTTCAATTGTGAAGGATGCTGGGTTTTCATTCCAGAAAGTTCAGGCAAAGAGGAAGTTTCCCCAGCCACCCGCTCTAGACTTACGAGTCATTGTCACAGCATCTAGGTGGGTCAGGTCTTCGGGAAGTCAAAACTGGAGGCCCGTATGGGATATGGGATATGGGTATGGCACTTGATTACAGTATTTGTTGGTGGTTCTTCCGGAAAGTAGGTCCTCTTGGGAAAAAAATAAAATAAGAGTTTGTAAGTCTTCGAGCCGGTTGAGATTCTAATTCTAAGTTGCTCCTTTAACGATAGACCTACTCCTGGTTGCATTGTTGTAATTGTTCATTGTTTGTTGCGTATGTAAGCCCCTGTACACACGGTCGGAGATTCTGCCAACCAAATCCGTCGGATTTTGCCCGTTGGATTTAGTCCGACGGATTGTGTCCGAAACTGTTGCATACACACGGTCGGGCCAAGTTGGCGAAAAATCCGATCTTTCAGAACGTGATGACGTAATTTCGTTACGATGGGACTACATTCAGGCTAGTAGCCAATAGCTTTGATGTAGGAATTTGATCTGAGCATGCGTGGCACTTGGTCCGATGAAAATGCTCTACACATGATCGGATTAGGTCCGTCCGGCCCAGTTGGTCTGGAAATATTTCCAACATGTTGGAAAATTGGGTCAGATGGAGATTCGGACGGAATCAGTCCGATGCATACCACACACAGTCGGATTATCTGACAACACGGTCCGATAAGACTCATTCCGACAGATTCTCCGACCGTGTGTACAAGGCTTAATGTTATGTTATTTATTGAATTTTGTAAAAAAATAGCTTCTGTGGCCATAAAAACCCATGCCACACAGTCTGTAATATTATTTTAAGATTTAGTAGAATGAACCGAGGCTGAAAAATCCTTTAGTCAAGTCCTGACTCTTCCATAATGGTCAATGGTTGTGCAAGCGGGGGAGAGAGCAGCTTATGCAAGTAGGCTGGGGGGGGGGGGGGGGTTGCAATGCAGATACAGCCATGGTGAAGTTACTCAGACAGGGCCCCAGAGGGGAGCAATCTCTAGGGCCCATGACAGGCAAAATCTGATGCTGGCTCTTTGCCCTGCTTTATTGAATAAGCCAAGCGGTGTGTTATCCTTTATCTGCATTTGTTAAGAGCAGAAACTCCTTTGTTTGATATACACACAAGAAAGGAGCTCAGGCACAACATGGTAGAGTTGTTATGACAACAGAACATTCTCCGGCTCGCAGAGAGCAGACACAGCCATCACTGATCTTATATTCTAAAATGTCACCTTGATACGCCGTTCCGCTGTGATTTAATACTGAATCTAAATGCCATCAGATTGTGGCTAAAAGAGACTGGCGCTTTAAAAAGGCAATTTGGGCGCACAAGTAAAAGAATAATATCCTTCTGCAAATAAAAGGTTAGTCAGCATTAATGTGAAATAATGACTGTGTGTTGGCTCTGGCCTGTGTACAGCGGAATATATTACTTACTGCTGCTGGGAATTCTTCAGAATACAAATACTCATATTTATTAATAGTTTCTCATAAGGAATAGTAGGAGAGTTCACATAAATGCATTTATTATCTCTTTGCAGGGAGAGCAATAGAACAAAAACGTTGCCACTACAGGCTTGCTATCTTCTGAATCGACTGAATTTATTTAATTACACTGTGCAAAGGGCAGAAAACTTTTAACATCCAATCAGAATTGTATTTATTTTTTTTGCAGGGTGGAACTGTCTGATGGAAACTTATTTGCAGTAGGTTGCTTTAGCTCAGGGTTCTCCAAACTTTCTACACAAATGGCCACTTTGCTGTCTTTAGACTTTATGGGGCCGGATTGTGGTCAAAAGGAGTAGAAAATGTCCTAGCATCAGTGGAAGTAATAAATGCCTTAAGCTTGGTGGTTAGTAGGAGTAATACTGTTGCATAGCACCTGTCGCCAGTAGGAGGAGGAATAGTGTCCCATCTTTGGTATTAGATGAAGGAATAATGTCCAATCATTGGTAATATTTGGAGAACTAATGCCCCATCACTATTAGTTGGAGGAATAATGCCACATCATTGGTATTAGTTGGAGGAATACTACCCCATCATTGGTAATATTTGGAGGAATAGTGCCCCATCATTGGTACTCGATGGAGGAATAGTGCCCATCATTGGTACTAGATGAAGGAATAGTGTCCCATTTGTAGCGGCCATAACCCTTGCAGGGCGGCCTTGACTTATTGGGCTTACCAGTTACCTCCTCTTGGCCTGCTCTTCCACTTCCACTTCTTCTAGGGGTTCCCAGGGTTTATACCCAACGACTTGAACGCTGACACGGATAAAGTTCTTTTTAAAAGGTTTTATTTTGCAGTAGTAACATCCAATAACACAGTCTCTCATGGGAACAGAGGGCACGGGTAAAGAACTCAGGCACCTTGAACTGCAGGTCTAGCAAAGTCTCTAATTCCACCCAGAGAGTAGCCACTCGCAGCTGGGAACTTCAAGGCTGAGCCGATCTCTAGCCAGAGATCATGGCAGTCAGCATGTTGACTCAAACTTGAAACAATCCTATGAATGTGTACAAGTTGTAACTAAGGGTGAACAGCAACCTTTTTCCTCAGTACCTCGAACGTTCTCTGTCTCCTCAATGGTACTGGAAAAATGTGAATTCGTCAATGTCCTTCCCAACTCAGTAACCAGGCACTTCCCAGGATGCCACTTGTCGGCCCTCCTCTGAAGAGCCCTCCCCCAGTCACTTCCACGAGCTGTGGCACCTGTCCAAGCCGAGAGCACACCCGGACACCTTGAATCCTCCCTCAGTTACTGCGCCTCGGACCAGCAGGTTCTGAGACTTGGGAACAGACGGATCCCTACCCCAGACCAGGCAGGTATATTAGGGGCCTCTAACAGGAACATGTTGCGGGATGTCGAACACCCCGTGACCGGGACCCCTCACGGGGCTACCCCGGTCCTGGAGCCAGAACAGACCACACGGGCCTCACAAACTCCTCTCCTCTAAACACGTGACCCACACATCTTAAGTATCCCTTCCCAGACTCCCCAGCGGGGCCTGGCACTCCCACTGATTGGTTCCGAGAAGGTTGATACTCAAAATGTCCAACCAGGTCTGGTTCTGGCCTGTCATGTGCACCTCACTGCTCACATGACCAGGCAGAACTTCCAACACAGCCCAGCCAGACTGATGTCAAGGCCAACCTACGTAATTAACCCTCAGAAACCCTACTGTTCTGAATCAAAAACTAAATTTACATGCGTATGATATTTTGTCCAAAATGTCATCCGCTACACATTATTGGAAATATTTGGAGGAATAGTGCGCCATCATTGGTAATTGGAGGAAAAGTGCCCCCTCATTGGTATTAGTTGGAGGAACAGTGCCCCATCATTGGTAAGATTTGGAGGAATAGTGCCCCATCATTGGTAATATTTGGAGGAATAGTGCCCCATCATTGGTAATATTTGGAGGAATAGTGCCCCATCATTGATATTAGTTGGAGGATAGTGCCCCATCAATGGTATCAGTTAGATTAATAATGCCTCATCATTGGTATTTAATGGTAGGAATAAGGCCCTGTCATTGGCATTAGTTGGATGAATAATGACATTGATATTAGTTGGAGTAATCATTGGTATTAATTGGAAGAATACCCCATCATAGGTATCAATGGGAGGGATGGTGTCCCACTGTTGTTTTTTGTTGCAGGAATTATGCCACACTGTTGGTGTCCAGTGGGAGAAATAATACTTAGCCGCGGGAGGAACAGTGCCCAAAAGCCAGCGCAGTTTGGAGACCGTATGCCAAAGGAAGGGAAAAAAAACCTGGAGTTAAGCATTAAAAAAGCTGTTGAATTACTCAGCATTTTCCCTCCCCAGTGTCATGAAACTCGTTACTGTTACAAGGTCTCAGGTGTGAATGGGGAGCAGGTGTGTTAAATTTGGTGTTATTGCTCTCACTCTCTCATACAGGTCACTGGAAGTTCAGCATGGCACCTCTTGGCAAATAACTCTCTGAGGATCTGAAAAAAAAGAATTGTTGATCTACATAAAGATGTCCTAGGCTATAAGAAGATTGACAAGACCCTGAAACGGAGCTGCAGCATGGTAGCCAAGACCATACAGAGGTTTAACAGGACAGGTTCCAGTCAGAACAGGCCTCATCATGGTCGACCAAAGAAGTTAAGTGCATGTATTCAGCGTCATATCCAGAGGTTACCTTTGGGAAATAGACGTATGAGTGCTGCCAGCATTGCTGCAGAGGTTGAAGGGGTAGGGGGTCAACCTGCATGGCTGTCGTCTCAGAAGCAAGCCTCTTCTAAAGATGATGCACAAGAAAGCTGAAGACAAGCAGACTAAGGACATGGATTACAGGAACCATGTCCTGTGGTCTGAAGAGACCAAGATAAACGTATTTGGTTCAGATGGCATGTCGTGGCAACCGGGTGACAAAGACAAGTGGGTCCTGCCTACAGTTAAGCATGGTGGTGTGAGTGTCATGGTCTGGAGCTGCATGACTGCTGCCGGAACTGGGGAGTTACAGTTCATTGAGGGAATCATGAATGCCAACATGTACTGTTACATACTGAAGCAGAGCATGATCTCCTCCCTTTGGAGACCCTTTAAGGACCCTAAACACACCTCCAAGACGACCACTGCCTTGCTAAAGAAGCTGAGGGTAAATGTGATGGACTGGCCAAGCATGTGTCCAGACCTAAACCCTATTGAGCATCTGTGGGGCAGCCTCAAGATGTAAAGAGTACCCCTTTGTCCTTGTCTGTGATGAACTTAAAGTGAATGACTCAACACCAAGTTCACTATATGGACCACTTATGTATTTGTACATGTTGATAATATCCCCTTTAATCTCCTCTTCTCAAGCGTGAATAAATGCAGTTCCTTTAATCTCTCCTCATAGCTGAGCTACTCCATGCCTCTTATCAGTTTGGTTGCCCTTCTCTGCACTTTCTCCAGTTCTCAGATATCCTTTTTGAGAACTTGTGCCCAAAACTGAACTGCATATTCCAGATGAGGTCTTACACGGGCAAAATTATATCTCTCTCTCTCTGGAGTCCATACCTCTCTTAATACAAGAAAGGACTTTGCTCGCTTTGGAAACTGCAGCTTGGCATTGCTTGCTATTATTGAGCTTATGATCTACTAAAACCCCCAGATTGTACTCTCCCTAGTACTCTCCTTCTCCACCATTGATTCCCCCCAATTGTACTCCCCCTGGTATGTATGATGCATGCATATTCTTAGCCCCCAACTGCATAACTTTACATTTATCAAATTTAAACCTCATTTGCCACATAGTTGACCAATTAGACAGTGCATTGAGGCTGGCTTGTAAATTGGAGACATCATGTAAGGACGTTATTCCACTGCATAGCTTAGTGTCATCTGCAAAGACAGAAATTATACTTTTTATCCCAGACACTATATAATTTATAAAGATATTAAAACGTAAGGGTCCCAAAACTGTACCTTGGGGTACACCACTGATAATCTTAGACCATTCAGAGTAAGAGTCTACTACTACTCTCTGAATCATGTCTTTTAGCCAGTTTTCTATTCATTTACCAATTGATATTTCCAAGCCTGTAGACTTTACCTTACACATTAGCCATGTGTGGGGAACTGTGTCAAACACTTTTGAAAAATCCAAGTATACCACCACCAAAAACATCATCAGAAGACTCTGAGACAGCACATCACCAAAGGACATCATTCCCACAAAACTGCTGAAAGAATGTTCTGACACCTTGGCTCCTACTATAAAACATCTCGTAAATCAGTCGTTCAAAAAAGGGATTGTTCCGATGGACTTCAAGCAAGGCATAGTAAAACCTCTCCTAAAGTAACTCAACCTCGACCTCAAAGACCCCAACTACCGTAGACCGGTAACAAGTCTGAACATCATTGCGAAGATTATGGAGAAAGCAGTAGTACAACAGCTACAATGCCATCTGGACACACACAAACTCTTGGACCCACTTCAATCGGGCTTCCGCCCAGGTCATGGCACAGAAACGGCACTCCTCAAAATATGGGATTACGCCCTTGAAGCAGCAGAAGGGGGAGAATCATGTCTCCTGGTACTGCTGGACCTCAGTGCAGCATTCGACACAGTGGACCACAACACTCTACTCAGCCGGCTCACAGAAGTAGCAGGAGTCACAGATTTAGATCTACCATGGTTCGCATCCTTCTTAGGAAATCATTCACAGACAGTGAAAACAGGAGCCTTCACCTCTGGAACGCACGCAATTTCTTATGGAGTCCCGCAAGGATCACCCTTTTCACCCGTGCTCTTCAATATCTACATCCGTCCACTCCTCAAAATGCTTGGCAATTCAGACCTATGCTTCCACTCATACGCTGATGATACTCAACTCTATTTTCGCATCACCTGACAAAAAGACCTCACATCGATAGATGACTGGATGACCACGAGCTCCCTCAAACTCAATAGATCCAAAACAGAGATCATTCTCCTCAACGCCAACCGAAATACAAAAGCCAAGACCCTATGGACACGACCCACCATCCTTGGACAGACCATCCCCTCAAGCACCAGAGCCAAAAGTCTTTGAGTCATCTTCGACTCTGAGATATCGATGGATGCACAAATAGGATCAGTTTTCAGCGGATCACACCATCTTCTCCGCCTGCTACATAGACTAATCCCGTTCATTCCAGCAGAGGAGAAAGCAGTAGTAGTTGAAACAGTCATCAATTCCCGACCCGACTATGCAAACTCCCTCTATCTAGAACTACTGAAATACCAGATTTCACACCTACAAGTCGTCCAAAACACGGCAGTAAGACTGATAACGGGAAAAAAAACCTTGGGAATCCATCTCCTTATCCTTGAGAACTTTACATTGGCTAACTGTAAAGGATGTCATTCAAGACCCTCTGCCTCACCCACAAATGCACACAGGGAAACGCTCCTCAATAACTATGCGAGAAAATAAAACACTGCACACCCAATCGCAGTCTCCGATCATCTAACCAAAACCCCCTCTTCATCCCCAAATCCCGCTACAAATCAAAGTGAGATCGAAGATTCGCAGTCCGAGGACCATGGCTAGGGAACACTCTACCCACTAACATTCGCATGGAAGAAAACCATCGGGCCTTCAGAAAAAAAATCTAGACCCATCTCTTCTAAGAAGCAAGACAACACAGGACAGATCAAGCGCCTTGAGGCGATTCAGTTCCCATTTGCAGCGCATACAAGTCATTTCATTCATTCACCATGTCAACAGCCACCCCTCTGTCCAAGGTTTTACTTACCTCCTCATAAAAAAAATCTGGTTTGTTTGACAGCTTCTGCCTTTCATGAATCCATGCTGTCTGTTGCTTAACGACTTCCCGACCGGCGCACGACGATGTACGTTGGCAGAATGGGACGGGCAGGCAAATTGGCATAGAGGTACGTCCATTTGAAATTTCTGCCCTGCCATCGGACTTGATCGCGCGGGGATACCCGCGATCGTCTCACGGGGAGGCTGAACGGGGAGATGCCAATGTAAACAGCATCTCCCCGTTCTGCCTAGCAACAAGTGACACTGATCTCTTCTCCCTGTGATTGGAGCAGAGATCAGTGTTCACTAACACACATCCCAGTCCCCCACAGTTAGCAACAGGACCCTAGGACACACTTAACCCCTACACTGCCACCCCCTGGTTAACCCGTTCACCGCCAGTGTCATTTACACAGGAATCAGTGCATTTGTATAGCACTGATTGCTGTATAAATGACAATGGTCCCAAAAATGTGTCAAAAATGTCCAATGTGTCCGCCATAATGTCACAGTCACAATAAAAATCGCTGATCGCCACCATTACTAGTAAAAAAAAAAAATTATTAATAAAAATGCCATAAAACTATCCCCCATTTTGTAAACACTATACATTTTGCACAAACCAATCAATAATTGCTTATTGCGATTTTCTTTTACCAAAAATATGTAGAAGAATACGTATCGGCCTAAACTGAGGAAAAAAAATTTTTGGGGGATATTTATTACAGCAAAAAGTAAAAAATAATGCGTTTTTTTTAAATTGTCGCTCCTTTTTTGTTTATAGCGTAAAAATGGGAGCCACGTCGCACGACCGCGCAATTGTCAGTTAAAGCAACGCAGTGCCGAATTCGCAAAAAGTCTTAAGCCAGCAAAATGGTCCGGTCTGAAAGTGGTTAAAATATTTTTTTCCAGCAAGAACTCGTCTATGTGGTCTTTTATTCAACTCTCCAGTAGACATGTGCAGACTAGAATATTTCGTTTCGTTTTTTCGTTTTCGTCCGTAAATTTTATTTATTTAGTTACTCCCGAAATTCGTTTTTATTTATTTAGTTTTTCGTGCAAAAATTGCATTCGTCCGAAAATCCACATGAATTACGGTCGAATCTGTCTTGGAAGGCTTATGGTATCTGTCGAATGGATAAAGAAGATTCGATGGAGCTGCTAAACTATATAGCCTATAGGCGGAGCATTCGATTGCCGAAATGTACGATTGCAGTGTCGTATAGTTGCGACGATCCCGTCGAATATTATTATAAACGTGCAATGATCCCGTCGAATATTATTATAAACGTGCAACGATCCCGTCGAATATTATTATAAACGTGCAACGATCCCGTCGAATATTATCATTATTTTTTTTTTATTTACTTCCCCCACCCAATTCCAGTATCGTTTCTCTCTGTCGATTCTGTTCTCTCTATGTCGAATATTTACTCTCTGTCGAAGCTTTTCTATATAATAGGACTAATAGAGGTAAACGAAACTTAGGCACATTCGACCACAGGTTCAATAGACATATGGAGTCACGTCGAATCTCCTATTCTATATCGAACGGTCACTTCGAATCTCCTATTCTATATCGAACTGTTGTAACAACGAAAACGAAAAAAAGCATTTATTTATGTCGGATCTTTCGTTTTTCGGAATCTGCACTTTCGTTATCGTTTGTCAAAACGAAAACGAAAATACCTGAAATTCGGACGAAAATGCATTCGGACGAAAACGAATGCACATGTCTACTCTCCAGTATCTTCCTGACGATGAAGTTAAACAAACAGGTCTATAGTTACTTTGCAAAGACTTGGACCACCTTTTTTAATATGGGCACCACATTGGCCCTGCGCCAATCCAGTGGTACCACACCCGTCATTAACGAGTCTCTAAATATTATAAACAATGGCTTTGAAATGACAAAGCTCAATTATTTTAGGATCCGTGGGTGGATGCAATCTGGCCCAGGTGCTTTATCCACCTTTATGTTGTCTAAATATTTCTGGACCATATCACTTTTGAGCTATTGTGGATCGTTTGGGACTGTGTCGCTACCACCCCCATTATGGACATGAGCTCCCCCCATGATGCTTTGTATACACAGAGCTGAAGAAAGTATTTAAAAAAATTGTCTTCTTTGTCCCCAGTCACCCACTCTAGATTATTTTTTGTAAAGGAACAACATGCTCAGACCTGACCTTTTTACTAATAATAGTGTGCTTTCTACCCTAGAGATAGCCCTACACACCTTGTATCTTTATGACAACATAGTAGGAAGCATGCCTCCGCCACATTGATACCAAGGATAGGCCTTCAGCATGAGGTGGGGGGGGGGGGGCTTTGATAGGGGTTCCACTTAACTTCCCAAAGAACCAATGCCTGATGCTGACAAGCACTGGGCTTTTTGCCACCCCCAAGGAAAGGGTGCTGGCAATAGGGTGCTTATGAGACATCTAAGTGTTCACCTCCTCTCTGGCTATCTTGTTTACACTAATCAATCTATGGGGTTATGGGACATACTGGAATGCTTTTATGTGTGCAGGGAACTATAAGGAGACATATTTCTGGAGTTCCCTGTGACTTCACTACTACAAAGCTGTATTTGGTATTAGTCTAAATATGAAAATGCATCATTAGGAAGCAGTGACAAAGGGTGCACAGGCTGGTATGAACACATAAGGGTACTACACTTTTTTTTTACCTTCTTACCAGTATACCTTTTGTGAGGAGCTGGTTATTTTTCTTTAAAAAAAATAAATAAATAAGAAAATAAAAAATAATTTTAGGACTTTTGAAAGCTCCAGCTGGTAAATTTACAGCTAACTGTAAAGGTAGCATTCACCAGCTGTCCAAATGCAGTTACCCTATTATAAATAGGGTGAACATGGCATGAAATGCCTGAAAAAAAACAGGTGTCAGAGTGGGTAATTGTTATAAAGATTCACTGGTGAATTTTCAAGCAAATACTTAAAAAATGTATCCCTTTTACGTGTCCTATTCTAGACGCTGAGACAAGATAGACAAGAGTTCATCCAGAATTTGTAGCGTTCTATAAGATGTCTATTGAGCAGGACAGAAACAGAAGCCATTGGAAGGGAAGATAAAAAACAGATTAATGAGGCAAATATGCTTACAGTGGTTAAAAAAGCAATTTCAAATGAAAATTCCATACTTATATAATATTTATATACAGTAGATGAAGTAAACTTTGTATAAGATAATTATTATTCAATAAATAGGAAACTATAGGTGCACAAAAATTAAAATAAATTTAAATAAGTGTACAAAAGTTATATACAGTATCTCACAAAAGTGAGTACACCCCTCACATTTTTGTAAATATTTTATTATATCTTTTCATGTAACACTGAAGACACTTCTACAATGTAAAGTAGTGTACAGCTTGTATAATAGTGTAAATTTGTTGTCCCCTCAAAATAACTCAACACACAGCCATTCATGCCTAAACTGCTGGCAACAAAAGTAAGTACACCCCTAGGTGAAAATGTCCAAATTGGGCCCAAAGTTTCAATATTTTGTGTGGTCACCATTATTTTCCAGCACAGCCTTAACCGGGCATGGAATTCACCAGAGCTTCCTAGGTTTCCATTGGAGTTCTCTTCTGCTCCTCCATGACGATATCACATAACTGGTGAATGTTATAGACCTTTCGCTTCTCCACCTTCCATGTGAGGATGCCCCACAGATGCTCAATAGGGCTTCGGTCTGGAGACATGCTTGGCCAGTCCATGACCTTTACCCTTTAGCAAGGCAGTGGTCATCTTGGAGGTGTGTTTGGGGTCATTATGTTGGAATACTGCCCTGCGGCCCAGTCTCTGAAGGGAGGGGATTATGCTCGGCTTCAGTATGTCACAGGACATGTTGCCATTTCTGGTTCCCTCAATGAACAATGAACTCCCCAGTGCCGGCATCACTCATGTAGCCCAAGACCATGACACTCTCACCACCATGCTTGACTGTAGACAAGACCCACTTGATTTTGTACTCCTCACCTGGTTGACATCTGAACCAAATACGTTTATCTTGGTCTCATCAGACCACAGGACATGGTTCCAGTAAGCCATGTCCTTAGTCTGCTTGTCTTCAGCAAACTGTTTGTGAGCTTTCTTGTGCATCATCTTTACAAGAGGCTTCCTTCTGGGACGACAGCCATGCAGACAAATTTGATGCAGCGTGTGGCGTATGGTCTCAGCACTGACAGGCTGACTCCCCACCCCTTCAACCTCTGCAGCAATGCTGGCAGCACTCATACGACTATTTCCCAAAGACAACCTCTGGATATGACGCTGCGCATGTGCACTCAACTCCTTTGGTCGACCATGACGAGGTCTGTTCTGAGTGGAACCTGTTCTGTTAAACCACTGTATGGTCTTGGCCACCGTGCTGCAGCTCAGTTTTAAGGATTTTGGCTTATAGCCTAGGCCATCTTTTTCTAGAGCAACGATTCTTTTTTTCAGATCCTCCGAGAGTTCTTTGCCATGAGGTGCCATGTTGAACTTCCAGTAACCAGTATGGGAGTGAAAAAGTGAAAAATCCAGTTTCTGCTGTCACTGAAATAAATGTGCTCACTTCACTTCATATACAGTTGTGCTCAAAAGTTTGCATACCCTGACTTACATTTTGGCACAAAAAAGCCATTTATTATCACATAGTTTTTTGGATCCTTTTTAAATAATAATGATGATGAATGAACAGAAATCACCCAAATGGCCCTGATCAAAAGTTTAAATACCCTGTAATGTTTGGCCTTGGTATAGACACAGAAGGTGGCGCACAGGTTAAAATGGCAATTAAAGGTTAATTTCCCACATTTGTGGCTTTTTAAATTACAATTATTGTCTGTGTATACAGGTCTTTTAACTGTTCTTTTCTACCTCCTCATGGCTCAGTGTCTAGCCTGCTTAGTGCAGCCACATGAGAGCTAACAAACTCATTGATTATTTATACACAGACACTAATTGTGATTTAAAAAGCCAATGAAATTAAGGAAATTAACCTTTGATTTCCATTCCTGTGTGTGCCACCTTCTGTGTCTGTACCAAGGCCAAACATTCCAGGGTATGTAAACGTTTAATCAGGGCCTTTTGGGGGATTTCTGTTATCATTATGATTTAAAAAGAATCCAAAAAAACCTATGTGATAAAAAATGGCTCCATTTGATTGCTATCCTTAAATAAAAGACAGTTTTTCTGGCATGATCAGTCATATTTTCTATATTAATGGAAAAATTTCACAATTTCTGCCAGGGTATGCAAACTTTTGAGCACAGCTGTAACCATAAATTCAGCACAGTGCTGCACTATCAGTGAATATTAAAATAGGATATCATATATCAATTAATTAATAATAAAAAATGAATAAGCATTCTACAGTGATATAAAGTCCATAATAATAAATTCGTATGAAATCAAAAAAATGTGTATATATAATCACAATTAATCAAAAATGCAGAAAAAATTCCTCAACTTGCTCCACCAACTAGTGCAAAAAAAAAATCCTCAAAAAGTGCAAGTACTCACCTCCGTCAGTGTGCTCTGGCTGCTCACCTCACAATCTGACCCCTGTTTCACCAGTGACCCCTGTTTCATCAGTGGCTTTAAGCGTAATAAAGAGATTGCTCTGGCATCCTGCTGGCTTTATACTCCTCTATGTGTCTCACTCCGCTATTGCTTCAACAAATAATAAAAATCCCAACTATGTATAGAGGAACAAAATACAAAATCTAGTGTTCTCTGTTTAAACTGTTCTTGCTTCCAAAAATAATAAAAATCCCAACTACTAGGTAGTTGAGATTTTTTATATTTGTGGAAGCAATACAATTTTAAACAGAGAGCACTAGATCTTGTATTTTGTTCCTCTAGACACCCGTTATCCCTGAGGAAGACTCAAGGCGGAGCAAACCATCAGCTTGGAGTGGGACACATAGAGGAGTATAAAGCCAGCAGAATACCAGAGCAATCACCTGATTACCCTTAAAGGGACCTGCTTATTCTGACCCACTGGTGAAACAGGGGTCAGATTGTGTGGCGAGCGGCCAGAGCACACTGGTGGAGGCGAGCACTTGCACTTTTTGAGGAATTTTTTTGCACTAGTTGGTGGAGCAAGCTGAGGATTTTTTTCTGCATTTTTTATTAATTGTGGTTATATATACACATTTTTTAGATTTTTTGATTTCATACGGACTTATTATTATGGACTTAATATCACTGTAGAATGCTTATTCATTTTTTATTATTATTTAATCGATGTATGATATCCTATTTTAATATACACTGGTAGTGCAGCACTGTGTTGGATTTATGAATACAATGGAATGAATAACATCTTGTCACTGGCTTCTTGAAGAATATAGCTTCATAAAATCAATGTTTTGCACTCTTGCTTCCTCGGGAGTTGGGTGATAAATCCGGTATATCACTAGAGAATATTGTAAAAGATGAAGACAAAAACTTCAAATGTGAACATATGACATGGAAGGACCCTACAGCTCAAAGAGTGCTCCCCGGAGTGTCAGAGTCTGTGATGGTATACAAAAACTAGAGAAAGATAGACTCCAATCCCCTAATGTCTAGGCCAAAACAGTGACCTATAGGTACCGTTCACATGAGGCAGACTCTATTTTGATCAGCAGGGGATCTGTCCACTGATCCCTTGCTGATCTGAGCAGAGTAGGCAGATGACAGGTCCATTTCTGCTCAGTTTTTGCAGCGCGGACACGGACAGAGCCTTCTGCTGTATGGGTGGCAAGGTGTAAATGTACTCTGCAGATTCAGTGGGACCTTTTAGTTTTGAATTTATATTATTCAATAAAATAACAGCACAATTAAAAAAAACTCCTCTGGTTTGTAAATTGCCGCAATAAGTAAAGCCTACAGAATAAGTTACAACAACACTTTAAAAAAAGTGAATTGATAATAGATTATAACAGATCCCAACAGGTTTACATATTTTGTTCCTGTGGTCATCTTTAAAACTACCATCAAAGCTTGTCTTGCATTGGATGAAAACCATGATTGACCAAATAAGTTACGGGATCTACATTACCCCTTGCATGTGTCATAATGCTAATAGGCAGAAAAACTACCTTACGTTTCAGTAGTGTTTTATCTGAATGGTGTCAGGGTTGTAGAATGACGAGATTGATTAAAAACATTCATCTAATGACTGGTTTGTTTTAAAGACTTAGTCCAGTTGGTGGTGTTACTCCCAGCCAGTGTTTTCTCCATTAGGTAATTGGGGTTCTGTTGTGAAACAGTGACAGTAGTTTAGTCAACACACCGATGGTATTCAACTCTAAAGTAAAGATGTACTTTGGTCATTCACTAACAGTCTCTATCTATGTTTCATAATTCTTTGGATGACACCATGCACAGTGACTTACCTTCGACAGTTCCACTGATTGTCACTTGTGAGGAAAGGGTTAGCACACATGCACAGGAGGAATCAGATGCAGTATGAGGGCTGATGGCCTAAACTTGGCTACTGCCAATTGGCACACTACAGGAACTCCTTCAAAACATAAAGCTTTTCACTACCTAACATCTATATGTACCTCCAATGTGGCCATCACCCAAGTGACCTTCTTAAACCTTTATGCTTTGTTCAATTCTTGCCATTCTCCAGTCAAATGATGGGTTTCTTTCCTCTGCTAAAGGTACCCCCACCTTTATAGCTCACGTTGCCACAAGTTAATGGAAGCTCTTAACACTCACATACATTCTTAATGAGCAATCAGTAGCTTTAAAACAAACTTACTTAGAAGTTTTCCCGTTTTCATCAAAAATACAGCAAATGAATAAAATGTTAATAGGTTATATTTAGATCTCAATACAGCTTTGCATTAGTAATCATAGAAGTCATAATCAGACCAGAATTAGGCTATACTTCTAGAAGCTTTTTTTTTTCTTCCAACAATTGGTGTACTTTTTTAATAATTGTATTACAATTTTCATACTATAAAATATGCTTTTAATGGAGAAGTTAGCAATCCATTTGATCAATCAATAATATAGTATTGCAATCTGTCAAGCATTACTGTACAGAACAGTTATACTAAATCTAGACAATGCATTCATCCTGATGAAGTTCAAAATCTGTGTAACAATAGTAACTACCCTGAGGGTCCCTTTTCTTCTGTGGGCCCTTGAGCAGTTGCACAGCCTGCATGTTTTCACTTGGCACTTATGGTCAGAGTTCCACTCCTGAACTTTCTTGGCAGGAAACGTTTCTCAGTTGTTAGTTCAGTCAACAGCTGAGGAGAGATGACTTTCCATTTCAGCTTAAGACACTGATGACTTAGAATGAATTGCTTGTGGTGGTCTGCAGTGTACACAACACATTACAGAACAGTCTGCCCTGTTTTCCCCAGTCCCCTTCTAATTGGCAGACCAATTAATCCGCTCATCTGTGAGCAGATAATGTATTACGCTAACTACCTTCCATTTGCCGGAGCCATTCTCCGAGGTAACATAACCGTGGTCTTGTTTATCTCTTGCCCTGATACACACTACAACGCCTCGGCAGTATCAAAGGTCAATTAGTGGACAAATTAAGCTATTATTAGCCTCTAACGAGGGTGACTGGCATCATTACCCTTCCTGTTTACCAGCAAACTGTTATTTTAATACAAGGAGCAACTAATAAATTAGGGCATCTGCTGCATCTCTCGGTCTGCTTTGTGGAAATTATATTATAGGGGCGCCGCCAGCTGCCAAATTCCTAACCTTGCAATAATGAGGGGCAATGATACGTACATAGTTGATTACATACTCTATGTGATATGGCCTTGACTGACTGAGCAACACATGTTGGGAGAACAGAGTCTATATTATTTAGAGGTGTGTTCACACTTTTTGCAGAACTAGGTTTCTCTTCACATCTTATTTGGGGTACTTTAAAGCAAAGTTGCTCCTAAAATAGATTTTTTTCTTGTTTTTGTAGGCACTGTGAAGCAGAGTTTTTATCTCAGTGTTGGGATTTTAGAGCTCTATGGGACATTAGCAGAGGGATCTCCCAACCAGCTGTGCCAGATGAGCTAAGTTTTAAAGCTGAGCCTCTGGTGTCACGGTACTAAGATCTCTTTATATTCATATCAGTAAATACGGATCCTGCATCTCCTAGCCTCTTGTGGACTCTCCAAAGGTATACTGTAAAGACAATTGTTATAAAGCACAACTGAGATTCCTAGAGAGCACTTAAACTTTATCTAAAGCCAAATATTTTTTAAATGAATGGTGAAGAGTTACTGACTATGTTTTTAGTTGGCATCTTAGCATAGCTAACCTCTAACTTTCTATTTATCTCGGCGACTGTTGTCACCAGTACAGAAAATTACAGAAAATCCAAAATGTTGAGTTCTCTCTTGAATAAGAATTCAGGGAAAATCTTTCAATGGCAAGTTGGCAACACTTGATTCAGTGACAGCTGTCTAAAGGTAGATTTTTCTTCACTTTGGAATGATTCCTCACCTCTTGTGTTGTAAAGATAAGTCTCCTCAATATGATAGCAAGGGTATTTAACCATTCCATAATCTATTCAAAATGAAAATAGTCTTTAGATATTCTTTAAGGTTACCTTTTCTAGACTGCCAGAGCATACACATGGTGCATCAACATAAATATATAGGTATCGTAAAATGAATGCTGCTTCCAGTTGGTTGGACAATGGAAACCTCCAAGATAGATTTAGGTGTGATGGGTAAAATCTGTTGTGACAGGGTGTCCTCATTGGGGATTTGCGCAGCCCTAAAGACCTGGCAGAGCAATGAGCCTTTTCTTACTCCATCAAAAACTGGAAGATATATACTGGGTACAGTTCGACTTTAAGCTTTCGGGTGATGGTTGGACGTGTGGTCCCAGCCTGACTACAAAACTATTTTTATTTTTTTAATCAATAGTTATAATAACATGTGACATAAATTAGGTGTGTTCCTTTTGGACACAGTAGAGTAACTAAAGATAATTATGAAATTAAAAGTTTATCTTTAACCTCAACTTAATTGTTGACCCTAAACTTAACCATAATTTAAGGCCTAACATGACTATCCTCAAACATGACTATTAAAGCAAAACCTTGTTGCTATGGCTTTAGTTATCTGACTCTATCTATGAGATACTGTCATCAGACTGTGTGTACTTTTTGATTTAATATTTCAAAGCATCGAACCTAGCTAGATAACTAGCATATTTAACCACTTAATAACCGGCCTATAGCCAAATGACGGCTACAGGTCGGTTTGTTATCTCTGGGAGGCCGTCATATGACGTTCTCCCGGATAATCGTTCTTGCGCGCCCCCTCGGGAGCGCACACCGGAACATCCGTGCTCGCCGGGTTCACGGGACCCGCCGCAACACGGATCGCTGTAAAGGGCCAATGGCAGCGGCCCTTTACCACGTGATCGCTCCGTCCAATGACGGAGCGATCACGAATGTAAACAAACACATCAAATGGGGTCATCATCTTAAGTTCATCTCTCTCCTCTCCTCACACCGATGCAGCGTGAGAGGAGAGGAGAGCAATCGAGTGAACCGTGGGTGCCCAGCAGTGCCACAACAGTGCCCAATAGTGCCACAACAGTACCCAGCAGTGCCACAACAGTGCCATCTTTCACCTCTGTGCCACCTGTGCCACACCTGTGCCACCCCTGTGCCACCTCTGTGCCACACCAGAGCCACCAGAGCCACACCAGTGCCACTACAGTGCACACCAGTGCCACATCAGTGCCACCTGTGCCCATCAGTGCCACCTGTGCTCATCAGTGTCACATCAGTGCCGTCTGTGCCCCAGCAGTGCCGCCTGTGCCCACCAGTGCCATCTGTGTGCTAATCAGTGCCACCAGAGCCACACCAGTGCAACCAAAGCCACTATAGTTCCCAGTGCCGCCTGTGTCCACCAGTGCCACCTGTGTCCACCAGTGCCGCCTGTGTCCACCAGTGCCCCCTGTGCCCACCAGTGCCATCTGTGTGCTAATCAGTGCCACCAGAGCCACACCAGTGCAACCAAAGCCACTATAGTGCCCAGTGCCGCCTGTGTCCACCAGTGCCACCTGTGTCCACCAGTGCCCCCTGTGCCCACCAGTGCCACCTGTGCCCACCAGTGCCACCACAGTGCTCTGCAGTGCAGCCTCACCAGCCACCAGTATGGCAAAACATTTTTTACTAGCGAGGAGGCCTACCAGCTTCTAAGTATGACCGATGAGAGCAGCGGGGAGCTCTCTGATTCTCAGTCCGATTCGGATTCTGCCTATGAACCCGTTACAAGCAGCGGGTCTGATACAGAATCAGAAGAGGAATATGTGCCCATGAAAAGAAGGCGTTCTGGCATGGAGCAGCAGCCTACTACCAGCAGCGCAGAGCCGTCCACCTCTAGAGCAGAGCCGTCCACCTCTAGAGCAGTGCCGTCCACCTCGAGAGCAGTGCCGTCCACCTCGAGAGCAGTGCCGTCCACCCCGAGAGCAGTGCCGTCCACCCCGAGAGCAGTGCCGTCCATCCCAAGAGCAGTGCCGTCCACTTTGAATAGGGGCCATGCCAGCCTTCCCTATGCCCTTCAAAACCCCCTGTGGCTGCCCTCTAATTCCGGAGAAGCAAATATCCCCCCCTTCACTGCCCAGCCAGGTGTCCAGGTGAACACCGATGATTTTTCCATGCTTGATTTTTTTCATTTGGCTTTCATCGAAGACTTACTATCGTCCATTGTGGCCCAGTGCAACCTCTACGCACAGCAGCACATAGTAAGCAACCCTGGCTCTAGTTATGCCCGTCCCTTTCAGTGGAGAGAACTAACTATAGAGGAATTCAAAATTTTCTTAGGCCTAACTTTTTCTATGGGACTTTAAAAAAAAATAATTGTACTCCTATTGGTCTACCAAACCTGTCCACCACATGCCACTCTTCTCATCCCTTATGCCAAGATCACGATACCTAATGATTATGCGGTTCCTCCACTACAATGACAACACCCAGTGCCTTCCCCGAAATGACCCAGCTTTTGACAAACTATTTAAAATTCAGCCACTCCTAAATTATTTCTCTGAAAAATTTCCCCAATTATATATCCCCGAACAGAATATTTCCGTGGATGAGTCCCTTGTAAAATTCTCAGGCAGGCTTGGCATCAAACAGTTTATCCCCAGCAAAAGGGCCCGATATGGGGTTAAAATGTACAAACTTTGTGACCGAGCCACGGGGTACATCTACTCCTTCCTGGTATACGAAGGGAAGGACTCCCAACTGCACCCCCCTGAATGCCCAGAGTACTTCGGAGGCAGCGGAAGAGTGGTCTGACAGCTTGTCTATCCACTCCTTGGAAAGGGATACCATCTTTATGTGGATAATTTTTATACTAGCTTGCCCCTCTTCCGCAATCTTCACACGGAGAGACACCCCAGTATGTGGTACAGTAAGAGCCAATAGAAAGGGCTTCCCGCAAAAACTCGTCAATGAAAGGCTACAACGAGGGGAGACGGCATCTTTGCGGAACCAGGAGCTATTGGCTGTCAAGTGGAGGGACAAACGAAACGTCCACATGCTGACGACAATCCATAATGACACCTACTGTACATAGAAGTCTCCAGAAGAAACGGCCCAATCCAGAAACCAGCCTGCATCTACGATTACAATTTGTTTATGGGGGGAGTGGACTTCAACGATCAGATGATTGAACCCTACCTTCCCACAAGAAAATCCCGCCACTGGTATAAAAAAGTGTCCATTTATCTTTTTCAGTTTGGCCATGTATAACACTTATGTTATTTACCAAAAATCTACAGAGAACCCCATATCCTATCTGTACTACCAAGAAGAAGTTATTTCCGCCCTTTTGTACCCTGAAGGCCCACCAGAAACTATTCACTCTGATTGCGTGAGCAGGCACCACTTTCCTGACAAAATCCCCCCCCCCCCCGTGAAACAGGCTGCAGACGTCAGAAAAAATGCCGGGTGTGCTCCAGTGTAGGAATTAGAAGAGACAACACATTTTATTGTCCCGATTGTCCTTCCCAACCAGGCCTCTGTATAGGTGAATGCTTCCGCCGTTACCATACTTCTCTACATTATTAGGGAAGTATGGTAAACGTAATTCTCATTTCCTGTAATTTTCCTCCACACCCCTTATGCCACTGCACTGAACTGTATATACCTCTGCCTTCTCCGGAACCGACCCTGGCCTGTTATACGACCAAGCTTCTGCCCAACGCTAAACATACTTCTGCCTTCTCCGGAACTGACCCTGGCCTGTTATACGACCACGCTTCTGCCTAACACTAAACTGTACCTGCCTCTGTCTACTCTGGAACTGACCATGGACTGTTTGACCACGTTTTTTGCCTGCCTATTGGATTGATCTTTTACCCTGCTATGCTAGTGGGAACAAAGGGGTCTCACATATGTGAGGGGCTCCAGAATAGTTTTTCTGGATGAAGAAAATTAATTTTTTAGTTTTCTTATTCCCGAATTAGGGAATGGAGACTCAGAGGCTTCAAAGAGATTTGGGCGGGAGAAGCCTCTACCCCTTTCCACATTATTTCATAGCCTGCTACTTGGACCATGTTCCTGCTTACTACCAGGATGGACAATATTCCTGCCTACTGCCTGGACAATTCCATTCACTGTCGCTGACCACATCCCTGCCTGCTGCCTGGATCAGGGCTCTCCTCCTGTGGACAATTGGACTACTAAAACCACAGGTAATTTTTTGTTTACCCCTTACTCAGCAGAATGTATTTTAGGGTGTTGGTATTTGAGTTGATAATTCTTGGTATGAGCACGTACATACCAAGAATTACCAAATATGAAGGGCCTTCAAAAATGTGATAGATTGTAAGGAAATTGGATGCGCAAGTTATGTTCCTAGAACACCTGATGATGCTTCTTAGATGTTGGGCCTCTATGTGGCCAGGCTGTGTAAAAGTCTCACACATGTGGTATCGCCATACTCAGGAGGAGTAGCAGAATATATTTTGGGGTGTCATTTTTGCTATGTACATGCTATGTGTTGGAAATATCTTATAAATGGACAACTTTTTGTAAAAAAAATGAATTTTCATTTTTTTTACACATTTTCCAAAAACTTTGGGAAAAAAATGAACTGTTCCAAAGACTCATTATGCCTCATAGATTATACGTTGTGGTGTTTGCTTTCCAAAATGGGGTCACTTTGTGGGTGTTTCCATTGTCCTGGTGCTCCAGGGCCTTCAAAAGTGTAATAGGTGGTTGAGAGATTAGATGGGTAATTTATGCTCCTAGAACCCCTGAAGTTGCTACTTCAATGTTGGGCCTGTGTATGTGGACAGGCTGTGTAAAAGTCTCACACATGTGGTATCGCCATACTCAGGAGGAGTAGCAGAATATATTTTGGGGTGACATTTTTGCTATGTACATGCTATGTGTTGGAAATATCTTATAAATGGACAACTTTTTGTAAAAAAAAAATTATTTTCATTTTTTTTCCACATTTTCCAAAAACTTTGGGAAAAAAATGAACCGTTCCAAAGACTCATTATGCCTCATAGATTATACGTTGGGGTGTTTGCTTTCCAAAATGGGGTCACTTTGTGGGTGTTTCCATTGTCCTGGTGCTCCAGGGCCTTCAAAATGTAATAGGTGGTTGAGAGATTAGAAGGGTAATTTATGCTCCTAGAACGCCTGAAGTTGCTACTTCAATGTTGGGCCTGTGTATGTGGCCAGGCTGTGTAAAAGTCTCACACATGTGGTATCACCACACATTTGGGCACTGATGAGACTGCAAATTTCATCAGAGCCCAAATGTGCAGTCTCATCAGTGCCCATATGTGTGGTCTCATCAAAACCCAAATGGGCAGTCTCATCAGAGCTCAAATTTGCAGTCTCATCAGTTCCCAAATGTGCGGTCTCATCAGAGCCCAAATGTGCAGTCTTATCAGAGCCCATAAGTGCAGTCTCATCAGAGCCCATAAGTGCAGTCTCATCAGAGCTGAAATGTACAGTCTCATCAGAGCCCAAATGTGCAGTCTCATCAGAGCCCAAATGTGCGGTCTCATCAGAGCCCAAATGTGTGGTCTCATCAGAGCCCAAATATGCTGTCCCATCAGTGCCCAAATGTGCGGTCAGTGGTCATATTTGCAGCAGGGATTGTAGGAGACACAAGCCAGATGACAGAGCAGAGATTTCGGGCTGTGACAGACCTTGTATATGAACACAGATTGCCGTAATGTCCCACATGGAAATCTCAATAAACTTCAATATTACCACAATACCATTCTCTGTGATATGTACCGTTATATATATATATATATATATATATATATATATATATATATATATATATATATATATATATATATATATATATAAATACACATAACACTGAAAATAAGACATAAAAAACCTTCTTACAGATATTTGGCAGTTTGGTGAAGGTAGGAGATCAGCAACAAGGACATGAAAAAGTTTTTTTTCCCAGAGATTTGATTTAACAATGTGCCATTTAGGCTGGGTTCACACATCTGATCCAGCATGTTACATTATCAGCAGTGTGTTACTGTGCGTTGTGATGCGCTTCAACGCAGGTATGGTGGGGTGCCGTTTAGAGTATATGGCAATGTAAAGCACCAACTTGCATAATGGACATAACAGGCATATTTTCGGATATAATATAGCTCTGAACCAATCCTAAAAGATGATGCCATGGTACTTATATTATGTGTTGTTTTAAAATAAATGAATATGACCAAAACCAACATATTGTAATGGATATGCTTTCCATGTTTTTATTCCCTTAGGGATCATCGATTTCCTTGTTAGTCAGCATCCTATTGCCAGAGTTCTCCGAGATCACCTGATATTTAAAATTGCACCTATGCTCAATCCAGATGGAGTCTACCTGGGAAACTACAGGTAGGAGAAGAAGCCTTTAACTGTAATATCTAGTAAACTGTGCACTTATAACACATCAGAAGTGGTCACCGCCATGCCAAAAAAATAAAGGATATTGAAAAATATGTATGATCTTTGTGACATTGTTAGCTCAGTGGTAGAAGCAGTTTTACTGAGTCCATGCTTGTCGGTCCACTTTTATTAAACAAAAAAAGTTCAACAGAAAAACAGATGCCCACGCAGGGTTTTTTTTACCATCTAAAACAGAAACAGTAAAAATAATAAAAACCACATGGCTCTCTTCAGCAGAGGCTTCAAAGTCCACCTTTTTTTTATTTTTCTAATTTTCAGCTCCCCTACATACCAATATAGCATTAATGTACTTCTTTTGCAAAAATAAAACAGCTTTCCATTTATTCTACCCACACCTACCTCACTCTCTTCATGGATGTTTAAAAACCCTTCTCCATTACTCCATACTCTCTGAACAGACTTTAGGACATGACACGGGAAGGAGTTGACCAGCTAATCTCATTAGCACACATCCTGCATCATCTACCCATAGCTGGTCAACTTCTTCCTGTGTTATGACCTAAAGTCTGTTCAGGAAGTAAGGCAGAAGTAATGGAGGACAGTTTTTAAACATTCATAAAGAGTGAGGGAAACATGGGTAGAATAAATGGAAAAGTTTTTTTTTTTTTGCAAAATAAGTAATGCTATATTGGTACATAGGGGAGTTGGAATTTAGAAAAAAACAAAGAAAAGGTGAACTTAGCCTTTAAGCCTCAGACCTTGACCTTTGGCTTTCATTAGTCCCTCAGACAGTCTCACACAGCACCTCTGTGTTCCTGTGCTCCTCTTTTAGCTCACCCGGCTGACTCTCTGGACTCTGTCACTCCTCTCAGCCTATTTAGTTTCAGCACCCTGCTGCATGGACCCAAGACCTGGCCTCTCATAAGGGCATCTAGTGACTTCTCAGGCTTTCTCACTCCTCTGAGACCTCAAGGTACACTCAGTCCCCTGGACTCAACTAGTCACCTCGACCATCACAGTCTTCCACACTTGCCTAAACGTCTTGATTCTCTCAGCCCTATGGACATAAAATCTCTTGTCTCCAGTACGAGTACTGTCTCTTGAGTGGGGCACACCTGTGTCCTAACGGGAGTCATGAGCTATGCTCAAGTCCTTCATTATAAGGGCTGTGTATGCTAGCACTCACAGCTTGCAGGTCTCCAGCAAGACCTGGACTCTGGGTTGGGGGTTTCTTCCCGTCCAAAACTTTTTAAAGTCTGCAAACTCCAGACGCTAACCTTGGAATACCAAAAGCTGGAGAAAGCTGAATGAAATAGTTCTCTCCACTTACAATCGAAATTTTGATGCCCTGTATCACTTCTACTTCCATTTTGACAGTGGCAGGGCCTTGTACTGTCAGACCCAGCATGATTACCTTTGCATTCTGACTGAATTTATGTGAGAATTTTATTTTTATTTTAAACCATAATGGACTGCATGGACATTAAACTATGGCAAGCAGGCCTAGAAGGCACCATAAGTGGGATTTTTAAATAAGCCAGCCCCCCCCCCCCCCCCCCCCACACACACACACTTTAAAAGGAAGTTCAGGGAAGCCACAGTGTCAGTGTATTGGTAGATGTTGTAAGGAAAGCTGACAAAAAACAGTCAGTAAACTATACTTTCATTATGAAAGCTAGGTATTTGTGCAAATAACTCCTTTTCTGTCTTTTTTGAGTTATTATTGCTGACTTTTTGTCTTTAATTTTGTTTTGTGGTTGATTTGAGATCAGTGGGTTACTTTTAGCTGCTGCCCTTTCTATAGCAAGGCTTCCTTTAGGATTAAGAATGTTTTTTATTTTGGGGGATGGGATTTAAGGTTACCATTTATTAATTTGCTGTTAACTTTGCCAAATTCCAAACATGATTCACTGAACCCTTGGCTAATCAAACGCAGGCAGATTTGTCTATCCCTACTCTGCAATTAAGTGGAATAATAGCTTCCAGTGGGATAATAGCACTCAATTTATTGGAAGTGCAATGATATAATGGATCCCAATGAAAAATAGCCCCCCAAAACATTGGTGTGCAATGGAGGTTCCTAAATGACCTCAGGACAGGAGCCAGCACTGCCTATAGATGAAGACAGATGATCCTGCTGTCCTCTTCCAAATAACATCTGTGCAGCTGCATCAGAAGTTCAGAACTATCTAGGATTCCATCAGGTGCAGATCAACCCACCCATAAAGTAACCTCATTCAAGGTTCTTGTATTCATTTATAGTACCCTGGCTGGCTGGCAATTTTATACCTGTACTTTTTTAATAATGCAGTCCAACCTTCAAAGGTAATGAATGCTATAAAAATGCAAAATTGTAAATTGTGTCATGCTCTTTTGTTAAAGAAAACTGAATGATAATTTTTTGTGATGATGGCATGGTATATTATTAAGTATTTATGTGGATGAGTCCATATAATTTTCACAGAGTACCTGTGAACCATCCACATTTTTATCATACATATGTGTAAAGTGTGTTAAAATAAGCTTTGTTTTTCAACATTCCATTAATTACAAATACTTTTATAGTGCCGTCAATTTACTCAATTTGTGCCGTCAATTTACTTCAATCCCTGCCCCCAAGGAGCATATAATCTAACGTACCTACAATCTAAGGTACCTAAGGTACCTACCTACTCTGATGGATACACATACTAGGGCCCATTTAGACATAAGCCAATTAACCTACCAGCATGTCTTTGAAGTGTGGAAGGAAACTGGAGTTCCTGGAAGAAACCCACACAGGCAAAGGAAAGAACCTACAAAGAACATACAAACAATGCTAACTATGGAAACTTTACCTATTGCCTACGATGAAAAGGCCAGCTGGTTGTTTTTGCCTCCCTTGCCATAGTTTCCCAGTCCTCCACTTCTCAGTGCTACCACTGTGCTTACTGCTGTGTACCTGATGAGATATATCAGCGCTACAGTAAAACTTATAATTATACATAGAAACACATTTTTTAAAGAACACACGTTGAGAAGCTTATTTTCATCAAGTTTTAAAAAATATATATTTTATTTGTTTATTTTTATCAATTTACAAAATGCAAAGTGGAGGAACATAAGAAAAATCTAAATCAAATTAATATTTGGTGTGACTACCCTTTGGCTTCAAACCAACATCAATTCTCAGCAATGCCTCTCCCAGGCAACAATTTAAAGCAGACTGGGGTTTCAAGATGTACTGCTCAAGCCCTTTTAAAGAAGCACAAAGAAACTGGCAATCTTGAAGACCGTAGACACAGTGGTTGGCCAAGGAAACCTAATGCAGCAGATGAAGGACCAGGGGCAGACTGACAACTCATGGGGCCCCCGCCAATAGGAGATTATGGGGCCCCCAGGCAATCAGAGATTATGGGGCCACACAGTATACACAAACACACAGTATACAACCACACAGGTTACACATACATGTACACACAGTATACACAGATATGTTTCTATTGGCTGAGAAGGTACTGGAGAGATGGGGCAGCTATAATCTCTGGATTTTTAGACCAAAAGGATGTCAGTAACGGACATTTCAGAGGCAGATGTAAAAAAAAAACACAGATTTTTACATACTGTCTCTGGTTTTACTGAGGCTGGCAACCCTGATGGGGCCCCCTAGTGGCCCGGGGCCTTCGGGTAGTGCCTGAGTGACTGAATGGTCAGTCCGCCCCTGTAAAGGACACATCATGCTTAATTCTCCTCGACACCTAACGATGCCCAGCAGTGCCATCAGCACAGAAAAGGCAGAAACCAACAGGACCCAGGTACGTCCATCTACTGTCTGGAGAAGTCTAACCAGAAGTGGTCTTCATGGAAGAATCATGGCCAAAAAGCAACAATGCACATAGGAACTAGGGTGCAGACAAATGGCAGCAGGCGATCTGGACTGATAAGTCAAAATTTAAAATATTTGGCTGTAGCAGTAGGCAGTTTGTTATCCGAAGAGCTGGAGAGCGGTACAATAATGGGTGCCTACAGGCAACAGTGAAGCATGCTGGAGCTTTCTTCCAAGTTTGGGGCTGCATTTATGCAAATGGAGTTGGAGACTCCAATCAATGGTGTGCTCAATGCTGAAAAATACAGGCACGCAGATACTTATCTATCATGCCATATCATCAGGGAGGTGTGTGATTGGCACTAAATTTATTCTGTAGCAGGACCACAACCCCAAACACACAGTCAAAGTCATTAAGAACTATCTTCAGTGTAAAGAAGAACAAGGAGTCCTGGAAGTGATGGTTTGGCCCCCACAGAGCCCTGATCTCAACTTCATGGAGTCTGTCTGGGATTTCATGAAGAGACAGAAGGATTTGAGGCAGCCTACACCCACAGAAGATTTGCAGATAGTTCTCCAAGATGTTTGGAACAACCGACCTCCTGAGTTCCTTCAAAAACTGTGTGCAAGTGTTCCTAGAAGAATTAATGCTGTTTTGAAGGGAAAAGGAGGTCACACCTATTATTGATTTGATTTGAATTTCTCTTCTGTTCATTTACCTTCCATTTTGTTAATCGATAAAAATAAACTATTAACGCTTCTATTTCTGAAAGCATTCTTAATTTGCAGAATTTTTCACACCTGCCTAAAACGTTTGCACAGTAGTGTAAATATACTGCATATCTGGGTTACAGCTGTTTTTACAATGGAAGATCTTATTTGGCAGAGGTATTCAGAAAACTGGATCACAGCGTACCTTCCAAATGACTTTGAAGCCTGTGCTCATATCAGTGGCATAGTGTGCATGCTTACCTTATATAGTGTGCATGTGCATTGAGGCATTCATCATAACAACATTTCCCAACCCCAGCCGTGGCTGTTCTCTAATCCCTTTATTTAGTGACATATTTATAGCTAATCATAGCTATTAAATCCAACAGCAGTGTTGTTTGGCCAGCAATCAGCCCATGGTTGGACTGCTTTGCCAGCAGGTGCCTGTTGAGGGGGCAACAAAACCAATTAGCAGGTAATGTACTGTATACAGCATTAGGGTGACTGTGTCAAACCGTACTGCCCTCTGCCTGCCCATATGTGTGTTCAGAATTTTTTTTATAGATGGCCAACTACCATCCTGATATTGATCAGTGTTTCCAAATCATAACTAACACTCCACATCTTTCTATATGACTGTTCTTTATTCTGTGAATTTGAGATTTTTACAAACATACTTACATGGGTATTACATTAGTGTGATATTAAAGCCTTGTTTTTTTTAAATAACAAACATATCATACTCACCTGCTCTGTGCAATTGTTTTACACAGAGAAACCAGATCCTCCTCTTCTTGATGCTCCTGCCGAGTGCCCCCAGAGCAAGCAGCTTGCTGTGGAGCCACCCAAGCAGGCTCACTCCCGAGCTGTCCACTGAAACACAGAGCCACGGCTGGAGCCCGCCCCGTCTTTCTCCTCATTGGCTCACTGACTTTGATTGACAGCAGCTGTAGCAAATGGCTCCCGATGCTGCCTCAGCCAATGAGAAGTAAGAGTCAGCGGGGAGCCGAGGCTCTCATGCACATTGCTGTTTGAGAGATTTTATGTAACACTGTATTATACTCTCTTTAGTTTTGCAAAAAAATTTATTTACTTTAATCTACCAACAAAAGGATGTAAAAATGTTTAAAAACTTAAAGTGGTTCTGCACCTAAAAAAAAAATATAAAAAACTAATATTGCAGCTGCTGACTTTTAATAAAATCACACTTACCTGTCCCAGGGTCCAGCGATGTCGGCGGCAGATGACGAGCGATTGCTCGTCTCGCTGCTGCCCCCGCCACCATCCTCTGTCAGGAAATCTGGAAATGAAGCATTGCGGCTTCACTGCCCGGTTCCCTACTGCGCATGCGCAAGTCGCACTGCGTGTCTCTTCTGGTCCCCCGCTGTGTCCTGGGAACTGTGTGTTTCCCAGAACACAACGGGGGGAGGGGGGGGGTGGGGTGTCTGCGGGGGGTCTGCGGCGGTCTGCCCAGAAGTGGGTGCAGATACCTGGATTATCCAGGTAACTGCACCCCCCTCCCCCCTGAAAGGTGCCGATTGTGGCACCGGAGGGGGGGAGGGATCATATTAGCGGAACTTCCCCTTTAGGGGGAAGAACCACTTTAATTTAATTTTCTTATTTGACCAATATTAGTTTAAAAAAAATGACGTTTCACTGTAAATAAAAAGATACATTGTAATATATAATTTGTTCCATTTTAAAAAAACAAAAGATTTTTCTAAGCATTGCCCATTTCATTTGATTAGCGAAACTGATAAAAGTAACAAACAAAATGAACAAAATAAAAAAGTTGTTAAAAAAGTAAAACAAAAATCAGTAAAAATAATAATAATAATAATAATGGCTAAGTGGAGAAGGTGAAGAAGGAGTTGCTTAAGAGTTAATTGGGGTTAAAAAGGAACACATTTTATTTTAAAAAAATAACTTGTAGGATTTATTTACTTCTCATGCAGGGCAATTTTTTTTCACATAAATCTTTTTGATCATAAATCTTCCCCACCGCATCCTAAACCTATTAAAGGGCCGGGAGGTGCCAGTTCCATGGCGTTAAAGAAAAAAAAACAAAAACAAGGCCTTAGAAACACTTTAAGAGTATTACATAAAACCCCCAATGAGCTATTTCTTTTAATCAATTTTCGACCGCTTAACCTTCTTGTACTGCGGCAGGTCGGCTCTATTGCCTGAAACAACATACCTGTACGTAATTTCATGCAATTGACACTGGGGGGAGTGCGAGCACTAACGGAGGCACGATCACGCACTGATTGGACAGAGGGGGAGCAAATCAGTGAGTCTGACCCGTGATTGTTTCCGAGCGAGGCAGCACAGCGGTCTGCCTATGTAAACAAAGAAGTTTGCCATTCTGGCAGAGGAGAAGATGGAGATCTTGTGTTCCTTGCTAAGCAAAAAAAATATTTAAAACAATTTTTGCTATAAAAAATCCAATAAAAAAAAATCATATTTCTTCATCAATTTAGGCCAATATGTATTCTGCTACATATTTTTGGTTTCAAAAATTCCAATATGAAAAGTGTATTGCGTCTACAAAATAGGGAATATTTTATGGCATTTTTATGTATTTTTTTTCCCTAGAAATGGCGGCGATCAGCGGGACTGCAACATTGCAGCGGACAAATTGGACACTAATTGACACCTTTGACACTTTTTGGGGACCAGTGACACCAATAGTCGCTGTACTAATGACACTGGCAGGAAAGGGGTTAACATTAGGGGCCATTAAAGTGTTAAGTATGCCCTAGGGGGTGCTTGCTAAGTGTGTGGGGGAGGTGCTTTGACTGGGGAAGACAGAGATCAGTGTTCCTGCTCCATCTTCTCCTCTGTCAGAACGACAAACTGTCTCGTTTACATAGGCAGACTGCTGTTCTGCATCACTCGGGAATGATCGTGGGTATGTTTGACAGGCTGAAAAAGTCTTAGTCTGCCTCTCCTACTAATGCCTACAATAGCTAATTAACAGGCTGGAAGAGTCATAGTATGCCCCGCCCTCCCATCACTACAATATGATTGACAGGCTGGAAGAGTCCTAGTTTGCCCCTCCTAGTCATGTCTACAATAGTTAATTAACAGGCTGGAAGATTCATAGTATGCCCCACCCACCCATCACTAGACTATGATTGACAGGCTATCAGTGTCACTTATCAGTGCCGCCTATCAGTTCCTCCTGTCAGTGCCTCCTCATCAGTGCCACCTATCAGTGCACATCGATCCCACCTGTCAGTGCCCCTCAGTGCCTCCTCATCAGTGTCACCTATCAGTGCCACTTGCCAGTGCCCATCAGTGCCTCCAGGTGAGTG